>NC_090652.1:68821101-69421101 GCF_040937935.1 Hyperolius riggenbachi
AACATTCGTATTGCTGGAGACACCTATGGTCCTCTCCATCCTACGTATGTGCAGAGTGAGGGACACCAAGGTACAGCCAGTGACGAGGATCCCAAACACTAGTGAAACCTGGGCACTGAATGACAAAGCTTTGTCCAGTCTATAGGACCAATGTTCAGGTAGTAGTGAGGGATTGTCAGTATTATTTGATGAAGACATATGAATTATGCTAAAAGTTTTCTGGTGGTTCCTCATTGCTCCTACTAGGAAGCTGACACCAAGACTCACCAACTCTACCAGCATGATCAGCAATGGGACTAGTTCATCAATCTTCATCTTCAGGAGGGAGAGGAACCTGGAGCTGAACTGCACAATTTTAACAAAGCGGAAGAAGCAAAGAAAGGAGGACAGCCATGCAGAAGAGATTGTCCCGTAACAGCATAAGGATTCTACAATAGTCGACAGTGCGGTATTTGAGCTTCTATTGTAAATAAAGTATCCGCTTAAGCGAAAAATGTTGAGATTCAAGTTGGAGAAGCTCAGAGAGAACATTATTTTATCTGCAGAGGCCATGTTGTGTTTTTTAAAACAGTCTATAGAAATTGTGATCATGATGAATAAAGTGCTGAGTACCCCAGATATTGTTTCACAAGTGATAATGCAAGCAATGGCAATGCTCACAGGCTCCATGGCTATGCAATGTTTTTCTTTACAAGTTAAGGCTCGATATTCTGTCTTGTTCTCCTGTGTTTGCCCAGCAGACTGTGTGCAGTGATGTCACTGTGCTCTGTATTGCTAGATATAAATTACATTACAAACTGGTCTGGAGAGATTTCCTATCAACTTCATTTTTTACATAGTCAAAGTAGACAGTGATACAGAGATTTGCATGCTTCAGAATACATGGCAGGAAATCTGCAGCACATTATTCTGTGTCTGATTAAAGGCAAACTTTCCACTTTTGTTCAGCTAAAAATAATTTTATAATGACATAAAATGACAGGAGGATTGGGCATCACACCATTTTCACAACAAATGTGGAATTTCACAAGACTTAGCCATACCTGGGTGTCAGGGCCGGGTTACCACAATGCACTGTAGGCACATACCTACAGGTGCCTGATGATGGAAAGGCAGCTCACTGCCCTCCCCTGGTGCCTCCTTCCCTCTTTTCCTATGCAGAGTCCTAAACAGAACGTAAATGAGAGGTTACTCACCCTGCTCTCAGCTAGTGTTGGGCGAACAGTGTTCGCCACTGTTCGGGTTCTGCAGAACATCACCCTGTTCGGGTGATGTTCGAGTTCGGCCGAACACCTGACGGTGCTCGGCCAAACCGTTCGGCCACATGGCCGAACTAAGAGCGCATGGCCGAACATTCCCCGAACGTTCGGCTAGCGCTGTGATTGGCCGAACGGGTCACGTATTCGGGCCCGAACGCGCTCTGATTGGCCGAACGGTCACGTGGTTCGGGTAAATAAATACCCGAACCACGTCATATCTCCGCCATTTGTCTGTGGGTTTAGTTTTGTGTAGGCAGGCAGGGTAGTTCGCTCTCCAGCCACGCTAGCCAGGGTCCCCCCCAGTCATTGTGTGTCGCTGCTGGGAACAGTAGTACACCGCTCGCTCAGCCACACTATATATAGCATTGTTTACTGCCACTGTGTACCTCGCTCAGCCACGCTATATATAGCATTGTGTTTTCTGACACTCTGTGTACACGGCTTAGCCTGGCTATATAGCATTGTGTGTACTGCCACTGTGCACCTCGCTCAGCCACGCTATATATAGCATTGTGTTTTCTGACACTCTGTGTACACGGCTTAGCCTGACTATATAGCATTGTGTGTACTGCCACTGTGTACCTCGCTCAGCCACGCTATATATAGCATTGTGTTTACTGCCACTCTGTGTACACGGCTCAGCCAGACTATATAGCATTGTGTGTACTGCCACTGTGCACCTCGCTCAGCCACGCTATATATAGCATTGTGTTTTCTGACACTCTGTGTACACGGCTTAGCCTGACTATATAGCATTGTGTGTACTGCCACTGTGCACCTCGCTCAGCCACGCTATATATAGCATTGTGTTTACTGCCACTCTGTGTACACCGCTCAGCCAGACTATATACCATTGTTTACTGACACTCTGTGTACACCGCTCAGCCAGACTATATAGCATTGTGTGTACTGCCACTGTGTACCTCGCTCAGCCACGCTATATATAGCATTGTTTACTGACACTCTGTGTACACGGCTCAGCCAGACTATATAGCATTGTGTGTACTGCCACTCTGTGTACACGGCTCAGCCAGACTATATAGCATTGTGTGTACTGCCACTCTGTGTACACCGCTCAGCCAGACTATATAGCATTGTGTGTACTGCCACTCTGTGTACACGGCTCAGCCAGACTATATAGCATTGTGTGGACTGCCACTCTGTGTACACCGCTCAGCCAGACTATATAGCATTGCGTACTCTGCCAGTCAGTGTGTATATTGCTGGGATCAGTAATACTCCACTCACCGCCAACCACTATATGAGCTCACCATGAGTTCCTCAGAGACCTCCGCTGTGAGCAGCACTCCCAACAACAGCAACAGCCAACGCCCCACGCAAGCTATAACATCCACCCCAGCAGCCAGTGGTCAGCAGCAGCCCTCTCGGAGGAGAATGTTGTGTCCATCGGTCCGTCGCCAGAACGATTAATGAGGGCTGCCATTGAGGAGATGATGGGGCCTGATGTGGAGGAGGAGGTCTGGCTCAGGCCAGCATCCCAAGTTAATGTTGAGGACGATGAGGGGTCTGTGTCTGGGGATGTTGGGGTGGCAGAGGTGGTGGGTGGGTCAGACTCAGGAGAAGAGTTGTATGATGAGGATGATGATCGGGACCATCTGTATGTGCCTCAGAGTCCGACCCCGGAAAACATGTTGTATCGTGTGTTTAGGTACTAAAATCTGCGTTCCCACTTCCCAGTACTGCCCGCAGTGCCCGGGTCCACGGATCCATATAATTTTTTGGGCAGCACTATCAAACTGTGGTACTATGAGTGAGTTGCCATGGTCCTTCTGTGCTGCCTGTCACACTCACCGTCTGTCTGCAGATGGATTGTTCAACACAGCTACGCCATCTGACATGTAGTCCTGGACCTTGACCATCTTCTCCAGGCGATTGGTGGAGGACGTGGAACTGCCCGATTGCTGTTCTGTGGGCTGCTGCATGGGTAAAAGGAAGAAAAAGCGGGGAATTTTGGAGTGGCACTCCCTGCAAAATGAGCTTCCGTGTATGAAATGGCTGCTGCATGGGTGTCAGAAAATGTTCCCACTCCAAGGACACTGCCAATACCATTCCCTTTTCGGCACTAGCAGCAGCTTGTGTTCTTTGCTGTCCTCCTGGTCCTCCTGGGTTTGCTGAAGTCAGTCTGTCGGCGTACAACTGGCTAGAGAAGGAGGAGGATGTCAATCTCCTCTCTAAAGTCTCCATCCTCAAGGGCCTGCTGGAATTGTTCCATTTTTGACCTGTCTGACACTTTCTTCAATCAGTTTTTTAACATTGTGTTTGTATAAACTGGGTATAAACCCAGTAATTGGTGTTGTCCAGATTCCAGAATAATGAATAATAATGAATAGTGAATAATGCGCGGGCCGCGTTCAATGCAGTCTAGCATGAATTGAGCCATGTGTGCCAGAGAGTCCTGCCAGACTCCTCTGTCTTTATGTTCTTGTAAGCGTTGTGATTGTTGTGATGCACCATATTCGTCACCAGCATCACTTTCTTCCTCTTCTGCTGTCCTTTCCCGCTAAATTGTGGAAGTCCAACGTGCACCGCTCTGTCCCTCGGCAGTGGGGGCATCCAATTCCTGCTCCAACTCCAGCTGTTCCTCGTCCTGTTCTTTGTCATAGCTGGGACCAGCGTTTCCTGATGCAGGTTGCCTGATGTTGGTATCATCACGCTGATCGTTTTCATCTTCAGAATCCCCCACTTGCATCATGCCAGCGGTTTCCATCTTCAACATTGATTTCTTCAGTAAACACAGCAGTGGTATTGTAATGCTGACTGTAGAGTTGTCACTGCTCAGTCACGCAACGTGGATTGCTCAAAATTTTGGAGGACTTGGCAGAGATCCAACATGGTGGCCCAATCAGATCCACAGAAGCTTGGTAGCTACTAGCTGCTGGAATGCGCCTCGGCACTGCGCTAAAGCGTGCTAGCATGTGCAGCGTAGAATTCCAGCGCGTAGGCAGGGACATCACCCAGCGAGCGACGGTGCGCTAGATTGAAGCGCTCCTGCATCTCTTGGTGAGTCCTTTAGAAGCGGTACTGGACTTTTAACAATGTTTTTTTTTTTTTCCTTCAACAGAAGATCTGCCACGTTGGAGTGAGGAGGACGCCGCCGACCCCGACACCAAGCTGAACCCCGGCGAACTCCAAGCAGAGGATCTTCAGTAACCCTCAAGGCTTTGAGCAAGCTGAGGAGGATCAGCAGTCCCGACGAGACCTCTCCTCATATGCGACTGAGTGCAGTGGAGCTCCCCAGAACAACCTCTCAGTTGTCACTTTGTCACTGGTCACTTTGTCACTTTGTCACTTTGTCATTTTGTCACTTTGTCAGTTGTCACTTTGTCACTGGTCACTTTGTCACTTGTCACTTTGTCATTTTGTCACTTGTCACTTTGTCACTTGTCACTTCTCACTTTGTCACTTGTCACTTGTCATTTTGTCACTTGTCACTTTGTCACTTGTCACTTGTCACTTTGTCATTTTGTCACTTGTCACTTTGTCACTTGTCACTTTGTCATTTTGTCACTTTGTCATTTTGTCACTTTGTCACTGGTCACTTTGTCACTTGTCACTTGGTCACTTGTCCAGATGATCTCGGTACACCTCCTGAGATTCAAATTCCTGCACACATTGCTCTGGGATTTGGGTGTGATGAATGATGCATCTAACTGGCCACCGGAGGCAATTAAGGCCTTCAAAACATTGAAAGCAGCTTTCTGTTCCGCCCCCATTTTGCGTCATGTTGAGTTGTTGACGTCATGTTCATCCTCGGCCTCGCCTTGCATTTCAGTGCGAGGTGCATTTTCCACAGAAAAAGGTTGTGAATCCGGGCACAACATTTGTGGCTGTTCCATTGACCTTTCACAGGTAGAAGATTGTGGGGGTGGGAATAGCTCCTCCGAATAGCCCATTGTGTCCTGAAAACTACTCATTGCATTGCTTTGCGCACACATTTTTTTGTCCTCATGCAAGGCCTGAGTTGCACCTGAAAGCGTGGCCTTCTCCTCCTGCGCCTCCTCCTGTTCCATCACGTCTGCTGCTGCTGGGTTAGCGTTGACGCCCGGTCCCTGTTTATTGAACCTCTTATCTTTATTACATTTATGACTGCATGGCGGTAAAAAGCATACTATCCGCACGCTTCTTGTCCTCATGCAAGGCCTGGGTTGTTGTGTCTCAAAAAGCATGGCCTTCTCCTCCTGTGCCTGCTCCTGTTCCATCACGTGTGCTGCTGCTGCTCGGTTAGCGTTACCGGTCCCTTTTCCTGGAACCTCTTCTCTGTATTACATTTATGACTGCATGGCGACAAAAAGCATGTTACCTGTGCAAAGAAACATGACATTTTCCACATTTAAAAGACAGTTTTTCCTTTGAAACTTTACAATCAATTTTCTCAAAAACTATAAGCTCTTTTTCAAATATTTTTTTTCCTCTTGTACCCACTCCCAAGGTGCACATACCCTGCTAATTTGGGGTATGTAGCATGTAAGGAAGCTTTACAAAGCACGAAAGTTCGGGTCCCCATTGACTTCCATTATGTTCGGAGTTCGGCGCGAACACCCGAACATCGCGGCAATGTTCGGCGAACGTTCGCGAACCCGAACATCTAGGTGTTCGCCCAACACTACTGTCAGCATCCCACTGACAAGAGCTCTCTTTAGTCGGTGGCACCACTAGCTACTTAACCACTTCACCACTGAGGGGTTTTACCCCCTGACCACCAGAGCAATTTTCACCTTTCAGCGCTCCTTCCATTTATTCGTCTATAACTTTATCATTACTTATCGTAATGAAATGAACTATATCTTGTTTTTTCCGCCACCAATTAGGCTTTCTTTAGGTGGGACATTATGCCAAGAATTATTTTTTTCTAAATGTGTTTTAATGGGAAAATAGGAAAAATGTGGGGAAAAAAATAATTATTTTTCAGTTTTCGGCCATTATAGTTTTTAAATAATGCATGCTACTGTAATTAAAACCCATGAAACGTATTTGCCCTTTTGTCCCGGTTATAAAACCATTTAAATTATGTCCCTATCACAATGTTTGGCGCCAATATTTTATTTGGAAATAAAGGTGCATTTTTTTTCATTTTTGCGTCCATCCCTAATTACAAGCCCATAGTTTATAAAGTAACAGTGTTATACCCTCTTGACATAAATATTTAAAAAGTTCAGTCCCTAAGGTAACTATTTATGTATTTTTTTTAATTGTAAATTTTTTAATTTTTTTTTAATTACAAAAAAAAAAAAATTGGGGAGTGTGGGAGGTAATGAGTTAATTTTATGTGTAAAAGTCATTTATTTGTATGTGAAAAATGTGTAGGGTGTAGTTTACTATTTGGCCACAAGATGGCCACAGTAACTTTTTGTTTTAATGCGACCTCCAAGCTTCCTTCCGGAAGCTTGGAGGAAGTATAAGGAGGCTGGACACGTGAGTTTTTTCTCACAATGATCGCGCTGCCCATAGGAGAGCAGCTGATCATTGCGGGGCTTAGATCAACGAACGGGAATGGATTTTCCCGTTCATTGATCTCTGGGCGAGCGGGCGGCGGCGTGTTTACTAGCGGCGGGCGGCGTGTTTACGAGCGGGAGCGCGGGCAGCGTCGGGAACGCGGAAAGTACGTGTTTCTCCGTCCCTGGTTGTTAAAGGATGGAAAAAGGGGCGGAGAAATACGTACGCGCGGGGGTAAAGTGGTTAATACTGAGGGTACCTCTGGCTACTTAATGCTAAGGTGCACCTGTAGCTATGCTGGGCATGGGCAAGGGAAGTAAGGGAGAAGTGACAGCTGGGACAGCCAGCACACTTGCGCTGCAGTTTGGTGGGGTTTTGTAGGTTCATGGAGGGCAAAGTCTAGGGTGCCAGGACATCTGAGCCTATAGGCTCCTCTGATGTAAATCCGGGTGCTGGGTGTAAATGTAAAAAAGGGGCCCAGTGAAAATGGTAAAATGTCAGTAAAATGTCTTCATCACATTAGCCATATAAAGGTTGTAACTACACCTGGTAGTGGCTACTTTAGGTTGTTTTTGTTTATAAGCTAGCATTTTTTTTTTGCTGAAATAGTGATGTTGTGGCTTTTTTCTTTTTATACTTTCAATAAATAACTTAAGAGGAACCTAAAGTGAGAGGGATATGGAGGCTGCAGTGCCATATTTATTTTCTTTTAAAGAAAGCAAATTGCCCGGCAGTCCTGCTGATTAGTGTTGCTCAGATACCCCAATCCACGGAATCGACAGCCACGGCCGTGGTTAAAAAAAAATCCGGAACTGTAGTGATTGCTTTACGGATTTGAAATTGATCCACAAATTCGAAACGGATTTTTGCTGTTAATGAGTCAGTCACGACTATTTATGACCCGTGATCCGGATTTTCTATTAACGTTTATAGCAAAGCCCCCATACATGCAACTTAAAAAAAAAATCTAAAAAGGACTTTTAGTTTTTGATAAAATGGATTCTAAAGTTAAATCAACACTTGAAATGCGGCTAGTAATTGGTAATAAGTGTTTTTAAACAGGGAAATACACTTTAAGCAATCGCAGAGGTGATGGTGAGTCCCAATGGCACCTGGCGGTGGTGGTACCACTGGAGGAGGATGAGACAAGTGGACAATGCCACAAAAAAACTCAGAGAGGTTTTTGTCTATGTTTTTTTTTTCTCCTTGCAGCAATAGCGATGACATGACAGCAAAGTTGTAAGTGGACCCTGGCGTTGGGAATGCAGACTTTAGTAGCGAGTCAGGAGGACTAAGCGGTCAGTTTGGCAGCACAGAGCGACCATGGCATTTCACTGGTAGTACCACAGCCCCAAAAAAATGAGCCAAGGCAGGCAGGTTCTTACTTGCTTTGGAAAGGCAGGCATGGTAAAATTGCAACAGTCACTTCATGTCCCCCTGTGGCCGACAATATGGGCCTGAAAGTCACCTACCACCCAAGCCTGGTTTATTTTCAGCAAGGTGAGTTTGTCCACAGAGGCGTGGGACAGCCGAGAGCACTTATCTGTGACCACGCCACCGGCCGCACTGAAGCATATCTTGGAAATTACACTGGAAGGAGTGCAGGACAGGACTTCCAGGGAGTACTGGGCAAGCTCACTCCAGATGCCCAGTCTCTTGACCCAGTACTCCATGGGGTCCACAGGGCTTTCACCTATGTCAAGCCCGGGGAATGACCCCATGTAGTCAGACATGGTGTTGCTGGTCAGTTGCTGGTGCTGGTTGGTGGAGGATGCTGTGTCTGCTGGCACCTCTGGTCTGGGCATCTGCACTGCATACAGGCTCTTGCTTAGGCTCAGCAGGGCACCAGGGCACTGTCTGCTGCTGCTGGTGGTGGTTGTGCTGCTGATGGCAGTCTCAGGCACCTGATGCAGGGTTGGCAGAACAGCAGCAGTGGGGGTAGTAGGCTGGGGGAATGCTTCCAGTAGTCTGCGCACAAGGGCCTGCTGCAACTCCCTTGTGCGTTGCTCAGTGGTGGATGGCGTCATGAACTCTCCCAGCTTCCCTTTCAGACGTGGGTCCAGCATCAAGGTGATCCAGATGTCCTCTCTTTGACGCATCTGGATCACACGGGGGACCCTACGAAGGCAGTGCAACATGTGCGCAGCCATGGGGAACACGTGGGCATTGGCAAACACATCGTCATCTGTGTTGTTGTTGTCATCCAATATGACATGCCTTTCCTCTACCTGTGCCGTGTCCTCCTCCCCAAGCCACCATCCCGGTACAACGGCAGTGGTGCTCTGATGCTCCTTCTCCACCTCATTCAGGTTAGGGGTTTCCAACTCCTTCACCTCCTCCACTACCTGTAAGCCCTCCTGTGAACTGGACTGTGCTGCCAACTGCTCCTGATCCAGCTGGCTCAGGGCTGTCTCCCCCTCTTCCATCAAATCGCACATTGCCCTGTCCAGCAGGCAAACCATGGGCACCCACTCACACACGGAGGTCCGCTCCTGGCTGACCATCTTGGTTCCCTGCAGGAAGGGAGTCAGCACCAGGCACATTTTCTGCATCAGTGTCCACTGATCTGCAGTGATCGTGGGGACTTGCCGGTTGCTGGGGACGCGTTGGTCGAAAATGTACGCCCTGAGAGCCACCCTGTGCTGACACAGCTGCTCCAACATGGCCAAATTCCAGAGTCAAATGCCAGAGAGTTGGGACATCAATAATTAGGCGGTGTGATGGCTGGCATATGGCGATGTCCTTGTCTAGCTAACTCATCATCCTGCTCCGAGCTGTCTTCTGCAGACTCAGGCTGCACATACGGACGGTCCACAACATCATCATAATCTTCCTCAGGATAAAGCTCTTCTTCTGACTCCGAGACCTCCTCTTCTGCCCCTACATCCCCAGCACAGACCCCTCTTCGTCATTAAAAAAGACTTCTAATCCAGGCCTGAGCACAATCTCCTCCACACCAGTGGACATACTGGGGTATGTCCTGGGCTTCAGCCATTAACACGTTCCCGGATGCCGGACTGAGGAACAGAACGCTCTCATCCGGGGAGGGCTGCTGACCACTGGGTGCTGGGGTGGATGTCACAGCAATTGTGGGGCATTGGCTGCTGCTGCTTCTGGGAGTGCAGCTCACAGCGGAGGTCTGGGATGAAGTCATGATGTCCATCAACACCTCAAGTTCGAGCTGCTCAACCACCACATGGGGACCCAAAGCCGAAGGTTTGAAACATTGTGATACCAGCGTCGGCTGACTCGGCCCAGGCTCTGCTGCACCCTGACCACGTACAGCTGAGAGCTCTCTCTCTGGCCATGGAGCAGTCCCAGAAGTGGCGGAGGCAATGGCACTCCCTCTCCTGCCACCCCCACGACCCCTGCCAGACATGTTGGATGACAAGTATTTCAAGGTGGAGAAAGTGTGCTGATTTGTACAGTCAAATCGTGTGTGGGCCTGGGGACAGATGGAATAGAACAGTAGGCTTTTATTGATTTTTCAGTAAAGGAAAAAAAAACAAGAAAATAAAAAAAATAGATACAGTAGTAGAACACGAAAATCAGTGGACAGTGCTGTGGTCTGCCTGCACTAGGCGCAAAGAGAATGGTTGCATGCTAGGAGCACAGTACAATGTCACTGACTTAACTTAGTGACTGAATAACAGTGGCAGTGACTGTCTGCAAGTAGCAACTGAAGCTTATCACTGGCTAATAAGCTGAATATAAGTGATCAGTGATACAGTAAAATAAAATAATAAAGAGCACAAACAGTAGTGGACAGCTGTCTGCGTGCACTATGCGCACAGCAAACTAAACGGTTGCACACTAGGAGCACAGTACAATGTCACTGACTTAACTTAGTGACTGAACAACAGTGGCAGTGACTGTCTGCAAGTAGTAACTGAAGTTTATCACTGGCTACTGAGCTGAATACAAGTGATCAGTGATAATACAATAATATTATAAAGAGCACAAAAAGTAGGGGACAGCTGTCTGCATGCACTATGCAAACAGCAAACTAAATGGTTGCACGCTAGGAACGCAGTACAATATCACTGACTTAACTTAGTGACTGAACAACAGTGGTAGTGACTGTCTGTAAGTAGTAATTGAAGATTATCACTGGCTAATGAGCTGAAAATAAGTGATCAGTGATACAGTAAAATAAAATAATAAAGAGCACAAACAGTAGTGGACAGCTGTCTGCGTGTACTATGCACACAGCAAACTAACAGCCAGGCTGCACACTAGACTAGTACCACACAGTAGAAGGTCACACAGTAAACTTAGTGATTGACCAGTGACAATAACTGCAACTAACTGAAGTTGATCACTGGCTGGCTGGCTGGCTCAGCCAGCTAACAAGTATACAGTACAGCGGTATAAACAGTCTGAACCTGCCCGCCTGCACTAAGCAGTAATCAGTAGTACACTCTCTCACTATGACTACACTCACTGACTACAGCTAACTGAAGTACAAACTCGCTAACAGGCTAGTTAACTAAAAACAACTATCAAGTACAGTATCAGAGCAATGAAAAGACTGAAAACGCTATGTTTTTCACTATACAGTGCGCTTGCTGAAGTAACAATGGCCTGGTGATGATCCTCTCAGTGCCACAGTCTAGCAAGGACATAGCTGGCTTCAATGGCAGCTGCTTTATATACAGGAGGGGAGGGCATAGCCTCCGCTCCTATGATTGGTTGTTAGGGCCTGGCTGGGGGCCTCTGATTAGCCCAGAGAAGTCATTATTGGCCCAGAGAATTCATTATTATTATTGATTATTATATTATTATTATATACTTGCATTTTGGCCCATTTCTGCTAATCACAACCTAACCATAGCTTTCACGATCGTGAATGCATTCCGGATACACAAAATCACGGCCTGTTGTGTCCGTAGTTCAATTTCAATCCATGGCGCCAGATTTCAAAGCCAAATAGTCAAAAAATGCTTGTGAATCACGGGTTATCGATGATCACGGATTAAATCCGAGCACCACTACTGCTGATCCTCGGTCAATTGGTTTTCTGCTATTTTATCTGCTATTAGGCATTCTTTGTGCGTTTTCCTGTGTTTACGTTTTTCTGTGTGCATTTTTATGCATTTTTCATGCATTTCAGTTTGCATTTTTTAATCAATATTCATATTAGCCACTTCACCTCCAAGGGTTTATCACCTTAAAAATCAGAAGAAGTTTCACCATTCAGTGCTCCTTCCATTCATTTGCCTATAACTTTATTACTACTTATCACAACAAAACAATCTATATGTTGTATTTTCGCTACCAATTAGGCTTTCTTTAGGTGGTGCTGTTTGCTAAGAATAGTTTTATTCAAACTGCATTTTAATGGGAATAATAAGAAAAAAACTGAAACAAAATATTATTTCTCAGTGTTTGGCTATTATGGTTTTAAAATAAAATGTTCTACTGTGGATAAAACCCACACAGTTTATTAGCCTATTTGTCTTGGTTATTGCAACTTTTAAGATATTTCCCTAGTATGGCACCAATATTTTAGTTGAAAATAAAGGTGTATTTTTTTAGTTTTGCTTCCATCACTAATTACCAGCACATAATTAAAAAAAACTAGCCGACCCGCGGCGTAGCATACGCCGCATAAGGGGGTAGAGGGCAGGAAGGGGGTACTGGGCACAGCGGCAGGGAGGGGGGTCAGACCCCCCTCACCTGGGTCTGCCATGTGCGCTCCCCCTCCAGCTTAAGCTCAGCAGAACCCCCCTCACCTGGGTCCCCCATGTGCACTCCTCCTGCAGCTTAAAGGGGAACTGAAGAGAGAGGTATATGGAGGCTGTCATGTTTATTTCCTTTTAAAAAATACCAGGTGCCTGGCAGCCCTGCTGGTCTATTTCTCTGCAGTAGTATCTGATTAAAACCAGAAACAAGCATGCAGCCAGTCTTGTCAGATCAGACTTATAAGTCTGAACTACTGAAACACCTGATCTGCTGCATGCTTGTTCAGGGGCTATGGCTAATAGTATTAGAGGCAGAGGATCAGCAGGGCTGCCAGGCAACTGGTATTTTTTAAAAGGAAATAAACATGACAGCCTCCATATACCTCTCTCTTCAGTTCCCCTTTAAGCTCAGCAGAAACCCCCTCCCCCTCCAGCTGAAGCTCAGCAGGACCCCCCTCCCTCACCTGCGTCCCCCATTTGCACTCCTCCTGCAGCTTAAGCTCAGCAGAAACCCCCCTCCCTCACCTTGGTCCCCCATGTGCACTCCCCCTCCAGCTTAAGCTCAGCAGGACTCTCCCTCCCTCACCTGGGTCCCCCATGTGCACTTCCCCTGCAGCTTAAGCTCAGCAGGAACCCCCTCCCTCACCTGGGTCCCCCATGTGTGCTCCCCCTGCAGCTTAAGCTCAGTAGGAACCCCCTCCCTCACCTGGGTCCCCCATGTGCACTCTCCCTCCAGCTTAAGCTCAGCAGGACCCCTCCCCCCTCCCTCACCTGGGTCCCCCATGTGCACTCCCCCTCCAGCTTAAAGGAAAACTTAAGTCAGGAAAAAAAAATGACATTTACTCACCCGGGGCATCCCTCAGCCCCCCGAAGCTGGATGGTGCCCTCGCAGCCCCGCTCCGATCGTCCTGTCCCCGCCGGCGGGACAGCCGCCGACAGGCTGGGAACGCGGCTGATTTTCCGCGTTCCCAGCCGCTATATCACCCTTCTATGCTGCTATAGCATATATATATACGCTATAGCAGCATAGAGGGTGATATAGCAGCTGGGAACGCGGAAAATCAGCCGCGTTCCCAGCCTGTCGGCGGCTGTCGCCGAACCCGGAAGTAGCCGCCGGCGGGGACAGGACGATCGGAGTGGGGCTGCGAGGGCACCATTCAGCTTCGGGGGGCTGAAGGATGATCCGGGTGAGTAAATGTCATTTTTTTTTCCTGACTTAAGTTTTCCTTTAAGCTCAGCAGGAACCCCCTCCCTCACCTGGGTCCCCCATAGCCGCCACTATTAGTAAGAGGCATAGAGTGGGGAGGACTCCCTGCAATGCCACCAACTGTATTGGTAGAATTTGCCTTCTTAAAACAGAAGGAAACCTGCAACAATTCAGCTATAAGTGAACATTTGTGGTTACCCACAATGCACTGCTACTAAATATGCAAATTATCCCTTTTCACCCTTGGGGAGCCAAGCAAGCGTCCAGAACCGCTGGTGTATAGCTAGCATATAGCTTTAAATTTTACACAGTCATATAAAACCCACATGTAAACAGCCTGTTTTGGACTTTTGGTCCTCATCAGTACATGGCAGAATTTGATATGGCTGTATGAGATAGGGCTTGGACCAGTACAACAGAATTACCAAGCAGCTCAGGGTGACCCAAACCACTCCGAATGTATAGGGGGATAAAAGGGACCAAAAAGACCTCCTACTAAAAAAAGCAAAGCTTGGTGTAATTTGCCTTCCTAAAACTGAAGGAAATCTGCAATAATTCAGCTATAAATGAACATTTGTGGTTACCCACAACACACTGCTACTAAATATGCAAATTATCCCATTTCACCCTTAGCAAGCCAAGCAAGCATCCAGAACCACTGGTATATAGCAAGCCTATAGCTTTAAATTTTACACAGCCATATCAAACCCACATGTGACACAGCCTGTTTCAGACTTTTGGTCCTGATCAGTACATGGCAGGGATTGATATGGCTGTGTGAGATAGGGCTTGGACCAGTACAACAGAGTAACCAAGCAGCTCAGGGTGACCCAAACACTCGGAATGTATAGGGGAATAAAAGGGACCAAAAAGACCTTCTACTAAAAAAGATCAAAGCTTGGTGTAAATTGCCTTCTTAAAACAGAAGGAAATCTGCAATAATTCAGCTATATGTGAACATTTGTGGTTACCCACAACACACTGCTACTAAATATGCAAATTATTTATTTTCACCCTTGGTAAGTTAATCAAGCATCCAAAATCACTGGTGTATAGCAAGCCTATAGCATTACATTTTACAAAGTCATAGCAAACCCACACATGGCAGCCTATTTCAGACTTTTAGTACTCATCAGTGCATAGCAGGAATTGATATAGCTGTATGAGATAGGGCTTGGACCAGTACTACAGAGTAACCAAGCAGCTCAGGGTGACTCACACTACTAAGAATGTATAGGGGGATAAAAGGGACCAAAAAGACCTCCTACTAAAAGCTTGGTGTAATTTGCCTTCTTAAAACAGAAGCAAATCTGCAATAATTCATCTATAAGTGAACATTTGTGGTTACCCATAATGCACTGCTACTGAATATGCAAATTATCCCTCTTCGCCCTTGGTTTGATATGGCACTACTTCTTCTTCTTGCTTGGACCAGCCCCTTCTTCTTGCTTGGACCGGCCCTGGGGGCAGGGCGCTACTTCTTCTTCTTGCTTGAAGGTTGAGGCACTTACTCTATTATATATATAGATAACAGCAACATACCATCTTGACACATTCAGAAAAGTTCAATTCCTAAGGTAACTATTAATGTATTTTTTTCATTGTAATTTTTTTATGCAAAAATGTATTTGGGTACTATGGGAGTGAGTGTGGGAGGGAAGGAGTTAATTAGAAATGTAAGTGTGGGTCGTTTTATTAAAAAAAAATGTATGCAGGTGTAATTTCACTATTGGGCCACAAGGTGTCCTTGTGCATTATTTCCTATCAGCGTACTAAAAGTAGGTGAATAGGAAGTAATGCGTGGCTGTGATACCTGGGAAGTTACAATGAATGCAGGCATGTCATTGATGTTGCAATCTTTATGAGTGGGAACGGAGAAGGAGAAGAGGACACATTGGAAGCGATCAGGCTGGAGGGGGCTGGAGAAAGACCCAGGTATGTATATTTTATTCATAATTCCCCCATATCAGGGTCACTTTACGTAATTTTACCTGTTCAGAGTATAGACAAGAACATGATCCTTGCCCCTGTAATGCTCCTGTACAAATCCTGTGCATTTACATGTTTGTGTCCCGCAGGGTTGTATGATGTTGGGTGAGGTGTCAAGTGACCCCCCTGTCTCTGGCCAGCTTAACAAAGGGGGATGCTGCAGATCAAATGCAGGCTGCTGCTCCATATTTAGCATGTAAATGGTTCCTGCCAAAATGACAAATATTATTGTATAGCAAAATCACCAGTGCATTTAATTTTCAGAATCCCTTCAGAAGCATTGCATATTTTATTCCAAAAAGACCTTGCTTGTAATTTTCATGCCAACTCTACTTTTTAGTTTCTTTTTTATTGGAGTTGTGAATGCAGAATGTAAAAACATTGAAATCAGCTGAAATTGCCATCTAATAATGCATTCATAATGCAGTATTGATCACCACCTCTACAAAACAGATTCTAGAGCCCACTGACAGGCTGTTGATTGATTACAAACAGGGATTGCCTTGCCTTAACAATGCCCTCAGTGAGGAATACTAGATGTTGGTACCCAGGGCAGTTTCTAGGCTAAATTGCACCTAGGGCAAGGGTGTAAAATCCCCCCCCCCTGTGGAGCCAGGTATAGGTGCCCGCAGTATAGGTTAGCCAGGTCTAGTTGCCCCTAGTATAGTTAGCCAGCTATAGGGTCCCTTCCCCTCAGTAAAAGGTAGCTAGGCATAGTTGCCCCAAGTATAGGTTAGCTAGGCAGGTGCCTCCAGTATAGGGTAGCCCGTATAGCTACCACCAGTATACTTTAGATAGGAAAGCATCTAAGCCCTCTTTAACCCATTGAAGCTCCAGGATGTTAAAATAAGTCTCTGCACTCTCTTCCCTACAAAATCCTAGATAACACTGTTTTGTTATCTCTGAACTGATAAAAATGCTATACAGCTGTAACAGAATGAAAGAAAAGCACTCTCCTTCCCCTAGGGAATTCAATGGCAAGCCTAATGAATTAACAAGTGGAAAAATAAACATTTAGGAGCAGACAAATGTAACTATTAGGTAGTGTATACAATGTGTTACTAATACATTGTCAAAACAAAAGAACTGTTTTAATAAACAGGAGATATAGACAAATAAAATGTGAGTGTTTAATGTACAATAGGACTGTTTACATTAAAGCTATAATGTATGAAAGTGAATAAACTATCTATTTTTTTCACTTTTTCCCTATTTTCATTTTAAAATGCATAGAAAATAAGGTACCTACTGAAAACAACTATCAGCTACAAAAAGCCTAATTTGTCCTGAACAAAACAATATATAGATCATTTAGTGGTGATAGTTATTGATAAAGTTATTGCCAAAGTAATCAGAACTGAGCTGAATTGTGAAAATGACCAGGGACGCGAAGTGGTTAAATGCAGATATAGCATTTGCCATAACTACTTCCTGTGGCAATGCATTCCACATCTTAAAGCGGAATAAAACCCAGCATTTATACTTTGCTCTAATAGATTATTTACAGCATATTATATACAACCAGCATTTTATTTACTATAACTGCATTCAAAGGGTTAACACAGACCTTAGAAGCTTCCCTGCCAGCAGAGCTGGCCACTTCCGAACTTGTAGATAATGTTATCTTGTGTTTAATTGTATCAAGTGAGGAATCTAAACAAAGCCTTCTCTCACACTCCTGGGTCTCCTAAAGACACTGAGACAATCAGAAAGCATCAGAAAGCATTTAGACTTAAGTTAGATGATAAATAAAGCAGTTATGAATAAAATGCATTTTTCAGTCTGGCAGAGGCGGTGTATGCCTGTGCGATTAACCATTCAATTGCAGCATGTGTTTAGGGATGAGCAGCCTTTCCCCCCACCTTTCCTTAACTTTGTAACTATGTAGCTGGCGCTGGTGTTCTCCTCGCAAAAGTACAGAATCACTGAGCCGAAGAGTAGTCAGAATGAGCCAGAGTCATACACAGATAACAGTCTTTAAAAGTTTAGATAATTAAGCTATTAAAAGGTCTGAGCGCTAACACGAAGTATTCGCAACAGCAGACAAGTTGCAAGTGATTATGAAGCAGAGGAGACCCCTCCGCCACACCATTGCGGCAAGCGTTTCCTCTGATGTCAGCCGACTGGCCGGTCAGCTGACGCGCCTTCTCCCCGCATAAAGGTCCTATCTGTGTGCGCGTGCGCGCGACAAGGCGACCTTATGTGCGGCTGACAAACCCGTCCTCGGCATGCTAGACGCCCGAGACACGGGTAGACTACTAGTCAGGGAGACGGAGGCAGCTGCGGTGGTAGTGCTGTTCACTGCAGCTGCCTCTCCAGTATTCATTACACCGTACTTGCAAATGTTCTGTTTTTAATTACAAAAGTGCAACATTTCGTCTCATCATTAGTTGCACAGAGGAGATGATTTTTACCTGGAACTATGCACGGGTCAAGGAACAGTATTTTAAGCCCGACCACCCTCTCATCAGGCCTTCTCTCCTGGTTTTGATGAAAGTTATTAAATTTCCATATTTCTGTTTGGAAATCAGCCTTTCCGATTAGAACTTGGAGATTAGAAACCAGAAATCGGATTGCTGCAAAAAATACTGCCATTACCACAACTCCGTAATTTTAGCCCAAACACAGAACTCAAAAGCATTCGACCAATCACAGAATACAACTGAGAAGTATTTGGCCAATCAGAGTGGGTGTAAAAGATTGCCAAAAAAAAAGAAAAGACTTCTCGGAAATCGGAATTGGAAATCAGAAAACGGAAATCAGAAATCTGCAGAATCGATCAATGCCATAGGCAGAAATCAGAATTTCCACGGAATCAGAAATTGGCATTTCTGACCATCCCAAATTATAAAGTTAGATTGCAGAGATGAGTCTGGCACCATCAACGTAAGTATATGCTCTTTTATTGACACATAACAGCTGTCATAACTTTTTTTTTTAACATAAGTAAATGCTCTTTTATTGGCACATAACAGCTGTCATAACAACGTTTCAGGGCAGCTGCCCCTTTATCAAGCTGAGCTGTTAGCCATTAAGTTTACACTGACATGTAAAACGCTTTATATACATAGCATGGTGAGCAAGTAACCAATCACAATTGAATTCCTACATCAACCAATCTTGCAGTCCGTCCTCAGAGCGGACCTAATGGGGAACTATACTGGCTACAATTCATAGGTACGTTTGAAACATGGATCCTCCCACAACTCCCACACTTACCTATTGTCGAGAGGTAGAGACACACCTCAATGTCAGGACACGCATGGCCACCACTCCCAGCAGGCCGCCGGCCTGGCGGACCTGATGGGGAATTGGCCTACGTAACGTGGGGTAGGCGGAGCTATCGTGCCGACTCCCATGTTGCCCTGACTACGCTAGTGGGAGTGGCAAAGTATCGCCGCTCACCATAGCAGATGGAACGAAAGACGCGCCTCTACCGCACCAGCCAATAGGAAATCGCCTACACATGTAAACAATACCACATGTCATGCGAACACGCACAGCATGCGGATAAATGAAGTGGCTGCAAGGACTGGGGACACATTCGAGAAGCAAAGAGGGGACAAGCGGGGCAACTAGTATATACTATATTCGAGGCTAAAAATAATAGTATCAACACTCTGCAGGGATGACATTTAAAGGGGAACAGCCAGAGAAATCTGATTGTCTAATGACACTATTATCTAGCATAAATGCTGTCACACAGAGAGACATATGGAACATACTTTATAATAATTAAATATAAGGCAACAAATCAAGCTCTCGATTTAAACCTTAACCACTTGCCGACCAGGGGTGATTTGCCTGATCTGTGCTGCGTGGGCTCTCCAGCCCGCAGCACAGATCAGTATTATGCCAGGGCGATCAGACTTCCCCCCTTTTTTCCCCACTAGGGGGATGTCCTGCTGGGGGGTCTGATCGCCGCCGGCTTGCTGCGCTTTGCGGGGGGGGGGGGGGCTCTTCAAAGCCCCCCTCCACATCGTTTTTTGTGCTCCCTCCCTCTCCCTCCCTACCTCTTCCTTCCTGGGCTGCGCAGGACGGATATCCGTCCTGCGCATTAAAGGATAGGCTTCAGCCTATCATATGCCGGCGATCCCCGGCCAATCGGAGGCCGGGGATCGCCAATCTGCCCTACGGCGCTGCTGCGCAGCAGCGCCGTATGATGTAAACAGTGGGGATTTCTTCCCCGCGTGTTTACATTTTGCCGGCGAGCCGCGATCGGCGGCTCTCCGGCTGTTCACGGAGACACCCTCCGTGAACGGACATGGAAAGGCCGCTCGACCGTTTCCATGGAAACCCGCAGACGACCAGTTTACGCCAATCGGCGTTAGCTGGTCGTCAAGAGGTTAAAAAAAAATTGCAGGCGACAGGCACCAGTGAGTATCAGCACCGGCCACCCGCATGGCTGCGGAGGGAGCGAGCGAGGCATACAGGGAAGTATGCCACTGTAGGGGGAGATCCTTTCAGTCGCTATCGCTGCGGAGGGAGGAAAGAGGGGATGCTGTACTGAGGTGCATGTATAGCTAGCTAACCTATACGGTGGCACCGATTGCTAGCTATCCTATACTGAGACACCTATGGCTGCCTCACCTATACTGTGGCACCTATTGCTAGCTATCTTATACTGGGACACCTATGGCTGCCTAACCTTTACTGTGTCACCTATGGCTGGCTAGCCTATACTGCGGCACCTATGGCTGGCTGACCTGTGCTGCAGCACCTATGGCTGGCTGGCCTGTACTGCGGCACCTATGGCTGGCTGGCCTGTACTGCAGCACCTATGGCTGGCTGGCCTGTACTGCGGCACCTATGGCTGGCTGGCCTGTACTGCGGCACCTATGGCTGGCTGACCTGTACTGCGGCACCTATGGCTGGCTGGCCAGTACTGCGGCACCTATGGCTGTCTGACCTATACTGCAGCACCTATGACCGGCTAAACTATACTGGGGGCACCTATACTTGGCTTCCTATACTGGGAGCACTTATGCTCACCATTGGCGTGTCAATCCCTCATCCAGTACCTCTGATAGTCACCAGGTGATCGGTGTTGATAACACCAGGGTCACGCAACGTCAAAATTTGGCTGCAAACTTTTTTTGTATTAAATCCTGTACAATAACTGTTATTGAGGTAAGCCACCTCACCTTTTACATTTTTAGTGTTTTAACCTAGTTTTAGCTACATCTGGCCACCTCTTTACCCATTTATGTCTGTGTCAGACCTCACTTTCCACACACCCCACAGAACAAACCTTTTCTTATATCTGGAGTTAGTGAGGATTGAACAAATGGGCTGAACTGGGCTGAAGGAGACCACAACTACAGTAAATACAGAAAGAGATATGTAAAAAATGACTGTTTCCAAATTGTGGAAGCAGCTAAACTATATGAAAGACACCCCATAGTTTTTACAACTCTTTTAGTCTTAACATTCATATTTCTAGAGACACCTATGGTTCTCTCCATACTATTAATGAGCATAATGAGGGACACCAAGGTGCATGCAGTGGTGAGGATCACAAACAGCAGCAAAACCTGGGAACTGAATGCCAAAGCGTTGTCCTGTCCATAGGACCCATCTTCTGGTAGTGAGAAATATCCTATGTTATTTGACAAAGAGATATCAATTATGCTGGAAGTGTTCTGATTTCTCACTGCTCCTGTTAGGAAGCTATACCCAAGAGTCACCAACTCTACTAATACTATTACCCATGGGACCAACTCATCAATCTTCATCTTCAGCCAGGAGAAGAACCTGGAGCTGAACTGCACAATTTGAACAAAGCGGAAGAAGCAAAGAAAGGAGGTCAACCCTGCAGAAGAGATCTTCCCATTAGAAAAGAAGGTTTCTATGATTTTGCGCACCCCTAGGGAGGTTGTTAAGATTAGACACCATCGAACGTGGTGGGGTGTTGGGGGTGGTGGTTAGGGTAAGGCAGGGGGGGGGGGGTGTTTAGGGTTAGGCACCACCAGGAAGGTCTTAGAGTTAGGCACCACCAGGGGGAGTGGTTAGAGTTAGGCACCACCAGGAGAGGGCTCTGAGTGAGTGTAGGGTTAGGTTTAGCTGTATTGTTGAATTACGTGACAATTTTTAATGTTAATATCTTTTTGTTTTTATCTCTCGTCTGTTTTAAAGCGGTATTTATTGTTAACCAATTTAGTTAACAATGTTGAGATTTTGTTAGCCACCGGCGCCAATTTGTTATCCAGCCGGGCCTTTTTTCCTGGCACCCATTTTTCATGCACCCTTTTGTGATGAGGCTCTACCAACTTTTTTTTTTTTAAACCTCTCCTGAAATACGGAGCTTCACCCAAACGCACAAGATCTAGCTGTGACTATCTGTCTCACTGCCATGATGTGATGTGTAAATTCTATTTAATAACTAAATTAATAATTCTAAGTTAAAAAAAAAATATATATATATATCTTGTACCGTTCCCCTATCACCTGTACCCCCAATAATAATTCATAATAAGACACGATGGGTTTAACTTTAATGCACTACATTGTGGTAAAACTACTGAGCGCAGACAGCGCATTGCAATATTACCGCTACTACCGGCAGCGGTGTACCTCAAGTTACGCTATTAGCGCAACCTGCGGTTATCATGTAACGTGAGCGTTGCTAAGGTAACAAACATCACTAACGGTAACGCTTATTAGTAATACACTTACTGTACCTACGCTTGCGCTACTTGAGTACAACAAGTATAAGCATAACTTGCAGTACACTGCTGCTGGTAGTAGCAGTAATATTGCCGTGCGCTGTCTGCCCACAGCAATATTATTGCAGTTTACTGCATGAACCCCTATGTCAGATATTTTACCTATTTTAAAATTAGTATACTAGTCTCTTACATAAACACACCAATAATAATAATAATAATAATAACAATATGATAAGCTTTCAAAAAAAGAAAGAAAGAAAAAACACAGTAGGCCACAAAAAGTGTTTCCAACAAATGTTTATGAATATTAAAGATTAATGCATATTTAAACATTTTTTTTAAATTACATATAAAACAAAAACAATAATCTGTCATATTGATTAAAGCGGACCCAAAACTAACATTTTTTTTTTATTCAAAATATTTAGTTGCACCACTCTGACACATACAAAGATAAATAAACACTCCTCCAAGCCTATGAGCATTTCAGTGCATGCTTTTCAGCCTTCTCTTTTCACAACTAGAGTTATACAGGTGGCAGCCATTAGCAATTCCTCCATTGCCAGACACCACCTACTCCACCAGTTTGCCGGACTCTGTCCCAGCAATATGAAGGGGAGGGGTTTCTCCAATAAATGTAAAATATTTTATATTTGTCATCATGCAGCTGAAAAAAGGCCGTTATTATTATAATTTAGAAAATAGATTTTATTTCTGAAATCTTGTATTTTTAATTTGGGTCAACTTTAATTGAAATTACATCCACAATAATAAATATGTACAAATCATGGCCTAGGGGTGCCCAGCAAAACATGGATGGGGCCCCCAATGTTTACACCCCTTCCTCTGCTTCCCCCTGGTGACCCTCTAAGCCTGGATGCCCATCTTGCAAGGGTCATAAAACAAGAGAAGACATCATAATCTTCCCACCCATAACAAGTGTAGCCACAAAACACCAGATCTGAAGGATGGACCCCATTATCGGAGGGAGTGAAGTATTTGGGGCCCCCTTACAGCTCTGGGCCACCTGCTGTCACAGTTGCAACTGCCCTGTAGTTATCCCTCTGGTGCACACAGGTTATGTGTACACAGTGTGTATGTGGCATGCATTTAAAAATAGCTCCGCAAAATTATGGCGCAGAGTGATGCCAGAAATGACATCTTGGTACTGACAATATTTAATATTTTAGGACATTTCCAAAACATTAAATAGTGTTCATAACAGGATGTCGTTACCGGCATCAAGCATTATTATACAATACCTGCTCCTGGCAATAGCATCCCCTCGACTTCCTACTTAGTTTGCAGGTGTCCTGTTACATCAAAAAATAAAAGATCATCTGCATGAGGATCATAATGCAACCATCAAAAAAATGGCCAACAAGCGCTAAGATACATGAAACAATAGTAATACTTTATTGAAACACCAGTAACAAAAAATATATAAAAAACCTAAAAACACAAAGACATAGGGGGGAGAATGACACATGGGTCATAAATTACAAGGCTATCAAAGCAAAATACATGCTGATATGCATAGAACAGGCAAGTAGATCAAACAGGCTTGTCAATAAGAAACCTGCACAGACTGTAAATCCATTAATCCTAGCTACACACTATATGAACCTACGGGATCTGCCATGACAATCTGTTTCAATAACCAATGCTATCTGGCAAAGCACAATAGTGGCTATATAGACCTCTTGTAAGATACGAGCAGTATTCCAAACGTGCAAATGTCCAGCAGCGCAAGTACAGTAATATCTAAATAAAAGCAGCAAAACAATCTTTACCTGTCCTAAGTATGTGTCAGACATCAGTGCCCCCGGATGTCCCTTCCACACTTATCACAGCCAAGCTGCTTTATCAAGAGGTGTAGTATACTAGACCGGTGCGCATATAAATAGTCAACTTAAGCAGGCGCACCCTGTAGTGATGGGTCGTTCGCGAACGAGCCGGCTCTAAGAGCCGGCTCTTTGCTGCGAACGACAAGAGCCGGCTCTCAGTTTTGAAAGAGCCGATGCCTCAGCCGCCCCACACAGCTCTGATTTGCTGTGTAATAAAGGGCGCTGAGGCATGCTGGGAGATGTAGTCCTCCTCTTGCAGCTTGTAGGAGTGTATGGGGCGGAGCAGAGCAGTAACAGGAGGGATTAGCCCAGTCAAAGAAGCAGTCTGGAGTTGTCATGGAGACGGGGGCGGGGCTTTTACTCCGATTCTGAGTGGTGTCTAGTGATATTTAATGAAGAGCCGATTGAGAGCCGTAAGAGACGGCTCTTTAATGGGAGCCGATTCAGAAGAGCCGATTCTCCAAGAAGAGCCGGAATTCCTATCACTAGCACCCTGGGTAGGGAAATCACTTCCTGGTACATGCGTGGCCACGCATGTGCGTCATGACGCCGCTCATCTCCTCTGAGCTGGTGTCTCAATAAAGTATTACTATTGTTTAATGCATCTTAGCGCTTGTTGGCCATTTTTTTGATGGTTGCATTATGATCCTCATGCAGATGATCTTTTCTTTTTTGATGTTTATGTGGAACTCACATTTGCTGGGGCACTTATCATGGTGTTTTGATTTAGACTCTTTTTTGATGGTCCTGTAGCCAGCCAGTCTCCAGAGACTGAAGCCGCATAGTGATTGGCTGGCTGCAGGACACCTGCAAACTAACCAGAAAGTGGATGAGACACAATTGCTGGGGACAGGTAATTTATAAAAAAAAAACCTTGCCTACTCTTACACAGAACTCCAATTTTCTTGTGCCTAACTATTAACCATTCTACCCGTGCTGCCTAATCTTAACCGTTGCCCCCTCCCTGCTGCCTAAGCTTAATCACTCCCCCAATGCCTAACCTTGACCACTCCACCCCCACTGCCAAATCTTTACCACTGCACCCTTGCTGCCTACACCTTCAGTATAGGTAAGTAGGTAGCTAGGTATAGATGCCCCCATCCAGTATAGGAAGCCAGGTATAGGTGGCCCCAGTATAGCTAACCAGGTATAGGTACCCCCAATATATCTAGCCAGGCAAAGGTGCCTTCAGTGTAGGAAGCCAGATATGGGTGCCCCCAGTATAAGCAACCAGGTATATGTGCCCCCAGTATAAGCAGCCAGGTATATGTGCCCCAAGTATAAGTAGCCAGGAAAAAATGTGCCCCAGTTTAGTTAGCCAGGTATAGGTGCCCAAAGTATAGGTAATCAGACATAGGTATCCCCAATATAGGAAGCCAGGTGTGGGTACCACAATACAGGTAGCCAAGTATAGTTGGTCCCAGCATAGCTAGCCAAGTATAGGTGTCCCCATTATAGTTAGCCAGGTATAGGTGTCCACAGTATAGGAAGCTAGATATAGGTGTCCCCAGTATTGGTAGCCAGCTATAGGTTCCCCCAGTATAGGTAGCCAGGTATAGGTGCCCCCAGTATTGGAAGCCATGTATATGTTCCCTCTGTATAAATAGCCAAGAATAGGTACCCCCGGTATTGCTAGCCAAGTATAGTTGGCCCCAATATCGCTAGCTAGGTATAGGTGTCCCCAGTATAGGAAGCCAGGTATAGGTGCCCGCAGTATGTATAGGTGTCTGCAGAATGTATAAGTAGCAAAATATAGGTGTCATCAGTATAGGAAGCTAGGTATAAAAGCCTGCAGTATAAGTAGCCAAGTATAGGTGTCCCCAGTATAGGAAGCCAGGTATAGGTACCTGCAGTATAAGAAGCCAAGTATAGGTGCCCCAATTAGGTAGCCAGGTATTGGTGCCCCCAGTATAGGAAGCCAGGTATAGGTGCCACTGGGTGGGAAGAGGTGGGTGACAGTGACACTGGGGGGAGGGGGCCAATATCATTCCTCCCTCCCTCTCCATGGGTTCCCCTCCTGTGCCCCAAAGCAGAGCTGCCATGTAGCGGTGTGATTTGTAAATTATTCACCTCACCTGCTTGCTCCAATCGATGCGTCCACTCCGGCAGCCGCCTCCTCTCTAGCCACCCGATCTCTGTATGACGTGTGTAATCACACATTATGCAGAGAAACAGGAAGTAGAGAGGAGCTGGCTGCTAGGGCGGGCACATCGCAGGGAGTAAGCAGGCGAAGTGAATTATTTAGAAACTGCACTGCTGTGTGCCAGGCCTGCATCAGTCTACAGGAGGGGGGCCCATGAAGAGGAAGGGAGGAAAGATGTTGGGCCCCTCCCCACAAGCCCGCACCCCGGGGCCCACCAACCCTGGTTCCTCTTCCTAGTAAACACCGCCTAAAACAGGTGCTTTAGGCTGTGCCATGAGTGGTCCGGCACTTAACTTAACTGGGGCTTCCTCCAGCCCCAAGCGCACAGATCGCTCCCATGCCACTGTCTTCAGTCTTCGCCGTCTTCTGTACTGGGTCTCGTTACTTCCTCCAGTCACGCCCAGTCTGACGCCAGTGAAGTGCGCTATTTACGTATCTCTCCAGCAGCCGCTGGAGAGATACGTAAAGGTTACACTTCTTCTGCGTAGACTGGCAGAAGTAACAGAAGACAGAAAAGACTAAGGGTGGCAGCATGGGAATAATCCGTGAGCTTGGGGCTGGAGGAAGCCCCAGGCATGTGTAAAACCGTTACTTATTTACAACTCGGGTACACTTTAATCTGTGCTCCACTGAACCCACCCAGAGCCCGGTGGGTCCAGTAGCTTCAAAGTACGATATTACTGCAATTTGATTGGCCCAATCGCCTGACTGTCAAGTGACAACAGGCAATTCTCATTGGGCCTCATTGTGTGTATGTGCCTCATACGTACGTGTATGTGCTGATGAAGCAATACAACAGAATTGTTCGCAACAGGAAACTGGTGTGCTAGCCTGGACTTACATTTGGCTCCAAATGTGTAAAATAAACTTTTTTTTACAGCTTGTCTATATCTGACATCACTTCACACACACTCTACAGCGCAAACACATAGAGCTAAGCATCTCCTTAAATCTGGAGTTTCCAAGAATCAGAAGAATGGACTGAACAGGGCTAAAGGAGAATGCTAATGCCATGCACAGGCAATAGTGTAAAGAATTTGACCGAATGTCTACAAAATCTACAAGCACAAACACTGTGTAATAGACAACATAATAGAACAGTAGGCACATCATGGAGTATGAAACTCTCTTAGCCTTAACACTGGCACTGCTGGAGGTGCCGATGCTTCTTTCCATTCTGCAGATGTGGAGACTGAGGGACACTGAGGTCCAGGCGGTGATAAGAATCACCAATGCAACTGAACTATAGGTGCTGAATTCTAAAGTTTTGCCCAGCCCATGGAGCCAATTATATGGTTGTGAGAAGTTTCCAATATTATTGGATGCAAATGTACCAGTGACCCTGAGATAGTTATTGTTTCTCAATACTCCTCTTAGGAAGCTAAACCCAAGAGTCACCAACTCCACCACAAATATCAGCCATGGGACCAGGGCATCAATCCTCATCTTCAGCCAGGAGAGGAACCTGGAACTGAACTGCATGATTTTAACAAAGTGGAAGAAGCAGAGACAGGAGGTCAATAATATGGAAGAGATCATCCCGTAGGAAAACAATGTTTGTAAAAGGACAGACAGCATTTTATCTGACTTTTTCACATAAAACATGTTTGAGATACATCGAAAAATGGTGAAACACAAGTTGGAGAAGCTCAGGGAGAACATAATTTTATCTGCGGAGCTCATGCTTGTTTTTTTAATATTGTCTACAAAAATTGTGAACATGATGAATAAAGTGCTGGATATGCCAGACACTGTCCCAAAAGTTAATACACAGTTAAAAGTAATTGTCGCAGCATCCATGGCCAGGTTTTTGGAGTATGTCAATAAATCCACGTCTGTTTTGAAATCTGACAATTCTTGTGTCTGCTTCAGGGAGGTAAGTCCACCAATTTTAAGAATTCAATATTTATTTTTATCCTTTTGCATCTCTGTTTGCTGTATACTACATGGCCAGCTGACGGCTTTTCTATACTGAGCCCACAAATGTAGAGCAAATGTTCTTGTGCTGTCCTGATCAGTGTTTGCCCAGCAGACTGTGTTCAGTGATATCACTCTGTACTCTTCATTGCTAGATATAAAATACACTTTAACAATGAGAGATCTTGTTTCTTTTTCAGTTTTCATATATTCAAAGTACAGAGATTGGCTTGTTTCATAATACACGGCAGGAAATGTACAACACATTACTCTGTTTCCAGGGAACATTTAAAGTGGACCTGAACTCTTGCACAGACAGGACAGAATGAAAACACAGAGAAATGCATCTTGTATGTATTTAGAGATTTTATCCTGCCGAATTCCCCTTCATTTGTGACCAATCACAAGTGTGATTTGATCTCTCCCCTGTGTCACATGAATGACATGGCAGAAATGGCATATAAGCTCATTTGAAAGTACAGGATGTTAACAATGTGTCTGCTATGAATCAGGAAGTAGAAACAGTGCAGATTTATTTTAGGGGAGCAGGAAAAAAGGGCGCCGGCTGAGGGTGGACAAAAAGGATGCCGCCATAGACTTTACTGCAATTATCGTTAATACGGCGAAAAAAGCATGAAAAAAAGGGCACCGCAAAATTTTTTGTTAATAACATTATAACGTTATAGTTTTTGAGGTAGTTATTGTTTTAGAAGTTTATAACGGTATATTTTTTGTCATATTATTTTGATAATAAGTACAGATTTTCCATTTTCAAAGTTATTATCGTTAATATATCTAAAAGGGTGTTTCTGCAGAGGGAGTGGTTAGTGTTAGGCAACACCAAGGGGAGTTGTTTGGGTTAGGCACCACCTAGGTGGTGGTTAGTTTTAGGCAACGCCAGGGGGGTGGTTAGGGTTAGGCACCACCGGGGGGGTGGTTAGGGTTAGGCATCACCAAGGGGGTGGTTAGGGTTAGGCGCCACTAGGGGAGTGGTTAGTTTTAGGCACCACCAGGGGAGGGTTCTGTGTGAGGGTAGGTTTGGGTTAAGCAATATTGACGAAAAACGTTACCATATTTAACGTTAATATTCATCATTATTATTTCTCGTTTGTTTTTTGGAACAGTAGTTATCGTTAATAAAGCTTGACATTGGTGATTCTTGTTAGCAAATTTTGTTAATACCTGGCACCAAATTCGTTAATAACCCGGGCCCTTTTTTGACGGCGCCCTTTTTTCATGCATGCTATTTTAGGATTTGTATCAGCTGTAGCAAAGAAATGTTTTTTTTTTTTGTTTAACCTCCCTGGCGGTAAGCCCGAATTGAGTTCGGGCTATGCCGCCGGGAGGCACCGCTCAGGCCCCGCTGGGCCGATTTGCATAATTTTTTTTTATACCCGCTACCCGCCGATCCGCTGCTATACGCGTCGCCGCAGCCGCCCCCCCACCCAGACCCCGTGCGCTGCCTGGCCAATCAGTGCCAGGCAGCGCCGTGGGGTGGATCGGATTCCCCTTTGACGTCACGACGTCGATGACGTCGGTGACGTCATCCCACCCCGTCGCCATGGCGACGGGGGAAGCCCTCCAAGAGATCCCGTTCTTTGAACGGGATCTCTTGATCTCCGATCGCCGAAGGCGATCGGAGGGTCTGGGGGGATGCCGCTCAGCAGCGGCTATCATGTAGCGAGACATTGTCTCGCTACATGAAAAAGAAAAAAAAAAAAGAAAAAAAAAACGTATTTGCTGCCCCCTGGCGGATTTTAATAAACCGCCAGGGAGGTTAAAGGTTATTATGCTGTTTTGTATCTTTTAGAGCAGAGAGGAAGTTATGAGTTCAGCTCAGCTTTAAAGGCAACCCGAGGTGAGAGGGGTATGGAGGCTGTCATATTTATTTCCTTGTAAACAATGCCCATTGCCTGGCAGCCCTATTGATGTTCTGGCATAAGTAGTGTCTGAGTCAAAAGCATATCCAGTAAAACGTGAGTCATCTGAGTCAGAGTACCTGATCTGCTGCATGCTTGTTAAGGGTCTATGCCAAAAAGTATTAGAGACACAGGATCAGGAGGATTTCCAGGCAACTGGTATTGCTGCAAAGGAAATAAATATGTCAACATCTAAATTCCTCTTACCCAGGGGTCTAGTCCTGGAAAAAGAAGTGAGTGGACTCAACCTAAAAACCTTTGCGCCACGCGTAGCGCGGCGCACCCAAAAGTGGGCGTGGTCAAGTATAGTGTGGGCGTGGTCATGGGTGGGGCCAAATATACATGGCCTTAGCAGTGGTATAAAAGGTCTGCCAGGGGAAGTTTGAGCTCTGTCGTAGTGTATCCCCAAAAAGTAGATGTAATCTGACAGCATTTCACCAAAAATACACATAATCTGGCAGAGGTTCCTCCAAAATACAGATAATATGGCAGTGGTTCCCCCAAAATAGACAATCTGGCAGCAGCAGTTCCCCCAACATACACATAATCTGGAAGCAGTTCCCCAAAATACGCGAAACCTGGCAGTGGATCATCCAAAATACATGTAACACCCAAAATACATGTAATCTGGCAGTAGTGGTCCCCCAACATACACAATCTGGCAGCGGTTCCCCAAAATACACGTAATCTGGCATCAGCGGTTCCCCAAAAATACAGATCTGACAGCAGTTCTCCCAAAATAGGTATCCCCAGTATAGCTAGCCAGGTCTATAGGTGTCACCAGTATAAGTAGCCATGTGTATAGCTGTCCCCAGAATAGGTGGCCAGATGTAGAGATGTCACCAGAATAGGTAGCCAGGTGTATAGATGTCCTTAGAATAGGTGGTCAGGTGTATAGATATTCCCAGAATAGGTGGCCAAGTGTATAGATGTCCCCAGAATAGGTAGCCAGGTCTATAGGTGTCCCCAGTATACCCAGGTGTCCCCAGTATATGTAACCAGGTGTTCAGGTGTCCCCAGTATAGCCAGGTGAATAGGTGCCCCCAGTATAGCCGTCCCCAGTATAGCCAGGTGTATAGGTGTCCCCAGTATATGTAGCCAGGTGTATATGTGCCCAGTATATGTAGCCAGGTGTATAGTGGCCCCAGTATATGTAGCCAGGTGTATATGTGCCCAGTATATGTAGCCAGGTGTATAGTGGTCCCAGTATATGTAGCCAGGTGTATAGTGGCCCCAGTATATGTAGCCAGGTGTATAGTGGCCCCAGTATATGTAGCCAGGTGTATAGTAGCCCCAGTATATGTATCCAGGTGTATATGTGCCTAGTATATGTAGCCAGGTGTATATGTGCCCAGTACATGTAGGCAGGGGTATAGTGGCCCCAGTATATGTAGCCAGGTGTATAGTGGCCCCAGTATATGTAGCCAGGTGTATAGTGGCCCCAGTATATGTAGCCAGGTGTATATGTGCCCAGTATATGTAGCCAGGTGTATATGTGCCTAGCATATGTAGCCAGGTGTATATGTGCCCAGTATATGTAGCCAGGTGTATAGTGGCCCCAGTATATGTAGCCAGGTGTAAAGTGGCCCCAGTATATGTAGCCAGGTGTATAGTGGCCCCAGTATATGTAGCCAGGTGTATAGTGGCCCCAGTATATGTAGCCAGGTGTATAGTGGCCCCAGTATATGTAGCCAGGTGTATAGTGGCCCGAGTATATGTAGCCAGGTGTATAGTGGCCCCAGTATATGTAGCCAGGTGTATAGTGGCCCCAGTATATGTAGCCAGGTGTATAGTGGCCCCAGTATATGTAGCCAGGTGTATGTGTGCCCAGTATATGTAGCCAGGTGTATATGTGCCCAGTATATGTAGCCAGGTGTATAGTGGCCCCAGTATATGTAGCCAGGTGTATAGTGGCCCCAGTATATGTAGCCAGGTGTATATGTGCCCAGTATATGTAGCCAGGTCTATAGGTGCCCCCCCAGCTGGAGGGGAGCAGCACAGCAGAGAGGAGCATTGTGCGCAGCGTGGGGAAGGGCGGACGTTTCCCCCCCCCCTCCCTCACCTTGGGGCTCCTCTCCATGGCTCTCCCCTCCATAAAGAATGCGGCGGCGGTGGCTGGCGGCGGTGACTGGCAGTGGCATCAGTGGGCGGGACTTACCTCCTCCAGCGTTTCGGCAAGTGGACGCTGTTCGTGCAGCTACTCTGGTCTAGTGAAGACTACAGTAGCTGCACGAACAGCGTCAACCCGGAACACTGGAGAAGGTAAGTCCTGCCCACTGATGCCACTGCCAGTCACTGCCGCCAGCCACCGCCGCCGCATTCTTTATAGGATGGGAGAGCCACGGAGAGGAGCCGCAAGGTGAGGGGGGGGGAACGTCCGCCCTTCCCCACGCTGCGCACAATGCTCCTCTCTGCTGCGCTGCTCCCCTCCAGGGTGCTAGGGGGGACGGCATCCACTGTCCAAAAAAAGTGAGTGGACGCCGCCCCCCCCCCCCGCGTTCACACAGGACTCAACCCCTGCTCTTACCTCTCTTTCCCTTTGAAGGATACCTGAAGTCAGAAGGTTTCGCTGGTCTTCTTGCACCCCTCTGTTCCTGTGCTGGAACTCCAATTTTTGGCATTAATGTTGAATATTGCTCATGGGCGTTCTTTCCTCCATGTACGAGTTTGGCCACACTGCACAGGCGCTAAATACGGCTCATATCCACACAGTGGCATAAAGCTGCTCATACATGTGTTTTTTTTCCATGCACGAGCAGCTTTACGCAGTAGAACAGAGCTGCTCATGCATGGAGAAAAAAATACAACCCTACTGCAAACCCTACTGGCGCTTTTGATGTCGCGAACTTGAAATATTCGGTGGGCGAACACAAATTTGCTGCAAGCATTTGCGAACCGGCAAACCACTATAGACTACAATAGGCAGGCAAATTCTAAAACCTAGAGGGACTGTTTCTGGCCACAAAAGTGATGGAAAAGTTGTATCAAGGGGCCTAACACCTGAACTGTGGCATGCCGGAGAGGGATAAATGGAAAAAGTCCAACCGAAAATTGCAGGTGCGCTTGCATACAATTTCAAGTTATGCAAGTGTGCCTGCCACAACGCATTCCGGTATATGTAGTCCATGGAGAAAATCACTGTACTCACATGCATCTCCTGGTGGGCATTGCGACAGGCGCACATGCATGAATATACCAGGAAAGTTAATATACAGCACAGTGAGGGAGCTCTGTGGAGAAAATGGCAGATTCCATACAGGCAATGGGCCAAGGTAAAAGCACCTCATATATAAATAATGATGCTTACCCCAACTCCTCCCCCCCAATGGCACACTATTAAGAACCAGGGCCGGATTTGTACTTTTTACCGCCCAAGGCCCACTATCAGGAGCTGCCCCAGGACCGATGACAGCATCCTATACTCCCCCCCCCCCCCCCCCCAACATGGCAGGGATTAGATTGTAGGCCCGTCTGAGGACAGTTATTGATTAGAATGGCAGGGATTGGATTGTAAGATCCTTGGTGAGCAGCACATTTGGTGAGTGACAGGCAGCTCAGAGATCACTGTAAGAGCCCATTCGCTGCCCCTTCATCCACCAAGTGCTAGATCCGGCTGTTTGTAGGTGCACAATGCTATGTGAAACTTTGTGTACCAAGATGAATGTTTGGCAAGCTAAATGCCACTGTCTTCCTGCTGCCCACAGCCCGCCCCTTGTTTTCCTGGTGCCCTAGGCCATGGCCTATGTCGCCTTGCCTGAAATCCGGCCATGTTAATAACCCCCATTATGGGGAGGTCCATTTAAAAAAAATTCAGGTGCTCAATTTACTTCCTAATGACCGCGCCACACCGATGGGAGGCAGTCCAAGTGCCGCCCAACGCCAATTGGCATCAACTCCTGGGGCGGAGTTTTGCAGGAGATCTCCGCTTGAACTACGAAGCTCCACTTCGTCATCAGTCTCCTAGCGGCGATTGTAGCTAGGAGACTGTTAGATGGCAAAACCGCTGTCTATTTACAGTGTACAGCGCTGCAATCTACGGCACGGCTGTCCCCCTGGGAGGCAGGAGAGCAATCGGCTGTCATAGGCTAATGTCTATGAGAGCCGGTCGCTAGGATTGGCTGGCGGGGGAAAGGGTGAGGTTAAAAAAATAGTAACTTTTTTTTTACTTTTTCCGGACCGCCTGCATTAGATCCTATGCCGCACTTGTGGCTGTTCTAGCCTGATGCAGCGTAGGATCTATGCCACCTGCCGTTACCGCTCCCCAACACAATCGTGCGCACCTGAGAGGGGAGATTAAGCTGTCATCTCTGACAGCTGGCATCTACCCTCAGTGATCAGCATCCATCGCGTATGGCTGCTGATCACGTGATCACTATGATCGCCGGCGGATCATAGTCATCACCATGGGGACACACAGTCCAGCACGCAAAACTGGGGATCCGGCTGCCTGACCTCCCTGACCTCCCAAACTCGGAAACACCCCTCCCCCATGCAAAAACACCTGGTCCTTAAGAGAAGTTAGGCAGCCGGTCCCCAAATGGTTAAAAAAAGGAAATACACATTTATAAAAAAAAACATACAAACAATGGGGGAGCCAACAGAGCCCACCAACAGAAAGCTCTGTTGGTGTGCAGAAAAGGGGGGGGGGGATCACTTGAGTGCCGAGTTGGACGGCTCTGCAGCGAGGCCTTAAAGCTGCAGTGGCCTAAATAGCAAAAAATAGCTGGATCACTAGGGGGGTGTGAGCCTACGGTCCTCAAGTGGTTAAATTAGGTCACATAAAATAATAATAATAATATACGCAGTGGTTGTAAGGCCTGGTGCACACCAGATGAGTTTTTCTGAGCGTTTTGAGTTTTTAAATCTGCTGCTAATGTTATCCTATGTGTCTGTGCACACTGGAGCAATGAGGTTTTGTAAAAAAAACCCATAGCATTACATTGGGAAGAGCTTTTGAAACCTCTAGGCGCCCAAACGCTAGAGGTTTCAAAAGCTCTTCTCAATGTAATGCTATGGGTTTTTTTACAAAACCTCATTGCTCCAGTGTGCACAGACACATAGGATAACATTAGCAGCAAATTTAAAAACTCAAAACCCTCAGAAAAATTCCTCTGGTGTGCACCAGGCCTAAGACCCAGTGCACACCAAAACCGCTAGCAGATCCGCAATATGCTAGCGGTTTTGGGAGCTGATTTCAGAGCGATTCTAGGTATGTTTAGAGAGGTTTTCTAAACATACCTAGCGGTTTTGGGTGCGTTTTTGTGTAGCAGATTACACATATTGTTACAGTAAAAAAGCTGTTACTGAACAGCTTCTGTAATAAAACCGCCTGGCAAACCGCTCTGAAGTAGCGTTTTTCAAAGCGGTTTGCGTTTTTCCTATACTTTACATTGAGGACGAATCGCTTCCGAAAACCACAAACGTGCAGCAGGAGGCACGTTTGCGGCTGGGCAAAAACCTCAAACTGCCGGTGTGCACCATCCTATTGCAATACATTAGCGAAGCATTTTTACAGGCGGATGCGGCCTGCGGATCGCTCCAAAAACCGCTCGGTGTGCACTGGGCCTTAGAGAGGAGGTGAGATTGTAGTTTTTGTTGCCTTTTTTTTACCTTTTAAACGGCTGATACTTTGTTTTGTAATGATTTCTTTAATCATGATTTAATTCTGAGAAGTAAAAATTGTATCATTCCTCAAAAAACAAAGCTCTTTGAACTTTACATGGGAAAAAAATATGCTTTAGTGTAGACTGGATTTAGTATAAAGATGAAAAAAACAACACACTTGTTGAATAAAAAAAAATATGTCTTAGAATAGGCCGAATGTCCATATGATACAAGGCTGGGGACATACATAGTGGTACATGCAAAAATCCTCAGAAACAAAAACAAAACAAAAAAATGGCCCTGCTATAAACTTATAAACGTTTCAAAAGGCTCCTTCATTGTGCAAATACCATGTGGATATAAACATAATGTTTCATGCAGTATAATTCTTCTTTCAATTATTAGCATCTCCAAGTTCACAGTCATAAAGGGCTACTCAACTTTAAATATACTGTGTATGTCCACTGATAAATTCCCCCCACAAAAACAAGAGCCCCTTCCCCCCAACGTTTGACCTAAAAAGTAGGCCAAAAGCTATGACCCACCAAATAGTCGACCAATTTGTCGTCACTGTCCCCCATGCAGATAATGCATTTTAGCATGCTGCTGCAGAACATGCTTCACTATGTACAGTACAGACCAAAAGTTTGGACACACCTTCTCATTCAAAGAGTTTTCTTTATTTTCATGACTATGAACATTGTAGATACACACTGAAGGCATCCAAACTATGAATTAGCACATGTGGAAGTATAGTACATCACCAAAAAGTGTGAAACAACTAAAAAAATATGTCATATTCTAGGTTCTTCAAAGTAGCCACCTTTTGCATTGATTACTGCTTTACACACTCTTGGCATTCTCTTGATGAGCTTCAAGAGGTAGTCACCTGAAATGGTTTTCACTTCACAGGTGTGCCCTCTCAGGTGCTGGCAGGTGCACCCCTCTGACAGTCTGTGGCCTCATGCACTTCCCTACTTTATCCTCATAATATCATGCCTTGGGTCTCAGAGAAGAGCCATCCAGCGGATGAAGGAGCAACGGTTAAGTTGCGGGGAGACACATTGGGTGCACCTAAAGGCTCTGGGTCAATTGCCCCCTTTGCCTCATTGGTATAGCCGCCCTGGGACTAACACTCGGCCATCACATGGGTGAAGTGAGTAATTGGATTTGCCTGTAATCCTCATGCAATGGCCAGGTGAAGTAGCTCGTAGGATATGGACCTGTAGGTTTTACATGTCCTCCATTATAATGTGATTTCTGCATCTGTTCTCAACAATCCTTTGCAACAAGCATGGGCGTAGCAATCACCGGGGGGGGGGGGCAAAGAGGCTTTGGGGGCCCCTCCTCCTCCCTCTCCCCAACTGCAAGAGCAGCTAATTAGCAAAGAAACTGCCCCGTTTTCTTACAAAATCAATCCCTGCCACCTCCTCCCACCATTCAGAGTAGCAAGTAACGGAAGCATTTGCAATTCTGTTCTGCTTCCAGATGCTGCTTCACAGCAGAACACCCTCTACTGCCATTTGCTGGCTCTCAATCACCTGACCCTCATGGGATCCGGGACCAAGGGGGCCCCATCCTATCATTTTTGCAGGGGGCCCTATTACGTCTACTTACACCACTGGCAACAAGTGACTAAAAAAAAAATATATATTTACAGCATGTCTGTGTCTGACCTCACTTTCCACACACCCTGCAGCACAAACACAACATGGGATTATACCTTTCCTTATATCTGCGGTTATCAAGAATAAGAAGAATGGACTGAGCAGGGCTTAAAGTGAACCTCCGGACTAAAAATCTACTCAGCAGAACTGAAAAGGCTTGGTGTTTCTTTAAAAGTTTCACAGCATCAGAACTTTGTTTTTCTTACCAAAGCATCATTTTTAGCTGCATTTTTAGCTAAGCTCCACCCATCAAAGAGACTTGCCCGGGTGTTTTTTCCCTGATGCTGTGAAAAGCATGATGGCCTTTCCTATGTTGTTATTCATGTTGCCTAGCAACTGGGAGGGCTGATCAGCACACAGGACAGTTGGAACTGTGTCTCACACTCCCTGTCACCTCCTTTCAACCAAAAAGATGGCTGCCCTCATGAAATCAAACATTTGCCTGTTCTTTTAAAACAGGGTGGGTAAGAGATTATATTACCTATCTATTTTAATTAACATAACTAATGTAATTTAATAACAGTATGTTTGTTTAGGCTGGAGTTACTCTTTAAGGACAATGATAGGATGTGGCACAAGAAATTACATAGATTATATGACAGAATTTCAGGAAAATACTGAATACTGAAAATACTAATCCCCACACCAGACTCACCAAACAACATGTAAGCACCTTTTCAGACTGTTCAATAGCACTATATGCACTTTATGTCTTTGTGTGGCAGCTGCGCAGCGGAGTGAGCTGTATCACTATTTGTTTATGCACTTTATATATGGTTTGTATTGTAGATAGATTGTGGACTGTGACACATTTCCCGGTTTTCCTGGGGGTGGGCTACAGTCCAATCCAAGTAGGGCGATTTTGCACATTAATGTTTTTTGCACTATTGTGGAGTTAGGTAATAATGTTGAATTTGCATCATGTTTAACCCATTCGCGTTCCGTTGTTTTCACGTGAGAAATGTTCACCTCCCATTCATTAGCCTATAACTTTATCACTACTTATCACAATGAACTGATCTATATCTTGTTTTTTCCGCCACCAATTAGGCTTTCTTTGGGGGGTACATTTTGCTAAGAGCCACTTTACTGTAAATGCATTTTAACAGGAAGAATAAGAAAAAAAATGGAAAAATTCATTATTTCTCAGTTTTCAGCCATTATAGTTTTAAAATAATACATGCTTCCATAATTAAAACTCACGTATTGTATTTGCCCATATGTCCCGGTTATTACACCGTTAAAATTATGTCCCTATCACAATGTTTGGCGACAATATTTTATTTGGAAATAAAGGTGCATTTTTTCCATTTTGCATCTATCACTATTTACAAGTTTAAAATAAAAAAAATATAGAAATATTTCATCTTTACATTGATATTTAAAAAGTTTAGACCCTTAGGTAAATATTTACATGTTTTTTTTATTGTAATGCTTTTTTTTTATAGTAGACATTTTATTTGGGTAGTTTTGGGAGAGTGGGAGGTAAACAATAGATTTATAACGTAAATGTGTGTTCATTTTTATTTTTTTTACTTTCAGTTGTAGTATTACTTTTTGGCCACAAGATGGCGCCCATGAGTTTGTTTACATGACGTCACTCTAAGCGTAACACACGCTTAGAGTGACGCATCGGGGAGGGAACAGCCAGAAAAAGCACAGCTTCCGAGAGAAGCTGTCGTTTTTCAGCGGGGGAGAGTAATCAGTGATTGGGCACCATAGCCCGATACATTGATTCCGTGGCTACCGAATCCATGGCTGGGAGCGCGCGTGCACATGCGCAATCGGCCGCAGGAGCGCGCGGTAGTGTGCATGGTTCCTGGACGTAGTTTCTACGTCCAGGAACCAAAATAGGTTAATAAGTTTATGTACTGCACAAGATGTGTGATGGCTAATTGGCTATAATGAGGCACTGAACACTTGTTAGGCACCTTGTGTGCCCAATTATAAACTACAACACGAGGTGTTTATGGTCTGATTAGGAGCTGAGCTTTATACACTCTTATACTATAACAGTTTTTTTCTATTGGTAAACTTTGACTGGCGTACACATATTGTAGGATATATGGGGATTTTTTATGGATTTAATGTATGTGATCTTTGTAGTAAAATAAAGTTGTTACTTTTGGATATACGCATTTGGATCATTATTTTGGATACAATATCAGGTTCAGATCTCTAGAGGGCAATCTTTTCTTGGTTAATATATACTTCTTGCGTGAGCCCTGTAGTTTAGAAGCCTTGAATAATTACACTGTAGTGCTCGTTTTCTTTGTGTAAAATACCGAATCATTGACTGCAAATCATACAGAATATAGTAGACCTGGAAACATAACATAGCCCACTCAACTTTTTTAGCCCTAGCATTAGCACTGCTGGAGGAGCCGATGGTTCTTTCCATCCTACAAATATTCAGGGTGAGGCATCCCGAGGTTCAGGCAGTGATGAGGATCACCAGACCAAGGGACACATGTTTTCTGAAGAAAATAGCATCATCCAGTGCACTGAGCTGAAACTCTGGTAGGGAGTCATTTTCAGTTTCATTTGATGAAGACAAACTGATGATGATGATGACAGAGTGCAGACTCCATACTATTTCAACTAGGAAACTAAAACCAAGAGTCATCAACTCCACCACCATTATCAGCCATGGGACCAGGGCATCAATCTTCATCTTCAGCCAGGAAAGGAACCTGGAGCTGAACTGTACAATCTTAATGAAGTGGAAGACACAAAGAATGCAAGTCAGCCATACAGTGGCGTTTATTCCATATGGTTCTAAGGCTTGTATGATGATGTACAGTGCTGCATCTGAGCTTCCTTTATAAGGAAGGAGTGTGTGAGCTAAAAGCAAAAACACTAAAACACAGTTTGGAGAAACTCATGGAAAACATAATTTTATCTGCAGAGCTCATGTTCTGTTTTTTAAGACTTTCTATAGAAATTGTGATCATAATGAATAAAGAGCAGAATGTGCCAAAAATTGTCTCAGAATCAGAATCAGAATCAGAATCAGACTTTATTTGCCAGGTGCGACAGAAGTCGTGCTCAGAATTATTTGTGGTCAACATGGCATGGCAAGTACAAAGACAGGCAACAGATACACTGGCAGACAAGACAGACATTAACAGTTGTGCAAAAGTACATAGACATTTTCCAGCACCCAACAATACGAGCAAGCCTGAGAGGCCCGCGTAGTGTCAAATTATTTCAAAAAGTATCAAAACATAAAAAGTTTCAAAAGCTGGCTGTGTGGCCATATTGACCCGTGTGGTGTGAGCTTCGGTGAGTGACTGACCGGTTCCGTGCCCTCAGCTGGGTACTACCCTAGTTTAGCACCCGGACTGCTTGGGCGAAGAAGGAGTTCCTGCGCCTGGTAGCTTTGTATCAGATAGTTCTATACTGGCGACCCGACGGGAGGAGATCAAAGTAGCGGCTGCCAGGGTGGGAGGGGTCGAGAGCGATCCTGGTGGCCCTCGTCTTCATTCTAGTAGCGTGGAGGAGATCGAGAGATGGCAGAGGAGATCCGATTATCCACTCTGCATCATTAATGACTCTCTGCAGCTTGTACCTGTCACTGGCTGTCGCGCTGGCATACCAGACAATGACTGAAGAGCAGAGGATGGACTCAATGGTTGCAGTGTAGAAGCTGGTCAGCAGCTCCCACGGCATGCCAAATTTTTTCAGTTGGCGCAGGAAGAACAACCTCTGTTGTGATTTCTTTTGAATTTTGGTAGTGTTCTGCTCCCATTTCAGGTCATGTGACCAAGGCAGCCCCATGGGCGCCTCACAAGTCAGTATACCATCAGTAAGCATTTTAAAAACCCCCATGGCTGACTGAAGCCTTTTCTCTCATTTCCACAGAGGTGCAGATCAGATTTTCCGACAGGGAGTTGACCTGATCAGCGTATCCCTAGCAGACTGTGTGCAGTGATGTCACATATGTCACATGTCACATCAGATACAGAGATTTGCTTGTTTCATAATATGGCAAGTAATCTACAACAGAAAAAGCAATCCCTTCAGCTCAGCTCTCTACATTGCCTAGGCTTATGGGATATATTATTGCAGGCATTGGCTAGTGCAGAAGTTTCTCAGAGTGCTTGGACCTAGGGCTGTTTATGCAGGTTGAGGTGCTGGGCCCTGCTGCTATTGGCCAAAATAGAATGTAGAGCATTAAGGTCCTGGCCAGGCTACCCCCCCCCCCTGTTCTGTATAGGTAGCCAGGTGCTCCTCAATATAGCCAGCTGAGTAATCAGATGCATATGTGCCCCCCCCCCCCCCAACCAAACACATATACACACACACACACACTGCAGCAGTGACTCACGTCTCCAAAATCTGCTCCAGCTTCAGATCACTGCATCTTCATCTTACCCTCCGTCAGCTGCTGTCCGTCTCTCACTCTTCAGCCGGTGACTCTCATCTTGTCTCTCATCGGCACACTACTGGTGGACAATGTGATAAAAAACACCAGCTTTTATGATAAAAAACACCAGAGAGTGAGAGATGCAAAGTGGCTGACTGAAGGGTAAAATGAAGGTTCAGCTCTGGAGTGAAGCCAGGGTTGTTGAGTTTCTGCTGCTCTGCTTACATTTCTGCTATTAGGAGGCCCGGCAAGTCCATAGGCGCCCACCATGGTCTGTATGCAAATTGTGTTGTTAACTGCCTTTGTGCCAGTCTGCCCCTTCTCTTCTGCCCAACTAGGCTTGGGCCTCCCACTGCCTGCACCTGCACCTACATGACCCATCTGCAGCCTGTCCTTTGCCTGACCCATGTACAGCACACAACACACTTTAGCCGGTGTTCACCCAGAGACCACCACACAGCCTATGCTTTGGAGTTATGCACAGGGGCTGCATAATTCCGATTTACAGCATCAGGCAGTATAGAACCTAATAAGAGAGGTGCAAGTGGGTCTTCTCCAAAATCACAAAACCCATTATTCCGTCAATGCAGCTCCTAAAACAGTGGTGTGATCTAAAAGCAACTGGAGGTGAATCTCAGGTAAAAAAAAATGGAGCCATTCATGTACGAGCGGCTCCAACTTATTTGGGCAGGTGCAGGGGCTGCACTCATGCCTGTAAAGGAGCACGGCCCCGATCTTCTTACCGACAATCCTGCAATTTTACCACAATTTCAGGCCCAGCGCACACCAACAACCACTAGCAGATCTGCAAACGATACCTGTTTTTGAAAAGGGTTTTTAAGAGCGATTCTAGGCATGTTTGGAGATTTTTTTTAGCATGCTTAGCATTTATTGGAGCGTTTTTGTGTAGCAGATTATATATTTTGTTACAGTACAGCTGTAACTGAACAGCTTCTGTAACAAAAACGCCTGGAAGACCGCTCTGATCTACCATTTTTCAGAGCGGTTTTCCACTTTCCTGTACTTCACATTAAAGCGGAATATAACCCTGCATTTCAACTTTGCTCTAAAACATTATTTACAGTATATTATATGCAACCAGCATTTTTTTTTTACTAGACCAGCATTGGAAGGGTTACACAGGGCTTTAAAGTCCCTGGAGATTTTTGCAGACGCATCCGAACTTGAGTTAGATACTTTTTGTTTACATAAATGTATCTAAGTGTTTATTGTGACTCATCTCTCTCACTGAGAAGGAGTTGGAGGACAGCCAAAGAGTGTGTAACATTTCTAAATATATACATATAACTAAATAGAATGTAACTATCTGAACATCTGCACGGAACTTAAAACCTCTGTGTTTAACCCTTCCAATGCTGGTCTAGTAAAAAAAAATGCTTTTTGCATATAATATGCTGTAAATAATGTTTTAGAGCAAAGTTGAAATGCAGGGTTATATTCTGCTTTAAGGCAGAAACGCCTCATAAAACTTTTCCTAGCAGAAAGGAGCTCCTGACTGCAGGGGATTGATGCAAAAGATCAATAGTTCATGTATTTTAGCTCTGGGTCACTTCATAGACTGTCATTGACTGCCATTGAACAGAGATAAACAAGATTAAATTTACCTTGTAAATGTTTACACATAAAATAAAACCATGTGGTATGATAGGAGGATAGATACATTTGTTCATCCTATCAATTTACTTTCAACTCACATTCACAATATTTTTCATTTTTGATGACACGGTTACTATTGCTACAGCTCGCGGATTATTCATACCATCCCCTGTATGTGTGAGTGTGTGATTTACAGACTGAGCCAATCCATTTACCAATATTCAGAACAGGCCAGCAGCAGTGTAGGCACCAAAAGCAAATAAAAAAAATTACTTTATTTAAAACCAAAGCAAGTTCCCAGCTTATTTTCCATAATAAGTACATAAAATTTAAGTCCGTTTAGATTGCAATCTCCTTCACCTTCAAGATCCAAGTGAAAGGGCGATAAATGAGATCCGACTGTTATTTATGAAATGAAAGATGCAAGCTATGGTTCTGATCCTGCCATCACATAAAAACACATCACTGTCTTGTAAGCCACACACTGCAGGATTTGTATTCCATTAACCTAAACTATATGCAAGGGCATCTACAAAAATAGGAAATGCAAAATGTTATAGTGAGCATCACTAGTAAGGAACATTGATAAAAAACAAATCTACTTTTGGTTTGTCTTCACGTTGGCTTTAGAAAAATGTTTGGCTTCAGATGTTTAGATAAGGAATAATTCAAGGATTTTACATTTCTACCGGCTATGGCACTAGGTTGTAGACTTTCTGGGGGAGGAGCACCCACATTGTCCCACCCCGTCCTGCAGACCCACTCAGCATCATGTTTGTAGGAGGACAATGACACTAGATGGTGATGGGTCTGCCTCCACCAGTTCGGTTTAAAGAAAACCGGAGTTGGCAGAAAACAAAAAAGGTTACATATCTTACCTATAAACAGGAAGCCTCTGGAACCTCCCCCTGCTCACGTGCTCTACATGGGCTTGATTCACAAAGCCGTGCTAACTGTTTTGCATGGGCGTGCTAAACAGTTAGCATGTGAAATGCCGTTCGCGGACTTTTGCACACTCAAAGTCCGCGAACGGCACTTCACGTGCTAACTGTTTAGCACGTCCGTGCTAATCAGTTAGCACGGCTTTGTGAATCAAGCCCCATGAGTGTTCTACCTGAGTATACAGCCATATCAATCCGTGCCATGTACTGATGAGGGCCAAAAGCCTGTCTACATGTGGGGGTTGGTGTGGCTGTGTAATATTTAAAGCTATAGGCTTGCTATACACCAGCGGTTCTGGTTTATTGCCTTGCACACAAGGTCGAAAAGGGATAATTTGCATATTCAGTAGTGGAGCATTGTGGGTAACCACTAGTGTTGGGCGAACAGTGTTCGCCACTGTTCGGGTTCTGCAGAACATCACCCTGTTCGGGTGATGTTCGCGTTCGGCCGAACACCTGATGGTGTTCGGCCTTTTAAGTTCGGGTTCGCCCCGAACTACTAAATGGCCGCCGAACAGGGCCGAACAGGGCCCCTGTTTGGCCAAACAGGGCCCTGTTCGGCCGAATACTGTCCCCCTATGGGGTCGCAGGCATAAGGGGGGAGCATGCCCCGATCGCGGGGGGGGGGTTGGAAATTCCCCCCACCCCCTCCGCTAGCGCTCCCCCCTCTGCCCGCTTCCCCATACAAAAGTTTAAGGAAGTAAAACAGTACCGGTGGTAGTGGGTGGCTGGCAGTGGGCGGCACTATGAAGTGAGTGACTGAGGAGGAGGAGTCCGGAGAGTGACGCGTTGAGGGAGGCCGGGCAGCGGGCGGTTCAGCAGTAGTACCGTACTACTGCTGAACCGCCCGCTGCCCGGCCTCCCTTAACGCATCACTCTCTGGACTCCTCCTCCTCAGTCACTCACTTCATAGTGCCGCCCACTGCCAGCCACCCACTACCACCAGTACTGTTTTACTTCCTTAAACTTTTGTATGGGGAAGCGGGCAGAGGGGGGAGCGCTAGCGAAGGGGGTGGGGGGAATTTCCGACCCCCCCCCCCCCATGATCGGGGCATGCTCCCCCCTTATGCCTGCGACCCCATAGGGCCCCCAAAAGCGGGATGTTCGGGGAGTTCGGGGTACGGCCCGAACATGCCGAACATCGCGGCCATGTTCGGCGAACTTTCCCGAACCCGAACATCCAGGTGTTCGCCCAACACTAGTAACCACAAACGTTAACTTATAGCTGAATTATTGCAAATTTCACCGAGCTTTGCTTATTAGTAGGAGGGCTTTTCGTCTCTTTTATCCCCTATACACTCCGTGTGGTTTGGGTCACCCTGAGCTGCTTGGTTACTCTGTAATCTGAGTATGTATCTAACTTTTTCCTGCTGCTTCAGGTTCAGTTTAAGGACTGGTTCACACAGGTGGCAATTGTGCTGTGCTTGACAATCACCAGCAAATTGCTAATGCAGTGCTACCCTATGAGGGTGTTCTCACAACAGCATTTTGATTTTTGCAAAAAAAAATCTTACTGCATGGACCATTTTTCACAGCAATTCTGCTTAAAAAATTGGGCAAACGTGCATATTACTTTAAAAATTGCTTTAAAATAACAATGCAAAACCGCCATTGCATTGCTAATTACTTAGTGCTTGCAATTTCAATTTGCAGTGTGAACTAAGGACTCAAGTCGGGAAAGAGAGTGCCTTCACTGGTTATATTGCAGTCTAAAGACTAAAAATGGACAGACACCATAACAATCTAGAAAGGAGTTCTAGGTGATTCCCTTCAGTCTTCATACCAGGGCCAGGACGAGGCAGAGGCAAGAGAGGCTCCAGCCTCAGGGCGCAGTGTAGGAGGGGGCCCACAACTCACTCCGCTATCATTCCCCTATTGTGTTTGAAGCAGAGAGAAATAGGAAAAGGGGATACATGGCAGTGACTGCAAGTCATATTTGGGGGCCCTGGGGCACCTCTTAGTCTGATAGCAATCAGTGTGTGACGGCTGGGGTGGGAGGGATGGAGGGGCGCACTTTGGTGTCTCAGCCTTGGGTGCTGGAGGACCTGGTCCCGGCTCTGCTTCATACTCATAGTGAATTCATACATTTAGTGATGGCAAACATGTAACAGGATACCCATTGTTATTTAGAAATGAATGACGGAGTTAATCACAAATCACAGCAAGTGGTGCAGAGCTCATTAGAAATGGTCAACAACATGTTACTAATTTGCATTCTTAATCCAGATTGTACGCAGGTTATGTTAGGATTGGGTCAATCAATGGAATCAAGAAGTGCATTTTATTGCCCCTCCCCCATTTTAGACAGAGTAGAAGGGAGTTGAAACCAGAGAGATGGTTAATGACATGCTGCTACATGGAAGTGGGATGCAAACTGTACCAATGGGCCGTGCAGAGGTACTTACTGCCAATTTTTGATTGGTCTACTTAAAAAAAAAATGCAATACAATTGCATGCGAGCTGAAAATACTAACATTTCATTGTCCACCTCTAATTGCAACTCTCCCCACCTCCAGCAGTGGGCCAGGCAACAGGCAACTAAGTTAAAAACATTTCCATCGATAAAGGGAGAAATGTCGCTGATGAAGAGACTCGCTCACTTCCTGTTATGTCACTCACAACAGAAAGTGAGGGGACTTTTCTGTGATGTGATTAACAATAACTCATCAGGGTTTCTCTGCTTTGACTGTAAAAGTAACTAACATGGAAAAATCTTTAGCCCCACCCCAAAACCACTCAAAATCTATTGAAATAGAAAAAAAAAATCTTTGTTTCCACTTTTCGGCCTTCACAACCTTTCAACATGCTTGTGTAGCAGATGTTTATAATGTATCATCTTATAAAGTGACACACAAGACAATGATTAATATAATCACAAACAATACGATGAGTCCTCCGACAATGAAAAACACCATCTGTAAAATAAAAAAAAAAAAATATATATATATATACACATCATATTTACTTATAATATACACACAGTTTATATGGTCAATTGGTCATAGAAAAGAAATGGGAAATTGTACCATGTAAGTGACAAACATGAAACACAAAGGCTATCATTCATAAAGCATTCCCGCATTCGGTAATGCTGAAAACAGCTGACTTTACCGACCACTTAGCAAAATGTAAATTCATAAAAGCTGTTACTGCATGAAAAGCTGTCATCCCCGAGCAGTGAGGTAAATTACCGCCTTGTGCGGTGATTATCTCAACACATGTCACCAAATGTCAATTCATAAAGATTAGAGCAGGCGGTATTGGGATGGACCTCTTGAGTAAGGCACATCTAGTTTCTAGATTTGTAACTCTTTGTACGCAAACCTCAGTGGGTACTTATGTTGGGACCAGGGACTACTTAATGGGACCCCCAACAGACCATTAAAATGAAAATCTGCACTTACCTGGTGCTTCCTCCAGCCCCTCGTAGCCCTCGAGGTCCCTCAAGGTTCTCTGGGTTCCACCGTGGTCCTGCTGGTGGCCCCGTTTTCCCAGCAGCTTTAGCAAAGTAATGCATAATTTAGTCTTTTGAGAATCACGCATGCGCAGGACACTTATGGCAACGGGCGTGTGATCGAGCTGGGTGCGTGGACGGGCCGCACAATCACAGTTGTACATGCAGGGGCGTCTCACCCACCAGGCAAGTATAGGCGGTTGCCTGGGGCGCCATGAGGTGGTGAGGCGCCATGAGGTGGTGAGGCGCATTCCCCCGCTGCTGCTACCATAACCATGTTTTTTTTTTATATATATATATTATATTACCTCCCGGCTCAGTCCCCGGTGCTCGGCACGCTACCATGTGCTCAGCAGTGCCTCCACCTCCACTTCTCCCCAGCCAATAGAGCAATCAATACTGCTCTTCTCTGCCAGGCTCCTTCTTTAAAGCCGTGCCCCTTCTTCTCAGTAGCCACACAGGTAAAGTGTTTACCTCGTGTGGCCCAGCCTTTAACGCCGCCCCACGCCAGTCAAACCAGGAGCCAGCGGCCAGCCAGCTTATGCCCCCGACAGTATGACCCCCCACCTGTGTCACTGGCTGCACACAGACACTGGAGCGAGACAGCCAGGGGACAGATGCAGTCACAGAGAGAAGAATGTGATGTGTCCATGTTGGAGCCCCGCCCCCGCACAAGACAGCAACACAGCCCGGGAGAAGGGACGTTTCTGCTCCAGACTCGAGATGATAAGCTGCATGCACAGGCAGAAGAGAAGGTATGCAGGCAGGCTGCTAAGAACACTTCCTGTCCTGTGTGCAGACTCCCAGTACTGTTATAACTGCTAGAATGTGCCCTGCTCTTTTGATACTAGCGTTTTCTTTGGAAGCTGGTTAGGCTGTAGGCTGGTAAAACTGTAAACCTGTGCTTTAGTGCTGTGCTGTCTCTCCCTCTCCCCTCTCTGTTCCTCTGCCCCTCCTCCATCTTATGCTGTCTCTACCCCTCTCTGTTCCTCTGCACTCTCTTCCATCTTATGCTGTCTCTCCCTCTCCCCTCTGTTTCTCTGCACCCTCTTCCATCTTATGCTGTCTATCCCTCCGCCTCTCTGTTCCTCTACCCCCCTCTTACATCTTATGCTGCCTCTCCCTCTCTACTCTTTCCCTCTGCTCGGATTACGTGTATTTTCTGGTGAAACGCTTCCACATTACGATTATTTTCTGACAACGCTGCCCCGTTATGATTATTTTCTGGTGAAACACTGCTGCCCTATGATTAATTTCTGGTGAAATGCTGCTGCAATAAGTGTATTTTCTGGTGAAACGCTGCCACCTTACGAATATTTTACGGTGAACTGCTGCTGCAATAAGTGTATTTTCTGGTGAAACACTGCCACATTCCGATTATTTTCTGGTGAATTACGATTCTGAATTACGATAATTACTATTATTTTCTGATGAAACACTGCCGCATTATGATTATTTTCTGGTGAAACGATGCTGCATTATGATTATTTTCCTGGGGGGGGGGGGAGGGGGCGCCACAGGTTTTCTCGCCTGGAGTGACAAAATGACTAGAGGCACCCCTGTGTACATGAATTTGTCGAAAGTTGCTGGGCTAATGGGGGCTCCAGCGGGACCATGGAGGGGACTCAGAGGACCCCCGAGGAACCTTGCAGGCTGCGGGGGGCTGGAAAAAGCCCTAAATAAGTGCAGATTTTCATTTCATTGGTATGCTCAGGGTCCATTTAAGCTTGTAAATGCAAAACGATCATTGTAAGTTTTTAAGACCATGAATGGATACTTTAAAGTGCAATGAATTACTTGCAAAGAATTTGTACACAACTCTGGGAGAGTGTTTCATACTACTGATATATCCAGTGGTACTTGGGGGGAGATGTTACCAACAACAGGGGGTACAAACATCTTTCGTAAAGGGTTACCTGATATAATAATGTTAAGAAACCCTGATCTATATGTTATTAAGTGCAACACGTATTAATATCAGTCTTTACCTTGTCACGTTGTGTAAGTCTGGTAAATGGTGCCTAACATTTAAAGAGAAAAAAAAACACAAGATATTAAAAGAGGCATGGCAGGAATATTAATGTAATTTAAGTTATGTGTCCAATACAAGCACTATCCATTATATTAAATATTTTCCTGAAGTAGTTGGCTTTCTGTGTTATATAGTAATGAAGGCTATTAGTTTTGCAGAATCCCAGACAGCAGTAACATTAGCACTGGCTGATATTTTGGCTGGGAATTGGTCTTTCACATGCACCCTGCATACTCTAGTAAAAGTGAAGGTCGGTACTGTACAGGCAAAATTTAAAAAAATTGAATATTGTGCAAAAGTTCATTTATATCAGTAATTCAACTTACATTGTAAAACTAATATATAAAATAGGAGCCCTTTGTAGGTGTTTTGGTGTAATTAGCTGAGTAAAGTCTGACACTTTGAATATGGAAGCTTTTTAAAATATTCTAATGGTCTGAGATTTTGATTTTGTGGTTTTCATACGCTGTAAGCCATAATCATCAAAATTATAACAAAGGCTTGAAATATCTTGTGTTGCATATAATGAGTCTATGTCCTTTGCGGGGAACGACTATGGCAGAGCTCAAACTTCCCCAGCAGACCTTTTACAGCACTGCTAAGGTCATGTATATTTGGCCCCACCCATTACCATGCCCAAATTTTGTGGTGTGACCATGGGTAACAGTAAATTCGGGCGCCTGATGCAAGTGGACAAATCGGGCGCCGCCATTCACTCCCATAATAAATATCGTTTAATGGGCGCCCGACAGGAAAAAAGGGCGCCGGAGAAAAATAACGTTTTATAAGCGGCGCCCGGAGACTTTTACTGTTTTATAACTGCTTCTCATGATTACACATTATTTTATGATTTATAATTTTTTAAACATTATTTTTAAACGAAAAACAGTACAATCTTTTTTAAAACATTATTTTTAAACGAAAAACAGCACAATATTTTTTTTAACGTTATTAATGCTTATCACAGGGGGGTCTTAGGTTTAGGCACCACCAGGGGGGTCTTAGGTTTAGGCACCAACAGGGGGGTCTTAGGTTTAGGCACCAACAGGGGGGTCTTAGGTTTAGGCACCAACAGGGGGGTCTTAGGTTTAGGCACCAACAGGGGGGTCTTAGGTTTAGGCACCAACAGGGGGGTCTTAGGTTTAGGCACCAACAGGGGAGTCTTCGGGTTAGGCACCATCAGGGGAGTATTAGGTTTAGGCACCAACAGGGGGGTCTTAGGTTTAGGCACCAACAGGGGGGTCTTAGGTTTAGGCACCACCATGGGAGTCTTAGGGTTAGGCACCATCAGGGGAGTCTTAGGTTTAGGCACCACCAGGGGGGTCTTAGGTTTAGGCACCACCAGGGGGGTCTTAGGTTTAGGCACCATCAGGGGAGTCTTAGGTTTAGGCACCACCAGGGGGGTCTTAGGTTTAGGGACCAACACGGGGGTCTAGGGGTTAGGGGTAGGTACAGGGAGGGTTACTTACTATTTTTTTAAACGTTATTATACGTTTCACTTTTTAAACGGAAGATTAACGTTTTCACAATTGCCAATTTCATGCACATTATTTAATGATTTATAACTTTATAAAACATTATTTTTAAACGAAATATAGTACATTATATTTTTAAACGTTATCCATGTTTATCGTTTAAAACCCCGCGCCCTTTTTTCCCAGCGCCCCTTTTTAACGTACGCGTGACCATGCCCCTTTTTTTGCACACCGCGTGCGGGGGGTGTCGGATTTAGGGTGAGTGCACTCACTTCTTTTTCCAGGACTAGACCCCTGGGCGGAATACTCCAGGGAAGGGAGCGCCCTGCAAAAGGCTTACAGCATGAGGCTGTAAGTCACCACCAAAAAGCCAATGGCCTTTTCTCGCTGTGGCAAACCCTACAAAAAGCAGCAAGAGCGAGTTGCTCAGGTCATGGTATTGCAGGCCCATCCTCGACACAACTTTTAAGAGGGGAGGAGTGACAGTTTCCCCATTCACATGAACGTTGGTGCTCAAATAGTTCCCCTTAAATGTGAGTACTGCTCAGAAAGAAAGTGTTTCTGTCAGAACTGACAGAGCTTTCCACAGGAAGTGTCTTGTTTACCAGAAAGGAGACAATCAAGCCATAAAAAACCCTCTCCACTAGAGCAAGTAAATTCCAAGATCCATTCTTCAGAGAGCAGAGATAACAAAGCCAGAAACATAAACAATTAATTGCAAAAAAACAGCATACCCCATGTCCTGTAATCAGCCTGAAGGTCCAAGGAGATTAAAAAACAAAAATGTACTTACCTACGGTTTCCGCCAGCTACTTGCAGCTGTCCTGTCACTGTGCCCTCACCACAGCTCCACTCCCTGCCAGTGGCTCAGGGTCCTATCCAGTGCAAGATGCCTATTGTGCTCCAGCGTGCGGCTCTCGGAGTCGCACTGACGTCTTTCGGACTGTACTGCGCAGGCGCAGTAGTTCTGTGCCTGCGCAGTACAGTCCAGATGACGTCAGTGTGACTCCAAGAGTCACACACTGAAGTCACACACCAGCGGAGGGGACCGGGAGACCAGGAGCTGCAGTTAGGGCACAGGACCGCTGCAAGGGGCTGGAGGAAGCCCAAGGTAAGTAGATTTTTGTCTTTTAATCACCTCGGACTTTCCCTATAATTAACCTAGAAGTGTCTATCACACATATTTTCATAATTTGATTAACCACTTCAGCCTTCAGTCTTTTTCACTTTATGCATCCGAGCAATGTTCACCTCCCATTCATTAGCCTATAACTTTATCACTACTTATCACAATGAACTGATCTATATCTTGTTTTTTCTGTCACCAATTAGGCTTTCTTTGGGTGGTACATTTTGCTAAGAGCCACTTTACTGTAAATGCATTTTAACAGGAAGAATAAGAAAAAAACTTAAAAAAATCATTATTTCTCAGTTTTCAGCCATTATAGTTTTAAAATAATACATGCCTCCATAATTAAAACTCACGTATTGTATTTGCCCATATGTCCCGATTATTACACCGTTAAAATTATGTCCCTATAACAATGTATGGCGACAATATTTTATTTGGAAATAAAGGTGCATTTTTTCCGTTTTGCATCTATCACAATTTACAAGTTTAAAATAAAAAAAAACATAGAAATATTTCATCTTTACATTGATATTTAAAAAGTTTAGACCCTTAGGTAAATATTTACATTTTTTTTTATTATTGTAATGGTTTTTTTTTTATATTAAACATTTTATTTAGGTATTTTTTGGGAGGGTGGGATGTAAACAGTACTTTTATAATGTAAATGTGTGTTGTTTTTTATTTTTTTTACTTTTAGTTGTAGTTTTACTTTTTGGCCACAAGATGGTGGCCATGAGTTTGTTTACATGACGTCACTCTAAGCGTAACATACGTTTAGAGGGACGCATTGAGGATGCAACAGCCAGAAAAAGCGGAGCTTCTGAGAGAAGCTGTCACTTTTTCTGCGGGGCAGAGGAATCTGTGATCGGGCACCATAGCCCGATTCACTGATTCGTGGGCTAACGATCTGCGGCTGGGAGCGCGCGTACACGCGCACATGGCCTCCTGGGCGTAGCTAGTACGTCCAGGAGGCCAAAGTAGTTAATGCCCGTTATATGAAACTGGGTGGCAATTGTCTCTGCCTATATGGATTTGGATATATGGATTTGTATCCTTGTTTGCTATCAGGGGTGTAACTAGAAATCACTGGGCCCCCCTGCAAAACTTTGGATGGGGCCCCCTCCCCCTGCACACTAAATAGGGACTGTCTGCAAATCTTTGTCTACAAAACTTTGTATGATTCGTTATTAGTGGCTGAGCAGATGATGTCATTAGAACACATGTATAGAGAGCAGAAAGTTTTTTTTCTCCTTGCCCTTAGTTGTCAGTCTCTCAGGACAGGGCCCCCTGTGGCTTCTTGGCCCCCCTGTGGCTGCATTCCTTGCAGGGTCTATTGTTACGCCCCTGTTTGCTATGACTATTTGAATCTTTTAAAGAATATGGAATAAAGTTTTGAATAGTTAATGTTGCTGAACATCACTGTGAATTCCACCATAATTTGACATTTGTGGCTCGTGGATTCGTTATCACAATATAGTTTTCATGTTGGGGAAAGATAGCTGCTTTTTTTCTAATTCATTTCTACTTACCAGCATGCGGCTTGAAAGTTTCTGTCTTTCTCGGGGTGGCTGGAACAAAAAAATGATTTAACATAAAAAACACAGAAATAAAATTGAAAAAAAAAAATCTCAGGCATAATGCCAGAAGGAAAGTGTATAAGGGCCCATTCACTCTAGCATGGTAAAATCACTATAAACTCTCCCGACTCCTGAGAGATCAGCGCTTTTTTAAGCACTGTATCGCAATCTCTCCAGAATCAAGGCAAAATGCTACATGGAACAGTGGTGCTAAAAATACCCCTTTTCAAAATTCGAGTTTGGTCGAATTCGAATAGTAAATTATTCGAGGTCAGTCGAATATTCGAGTCGAATAAATTTTACTATTCGATTCGACCTCGGACTTCAAGCTCACTATTCGAGTCGGTATTCGAGCTCATTATTCGAGCTGACTATTCGAATTGGCCTCAAATAGCTTCCTACACTTGTTTTGAGGGTGAATGATGCAAGAAACATCTTTTTTTCCAAGTAACAACAGCAAGTGATTATGTGGGGATGTTCCTTTAAAAAAAAAAAGGTGAAAAGAGAAGTTGTGTCCAGAATTTTGTTCAGTACTGTATATACTTCTTCTTCTTCTTCTTTATCTTCTATATCTTCTTCTTCTTCTTCTATATCTTCTTCTTCTATATCTTCTTCTTCTATATCTTCTTCTATATCTTCTTCTTCTTCTTTTATATTGTCTTCTTCTTCTTCTTCATCTTCTTCATCATCATCTTCTTCATCTTCTTCATCTTCTTCTTCATCTTCTTCATCTTCTTCTTCTTCTTCTTCATCTTCTTCTTCTTCTCCTTCTTCATCTTCTTCTTCTTCATCTTCTTCTTCTTCATCTTCTTCATCTTCTTCTTCATCTTCTTCATCTTCTTCTTCATCTTCTTCATCTTCTTCATCTTCTTCATCTTCTTCATCTTCATCATCTTCTTCATCTTCTTCATCTTCTTCATCTTCTTCATCTTCTTCATCTTCTTCATCTTCATCTTCTTCTTCATCTTCTTCATCTTCATCTTCTTCTTCTTCTCCTTCTTCTTCTTCTTCTTCTTCATCTTCATCTTCTTCTATATCGTCTTCTTCTTCACTTATTTCTCTTTTCAATTTTTTTTTAAAGAAATGCAGCTATTTTTGAGCGTAACAAATAGCTGGTGGCGCACGCATGTTGGAAGCGCCATTGTATGTGCTCCCTGGCAGTGGAAACACACAGACAGCAGGAGGTAAATTCAGCAGCAGGAGGAGGAGGATGAGTGTGTGGCAGCAGGCAGTCAATGAGGCAGGCAGCGTGACATAATAGCCCTGGTACCTAGCGGTGATACCAGGGCTGTAAATAAACACAGCAGGCAGGAGGTCCCAGACAGCGGTCGTGCAGCCCACATCGTGTCCAATACACAACTGGGACAACACAGTTTTCAACCCGGGCACCTCAGAAAAATTAAACCTTTTTTTTAATGGTTTTTTGGTTTTGTTTGTAAAACAAATTACACAGATATATAGCTATTGTTTGACGTAATAGCTGGTGGCAGAGTGGCAGCAGAAGGTAATTCTGTGTACCCTGGCAGTGGGAAACACAGACAGACAGCAGCATCAGCAGGAGGAATGGAGGAGTAGTGTGAGTGTGGCAGCAGGTAGGCAGCGTGACATAATAGCCCTGGTACCTAGCGGTGATACCAGGCCGTAAATAAACACAACAGGAGGTCCCAGACAGCGGTCGTGCAGCCCACATTGTGTCCAATACACAACTGGGACAACACAGTTTTCAACCCGGGCACCTCAGAAAAATTAAACCTTTTTTTTTGTAATGGTTTTGTAGTTTTGGTTTTACAACCAATTACACAGATATAGCTATTTTTTGACGTAATAGCTGGTGGCAGAGTGGCAGCAGAAGGTAAATCTGTGTACCCTGGCGTTGGGAAACACAGACAGACAGCAGCAGCAGGAGGAATGGAGGAGTAATTATGTGAGCAGCTATTGTTTGACGTAATAGCTGGTGGCAGAGTGGCAGCAGAAGCTAATTCTGTGTACCCTGGCAGTGGGAAACACAGACAGACAGCAGCATCAGCAGGAGGAATGGAGGAGTAGTGTGAGTGTGGCAGCAGGTAGGCAGCGTGACATAATAGCCCTGGTACCTAGCGGTGATACCAGGTCGTAAATAAACACAACAGGAGGTCCCAGACAGCGGTCGTGCAGCCCACATTGTGTCCAATACACAACTGGGACAACACAGTTTTCAACCCGGGCACCTCAGAAAAATTAAACCTTTTTTTTTGTAATGGTTTTGTAGTTTTGGTTTTACAACCAATTACACAGATATAGCTATTTTTTTACGTAATAGCTGGTGGCAGAGTGGCAGCAGAAGGTAAATCTGTGTACCCTGGCGTTGGGAAACACAGACAGACAGCAGCAGCAGCAGGAGGAATGGAGGAGTAATTATGTGTGCAGCTATTGTTTGACGTAATAGCTGGTGGCAGAGTGGCAGCAGAAGGTAATTCTGTGTACCCTGGCAGTGGGAAACACAGACAGACAGCAGCAGCAGGAGGAATGGAGGAGTAGTGTGAGTGTGGCAGCAGGCAGGCAGCGTGACATAATAGCCCTGGTACCTAGCGGTGATACCAGGCCGTAAATAAACACAACAGGAGGTCCCAGACAGCGGTCGTGCAGCCCACATTGTGTCCAATACACAACTGGGACAACACAGTTTTCAACCCGGGCACCTCAGAAAAATTAAACCTTTTTTTTTGTAATGGTTTTGTAGTTTTGGTTTTACAACCAATTACACAGATATAGCTATTTTTTGACGTAATAGGTGGTGGCAGAGTGGCAGCAGAAGGTAAATCTGTGTACCCTGGCATTGGGAAACACAGACAGACAGCAGCAGCAGCAGGAGGAATGGAGGAGTAATTATGTGTGCAGCTATTGTTTGACGTAATAGCTGGTGGCAGAGTGGCAGCAGAAGGTAATTCTGTGTACCCTGGCAGTGGGAAACACAGACAGACCGCAGCAGCAGGAGGAATGGAGGAGTAGTGTGAGTGTGGCAGCAGGCAGGCAGCGTGACATAATAGCCCTGGTACCTAGCGGTGATACCAGGCCGTAAATAAACACAACAGGAGGTCCCAGACAGCGGTCGTGCAGCCCACATCGTGTCCAATACACAACTGGGACAACACAGTTTTGAACCCGGGCACCTCAGAAAAATTAAACCTTTTTTTTTTAATGGCTTTTTGGTTTTGTTTGTAAAACAAATTACACAGATATATAGCTATTGTTTGACGTAATAGCTGGTGGCAGAGTGGCAGCAGAAGGTAAATCTGTGTACCCTGGCAGTGGGAAACACAGACAGACAGCAGAAGGGCAGTACACAGCAGCCCACTGTAGGTGTAAAATGTGTGGCTGCAGGCGACGTAATAGTCAAAGTGAACCAGGCTGGCTTAGTGAGCAGGAGCCAGGAGGTGGTAAAGGGTGGTAAGGCACATTAACGATGGTTCTTAGCCAGTTCATGTCCCCCTCTCGCCGACAACAGGGGCCAGGAACTCGCCTTCCACCCACGCCTGGTTCATCTTGAGAAACGTCAGTCTGTCCACAGACTTGTGAGACAGACGTGAGCGTTTCTCGGTGACCACACCACCAGCTGCACTGAAGCAGCGCTCGGACAGCACGCTGGAAGGGGGGCAGGACAGCACTTCCAGGGCGTACTGCGCCAGCTCGCTCCAGATCTCCAGGCGCTTGACCCAATACTCCATGGGATCAACAGGGGCATCGCTGTCAAGCCCGCTGTAGGACCCCATGTAGTCAGCCACCATGCGGGTCAGGCGCTGGCTGTGACCGGAGGAGGATGCTGCTGCATGCACCTCCTCTCTAGTCACTGCTGCCAGAGCCTCTACAGTCCTGTAGAGCTTGTGGCTGAGAGACAGCAGGTCTGTGGGGCGCTTGCTGCTGGATGCAGGCACCTGCTGCTGCCTCTGTGCTGGCTGCTGGACAGTGGGGGTGGAAGGCTGGGGGAAGGCTTCCTCCAAGCGCTCAACAAGGGCCTGCTGCAAGCTCCTTATTTGTTGCGCTGGGTCTCCTCCTGCAGGCGGCAGGAACTGGCTCAACTTCCCCTTGAGGCGTGGGTCCAACATCATGCTGATCCAGATGTCCTCCCTCTGCTTCATCTGGATCACCCTGGAGTCCCTGCGCAGGCACGTCAGCATGTGCGCTGCCATTGGGAAGAGGCGGGCCACGTCTGCTGGCACATCGACGGCAGTGCTGCTGTCCTCATCCTCCTCCTCTGCCTCGTCAGCCTCATCCTCTCTCCACCCCGCACCAACTCAGCTGCACTGTGCTGCTCCCCCTCATCAGCAGCAAGGTCAGGGACCTCCACCAAGTCCTCCTCCTCCTCCCCCTCAGAGGTGGACTGTGCAGCTGCTTGCCGCTCCTGCTGGTCCAAGGCTGCCGCTCCCTGTTCCAGCAAAGCATCGAGGGCCCTGTTCAGCAGACAAACCAGGGGCACCCACTCGCAGACCATAGCATGGTCCCTGCTCACCATGTTAGTGGCCTGCAGAAAGGGAGCCAGCACTAAGCACACCTGCTGCATGTGCCTCCAGTCATCATCGGGGACGATGGACGGGATGTTGCTGGTCTTGTCCCTTCTCTGAGCGGCGGAAACAGTGGCCAGGGCAAGGTACTGGTTGACAGCGTGCTTCTGTTCAACCAGACGCTCCAACATCGCCAGGGTGGAGTTCCAGCGAGTCGGAACGTCAAGGATCAGCCGATGGCGTGGCAGATCCAGCTCCTTTTGCACGTCTTCCAGGCTCGCACAGGCTGCAGCCGAGCGCCGGAAGTGACGCACAACGTTCCTTGCCGTTTCCAGCAGTTCGCCCATCCCCTGGTAGGTGCGCAAGAACTTCTGGACCACCAGGTTCAGCACGTGGGCAAGACAGAGGATGTGGGTCAGGTTTCCCCTGTCTATTGCGGCAACCAGATTGGCCCCATTGTCGGCCACCACCTCTCCGACTCTGAGGCCTCTGGGGGTCAGCCAAATCCTCTCCTGCTCCTGGAGTTTGGCCAACACATGGGTTGCCGTCAGCTTGGTCTTCCCAAGGCTGACCAAGTGCAGCAGCGCTTGGCAGTGGCGGGCCTTAACGCTGCTGTTGAGGCGGGGGGTTTGGCCAGGTGTGCCGGAGGATGGCAGAGGATCGGAGGAACCTGCTGCAGTTCCCCTGACCCTGCGGGGTGGCACCACCCACTGTGTTGCTGCTGCTGCTGTGCCCGCTGCTGCTCTCCCATCCTCACCCCCTTCCACCAAGCTGACCCAGTGGACAGTGAAGGACAGGTAGCGGCCTGTCCCGAAGCGGCTGCTCCAGGAGTCCATGGTGACGTGGACCCTTTCACCAACCGCGTGCTCCAGCCCTCGCTCCACATTGGCCATCACAAAGCGGTGCAGTGCAGGAATGGCCTTGCGGGCAAAGAAGTGTCTGCTGGGGAGCTGCCAGTCTGGGGCTGCGCAAGCAAGCAGCGCACGAATGTCACTCCCCTCCTGCATGAGCATGTACGGCAGGAGTTGGGAGCACATGGCCCGTGCCAGCAAGCCGTTCAGCTGCCGCACGCGACGGCTGCTGGGAGGCAGAGCCCTAACCACCCCCTGGAAGGACTCGCTCAAAAGGCTCTGGCGTGGCCTTTTGCTGGCACGGGAATCAGCAGACACAGCGGAGGAGGCCACTGAGGACTGGCTGCCAGAACAGGCCTCAGTGTCGGCGGCAGGAGTTGCAGAGGGGGGAGGAGCAGTGCGTTTCCGCACTCCTGCTGGTGCTGCTGGAGGAGCAGGAGGGCGGGTGCCTGCTGTTGCTGCTGCTGCTGCAGCTGAAGGCTGTGCAGTGATGGGTGTGGTGCCACTGCCAGCACCAGATGCCTTCAGCCTCTGGAACTCCTCATGCTGGTGGAAATGTTTCGCAGCAAGGTGGTTGATGAGCGAGCTGGTGCTGAACTTGAAGGGGTCTGCACCTCTGCTCAACTTCCGCTGGCAGTGGTTGCAAGTGGCGTACTTGCTGTACACAGTGGGCATGGTGAAAAATCGCCAGATTGGTGACAGAAACATCCCCCTACGGCATGGAAGCGCTGCTGCCGCCTGTCTCCCTGTGGTGGTTGGGGGGGGGGCTTGGGTGCGGCTGGTGGTGGTACTGGCAGATGCTGCTGCTGCTGCTGCTGCTGAGCCTGAGACACCAGCAGGCTGTGGGACCTGCCTACTGCTGCCAATGCTTGCAATGATGCACCTCCTTGCAAGGCCCACAAGCGCATCCTCCTCCTCCTCCTCAGAGCTGCTGAGGACGACATCCCCTGGAGGTGGTGGCACCCAGTCTCTGTCTGTCATCGGGTCATCATCATCCTCCCCCTCCTGAAACATGTCCTGCTGGGATGATGACCCCCCAAACTCCTCTCCTGATGCATGGATGGGCTGCTTGACTGTCGCCACAGTCTTGCTGTCCAATCCCTCATCCCCCAAAGTGCCCATCAGCATCTCCTCCTCCAAATCGCCGACAACAGCAGACAATACCCTGATGGTGCCTGGGGTAAAAATACTGCTGAGTGACAGGTCGCCAACTTGTGACGGTGAACTGGCCTCCTCCCCAGACCCTGCTGGGCGGCTGCTGCGAACAGGGGTGGTGGTGGTGGTGGTGAGGGTGGAGGCCTCGGATGCAGAGCTGATGGCGGGCTGCTCATCCTCCGTCATGAGTTGCACCACAGTGTCTGCATGCTTTTCCTCAATGGGACGTTTCCTACCCGGCTGGAGGAAAATCGGAGCAGGTGCTACACGCTGCTGCTGCTGTGTCTCTGCAGCGTGAGTTGCAGATGCTCCTGCTGGGCGGCGCCCAAGGCGTCCACGGCCAGTGGCTATGGGAGGAATGTTAGCCACTGACGCTGCTGCTGCTGCTGCTGCTGCTGCTGCGGAACTGTGCATGGTGGCGCGGCCGCGGCCTGCCACAATGCTGCTCCCTCTCCTCCTGATTCCCTTGCTGCCCTTCCCCTTGCCCAAACCGCGCTGGCTGCCACTTCCAGACATCTTCGATGTTTTGGGCGTAAAGACAAAAGTTTTTTAAAAGGGCGGGTTAAAAGTGGGGTACTTTAATGGAGTGGGTTGGTGGGTGAGGTGACTGAGTGAGTGTCCCTAGTACAGTAAGTAAGTAGTAACAGTCAGGAAGTACAACTAGAAGTTACAATAATCAGTAGTAATCACAAGGAAATTTAGTGTGTGTACACTACAGACAGTGAGTGCACGCACGCGCAAACACGCGCAGGAGCTAGCCTATGAACAGTGACTGAGTGAGTGTCCCTAGTACAGTAAGTAAGTAGTAACAGTCAGGAAGTACAACTAGAAGTTACAATAATCAGTAGTAATCACAAGTAAATTTAGTGTGTGTACACTACAGACAGTGAGTGCACGCACGCGCAAACACGCGCAGGAGCTAGCCTATGAACAGTGACTGAGTGTCCTAGTACAGTAAGAGTAAGTAGTAACAGTAAGTACAACTAATTACAATAATCAATCAGTAATCAGAACTTCAGAAGGAAATAGAGTGTGTTGTACACAGACAGTGAGTGCACACACGCAGGAGCTAGTAGCCTATGAACAGTGACTGAGTGTCCTAGCCTCCTATAGTACAGTAAGAGTAAGTAGTAACAGTAAGTACAACTAATTACAATAATCAATCAGTAATCAGAAGGAAATAGAGTGTGTGTGTACAGTACACAGACAGTGAGTGCACACACGCAGGAGCTAGTAGCCTATGAACAGTGACTGAGTGTCCTAGACTCCTATAGTACAGTAAGAGTAAGTAGTAACAGTAAGTACAACTAATTACAATAATCAATCAGTAATCAGAAGGAAATAGAGTGTGTGTGTACACTACAGTACACAGACAGTGAGTGAGTGCACACACGCAGGAGCTAGTAGCCTATGAACAGTGACTGAGTGTCCTAGACTCCTAGTACAGTAAGAGTAAGTAGTAACAGTAAGTACAACTAATTACAATAATCAATCAGTAATCAGAAGGAAATAGAGTGTGTGTGTACACTACAGTACACAGACAGTGAGTGAGTGCACACACGCAGGAGCTGGTAGCCTATGAACAGTGACTGAGTGTCCTAGACTCCTAGTACAGTAAGAGTAAGTACGTAGTAACAGTAAGTACAACTAATTACAATAATCAATCAGTAATCAGAAGGAAATAGAGTGTGTGTGTACAAGACAGTGAGTGCACACACGCAGAAGCTAGTAGCCTTAGCCTTAGCCTATGAACAGTGACAGTGAGTGTCCTAGTACAGTATAACTACAATACTAAATACAGAATCAATCAGTAGTAAAGGACAGCAGAAATACTGGTATAGATGAGAGAAATATACTAACAGAGGACAGGAGAGAACAGCTGCCCACACAGGCAGGCCCTGAGGCCTAAAGCTGTAAGCTTGCCTGCAGCAGCTGTCTCTGTCTATGTAACACAAAAGCTACTAACTAAAATACAATGTCTATCTAACTAACAACAATATAGGTGTGTATAGGAGGTGTATGTGAGCAAAAACGCTAGGTAAATGACCACAATAGAGCTCTTGCTAAGCCAAAGCACAAAGGAGCAACTCTCTCTCTATGCAGGTCTCAGGCAAGGACGGAGAAACCTAACATGGCGGCCGCTATTTATAGGGTAGGGGCTGGCCAGGGTCCCCCTCTGTGATTGGCTGCCGTCAGAGGGCCTGGGATCCCTCTGATTGGCTCTAAGGACATCAATCTGGGCTATGGCGCTATTCGAGCTCGGTACCCGAGCTCGAATAGCGCCGTTTGCTCGAATAGCTCGAATAGTGAATGGGCTATTCGCGTTTACTCGAATAGCCCATTCGAATAGCTGCAGCTATTCGGAGCTCGAATACCGAGCTCGAATAGCTGAAAAAGAGCTCGAATATTCGAGCTACTCGAATATTCGAGCTCTGCTGAGCACCACTAACATGGAACACGTTTTGTGATTCCCGCTACTCGCAAATCGCCCATCTGAGGCAATCACGACAGTAAGATCACTGCCATTAATTTGGTATTGCGCTGGGGCATTAAAAAGCGCTAGCACTCTGGCGATTAGTGGGAATCACCCGCTAATCGGTCCCTTAGAACCTGATAATTTCCTCTGAACTCTGGGAGCACACATGAGCAGAGTGAAAACACGAAATGTTTTGCCACAATTTTAAGCCAACATCCTCCATTTTGTTGCATCTGTTTTGAATGCAAGTTGTGCAACCTGCCTATATTTAGGCTCTGCTCATCCATGCAGTTGGTCAAGCAGATGCAGCCACCTTCTCCTACTGTATAGAAATGTAAGTTTGCTTATAGCTAGCTGCATCTATGTGCTATTTCAGTTTGCATTCCATTTTAATCTGAGTTTAGTGTATAGTTTGCATCTGTTTTGAATACAAGGTGTGTATTTAGCCTCTAGGGGTCTCTGCACACCTCTGTTGGTAGTCATTTCAGTTGCAGCCTAATTAGGAGCAAAGCCAATTTTCCCCTGCATTCCATTGTGTTTTCATTTTCTTCTGCACTTCTTGGGCTCGATTCACTAAAGCGGGATAACTCAGTTATCACGTGTAAAGGCTTTGCATGTGCTAACTCGAGTATAAAGGCTTTGCATGTGCTAACTCAAGTGTAAAGGCATTGCATGTGCTAACTTGAGTGTTTAGGCTTTGCACATGCAAACTTGGGTGCTAAGTAGTTTGCACGTGCTTTTCACTGCCATGCTAACATTTAGCACCCTTTAGTGTACTGAGCCTATTATTGTATCATTAAAATACACTGAATTCAAATTACTTGTCGCTTTAAAAAAAAAAAAAACTGAATGGGGACAGTATTTTTACCCTGCAATACAAATGCAATAAAAAAAGGAAACAAAAGCAAAAAAACAATTCTGGAGAATTTTGATTTTGAGTGGTCCATAGCATCTATTGCATGTGTGGCTATAAGGTAAAAAAAAACAGCTGATAATTGCTTACTGGCTGATGGACTGGCTGAGACAGGTAGCTTTGTTTAGATGTTGACGTAACACTTGTCACTACTGTAAGGTTCATGCATCCACAAGAAATGTGTGATCCTATTCAAATACTCAAACACACCAGATCAAACAGTACATAAACTGTTATTCTAAGATGATCATTTATGTCATCAGCTGGCAGGGCCGGATTTACAATAAGGCACTGTAGACATGTGCCTACCATCGGGCGCATGATGTTGGAAAGGCGGCTCATTCCCCTCTCCAAGTGCCCCTCTAATTACCTAATACTTGGGTGGGGTCACCTCTAGCTATTTAATAGAGAGCTTAGCTCTGGCCACCTCTTGCTACCTAATACTAAAGCGCACCTATAACAACCTATGACCGGCAAGAGAACTAAGGGAGAAGTGACAGCTAGGTCAGCCCGACAGCCAGCACACTTAGGCCTCTTTCACAGTGCAATGTTAAAGTCGTAAGTTAGAAAATGACTAATTCACAGCAATACTAAGTCTGTGCGACATTCACAGTGCACATGTAGCATTAGTGTGTTATTAGAAAGTGCTGCATGCTGTGCGTTTAATAGCAGTATCTCAGCAACACTATCAGATGTGTGTGCTAGGACCAAAATTGAACCAATTGTAGAGAAAAAGAGTACTAGGCCCTTTGAGAAACAGCACCACACATATATAGTATTCGCATTATATGCAAAATGTATTTAACAATGATATGACATCACTATAGAACCATTAAAAACAATTAAAACAATCATACCGCCTGTAGCATCAAAAAATAGTATAGAAATATTACATAAGTATTGAGCACCCAATAATGAGCAATAGTAAATAGTGAAAATCACCCCGAGGTGCTCAGGAAAGAGCTACCTACAGGGTTTGAACCCAAGTTCTGTATATGGCTACAAAAAGTGCATATAGTGGTAAATGTATCTAGTGACAGGTGTTATAATAACCAAAGTGAATACAAACAATTAATACCATCAATATGATGCAATAAAGATAATATGATGCAATACGATCAACCAAAATGTGCAAAGCAAGAACCTGTGAAGTTGAAACATTCAAAGGTAAGACCGTGACTATGATACCGCATACTACACTGGTGAAAAAATAGTGAAGAGGCAATATACTTATCTGGATCAGGGCACATGCGCAGTCATTTTTTTTTTTTATTTGACGCATGCGCCGTTTTCGTTCTAGCTCAAACGAAAACGGCGCACCAAGAGCCGCATAACGCGGCTCTATTTAGCATCCAACTTTTACCACCACCATGTGTTGTGTTAGGGGCACGCTTTGCCATCTAACGTCCCCTCCAACGTCCAACTGTGAAAGAGCCCTTACGGTGCTGTTCGGTGGTGGATTGAAGGTTCATGGAGGGTTCATTTATTTTTGCAATTTTTCACAGTAAAAAAATATCTTTTTGTGTTGTCGTGCTTTTCACAATTTTTTGCAGTGAAATATCATTGTTTGCGTTTTTGCAGTAAAAATACAGTTTTTTTTTAAAAGCATGAAAACATGAAAACATAAGCCTATATTCGATGCAAAAAATGACTTTTCCAAAAATTTGCAAGCAACTCTGCTTGCAAGCAAGTCATGCAAATTTTTTTTGCAGTACTGCAGAAAAGTTTTTAGCAACTCTGAAGTTGCTCAGTGAATTATTTTGCTTGCAAACGATTTTGCAAGCAGTTCACTTTTGAGGTCATTCAGCGAGCAATTTTGCATGCAATATGGTTTGTGTAACTCCTTTAGTGGCAACTTTGGGGCTCAGGCAATTTCACATCAGTAATTGATTTTGGGTAGGGGCGTAATGCTCCGCCTCTTTCTGTCTGCTAATTAATATGCAAATATAAAAATGTATGAGCTGTTACTCTCCAGCCATGATTAAGGACTCCATAGTGTGAAACGGGTAAGATCTCAAGCCATTTTGTCATGCCTGTATGTTGGAGCTGTTCTAATAAAGTATTTGCAGTTTACACAGTGAGTGCGGATCCAATATTTTCCAGTCACTGTGAATGTAGCCTGAGGCCTGATATCTGCTAGCAGTGCTTTTCTAAGCCATAAGGTGGGTACACACATCAGAGAAAAGTCTTTGGAAAATGAAAGATCACAGACCAATTTTACCCCCTTCCATGTAGTATGAGAGCCATACTCTACACAGTCTTTTCTATGGAGCTGAACTCCCTATCAGATAAAAATATTTGCAAGATGCTGCACACACAGATGCTGTACACATGCAACAGATCAGTATCTGCAAAAGATCTGTTCCTGCAAAAGATCCGTTCCTGCAAAATGCATTCATGTGCTACGTACACACATGCGACAACGATCGTTCGTTAAGAACGACGAACGAACTTTTAATTGATGAAAGAACGACTTAAGTAAAGGTAGTTTTAAAATGTGTGTAACGATCTGATCGTTAGAACGAACGTTACATCACAGAAAGCAACTATTGCGCCTGCGCATAAAAATGAGAAGTTCCATGGAGAAATAGTGAAATGCGCATGTCAAGCCTAGTACGAACGATCGTTTCCAACGATGTACTACTTTTGCAAACGATCGTCGTTGGTTGAAATCCGCCGAGACAGAACCTTCTTTTGTAGCGATTTGGCTCGTTCGTCGTTTGCCTTAATAGTCGGTGGTTCGTTTTTTGTAACGATCGTCGTTGGTAAAGATCGGGGAACGATCGTTACAAACGACTATAGTCGCATGTGTGTACGCACCTATAGTCTATGATATCTGCAGATCTCATACACACCTTGTTTAACAAACATTCATCTGCAGATCAGACAATTATCTGCAGATCCAAAAGATCCACCCTGGTGGGTCTGATCGGCAGATGATTGTCCGTTAAACAATGTGTGTATGAGGATCTGCAGATCTCATAGACTATGAATGCATTTTGCAGAAATGGATCTTTTGCAGATACTGATCTGTTGCAGGTGTACAGCATCTTTGTGTGCAGCATCTTGCAAAGTTTTTTTATCTGATGGGGAGTTCAGCTCCATAGAATAGACTGTCTAGGTATGGCTCTCATACTACATGGAAGGGGGTAAAATTGGTCTGTGATCTTTCATTTTCCAAAGACTTTTATCTGATGTGTGTACCCACCTTTAGTGATTTGAAAAGCTAAGGCTAATGTAATGCTATAGGTGTGATTATCCCATTTTCGGGCAGAGCTGGTTAGAATGATAATTAGGCCCTGGGGCAAAAGTAATTTGGGGACAGCCCCGGCTGCCCACTTCCAACCAAATCACTCCTGGGGGCCTTGAGCTGGCTGCCAGGCCCTATCCAATCCCTCCCCCCTCCAATCACACAACACCATTAGGTGTCCATCATACAGATCGTATGTTCCCTAAAAAGAATTTTTGGGGTTCCCGTTATGCACCTCCTCCTTTCCTAAACAGAGTAAACACACAGCATCCCCACTGTCATGGGTCACCATAGCTGGAGGGGAGGAAGGGTATTTTGAGAGCCCCCCACAGGCTGTGGCAATTGCCCTCTTTGGCTCTATGGAACAGCTGGTCCTGTTTGAGGGATGTCATTTTCTTAAAATCTCCCATAGCGTTACATTAGCAAGAGCTCTAAAAATCGCAAGCACTTAGAGAAGCACTGCCAGTGGGTCTATTTTAATCTCACTCACTGTAATCTATCCTACAACCTCTGCAAATGCCCAATGGGCATACATATGCTAGTCTACTATAAAAGGTGGTGGAGTCCTGATTAGGCTACTTTGCTGTACCGGGTACAGGATCCAATGAGTCTTTGCAAGGGTAAATGAAATCTCACGACACGCAGGAGTTTTGAGTACAAAAAAAACACTGGCCAGTATCAGAAAGCTCCGTCTCAGGGAAACAGGCAATCTGGAGAAGCGCTATCCAAACCTTACACAATCAGGAACAGTGGGCCAAACTGCCTGATGACAAGTGCAAACATCTCACCACAGAGCAACAGGTATTGCTTATTTGCAGTGATGATTGCCTCTAAATATTGGACAACAGAATATTGGGTTGAGACCCATAATTTTCACCCATGTAATTTCCCAAGTAGCACAAGTCAGAGGGAGACCCGAGGGGGTTGGGGGTCCAGCAACAGGGGGGGGGGGATGTCGGGGCACCCCAAGCTACTATTGCCCTTGGGCCCCATTGGAGCTTCAACTGGCCCTGTGTTTCATCTGTGGGATTTAGACACTACCGAAGCCAGAAAGATCCACAGGACAGCCAGTCAACTGGTATTGTTTAATCCCTCTCACTTCAGGTTCCCCTTGAGGGATACCCGAGGTGACATGTGACATGATGAGATAGACATGTGTATGTACAGTGCCTAGCACACAAATAACTAAGCTGTGTTCCTTTTTTTCGTTCTCTGCCTGAAAGAGTTAAATATCAGGTATGTAAGTGGCAGTTTCTGTCTGAGTCAGGACTGGGCCAGACAACTGTGCGATTCTCACTGATAAGAAATTGCAACTATAAAACACTTTGCAAGCAAAAAATGGCTTCTGAGATCTGGAAAGAGATAAAAAGGGTCAATAGTTTATATTTTAGCCCTGGCATACTTCAATGAATGTGCAATTGAGCAAAAACAATAAAACAGTAAAAACTTAAAAGACTAAAATAAAACTGTGGAACATCTTAAAAAGACATTTTTAGGAGACAGAAGATAGATACAATTGTTAATCTCATTAGTTTATTTTCACCCGGGTGTCCTTTAAGCATGAGATAGTAAATAGTGTTGCTCCGATACCCCTTTTTATTATCCGGGTTGATTCGGATTCGGATAGTAAACTATCTGGATAAATTTGGATATCTGAATTTGAACCGTTCCGCAATCCGCATAGATTTGGATATCCAAACCCATTATCAGGGTAAATCTGGATATCCAGATTGAAAATCGGAAGTGGCCTTTAAATTGCCTCCAAAACGTCTTTAAGCATCATGTTTTTTTTTTTTTTTAAGAAAAACAGTAATTGTTTATGTAAGAAGTTATAATACAAAAAAACAAAAAAAAAGACTGTAAATTAACATCAGGGGGTTAGAGACAGCGGTTGTGTCCACATTGTGTCCAAAGTCCAACGCACAAATGGGACATCACAGTTTTTAGCCCAGACACCTCAAAATAATTAATTACACAGCAATTGTGTTTTAGGTTAAATCTAGGTGGTAGCAGCAGCAGTGGCCTGTGGCTCGCTGCTGTTAACAGCCCTGCTTATTGTGATCGTGGTGCCTGGATTGAAAAGCACGCTCACTGAGGGTAGGCTGCCCGCTGGGGTCGACGTGATAACCGAGTCCCCAGGAACAGCTGGGCGGCTGCTGCTGCTCCTGCGAACAGGCATGCTGTGGGGGTGGAGGCCTCTGTTGTAGAGCTGGGGGTGGCTTGCTCAGCCACCATCAGCTGGAAAATGGCCGCTACACGCTGCTGCGCCTCTGCAGCATGACTACCCCTAACAGCTGGATGGCCAGTGGCTTGCGGCGGAATGGACACTGACGCGGCAGAACTGCTGACGGTGGCAGCAATGTTGCTGTCTCTACCCTTGTCCTTGCTGCCCCTCCCCCGGCTGCCAGTGCCAGCAGACATAGTACAACTTATATGTGATGATGATGTCATCAGATGATGTAGGGTACTTGTACTTTGTTAAAATCGGGGTTGAACTTTCAAGAAAATCAGCATGGAGTGACAGACAGCAGAGTAGAAGACAGTGCACACTAACTGTCTATCTGTCACACTGACACTGCTGCTCAGCACAGCAGCACTGCAGTAATCTGATTCTGTAGTAAGCTAACACAGTACTACTCTAACAACTAACTAGCACTGCAGTACTAACTACACAATAACACAGTAATCCTATTCCCTGACCTATACTGTAGCTAAGGCTAATAGCAGGCCTGGCCTGCACACACACAGGACCTAACTAGCAGCTGCTGCAGCACAGAGGGACTGTCACTGCCTGAAATCCCAAAATTACACAAGCTAGCTAACTAAAAAAACAATAAAATAGTGGTATAGTACAGGTGTTTATGTGCAAAAACACTAGGTTTTATCACAGTATACCGCACTTGCTTAGCTAACACCACTAGAGATGTCTCTCAGTGAGCAATCACAGCAAGGATGATTTTCTCATCATGGCTCCTACAGGAGGGGCTGACCAGGGTTCCCCTCTGTGATTGGTTGCTAGGGCTTCGGCTGGGAGCCCTCTGATTGGCTCAATGACGTCATAGAGCCCTCTGATTGGCTCAGTGTGTTATGCTACCCAGGTTCGTATACCCAAACTAGGTATCCGGATTGCTATTCGAATATTGCATGTGAATCCGGATTCACCCGGATCCAGATTTTGGATTTAGCCAGCTATCCGGAATCCAAATCCGAAGTCTGATAGCTGAAAAAGTTCGGGTAATCTGGGTAGTTCGGGTACCCGGAATCCGGATGAGCATCACTGAAAGTAAATATTCATTATTGTTATTTTATCATTGTAGGAGAGTTACTGTATCTAAATCATCCACTCACCTGTATGCCTTCTTCTAAATCAGTGTTATTTCTTAGCGGATCGTCCTCCTTTAAAAATTAAAATAAATCAATTAATCAACCAACCAATGTGCATCTGCACTTGCATATGCTACTCAATCATTTGCATACATGAACATCGCTGAAAAAAAAAACACTCACAAAATTCTTACCTTAGCTTCTATGTCTTTTATGTCCACAAGGTCTATTACTGAAAACAATAGCAGTGTTAAGTCATTATTATTACTGATTTATAAAGTGCCAGCATGTGGCGATGTACAGAGTAAGTGCAAATATGGGGTACATAAAAATACAGACGTGATAACAGTACACAAAGTGCAGAGATTGGTGCATAGTACAAAATTGTTAGACATTATAGTCAGGGCCATAGAGGCAAAGGGGGGCAATTGCTCCGGGGCCCCGACCTCTGCTGGGGCCCCCGGCACTGCCAACCCTGCTACATGCTGATTGCTCCCCGGGTCCCTGCAAGTATAATAGCACCAATAATTACCTATCAGTCTCAGGGGGTAAGCTGGCAGTGGCCGCATTTTGAGACACAATGTCTCCCTCCTTCTCTATGACCCGGCGCGTCATGTGTAAATATGCACCGGGTCATAGAGTGGAAGGGAGACAGCATGCCTATGAGTGTCCATTCGCCGAGACTGATAGGTAATTATTGCTGCAATTTCACTTGCTGGGCTCCTGGGAGCAGAGGGGTAATGGCCGGGGGGACTTTGCACAGGGGGGTCCCAATGCTAGTTTGTCACAGGGCCCCTTAAACCGGCCCTGATTATAGTAATTACAGTGAAAAATGTTGCATGATAGATACAATGTATAGCAACTTTTCAAGAAACAAATGGAAGTGAACCCTACTCTTGTCAGCTTACAATCTAAAGGAATAAACAAGAGGTGGGGTTATATATTACGCGTTTATTTAGAGGCAGTGTATTTTTAGGTTATATTTTGTTTGGAGCTCAACTAGGCAGGGGCGTAGCAATAGCCATAGCAGTCTTAGCAGCTGCTATGGGGCCCTGGAGGAGAGGGAGCCAAATAGTAATTGATGAATTCACTTATAACTTTCTTGTGATCATTTACCGTCTGACTTTGTCTTAGTGCCCATGGACTATATGCAGTGTAGGTTGTATTAGGACGTAGATTGCCCAAATAACTCATATCCCTAGGGTGGGGGCAGGTGGCATGTCTTTGAGTGTGCCTCCATCTGAGGGCCCCATGAAAGTTTTCTTATGGGGCCCCATGATCTCTAGCTATGCCACTGCAACTAGGCTAGAGGTTGAAGGAGGACCTAAGTTAGAATTTATGTTTGTCTGAAAAAGTGAATTTTAAGAGAGCGCTCAAACGTTGGAGAGTGATGTATGTGTTTTGGAAGAGAATTTCAGAGGAGGAGCAAGACATTTTGTATACGTGAATTTGAGGAGGTGATTCTAGAAGTGGGCAGAAGGAGGTTGTGCGCAAAGTGAAGATTGTGGTTGGGTTTCTCTCTGGAGACTAGAGAGGAGATGTACGGGACAGAGATATTTTGGAGAGCTTTGTAGGGTTGAGTTAAGAGTTTGAAATGGATCATCCAGGTAATTGGCAGCAAATAAAGAGCCTGACATAGAGGAGCACCAGAAGAGGAGCAAAGAGAGAGATGAAGCAACACAAAGTTTTAGGGCCCGTTCAGATCACAAATGCGGATGGCCAGGCGTGCGGAAACGTGTGCGGACCGCAACGCGTACGAACGCACGCCGTCCGCGTTTGTGTGCGTTGCGTGGTTGATCCCATCACTGAAAAGTGAATGGGACAGCCGCGCGTTTTTACAAAATCTGCGTGCAGCATGCGTTCCCGGACCGCACAGGTCCGGAACGCATGCAGTGTGAACATCAGACAGTGCACTCTATGCACTGTCTGATGTCATGCGTGTCGGCCTCCTGCACGCGTTTCCAAATCGCGGCTGGAAATGCGTGCAGTGTGAACGGGCCCTAAGGGCTGGAACCCACAGGAGCGCTTTTGGCAGCGTTTTGGCAGCGCTGCGATACGCTAGCAGTTTGCCAAAACGCTGGGCTAATGTTAATGAATGGGGCAACTTCCACAGGAGCGTTTGAGTTTCTCAGAAACGCAAACGCAGGACGTGCAGCATTTTGGGAGCGTTAGCGCTTCAATGTAAAGTATTGAACCGCTAGCGGAAATGCTCAGCAAAACCTAAACTGAGCGGTTTTGCTAGCGTTTTGCGGTTCAGCACACTGTAACAAAATGAAAAATAATTCACAGTACCAATCAGGATAAAAACGCAAAACGCTAGGCACCCGCTGGGGAAAAAAATACAATGTTGCAAAACACGACCAAAAACGCGCATGAATCCGCTTGCAAACCGCTCAGACAAAACGCTAGCGGTTGCGTTTTGCGTTTGCGGTTTTCAGTGGGTTCCAGGCCTTAGTCAGTAAAAATGATGGTTGTGATTGTGAAATTAAAATTATCTGCGGGGAGCAAACACAAAGCAGACTGAACAATGGGGGGTAAATAAATGAGGCAACCTAAAACCTGACATAAGAAGGTGCTGATGAAGCCCAGTATACTAAGTATACATCTATTAGGTGCTGAGTTGGTGAAAAAATTACGCAAGTCGAGTTGTACCCAGGAGAATGGATATAAGGTCCCTTCTTTTTGACATAACTTCCCATTATCAGGATAATAGTTCCTAATTGGAAGGACAAGGTCAGATGGGGATGTGTTTTACTGGTAACAAAACAGGCTAGAGAGAGTGGAGGGGAATGGCCATTTTGACATTGGATAGAGTGAATAACTGGTAACAGTGGACATGAGAAAATAGAGATGATTGGCATTTTGTCTGGTGGTAGAAGTGGATTACCAGATGTTTCTGTAATGCATTCATATCAAGTGATGTAACTAGATCTTAATTAAAGGCCAGGAATCCCTAGGGGTCACTACACAACCATAAATAGTGGCACTAATTAGAGGATGCTTAGTTGGTGAGACGTACTCAGCAGCATAACGAGAAATGACTATATGGCCCATATGCAATTCACTTTTTCTCCATAGTTTCTCCTAGGCAAGATTTTTTAAACTTGTCAATAAAATGCCTTTTAAGCCACCAGAAAGCAAGAAAATACTCAAAATAATTTTGATAGTACTTACTCACCTACTTTATGGTACTTTTTTAGATGAAAAGTGCTGGAAAGTTATTTAAAATTGAAGATGAAAAATTATCTCCTAGGAGAAAACTCAGGTGAAAAAGTGAATTACATATGGGCCTATGTGTTATAATAAAATTATGGAGTGTGTAGCTAAGTGCTAGCCAGGTTCTTTCTTTCTTTCAATCATACAGGAGTTCCTATTAAAGTGAGCTGTGAGAACAGTGAGAACATGGATGCTATAAATCCATGCAAGGTCACCTTATCAACAGACTGCAGACTCAAACTCTTCAAAGAGGTTACAATTCACACAGAGAAACAAACAGACCAGCAGTTCACAACATGTGTTTTAATCCAGGTATCAAAGCTTATACATCATTTGCACATACTATGACAATTTGCAAGTCTGGAGCTGCAGCACACACATAGAGAGAGGGAAGTCCGACAATTGTTTTGTGCTTAAAGGGGAACTGAAGTAAGAGGTATACGGAGGCTGCCATATTAATTTCCTTTTAATCAATACCAGTTGCCTGGCAGCCCTGCTGATCCTCTGTCTCTAATACTATTAGCCCCTGAACAAGCATGCAGCAGATCAGGTGTTTCAGACTTTAACACTAGAATTACCGAGTTTTCTACTTTCTGTTGCAAGGGTAGAGGTGTTATTCACTCCTGCTGAGATGTTCACAGGTCTTCAGGGTTGATTATCTTCAATCTATTGTTGTGCAAACCACCCATTACCTAAGGCCTTGCACATTTGTTTACACAAAGTAGCTGTGTGAGACTTGGATGGAAACCTTCAGACATGCCTGCCGTATCATATTACGCAGCACTGTACAGAGTATATTGTCTCGTCACTAACTGTCCCTCAGAGGGGCTCAAAATCTAGTCCCTGTCATAATCATACAGTATGTCTATGTATGTATCATGTAGTGTATGTATCGTCATCTAGGGCCAATTTTATGGGGAAGCCAATTAACTTATCTGTATGTTTTTGGGATGTGGGAGGAAACCGGAGTGCCCGGAGGAAACCCACACAGACACAGAACTCTGTTGCCGATTCATGCAGCAAAATGCAATCAGAGGGCAATTGGCACTTTTGGCAGTGTTCCATTGACATGACAAATGATGACAGACTGAGGCATTCCATTGCCATGGCATTGATGGCAGTATGGCAGATACTGTAATGCAATTAGGCTGGCTTTTCACAACATATGAATGCTGTAGAGGTGGCCAAAAGGTGTGATGCTGTCCTGTCGGAGGGAGAGAGGCTGGCAGAGAACGTGGTCATGAATCTGATGGAGCCATTTTTGGATGATGGGAGAAATGTCACGACGGACAATTTCTTTACTTCACTGTCACTGTCGCACAGACTGCTGCGGCGCAAAACAATGCTATTGGGCACGGTGAATAAAGTCCGGCGTGAACTTCCTCAGCTTGCAAACGACACTGCACAGCGAGAGGTATTCTCCACTTCAGTGCTTAGAAGTGGCAGTGTCTCCTTGACAATTTATGCACCTAAAAAAACAAGACTGTGTGTGTTCTAAGTTCCATGCACCAAGACGTGACGATCAGTGACGGCATAAAGAGGAAACCCAACACGATAACAGACTATAACCACATGAAGGTATGTGAATGTGTGTATAATTTTACCATGGCCGTTTCTAGGGCCGTGCAGGCGCCCTGAGCGCTGTTGGGAGGGGGGGCGCTGTGAAGAAGGGGGGAGCTGCAGCCGCGGGGAGGGCAGCCCGACCTCTCCCTCCCTTCCTCTCCCAGGCCGCCCTCCGTGCTCCCCCCTCGGACTGCAAAGCAATGGGCAGGGAAGCGCTATACAAAACGACTCACCTCCCTGGTTCCAATCGCTGCTCTCTCGCCGCCAGTCTCCTCTCTGCACAGAGTAGACGCTGATACACACACAGGAAGCAGCGTGTATATCAGCGTCTATGCAGAGAGGAGACTGTCGGCGAGTGAGTAGCGATTGGGGTACCTATTCTGGGCTACCTATACTGGGGGAATCTATACTGAGTGCAACTAGACCTGGCTAACCTATACTGCGGGCACCCATACCTTGCTTTGGGGGGGCGCAATTTTTACACCCTCGCCCTGGGTGCATTTTAGCCTAGAAACTGCACAGAATTTTAATAGAATTTTACACCAGTGCTCAGTGGCATCGCTAGCGCTATTTTGGGGGGCCCTAGCGGACACCGCTGATATGCGGAAGTGACATCACTTCTGCATATTTGCGCCCGGCGCCCACTCTAACTGGTCAGGTCGCTGCTGGCTGCGAGGTGAGGGGCGCCTGTCACTCACTACCTAACGGGGGTCCCTGTCACTCACTATCTAACCTGGGGTCCCTGTCACTCACTATCAAATGGGGGTCCCTGCTGTCACTCACTACCTAACAGGGGTCCCTGCTGTTACTCACTACCTAACTGGGGTGCCAGTAATCAAAGAGACAATGCCCCGAAATAGATTAATTTCAATTATGCAACACCTTCGATTTGATGACAAGTCAACTCATACTGTGCTGAGTGATCTGGTTTGCATGTATTCCTGTATTGTCTTATTGCTGTATGTCACCCCTAAATATTGTCTGTAACCTAAATTAGTGTCCAGCGCTGCGTAATATGTTGGCGCTTTATAAATACAATAAATAATAATAATACCTCTTGCTGTGCAGTGTCTTTTGCAAGCGGAGGAAGTTCACACCGGACTTTATTCACCGTGCCCAACAGCATTGTTTTGCGCTGCATCAGTCTGTGCGACAGTGACAGTGAAGTAAAGAAATTGTCCGTCGTGGGTTTATATAAATATCATATGTATTATGGCAATGAGAAACCTTAGCAGACTCTCATCCAGTGACTGACTATGCATTACCTTGTACTCATAGGCCTGGTGCACACCAGAGGAGTTTTTCTGAGCGTTTTGAGTTTTTAAATCTGCTGCTAATGTTATCCTATGTGTCTGTGCACTGTGTCTGAGCTGTTACCAGGCAGCAGCGAGCAGTTACCAGGCAGCAGCGAGCAGTTACCAGGCAGCAGCGAGCAGTTACCAGGCAGCAGCGAGCAGTTACCAGGCAGCAGCGAGCAGTTACCAGGCAGCAGCGATCAGTTATTAGGCAGCAGCGATCAGTTATTAGGCAGCAGCGAGCAGTTACCAGGCAGCAGCGAGCAGTTACCAGGCAGCAGCGAGCAGTTACCAGGCAGCAGCGAGCATTTACCAGGCAGCAGCGAGCATTTACCAGGCAGCAGTGAGCATTTACCAGGCAGCAGTGAGCAGTTACCAGGCAGCAGTGAGCAGTTACCAGGCAGCAGTGAGCAGTTATTAGGCAGCAGCGAGCAGTTACCAGGGGCAGCAGTGAGCATTTACCAGGCAGCAGTGAGCAGTTACCAGGCAGCAGTGAGCAGTTACCAGGCAGCAGTGAGCAGTTACCAGGCAGCAGCGAGCAGTTACCAGGCAGCAGCGAGCAGTTACCAGGCAGCAGCGAGCAGTTACCAGGCAGCAGCGAGCAGTTACCAGGCAGCAGCGATCAGTTATTAGGCAGCAGCGATCAGTTATTAGGCAGCAGCGAGCAGTTACCAGGCAGCAGCGAGCAGTTACCAGGCAGCAGCGAGCAGTTACCAGGCAGCAGCGAGCATTTACCAGGCAGCAGCGAGCAGTTACCAGGCAGCAGTGAGCAGTTACCAGGCAGCAGTGAGCAGTTACCAGGCAGCAGTGAGCAGTTACCAGGCAGCAGTGAGCAGTTACCAGGCAGCAGCGAGCAGTTACCAGGCAGCAGCGAGCAGTTACCAGGCAGCAGCGAGCATTTACCAGGCAGCAGCGAGCATTTACCAGGCAGCAGCGAGCATTTACCAGGCAGCAGCGAGCAGTTACCAGGCAGCAGCGAGCAGTTACCAGGCAGCAGCGAGCAGTTACCAGGCAGCAGCGAGCAGTTACCAGGCAGCAGCGAGCAGTTACCAGGCAGCAGCGAGCAGTTACCAGGCAGCAGCGAGCAGTTACCAGGCAGCAGCGAGCAGTTACCAGGCAGCAGCGAGCAGTTACCAGGCAGCAGTGAGCAGTTACCAGGCAGCAGTGAGCAGTTACCAGGCAGCAGTGAGCAGTTACCAGGCAGCAGTGAGCAGTTACCAGGCAGCAGTGAGCAGTTACCAGGCAGCAGTGATCAGTTATTAGGCAGCAACGAGCATTTACCAGGCAGCAGTGAGCAGTTACCAGGCAGCAGGGAGCAGTTACCAGGCAGCAGTGAGCAGTTACCAGGCAGCAGTGAGCAGTTACCAGGCAGCAGTGATCAGTTACCAGGCAGCAGCGAGCAGTTACCAGGCAGCAGCGAGCAGTTACCAGGCAGCAGCGAGCAGTTACCAGGCAGCAGCGAGCAGTTACCAGGCAGCAGCGAGCAGTTACCAGGCAGCAGCGAGCAGTTACCAGGCAGCAGCGAGCAGTTACCAGGCAGCAACAAGCAATTACCAGGCAGCAGTGAGCAGTTACCAGGCAGCAGTGAGCAGTTACCAGGCAGGAATAAGCATTTACCAGGCTGCAGTGCTCAGTTACCAGGCAGCAGCGAGCAGTTGCCAGGCATCAGCAAGCAGATACCAGGCAGCAGTGATCAGTTATTAGGCAGCAACAAGCATTTACCAGGCAGCAGTGAGTGTCTGTGCACACTGGGGCAATGAGGTTTTGTAAAAAAAAACTATAGCATTACATTGGGAAGAGCTTTTAGAGGTTTCAAAGGACAGAATTCTCTGGTTGTGGGGGATGGGAGGTGGGCAAATAGTAACTTAGACCCAAGGTGATTTAGTTCAAGTAAACAAATGGAAATGTGCTTGTTTTCAGAACAAAAGAAAGAGAACAATGGAGTTGATAGCATGTTAAAAAACTCAGCAGGGGTGATACTAGGTGTGAGCTCCAGTGAATTAACGCAAATTTGCGCAGCCCTGGTAAATCTAGTGTTAAAGTCAGATCTGACAAGATTAGCTGCATGCTTGTTTCTGGTGTTATTCAGATACTACTGCAGATAAATAGACCAGCAAGGCTGCAACTGGTATTGATTAAAAGGAAATAAATATGGCAGCCTCCGTATACCTCTTACTTCAGTTCCCCTTTAATTTAATCCTCATGGACTTGACTCCATGGCGGGGAGAAAGCTCTTAAAAGAGCTTACCAGCTAAGCTGCTAGCACACTGCATTATATCACAAGTAAGATCCTAGCTAATACACAAAGAGGAAATCTTACCTTTAGGAGGAGGACAAACTGAAATAAAATGAGAAATAAAAAAACTTTAAAACTTAAAAAAAACATTGCCTATTTAAATACATAAATTATACTTATTGTGTAACCTCAGCTTGTAAGTAATAAGAGTCACCCCATGCAGGGGCATAACTAAACATCATGTGGCCCCTGCAAACCTTTGCTTGGGCCTCCAGCGTTCACACTCTTTCTCTTGCCTCTCCTTGGTGACCAGTGGTGAGCCGAAATTTTGCATGTGCAAAATTTTGCATCAAAATTCGTAATTGTAAATGTAATGCATTAAAACTGTAATTAATGTTGTATGTAATAGTAATATTTTTCTAATTTCACGTAATTTTTCACATAATGTTTGCTTTATTTCGCATATGTTTGTGCCAACTTTTGCGGTTAATAGCAAAGCGCCCATACATTCTATTGCTACCAACCTATGTATGTTTAGGAGAATAGTGGTTACTAGTCAAAACAATTATTTTTCAAAAAGACCTTGTAGTTTTTGAGGAAATCGATTTGAAAAATGCAAAGAAAGATAGTTTTTTAAACCGTAATTGTTTAAAAACCATTTTTTCTCTGCATTTTAAAAAAAAATACAAAAGGCCTTTTTGGAAAATTCATTTTTGACTTGTACCCACTATTCTCCTTAACATATGTAGCAATTTTGGTGTCAATAGCATGTATGGGGTCTTTGCTATTCACTGCTAAAGTCGGCATGACATTACACGGAAATTACGCCAAATTTTATGCGAAATTACAAAAGACTATACGACATCAATTGAATTTACAAATCGTAATTATGTATTGGCATAATTGCGAAAATGTACACAACATTTGCATAATTAGCTGATTATGATCATCACTATTGGTGACCCTGGGGGCCCATCATGAGGTGTGGACATCATGACCTTCACACCCACAAGTTTAGCTACAAAAACACCTGATCTGAAGGATGGACACCTGTATAGCAGGGAGTGAACTAGTAGTTGGGGCCCCCTTACAGCTCTGGGGCCCCATGTGGTCGCAGGGCTGCTCCCCTGTAGTTACCCTGCTAAGCACAGGTTTCCAGGGCTGTACACAGGAAAACCAAGATCTGCTGATCATTGTGTGGCTATGGGGCGTATTCACGAAACTTAACTCATGAGTAAACTCACCTTACTTTTTATCATCTCAACTATAAGGAAAGATAACTGAAGAGAGTAACAAATAAGGGGCCATATGTAGTCCTAGAAGATAAAAAGTTCACTGCGTAAAAGTTTCTTATGACATGATATTCAGAGGCGTATCTAGAGGGGTGCTCCTGCGCTGCGCCCCATGCCTGCCCCCGTGCTGCACCCCCATGCCTGCTCCCATGGCCGGCCTTTGACCTGAGCGACTGGAGCGGCTTCCAGGGGGGCGCACGTGCATTCAACTGGCTCTGGCCGCATTTCTACCTGGCTGCGGTGCTCCGGGTCCATCTGTGGCTGCTGCGAGTGGTAGTTCTTCCCCCTGGTGCCGCTGGGTGTGATGGGGGCAAAGATTCCAGGAACCTGCTGCTGCCTCTTGCGGAGTGTGTGTGAGCCAGTAGCGCCGCCCCTTGCTCACATGCGATGTCTGATTGGATGGCACAGCCTGCTTCAGTGGGGGATGCAGGCTGCTACGGAGCTGCATACTTCTAATCGGAGAGGGACTTGTCACTCCTGACTCCTGGCCATCTTCTGCCCCCAGCTACACTGCACAGCACTATAAGAAGACAAGCAGAAAAGTAAGGTTTCCCAACTGCATCCCGGATGGGGAAGTGGGGTTGGTTGGGGGGGGGGGGGGTCAGGGTGCCCATATACACTAAAAGGGGTTCTGCTTGTCGTCACTATTTATCTGCCTATATACACTACAAAGGGGATCATCTGCCTATATATACTAAAGGAGGGATCTGCCTATATACACTAAGGGGGGGGGGGGTCTGTCTATATACACTACAAAGGGGATTCTCTGCCTATATACACTAAAGGGGGATCTGCCTAGATACACTAAAGGAGGGATATGCCTAGATACACTAAAGGTGGGGGGATCTGTCTATATACACTAAAAGAGGGGGGGGGGGAATCTGCCTATATACACTAAAGTGGGTATTTGCCTATATGCACTATAGGGGAGGGGCCTATATACAGTCAAGGGGGGTATCGGAAAGAGGATGAATGGGGGGGCACCAAAATCTGATTATGCTCAGGGCACTGTGAAACCTAAGGCCGGCCGTGCCTGCTCCTGTGCTGCACCCCATGCCTGCTCCTGTGCTGCACCGCCATGCCTGCCCTTGTGCTGTGCCACCACGCCTACCCCTGTGCTGCACCCCATGCCTGCTCCTGTGCTGCACCCCATGCCTGCTCCTGTGCTGCACCGCCATGCCTGCCCTTGTGCTGTGCCACCACGCCTACCCCTGTGCTGCACCCCATGCCTGCTCCTGTGCTGCACCCCATGCCTGCTCCTGTGCTGCACCGCCATGCCTGCCCTTGTGCTGTGCCACCACGCCTACCCCTATGCTGCACCCCATGCCTGCTCCTGTGCTGCACCGCCATGCCTGCCCTTGTGCTGTGCCACTACGCCTGCTCCTGTGCTGCACCCCATGCCCGCCCCTGTGCTGCACCCCATGCCTACCCCTGTGCTGCACCCCATGCCTGCTCCTGTGCTGCACCCCATGCCTGCTCCTGTGCTGCACCGCCATGCCTGCCCTTGTGCTGTGCCACCACGCCTACCCCTGTGCTGCACCCCATGCCTGCTCCTGTGCTGCACCCCATGCCTGCCCTTGTGCTGCACCCCATGCCTGCTCCTATGCTGCACCCCATGCCTGCTCCTGTGCTGCTCCGCCATGCCTGCCCTTGTGCTGTGCCACCACGCCTACCCCTATGCTGCACCCCATGCCTGCTCCTGTGCTGCACCCCATGCCTGCCCTTGTGCTGCACCCCATGCCTGCTCCTATGCTGCACCCCATGCCTGCTCCTGTGCTGCACCGCCATGTCTGCCCTTGTGCTGTGCCACCACGCCTACCCCTATGCTGCGCCCCCATGCATACTCATGTGCTATGCCACCATGCCTGCCCATGTACCTCCCTGTCACTCAGTCAGACCTCAGATCAGATTCATTCTGTTGTATGGGGAACATGGCTACTTAATTTATGTATGTCGGGCGCATTTGGCTTAGTGTTAGAAAAGAGGACAGAAAGGGAATAAGAAGAGATATTGCCATAAAAGTAACTTCAGCAATATCCCCAGCCCAAAACACAGGCAACCATAACACATGTATGCAAGGGGAAGGGGGCTCTGACTGGGGGAGGGGTGCAATATCAGTGTTTGCCATAGGCTTTATATTACCCTGATGACATTTCTTGGGAGTTACCAGCAAAATAACACTCCAACTAGTGTTGGGCGAACAGTGTTCGCCACTGTTCGGGTTCTGCAGAACATCACCCTGTTCGGGTGATGTTCGAGTTCGGCCGAACACCTGACGGTGCTCGGCCAAACCGTTCGGCCACATGGCCGAACTAAGAGCGCATGGCCGAACGTTCCCCGAACGTTCGGCTAGCGCTGTGATTGGCCGAACGGGTCACGTGGTTCGGGCCCGAAAGCGCTCTGATTGGCCGAACGGTCACGTGGTTCGGGTAAATAAATACCCGAACCACGTCATATCTCCGCCATTTGTCTGTGGGTTTAGCTTTGGGTAGGCAGGCAGGGTAGTTCGCTCTCCAGCCACGCTAGCCAGGGTCCCCCCCAGTCATTGTGTGTCGCTGCTGGGAACAGTAGTACACCGCTCGCTCAGCCACACTATATATAGCATTGTTTACTGCCACTGTGTACCTCGCTCAGCCACGCTATATATATAGCATTGTGTTTTCTGACACTCTGTGTACACGGCTTAGCCTGACTAATATAGCATTGTGTGTACTGCCACTGTGCACCTCGCTCAGCCACGCTATATATAGCATTGTGTGTACTGCCACTGTGCACCTCGCTCAGCCACGCTATATATAGCATTGTGTGTACTGCCACTGTGCACCTCGCTTAGCCACGCTATATATATAGCATTGTGTTTTCTGACACTCTGTGTACACGGCTTAGCCTGACTAATATAGCATTGTGTGTACTGCCACTGTGCACCTCGCTCAGCCACGCTATATATAGCATTGTGTGTACTGCCACTGTGCACCTCGCTCAGCCACGCTATATATAGCATTGTGTGTACTGCCACTGTAAACCTCGCTCAGCCACGCTATATATAGCATTGTGTGTACTGCCACTGTGCACCTCGCTCAGCCACGCTATATATATAGCATTGTGTTTTCTGACACTCTGTGTACACGGCTTAGCCTGACTAATATAGCATTGTGTGTACTGCCACTGTGCACCTCGCTCAGCCACGCTATATATAGCATTGTGTGTACTGCCACTGTGCACCTCGCTCAGCCACGCTATATATAGCATTGTGTTTTCTGACACTCTGTGTACACGGCTTAGCCTGACTAATATAGCATTGTGTGTACTGCCACTGTGCACCTCGCTCAGCCACGCTATATATAGCATTGTGTTTACTGCCACTCTGTGTACACCGCTCAGCCAGACTATATACCATTGTTTACTGACACTCTGTGTACACCGCTCAGCCAGACTATATACCATTGTTTACTGACACTCTGTGTACACCGCTCAGCCAGACTATATACCATTGTTTACTGACACTCTGTGTACACCGCTCAGCCAGACTATATACCATTGTTTACTGACACTCTGTGCACACCGCTCAGCCAGACTATATACCATTGTTTACTGACACTCTGTGTACACCGCTCAGCCAGACTATATACCATTGTTTACTGACACTCTGTGTACACCGCTCAGCCAGACTATATACCATTGTTTACTGACACTCTGTGTACACCTCTCAGCCAGACTATATTGCATTGTTTACTGACACTCTGTGTACACCGCTCAGCCAGACTATATACACCATTGTTTACTGACACTCTGTGTACACCGCTCAGCCAGACTATATACCATTGTTTACTGACGCTCTGTGTACACCGCTCAGCCAGACTATATACCATTGTTTACTGACACTCTGTGTACACCGCTCAGCCAGACTATATACCATTGTTTACTGACACTCTGTGTACACCGCTCAGCCAGACTATATACCATTGTTTACTGACACTCTGTGTACACCGCTCAGCCAGACTATATACCATTGTTTACTGACACTCTGTGTACACTGCTCAGCCAGACTATATACCATTGTTTACTGCCACTCTGATTCTGCTGGGAACAGTAGTACACCGCTCGCTCAGCCAGACTATATGGCATTGTGTTTACTGCCACTCTGTGTACACCGCTCAGCCACACTATATAGCATTGCGTACTCTGCCAGTCAGTGTGTATATTGCTGGGATCAGTAATACTCCACTCACCGTCAACCACTATATGAGCTCAACATGAGTTCCCCAGAGACCTCCGCTGTGAGCAGCACTCCCAACAACAGCAACAGCCAACGCCCCACGCAAGCTATAACATCCACCCCAGCAGCCAGTGGTCAGCAGCAGCCCTCCCCGGAGGAGAACGTTGTGTCCATCGGTCCGGCGCCAGAGCGATTAATGAGGGCTGCCATTGAGGAGATGATGGGGCCTGATGTGGAGGAGGAGGTCTGGCTCAGGCCAGCATCCCAAGTTAATGTTGAGGACGATGAGGGGTCTGTGTCTGGGGATGTTGGGGTGGCAGAGGTGGTGGGTGGGTCAGACTCAGGAGAAGAGTTGTATGATGAGGATGATGATCGGGACCATCTGTATGTGCCTCAGAGTCTGACCCCGGAAAACATGTTGTATCGTGTGTTTAGGTACTAAAATCTGCGTTCCCTCCCAGTAGTGTTGGGCGAACAGTGTTTGCCACTGTTCGGGTTCTGCAGAACATCACCCTGTTCAGGGTGACTATATAGCAGACTATATAGCATTGTGTTTAATGCCACTCTGTGTACACGGCTCAGCCACACTATATAGCATTGTGTTTACTTCCACTCTGTGTCTGCTGGGAACAGTAGTACACCGCTCACCCGCCACTGTATAGCATTGTGCTCTGTGTCGCTGCTGACAAAAGTGGTACACCGCTCACCCACCACTGTATAGCATTTCTGTACTGCCACTGTACTGCTGCCAGTCAGCGTGTACTTTAAGGATAAGTGAAATGAGGAAGAAATCCGGTGAAAGAGGGAGGGGCAAGGGAAGAGGTGTTTCCCCTGACGGTTCACGTACAGGCCACAGGGGAGCACCCAAGAGAACCCACTCAATACCGCCCATGTTGTCCAGGACAACAACCCTCACAGATCCAAAAGAACAGGACCAGATAATTACTTGGATGACCTCTCAAGCGTCCAGCAGTGGGTTAGGTAGGCGGCGCGCAATTTCAGGCACCGCAAGCATGGTTCAAGTGAGAGGCAAAAGAGGCGCAAACAGAAATCGCCAGCAAGGCAGGTGCTTCAAAGTCTGGGCTTTCTTTGAAGACTGCACTGAGGATGTTACCATGGCGATTTGCAAGGTGTGCAAGACCCGCCTGAGCAGGGGGAAAAGTATTAACAACCTCTCCACCACCAGCATGAGCCGCCACATTCTATCCACATTCTATCCAAACATCCCACACTGTGGGCAAACGCGGCAGGACAGGGTACCACCAGCAACACTGCCTCCCTTGGGTTCACCAGACTCACCACCAGACCCGCCTCAGCAGCAGCAGTAGTCCAGCCATTGCGTGGTTCACAACATTCACAAACATCAGACGATGCTGACACTGTCACTTTCCGGACTAGTGCTCTTGAGGTCTCCCAGTGTTCATCAAACACAACAACCAACAGCCCTTCGGTGTGCAGCCCTACGGTTGAGTTGTCTGTCTCTGAGATGTTTGAGCGCAAGAGGAAATTGCCAGCAAATGACCCCCGGGCCGTGGCAGTAACAGCCAGTCAGCATAGCCAAGGTTCTGGCCTGCGAAATGCTGCCATATCGAGTGGTGGAGACAAACAGCTTCAAGGGCATGATGTCAGTGGCCATCCCACGTTACGTGGTTCCCAGCCGCTACCACTTTGCGCGCTCTGCAGTGCCTGAGTTGCATGAGCACGTGGTCAGCTAAATAACCCGAAGCTTGAAGAATGCCGTTGCCTGCAAGGTTCACCTCACCACTGACACCTGGACGAGTGCGTTCGGCCAGGGTCGATACATCTCCCTTACCGCGCACTGGGTGAACCTTGTGGAGCCTGGCAGCGATTCCTCACCTGCTACGGCGCGGGTGTTGCCCACGCCGCAAACAGCTGCACCGCCGTCCCTCCCACTGGATAACAACAGCAGCACCTACCTCTCTGACTCCTTCTCCTCCAACGCATCTCAAAGCTGTACCTCATCCGGAAACGCTAACCCAGCACCAGCAGCAGTAGGATCGTGGAAGCAGTGCAGCACAGCTGTTGGCATGCGTCAGCAAGCGTTGCTGAAGCTGATCTGCCTTGGGGATAAGCAGAACACAGGGGAGGAAATTTGGAGGGGAATAAAGGAACAGACAGATTTGTGGCTGGCACCGCTGGACCTGAAACCGGGCATGAAGCTAGACACCTGGCACGAACTGGCAATGTACGCAATAGAGGTGCTGGCTTGCCCGGCAGCCAGCGTTATGTCAGAACGCTGTTTCAGTGCTGCCGGAGGCATCGTCACAGATCGGCGTATCCGCCTCTCCACAGAAAATGCAGACCGTCTGACTCAAATTAAAATGAATCAATCCTGGATTGGAAACGACTACGCAACACTCCAGGACCCCAACCAAGTAACATGACCAATGAACATCTGGGATGGTTTAGCGTTTCCGGTCCCTGTTTATTGAACCTCTCATCTGTATTACATTTATGACTGCATGGCGGTACAAAGCATGCTATCCGCACGCTTCTTGTCCTCATGCAAGGCCTGGGTTGTTGTGTCTCACAAAGCGTGGCCTTCTCCTCCTGCGCCTCCTCCTGTTCCATCACGTGTGCTGCTGCTGCTGGGTTAGCGTTGCCGGTCCCTGTTTATAGAACCTCTTATCTTTATTACATTTATGACTGCATGCATGGCGGTAAAAAGCATGCTATCCGCACGCTTTTTGTCCTCATGCAAGGCCTGGGTTGTTGTGTCTCACAAAGCGTGGCCTTCTCCTCCTGCGCCTCCTCCTGTTCCATCACGTGTGCTGCTGCTGCTGCTGCTGGGTTAGCGTTGCCGGTCCCTGTTTATGGAACCTCTTATCTTTATTACATTTATGACTGCATGGCGGTACAAAGCATGCTATCCGCACGCTTCTTGTCCTCATGCAAGGCCTGGGTTGTTGTGTCTCACAAAGCGTGGCCTTCTCCTCCTGCGCCTCCTCCTGTTCCATCACGTGTGCTGCTGCTGCTGCTGCTGGGTTAGCGTTGCCGGTCCTTGTTTATGGAACCTCTTATCTTTATTACATTTATGACTGCATGGCGGTACAAAGCATGCTATCCGCACGCTTCTTGCCCTCATGCAAGGCCGGGGTTGTTGTGTCTCACAAAGCGTGGCCTTCTCCTCCTGCGCCTCCTCCTGTTCCATCACGTGTGCTGCTGCTGGGTTAGCGTTACCGGTCCCTTTTCCTGGAACCTCTTATATGTATTACATTTATGACTGCATGCCGACAAAAAACATGTTACCTGTGCAAAGAAAACAGACATTTCCCGCATTTAAAAGACAGTTTTCCCTTTGAAACTTTAAAATCGATTTTCTCAAAAACTATAAGCTCTTTTTGCTAATTTTTTTTTTCCTCTTGTACCCACTCCCAAGGTGCACATACCCTGTAAATTTGGGGTATGTAGCATGTAAGGAGGCTTTACAAACCACAAAAGTTCGGGTCCCCATTGACTTCCATTATGTTCGGAGTTCGGGTCGAACACCCGAACATCGCGGCCATGTTCGGCCTGTTCGGCCCGAACCCGAACATCTAGATGTTCGCCCAACACTAACTCCAACCAGGACCAGGACAACGGGAAGCATAGCGGGTGAGCCGAGGCAGATGCTGGGCCACGGGAGGTGGGGTAAGCCTATGCGCACCTCCGCACACATACACACAGGGCATTGATAAATGCTAAAAATAGACAGATGTCGGGCCTCATTCACACCTAAAAACGAAAACGCGTTTTTGTGCGCTGTTCTTTTCCCCTCCTGGCACTCCACTGCGCGCCGTGTTTTTGGAAAAAGCTCTTTTCTAAGCACTTTGCCAGAGCGGATTTGAGATTCACTCCCTGGAGTCAGGAAGTGAACTCTTTGACCTGGAAAAGAATAAATACAATAGACTAGATTCAATAAAGAGTGCTAACTTAGTAAGCACGACTGAAAGCTTTGCACATGCAAACATGAGTGCAACCACTTTGCACCCGTTTCGTGCATGCAAGTTTCGCATTCGCATGTTAACTATTTATCGCACGCACGGTGTTAAGCATCGCGGGCAACAAGTGGACTTTGCACGCAAAAACTACAGCACTTTGCGTACTAACCTATTAGAGTGTATGTTTAGTACGCCCGTGCTGAACTGGTTTGCACGCAATGTAATGCGCGTGCAAGGTAATGACTTCGCGTGAAAAGTCACGTTTGCACACAAAGTCATTACTTTGCGCACGCAAACCTTTGCACGCATGATACCATGTGCAAACCAGCTTAGCTCGGGCATGCTAAGCGTTTGCACTCTTTAGTGAATCAAGCCCAATGTATTTATCCTAAAAAAAGGGAGCGCAATCTCCGCATAAAGAAGTTTTGTGAGCGTTTAGTGCTCTTCCTATACCTTCCATTGTAGCAAAAACGCTCCCAAAATGGTACAGGCACCACTTTGCGGATGCAACATGCTGATATGAACCTTCTCATAGAGATTCATTGCACAAGCGTTATTGTGGGCGATTTTGCCTGCGCTGGAAAAAAGGGCAAAAACGCCCTTAGTGTGAAGGAGCCCTGAATGTACTTTAAATGGATACTTTGGGCACTTCGCCAGTTCCTCCTATAACATAGAAGTGGTCAAATTGTACAATCAAGTTTGATGAAACAATAGTAATCAGACAAGGCTTTGAGGATTCCTCACTTGTTCGAAAGAGAACAGTGGCAGCATTTGCGGCAAGGGGCAGCCTGGATCATTTCAAATCCTAGTGAGGGTGTGTGAATAATTGGCTGTGAATTACTGGCTGAGAGGTGTGTCAATTATTGGCCATGTGTCTGTAACTGCAGCTAGAGGGCCTCCTGTGTCACATCATATCACAGTGTGGGATGCACAGAGATGGATAAATTAGTGTGTGTGGGACTGTTGATGCCTCTGCAAAGTATAGACAGTCTGTGTCATATTAAATTGTAAGGTGTGTGTGGGAAATTCTGGCTGTGTGATTGCCATTGGAGCATCTGTATTCTAAAGACAGCCTAGGTCAGTGATGGCTAACCTTGGCACTCCAGCTGTGACAAAACTACAAATACCACCATGCCTCTGCCTGCACGAGTTATGCTTAGAGCTGTCAGAATATTGCAATGCCTCATGGGACTTGTAGTTCCACCACAGCTAGTATGCCAAGGTTAGCCATCACTGGCCCAGATAATCTCAGATCATAGTGGAGGTAAGTGAGGGATGTTTGAATAAGTGGCTGTATGCCTGCATTTGAAACATCTACATGTACAGGGCAGTCTGGGTCAAAACATATCAGAATGAGGGGTCCTTAGGTATGTGCTAATTAGTGTTTATGTGACCGAACAAAAAAAAGCGTGTGTCAACCAAAAAGTTAATTTTTCTCTACTCTATGTGAGTCTCTACTGCAATTTACTAACCTTTCAGCAACTTCCAAAGTGTTCCAATATGACTCAAGTGAGGGAGGAAGCATTTAACTGAGACATTGTTCCTCAACTTCCCCTTCCTGTATACAGTATGCCTAGGCACAGGGGTATCCCTGCTTTACATAGAGTACCTTTGTTGGTTGCCTTTTCCATGTAGTCCCTTAGCTGGTTCAATTTGTTGAGTAGAGAGATGTAGTCAGCTTGCAGTGAAGGTGATGTGGGAGTTGGACTCAGTTTCGGATTGTCACCATCCAGATTTGCAGCTTTCTTCTCAGTAACACTAATGAGAATCAGGTCACTGGCACACTCTTCAATGAGGAATTGTTGTTCCAATATTCTATTTCTAACGGTTCCATCACTGTCCTCTAAATCATCCACCATCACAATAACGCATGGTATTCCTGAATATGGGGACAGAACCACAAGTTTAAACCAGGGTATACACATTCACAGACAGCCAAAAACAAATGAATAAAGATATTTAAATCAATAAAACACACATTGGCACACACACGTGTGCACAGACGTACGTGCGTGTTGCGGTGGCCAGGTTTCGCTGTAGGTCATTGCTATGCTAATGGAAATATATGGGCCCTTTCATACTGATGCGGTGCGACGCAATGCAACGGAAGTGATGTTTTTGCCGCATCCCAGATGCATGCCCATACAGTTGATTTGCGCGGTGACGTGAGGTAGACCAGAAGTTGTGTAAGTCCATGGCCACTTGTAAATTAAAAAAAATAACCTCGCATTCGTGTTGCGTGCAGCAATACACTTCCGTGCAGTTCCTTTCTTCAGCCACAGGAAGTGAGCACTAGAGACCATCACTTCCTGCTGCCCGATGGGAATTACCGCGTATTTAACGCAGTAATCCCCGAAAGCATGTTTTTTCCGGTACGATGCCTGTTAGCAGTGTGAAACAGGCATTAATATTTACACAATTTAACACTTTTTGGCAGTATTGCGTATCACCGTGTTTGCCTTTTCGTGTGTTTTTTTTTTTTTTAGTGTACAGTTTTCAAATTTGGAAGTGTGTTTGTGTGCAGTTTAATAAATGCTGTTGAAATACATTGAATTTTTAAACTATAGACTTTCCCCAGTGGCACACATGCAAACACAAAGCAGCAAAAAGTCAAGCGCAGGCTATAAATTAAATGCAATAAAAACTGTGCTCCAATGGAAAATGAAAACATCTACTTCAGGTGATCGCCAGCTGAAAAAAAGTCACTCCACTTTTAGATAAACCGATTCCTGAAAAAAAGCTCTGATTCCACATCCAATCCTTGTAACACAAGTAGGATCTTTAAAATTCTGTAGAAAGAATGCACATAGTGCCCAGTCCTGCTAAAAACCTAAAATAATGACACCCAGTGCTTGCACTTCAGTGGGACATGCTTTTAAGATATCGGGAAAAACTCAGTAATGAAACCCCCCCCCCCCCCTTTGTGATTGCACTCACCAGCCGGCTTCTTGAAGTTTAGCATGTAGCGAGTTTCTTAGTAGATAACACTCTGTCCACTGATTCCTTCAATAAAAAGTTTTATTTGGACAAACAATGACCTTCAGACTGGCGGTCCTGGCCGTGGTAAACAGGACAGCGCATCTCGGCCGGTCATCCAGCTTGCGTGGACGATGTCAGTGTACCTCCAGGGTTCACCCTACGTGTTTCGTCAGTTTGCGACTCATTCATTGGCTGGGAGCCCCAGTGTAGGGAGGAGCCTGGAGGTACGCTGATGTTGTGCACCCAAGTTGGATGACCAGCCGAGTCAGGCTGTCCTGTTTACCGCGTTAATAAAGATAAATCTTGGGGTACAATCCTTTATATCGTGAAGGATCAAAACACAGTCCTCTTTCAGGGCAATCCACCTTGCCCCTCAACACATTTGTAGCTTTAGAAAAGGACTATATTGGTTAATGCAATCTCAAAAAGGCAAAAAAAGTCTCTGAAAAAACTTTATTGACACATGTAGAAAAAGATCAAAATATACGGCTCTTCAATATCACAGTGGTAGATCAATAAAAACACATTAGATTGACTTATGCCGACAATTGGTTGTAGCTTAGCGGGTATGAAACTTCAAGGCAACGACACATGTTCGTTTCGGGCTTTTATATAAGATATGTGCCCTTCATCAGGCCGTGATACCCAATTCTGTGTAGCTTAACCAGAAAAAGGAAGACCAATCAGGCAAAATGAGCCATATCCTGGGGAGGGGGGGGGGGGGGGCGTCTGAACTCACCAGACGCACACTACCTTCCCAACGGCTATAATCAAATGCTGCAAGGTGGGAACAGACAGTCCGGTGTGTGTACAGTCTGTCTGCAGACTGATACGGCTGTTTATGAGCGATACCCCCGGCGGATCGCTCAGAAACAGCCGTATCAGTATGCCGACAGACTGTACACACGCCGGACTGTCTGCTGAAAACACGCCCAGCATGAGGTGACGACGGACCCGTCGTTTCCTGCAGTCCGGCGTGTGTACGGACCTTTACACATTGAAGCACTCCGGGCTCTTCCTGCTCCACGTTGTCTATTGATCAGCCCTCTACAAGGGGTCCCCACTGTGATGACTACTAAAATGGTTTTATTTCTGTCTTGTAATTTTGCTGTTTGCTGTATTGAATAGTGTGTGTGTGTGCCATAGAATAATTAGTGCTGACCAGGACTGGTGGAGACTGGTCATTATCTCTGGGGCATTAGGCCTGATTCACTAAGCGGTGCTAAACACTTAGCACGTGAAGTGCATTTCGCGGAGTTTTGCGCGCGCAAAGTGGCGCGATTCGCGCGTTCACAGACTTTTGCGTGCGCAATTTGCCGTGAATCGCGGCACTTTGCGTGCGCAAAAGTCCACGAAATGCACCTTACGTGCTAACTGTTTAGCACACCCGTGCTAAACAGTTTGCACCGCTTTGTGAATCAGGCCCATTGTCTTCTAATTATCTCCTGCTGTGTAGTACAACACCTGAGAGACAGCTAGTCTGCAGAGGTTCATCTATCAGGCTAGATTCATAAGGTGCGTACATACGCACCACAGAAGCCAACGACGGGTCCGTCGGACACTCCCACTGGGCGGACTTTCAGCAGACAGTAGTGCGTGTGAGCGCACTGTCGGCAGACTGATAAGGCTGTTCCTGAACGATCCGCTAAAGGGAAAAATGCAGTGCTGAAGCCAAGGAGGTGAGTGATTGCTGGAACTGCTGCAGATCTTCCTACTACACAGAGAATTGAATGTTATGAATTAAACACCAAGTGAACACCTGACATAACTGGCTAAGCAAAATGGGGCTAATTGGCTATTTATGAGGCAATGCTCATGCATTCGCTTTCGCATGCCAAATTATGCAGGGTCAAAAACCAATGCCGCAAAGCGGTCGCCCTGCGGGAATTAGTTCATGCTGCAATAGCACTATCCAGGAGCGCCACGGGGAGGCTTCCCAATGCAGATCTTCCTGGCAGCATTTTTTTTCCAGGTTTTAGGGTCTGAAAGGGTGCTATAAAATTGCACCACTTTTAGACCCTAAAATCCGGAAAGAATCATAATGGAAAGGGGGTTAAAAGTAATCTACATTTAAAATTTTTCTTAGATTTGGGCTTTCAGCTGATTCTTCAACAGGTTGAACACTTTAAAGAACGTTCTCAGTATTAATTCTTATACTCACCCAGTTCCGCGCACATTGCCCTCAGCTCCTCATCATAGAGAGAGTCTGTAACATTCGCAATGTTCAGCCGGCCTCGATTCTTGGTATGGTATAAGATGGCGAAGGAGCATTCTTTCAGAGATTCAATGAATGAGCGGAAATCTCTGGATATATATATGCCTTGGACATTTTCATCCACTAAATTCTTGAACATGTCTCCCTTGAGCACAGCAATCAGCCATGTATAATTATCTTTTCCATCTCTGGAGAAGATCTTGACCAACAGCCTTTCTTCAGGCATCTTCTGTGTTGTGGCCTGCCTACACAAAATGAATAAAAGAAAGACAGAGATCAAAAGAACGACAATTCACTTAATGTGACTTTAAGGGGGGGGGGGGGGGGGGGGGAAGGTTCTTCATAGAACAAATTATAATACATAAAAAGACACTGAAGCAAAAAAATAAATTAAAAAAATGAAATAATGATTTGTATGTGTAGTACAGCAATGAAATAAAACATTAAGAGCAGAGACATAAGTCTAATATTGTTTCCAGTACAGGAAGAGTTAAGAAACTCCAGTTCTTATCTATGCAAAAGAGCCATTAAGCTTCATGACTTTCAAAGTATCAAAGAGCTCTGTCTTCTGAAGCTTGTTATCTCAAGTGTCAGTCTGTCAATGTATTTTCTTTGTCTCTGCAGAGAAGGGTTCAAAAGTTAATTAGCCTGCTCTGTAAAATCCTTTTGAATGCTGAGTAGTATGTAAACTGCAAATATTAGAGAATGATGCAATGTTATAAAAAAAAAACTATATAACTGAAAATAAAAATATGAGAATATTTTCTTTGCTACCAATGTTCTAGTAATTATCCGTACTACAAAACCAATTCATTATATCATTTTTTTTCCTTCAGTGTCTCTTTAAGCCTCGCATACACTGGCAGACATTCTCCCAACATACTCAAAAGATAGACCCCTCTCTGATTGACGTTTTATCAGAATGAGATCTACCATTGCCCCACACTGCACATTATTTTTTTTTCTAATAGATTTTAACATGTAATCTACTACAACTAAATTGCTGCTGCACTCCCCGGCAACCTCCTCCAGCTAATGCTTCTCTCTCCAGGGCCCCACCTAGAATATTAGTGCAGCGAAGCTCTGACACTAACCTCTCCAGCTGTCGCACTACAGCCTCTGCTGCCGTCATCTCTCTGTGCCCATAGTGACCCAGCAGCATGCGCACACTTACATTCTCCGCTGGTTCACGGGGTCACTACAGGCACTAGGAGATGATGGCAGCACAGAGGAAGCAGTGCAATGCTGAAAAGGTGAGAATCAAAGTGCTTTGCTGTGCTAGTACTCTGCATAGAGCCCTGGAGAAAGAAGAGAGAAGCTGTACACGCAGATCAGATTACACTGAAATGCCGTACATGCAAAAAGGGTGTCCGGGAAAAAAGGGCGCAGGATATAGAAGAAATTATATGTTTTTTATCTAAAACAATATTTTTCATTTCTATATTAAACAAAAATCAAGTGCTACATATGTTTAATTAACCACTTAGGGCCCATTCACACTAAGCGCTTTTCTGAGCATTTTGTGATGGATTCGCGTTTTTTAAAAAACGCTCCCATTCACTTTCATTAAAATCACAGACATTTTTTTCCACGATTTTAATGAAAGTAAATGGGAGCAGTTTTTAAAAAATGCTAAGCAATCTAAGCAATCACAAAATGCTCAGAAAAGCGCTTATAGGGCTTAATTCACTAAACCGTGATAACTCACGTGAAATATCACACCTTATCAACGATATCACAACTTATCAAAGATATCACATCTTATCAAAGATATCACACCTTATCAAAGTTAACACGCCTTATCAGAGTAGCATAGCGAGCGCTACGAACGTATGCCTGCTAATTGGCAATGACACTCGTCCTGCCCTGAGCCCCTGCGTTTTCATAGCGTTCGCTATGCTACTGTGTAATAAGGTGTATTATTATTATTATTATTATTATTATTATTATTATTATTATTATTATTATTGATTTATATAGCGCCAGCTCCAGCACCAGTATTAACTTTGATAAGGTGTGATATCGTTGATAAGGTGTGATATTTGAGTTATCACGGTTTAGTCACTAAACTTTTGTGTCAATCCCATAGTGTGAATAGGGCCTTAAGGACCACGGTGTTAAACCCTCCCTAGTGACCAGGCCTTTTCTTTTACAAATTGGGCCACTATAGCGTTAAGGCCTCGCTGCAGAGCCATACAACTCAGCACACAAGTGACCCCCTCCCCCCTTTTCTCCCCACCAACAGAGCTTTCTGTTGGTGGGGTCAGGTTGCCGCCAGGAATATGTTTATTTATTTTTAATAAATATTTATTTTATTATTTTTTATTAAATTTCCTTTTTTATTTCAACATCCCTCCCTCTCCCCCCATTGGCCTATCACAGCGGATCGCTCCTGTGTCCCCCAGGGGGACAGCAGTGTCACACGGCTGTCCCCAGTAGAGCGCTGCCTTAGGTCGCAGTGCTGTACATAATTATTAGATGGCAGTTTTGCCGTCTAACAGTCTCTGAGTGGCGATCGCCGCTGGGAGCCTGAAGGTGGAGCGGAGCTCCATCATCAGGGCAGAGATGCGCGCACATCGGCGCACGCGATTTCCTGCAAACCCCATAGGAAGCCATTCACGCCAATTGGCGTGGAGTGGTCCTGGGTCTGCTGCACTGCTCACGCCAATCGGCGTGGAGCAGTCGGCAAGTGGCTAATGTTAATGAAATGGCAAAATACCGTCTATAACGAAAAACTATATTTAGGCTCGTATTAAGCATAGTAAAACAACTGTAGATATTACAGGTATTTTACTGCAATTATACCTAACAGTACTCTCACACAGAATTCTCCCCATACCTATCCCTAATCCCTAGACCGCACCTTGGTGGTAATAAGAATAGTTTAAATTGTATATATTACAAATATTGTACTGGAACTATACCTAACCCTACTCTAACACAGAACCCTCCGTGTACCTTTCCCTAACCCCTAGACCCACCTGGTGGTGCCTAAACCTAAAACACCCCATGGTAGTGCCTAACCCTTACCACCCACCAGGTGGTGCCTAACCCTAACCACCCACCTGGTGGTGTCTAACCCTAACCCCCCCCCCCCCCCCCCCCCCCCCCGTGGTGCCCAACCCTAACCATACCAACTGCTAGAGATGGCCCAAACGATTCGAATGCGAACTTTATGCGAGGTCGACCTGCCCCCTATACTACATCATTGGGCTAAACTTTGACCCTCTACAACACAGTCAGAAGACACATGGCAGCCAATCAGGCTCCACTCCATCCTGGAGCCCCCTGCCCCACCCCCCTTATGAAAGGCAACAGTGTCTGCCATTTTCTCACTCTGTCTGCTGTGATATTAGTGAGAGAAGGTAGAGACATTGGAGAGATGGGGAAAGTGATAGTTAGAAGGTCTGTTAGCTTGCTCCTTGCTGATATTTGTTGATGAAAAGCACCCCAAAACAGCTCTTTTGAGAGCTAATGTTCTTGTGATTTTTTTTTGTGGCCCACTGACACTGCATATACAGCCCTGTCTGTCTCAGCTGGCCCTTTCTAATTGCTATACTGTGCCAGGCCCAGCACATTCAGTGCCTAGTGTGACTGCTGCACATTGTATTATAATACCAGTCACTGCATACCTTTCACTGCATCTGTGTGACCACACCCTGTTTTATATACCAGTCACTGCATACCTTTCACTGCATCTGTGTGACCGCACGCTGTTTTATATACCAGTCATTGCATACCTTTTACTGCATCTGTGTGACCGCACGCTGTTTTATATATCAGCAGTCAGTGCATCCATTTATACTGCACCTGTGTGACTGCACATTGTTCTACCAGCAGTCAATGCATACCTTTTCACTGCACCTGTGTGACTGCACATTGCATTATACCAGCAGTCAGTGTATACCTTTCACTGTACCTGTGTGACTTCACATTCTATTAGTCAAGTCAGTGCATACCTTTCACTTCATCCCCCCCCCCCCCCATATGGACAAAACTACAGGCAGAGGCAGAGCCAGAGGCAGGCCACCCAGCAGGTCTGTTTGAGGTTGTACTGTCCTGATTTCATGTGGCCCTGGACCAAAGTACAGTGTTCAGAAGGCACGTGCCATCAACTCCCAAGATTGTCAGGACGTAGTTTACTATTTAACACAGAACACCTCATCACCCTCAGCTTCCACATGGAACTGTGACATATCTTCCACCGAAAATTGAGCCGTTGAAAGACCAAGACCCGCGTGGGGACAACTGCCTTACGAAGGTACATGATAAAAAAGCACAAACTGCAATGGGATGACCACCTGAGGAAAAGCAGCACACACAAGCAGTGGAAGATATCAGGCCACAATTATTTCTCAAAAAAAGGCGATACCCAAACTGCACCATGATGTTGAAAGAAGATAAGAAAAAGACACCGAGAGCCCAGTATGGTGTAGTATGCTCAGGACAATAGTGGATAATGTAATGTGAGAAGGTTATACTCACAAACAAGGGTTACCGCTGAGGCAACCACTGTGAATGCAGGTGAGGAGATTAGACCTGTCCTCACTCAGGGTTAAGAAGTCGCTCTCCGTAGATAGAAGAAAGGTAGGGGTGGGTCCCCCTTCCACCAAGGGTGGACACTATAATGACTTTGATGAACAGAGGCGCCAGCAGAATAAAAACAACAATTAAAAGTTTTAACCACTTTACCCCCGGCGGTACGAATTTCTCCGCCCCTTTTTTCCCTCCTAAAAAACCAGGGACGGAGAAATCCGTACCTTCCGCGCTCCCGCCGTTGTCCGTGCTACCGCCGCTCGTGCGCGCGCACCCGCCGCTCGTGCACGCCGCCGCCCGCTTGCCCGGAGATCAATGAACGGGAAAATCCATTCCCGTTCGTTGATCTAAGCCCCCGCAATGATCTGCTGCTTCTTTCAGAAACAGCGCGATCATTGTGAGTCTCCCAGCCTCCTACTGCTTCCTGTAAGCGTCCTTCCGGTCGCTTACAGGTCGCATGTAAACATACTCACTGTGGCCATCTTGTGTCCAAATAGTAAACTACACCCTAATGCATTTTACACATACAAATAAATTGTTTTACATAATAAATTAACTCATTACCTCCCACACTCCCCAATTTTATTTTTTTGTAATTTAAAAAAAAAAATATATATACAATAAAAAAAAAACATAAATAGTTACCTTAGGGACTGAACTTTTTAAATATTTATGTCAAGAGGGTATAACACTGTTACTTTATAAACTACGGGCTTGTAATTAGGGATGGACGCAAAACTGAAAAAAATGCACCTTTATTTCCAAATAAAATATTGGGGCCAAACATTGTGATAGGGACATAATTTAAACGGTTTTATAATCAGGAATAATGGGCAAATACATTTCATGGGTTTTAATTACAGTAGCATGCATTATTTAAAAACTATAATGGCCAAAAACTGAAAATAATAATTTGTTCCCACATTTTTTTCTATTTTCCCCATTAAAACACATTTAGAATAAAATAATTCTTGGCATAATGTCCCACCTAAAGAAAGCCTAATTGGTGGCGGAAAAAACAAGATATAGTTAATTTCATTGCGATAAGTAATAATAAAGTTATAGACGAATGAATGGACGGAGCGCTGAAAGGTGAAAATTGCTCTGGTGGTCAGGGGGTAAAACCCCTCAGTGGTGAAGTGGTTAAAATATGCTGGGGAGGCAGTGGTGGACTTACCTCCGAAAGCAGACTAGACTACTTGTCTGACATAAATAAACACTTTATTAGTACCCCAATAGATGCAACGCGTTTCGCAGGACCAAGCCCGCTTCATCAGGCAATAAAACAGGGGACAAAACAGTAGCTCTCAGGTAGCACATATAGCGCCTTTGGGACAAAAAGCATTGCATCTATTGGGGTACTAATAAAGTGTTTATTTATGTCAGACAAGTAGTCTAGTCTGCTTTCGGAGGTAAGTCCACCACTGCCTCCCCAGCATATTTTAAAACTTTTAATTGTTGTTTTTATTCTGCTGGCGCCTCTGTTCATCAAAGTCATGATGTTGAAAGGCAAGTGGTGTCATCTCTGGCACAGTGTTGGGTCAAGGGTCCATCTGACCACGGATGCCTGGTCTGCAATGCACAGTCAGGCCTGCCTGAAGACTTAGTCAGTCTCCACACACAGCATCTCTGCCTGCACGCCATGTGACTGCCTGCCCCAAGACTAAGTTGGTCCCCACAAAGTATCTATGCCTTCAGGCCGCTTGACTGCCTTCTCCGCCACCACCAACAGGGTCCAGGACTCCAGGTGGATTCCTGCTAGCAGCGGGCGCTAACAAAAACAATAATAATTTTTTTTAGTGCGTGTACATGCCTGCCTAATTTTTCTGGCTGCACTGCGGCTGCAGCAACAAAACAAAAGGCATGTACAGTACATGTCAATTCCCTTCGTGATCATTACCTTGCCACGGTGAAGGGGCTTGCATATCACAATGAAGAATGCCTGGCTATATGAGTGTGTTCGGGGGCACACCTGACCCAAGATAATAAGGTTGTTGCTTCATTATGGACAGACCAAATTCGATCAGCTGGACAGTCACTGTTCTGTTATTGAGCTACCTCAGCCCGACCATATGGGCTTGAAAACCGCCATCGCCTGCACTCTCGCCATGTTGCGCACCAGTCCAGCACGGCCATCACTACACAAACAGCTGTTTGCGGTGCGTTACACAATGAGTTTGGTTTGTCAGTGTGAAGCAGTACTCTAATTACACTACCTGATTGATGTATACACATGCAAGATGTTTTAAAGCACTTTTTGCCTCCAATTTAGAAATGCAATGTGATTTCTTCCCTTAAAACCCTGCTGTTCGTCAAATCCGTAATTTTCCCCGGGACTTTTGGCGCTTTTCCCACTCCGCCATGCCCCCCTCCAGGTGTTAGACCCCTTGAAACATCTTTTCCATCACTTTTGTGGCCAGAATTAGTGTTTGAAATTTTGAAAGTTCATCTGCCGATTGAAGTCTATTGCGGTTCGCATGGTTCGCGCGAACGCAAACTTTTGCGAAAGTTCGTGTTCGAGGTTTGCGAACCTAAGATTGAAGGTTTGAGCCATCTCTACCAACTGCACAAACACCCTTACACACATAGAAACAGTAATATATTTGATACCGTAAAATACTTCACTACAAATAACATGAATAATTTATAATTTTTTAATAGCATAAAAGCCTTACAATCATGTATGAATTAAAAATATCATTAATAGAAAAAAGTTATATATTTATAATAGAACAAATAGTTTTATAATTAGATACACATTAAAGATATTGAAATAACGGTAATATTAAAAGCATTATATTAGTAAGATAATAAATCTGAAGGGTCCATCTGAAAATGGCGCCTGCGAATAATGGCGCACGGTGTTGCCGCTAAACCGTTTGACGCTTATCGCTATTTAACATTAAAGCCTTATTGTTATTTACCATTCACACAGAGCCCTCTCTGTACCTATCCCTAACCCCTAAACCCCCCTGGTGGTGCCTAACCCTAACAACCCCCCTGGTGGTGCCTAACCCTAAATATCCCCTGGTGGTGCCTAACCCTAACCTTGACAGTGTTACATTAAATCCATTCACTGTTTTACAGTTAAATAACATCTGCAGTTTGGCTTATGTAGGGCGCTATTGATAAATAACGTTAGTGTGTTCCATTTTTCTTCTTTTTTTCCTGTGCGCCATCATTATGCAGTACTAACGATAAATAGTGATAAGCGTATCTTTTTAATGCGGCGCCATTTTTATGCATAGGCGCTGTGCGCAATTATTCACTGCTCCGAATCTGAAAACTATAATTTACGCATTATAATACTGAAAACAAGGTTAATATCAAAAAATGATATTTAAGCATTATACTTACTTTAAAAGGATAAAATAAGTGAAAACAAAAATGTACTTATTACACTCCTGAAAGCAAAATTTAAAAAAAATGATAAAATAAGTTACACTGAAAGTCAAAATGAATTTGTAAACAATATTTGTCATTAGTGTTATTCTGTAAATGAAAAGTTTTGCTATCATGATCCCTGCAACCGCTATTTGTCGGGCGCCCTAATAGCCCATATTTTGCATTGCAAAACTGCCCGTTGCCTATGGTGCGCCCTTTTTGTCCATTAGCCATATGAGCCCTTTTTTCCTGCTTTCCTGAAATGTACTCCTTGATACAGATTACAGTCCTGTCACTGACTGACTGTCCTCAGTAGAGTTGGGCCGAACCTCCGATTTTAGGTTCGCGAACCGGGTTCGCGAACTTCCGCGGAAGGTTCGGTTCGCGTTAAAGTTCGCGAACCGCAATAGACTTCAATGGGGATGCGAACTTTGAAAAAAATAATAATTATGCTGGCCACAAAAGTGATGGAAAAGATGTTTCAAGGGGTCTAACACCTGGAGGGGGGCATGGCGGAGTGGGATATACGCCAAAAGTCCCCAGGAAAAATCTGGATTTGACGCAAAGCAGCGTTTTAAGGACAGAAATCATATTGAATGCTAAATGACAGGCCTAAAGTGCTTTAAAACATCTTGCATGTGTATACATCAATCAGGTAGTGTAATTAAGGTACTGCTTCACACTGACACACCAAACTGTTCACTGAACAGAACAGGTATGCAGTGGCGGGTTCACTAAACAGGTATACAGTGGCGGGTCCACTGAACAGAACAGGTATGCAGTGGCGGGTCCACTGAACAGAACAGGTATGAAGTGGTGGGTTCACAGAACAGGTATGCAGTGGTGGGTTCACAGAACAGGTATGCAGTGGCAGGATCACTGAACAGGTATGCAGTGGTGGGTGGGTTCACAGAACAGGTATGCAGTGGCAGGATCACTGAACAGGTATGCAGTGGTGGGTGGGTTCACAGAACAGGTATGCAGTGGTGGGTTCACAGAACAGGTATGCAGTGGCAGGATCACTGAACAGGTATGCAGTGGTGGGTGGGTTCACAGAACAGGTATGCAGTGGCAGGATCACAGAACAGGTATGCAGTGGTGGGTGGGTTCACAGAACAGGTATGCAGTGGCAGGATCACTGAACAGGTATGCAGTGGTGGGTGGGTTCACAGAACAGGTATGCAGTGGCAGGATCACTGAACAGGTATGCAGCCAGGAAAAGCTAAGCCTAACTAATCTTTCCCTATGAGAGACAGACAGCAGCTCGCCCTACTCTCTCTAATGCAGGCACACGAGTGGCCGTAATGGCCGCCGCTGCCTGCCTTATATAAGGGGGGTGGGGCTCCATGGGCTAGTGTAGCCTAATTGGCTACACTGGGCCTGCTGACTGTGATGTAGAGGGTCAAAGTTGAGTCTCATAGTGCATTGTGGGGCGAACCGAACTTCCGGAAACGTTCGCCTGCGGGAGGCGAACGCGAACCACCGAAGTTCGCCGGGAACCGTTTGCCGGCGAACCGTTCGGCCCATCTCTAGTCCTCAGATGACCTTACAATCTAATCCTACTATAGTCATAGTATAATGTCTTACCATATTATTAGTATGTATTTTTGTAGCACTGAAATCTTCTGCAGCACTTTACAGAGTACATAGTCATGACACTGACTGTCCTCAGAGGAGCTCAAAATATAATTGTACCATAGTCATAGTGTAATGCCCTACCATATTATTATAATGTATTTACATGCACTTGCATCTTCTGCAGCACAGAGTATAATAATTATGTCACCAACTGTTCTCTGAGATGTTCACAATCTAATCCCTACCATAGTCTAAAGTCCCTGTCATAGACTAAAGCCAATTTTAGGGGGACAAACACAGCCAACAAATGCAAAACAGCTGCAATAATGTGTTTAGGACTGGTGCACACTACAAGAGCTTTTCTAAGCGCTTTGTGATATGTGTGTTCACACTGGAGCGATGTGATTTTGTAAAAAATCACCCATAGCATTGCATTTGTAAGAGCTTTTAAGGGGACCCTGAGCAGTAGATAAAAATGAAATTGGTACTTACCTCCTCCAGCCCACCATAGGCCAAGAGGTCCCTCAGCGTCCTCCCGACTCCTCTCCCGGTCCAGATGGCAACTTCATTACCGGCGACACTCGGGCCGAGTGTCGGCCCAACACTTCCTGAACGGTGACGCTCTGCGTCATCACACCGGCTGCTACGCCTCATCGGTCATGAAGTGTTGGGCCGGCACTTGGCCCGGGTGTCGCTGGTAATGAAGTCAACAGCATGACCAGGAGAGGAGCCAGGAGGACCCCGGGGGACCACACAGCCTGCGGTGGAGGAAGCCCCAGGTAAGTACTGATTTCATTTTTATCTGTTTGGGGTCCTTTTAAAATCTCTAGTATTTAAAAAGCTCTTGTAGTGTGCACCAGCCCTTAAACACGTATCACAGTAAAAAAACAGAAGAAAAAACTGCCATGATGAAAATGCACAATTTTTCTATGATACAGAAGATTTTTCTAGTCAGTTATTAACAGAAAGAGTGTTTTATCTCCGTTAAAGACACAATGTGCACATTCCTCTATTCTTGTCACTGATCCTCGTCTTCCTTATTGCATTCATTCTGCTAAGTTCCTACCGAAAGTAAAAGAGACCTTTGGTCTTTGCAATAAAACTTTAAAATAAACATGTTTCCTTTCATCCAGACAAGGTGCAAAAGCACAAAATCCTAATTCCTATCTCCACTACCTTGAGAGCATACGTTTTAATGGACAACTGTAGTAAGAAGTATATTGAGGCTGCCATATTGACTTCCTTTCAAGCAATACCAGTTGCCTGACTATCGTGCTGATCCTCTGCCTCTAATATTTTTAGCCATAGCCCCTAAACAAGCATGCAGCAGATCAGGTGCTTCTGACATTATTGTCAGATCTGACAAGGTAAGCTGCATGCTTGTTTTTGGTTTGATTCAGACACAACTACAGCCAAATAGATCAGCATGGCTGCAAGGCAACTGGTATTTTTTAACAGGAAATAAATATGGCAACCTCCATATACCTCTCACTTCAGTTGTTCATTAAATGACAACTATAGCAAGAGGTATGTGGAGGCTGCCATATTTATTTCCTTTTAAGCAATACAAGTTGCCTAGCTGTCCTACTGATCCTCTGCCTCTAATGTTTTTCGCCATAACCATAGCCCCTGAACAAACCTGCAGCTAACAAGATTAGCTGCATGCTTGTTACTGTTGTGATTCAGACACTACTGCAGCCAAATAGACCATCAGGGCTGCCAGGCAACTGATATTGTTTAAGGCCTCTTTCCTACAGACTGTTGATAGGCAGTGAAATGCCTCTCAAACTCTCACAACTGCTCACTGCTTCCTGGTAACTGCTAGTTGCTCCCTGGTAACTGCTCACTGCTGCCTTAAAAGAAATAAATATGGCAGCCTCCATATCCCTCTTACTACAGTTGTCCTTTAAAAAGGTGCCTGTTAAAAAGGGGACAGAGATTGAGTAGAAGACTATTAGGGCCCTTTTCCACTTACACCAATTGCGATGCTGAATCGCAAAATGGTAAATCGCTAGCGAATTTTGAATTGCTAGGGTTGCGATCACGATTTTGCATATGCAATACACTTGCATTGCAAAATCGCTATAAAAATCGCTCCAAGACGCGATTGCGGTTTTGTAAAAATCAAATTGTGGTAGTGGAAAATACCTTCCTTGATTCCTAAGTGAATTAGAAGAAAAAAAGGAAGACCAGCTTCCAATCGTGTAAAACCTGGTGGTACGCAGTTTCTGAGGCTGTGTCTGCGGGAGGGATTTTTTAAATTAAAGTTGTTTTAGCCTTGTAGCTAGCACTAGGCTAGCTACCATTGTCCCCCAAGTCCCCCGCACCCTTCTGATCCCCCCATCACCGCCGCTATACGTTACCTAGCCGTGATCCCACGAGAGCCGCAGCCTCCCCATGGAGCTTCAGTCATCGCTATGGCGACGATCGAACATGACATCACGCGCAATCCCGATCCTCCCCATAGCGAAGCCTGGAGCAGATTGGCGAGGCTGCTCCATCGCAAGATCCGGGGGGGAGAGGGCGGGGGTACGTATGACGGCAGCGATCGGGGGCGATCGAAAAAGAGTGGAGGGACTTGGGGGACAATGGTAGCTAGCGAAGTGCTAGCTAAAAAGGGTACAACATATTTCATTCAAAAAATCCCTCCCGGGGCAGAGAAATCATCTGTGGCGACTACCCCGAGTGTAGGTGCAAAAGCAAAAATGGGGGTAACAGGCTTTTCCAGGCTGGCTTCGCTCCCGGGTGACTGCCCGCACATGCAAAGTCCCACTCCTGTCCACGTGCACTACCGCTAAAAATCCGTGTGGCACCTGACAGCATCCGCATTGAATGCTTAAAAAGTTCAGCGTGATGCCAGACCGCCTTGCTGCAAAAGTACTCTGTGCGGAATAGCCATTGCACAATGCATAAGAGGCATGCGTAAAACATACTATGTCACTTTGTAGCTCCGCCCAACATGTTTTGTTGCGTAGCAACTCATCAGGGGCATTCCTACGCAACAAAAAGCGTTGGGTGGAGTTACAGAGTGACATAGTATGTTTTATGCATGTGTCTGGAAAAGCATGTTACCCCCGTTTTTACTTTTGCACCACAAAACTTTTAAATAAAAGTGGTTTCAGGCCCATATACTATTTTCCTTTGAAACTTTAAAATCTATTTTCTCAAAAACTATAAGGTCTTTTTGAAAAAAAAAAAAAAATCCCCTTTGTTCCTACTGTTCTACTTAAAGGAATTCTATGAAAGTTGTACTATTTTCTGGCACCAGCATGAATCAATATGGGAAAAACAGTATGAATGGTTGCAGCATATGTTTTTACTGTGCAGTGCTTTTTTTATCTACCTTCCTGACGCCGTCCCGTTAAAGGAAACCTAAAGTGAGAAGGCTATGGATATTTCCTATTAAAATAATACCAGTTGCCTGACTCTCCTGCTGATCCTGTGTATCTAATACTTTCAGCCACAGCCCCTCAACAAGCATGCAGGTCAGGTGCTCTGACTGAAGACAGATTGGATTAGCTGCATGCTTGTTTCAGGTGTGAGATCCAGATACTACTGCAGCAAATTGGTCAGCAGGAGAGTCAGGCAGCTGGTATTGTTTAAGGCTGCTTACACACTAAGACGTTACAGGCGCACGTTAGTGCGCCTGTAACGCTCCCCCAACATACAGCAATGTAACACAAGTGGGCTGTTCACACAGCCCACGTTGCGTTACATGTTATGCTGCACGTTCTCCGGAAAGTGCAGCATGCTACGGCGTTACAGCGGCTATAGCCGCGTTAGACTGTTTGCACATGCGCAGTGGGGGGCGGAGAGGAGGCGGGGAGAGCCAGCTACAGTAGCTGCGCACATGGCTACTTAATATTCACTGCACTGGCGGCCGCTGATTGGCCGGCGGGACCACGTGATGCGGAGTGTCTCGCTCCGCATCACGCGGTCCCGCTGGCCAATCAGCGCCACTCTGGGAGACATTATAGGACTCGAGCCGCCTAACGCGGCTCACTCTACCGTCCTCACTTGCAGCACCATACGTTGTGTTAGGTGCACGTTATGCGGGTAACAGTAAATTCGGGCGCCTGAGGCAAGTGGACAAATCGGGCGCCGCCATTCACTCCCATAATAAATATCGTTTAATGGGCGCCCGACAGGAAAAAAGGGCGCCGGAGAAAAATAACGTTTTATAAGCGGCGCCCGGAGACTTTTACTGTTTTATAACTGCTTCTCATGATTACACATTATTTTATGATTTATAATTGGTACTTATCCGTTAGCCGGGAGCATCCGGCAGGTGGCGCTGTTGTAGCGAATTTCATTCATGCTTAGTTAACGTAGTGCTGTGTGAATGGAAGCGCCGCAGGTGGCGCTAATTACATTGATATGGCACATAACAATAACAGTGTTAATGGGAACTAATATGTATTTCAAGTGGCCGGAACTGTTACTTAATGCAATTAAAATGAAGGCGGCGGCAATTTAACAGATGAAGCCGCCGCCTTCGTCTGTTCTTCGTCTTCTTCTCCCACTTTGCCCTCCTCTGGCTTCTATACAATGCTGGCAGCCTGCGGGGACATGCGTCTCCCCCCAGAGTCGTTCGTCGCGGAAGGGAATCCTGTTTGTTTTCTTGCGACGAACGACTCTGGGGGGAGACGCATGTCCCCCCCAGCTGCCAGCATTGTATAAAAGCCAGAGGAGGGCAAAGGGGGAGAAGAAGACGAAGAACAGACGAAGGCGGCGGCTTCATCTGTTACATTGCCGCCGCCTTCATTTTAATTGCATTAAGTAACAGTTCCGGCCACTTGAAATACATATTAGCTCCCATTAACACTGTTATTGTTATGTGCCGTATCAATGTAATTAGCGCCACCTGCGGCGCTTCCATTCACACAGCACTAACGTTAACTAAGCATGAATGAAATTCGCTACAACAGCGCCACCTGCCGGATGCGCCCGGCTAACGGATAAGTACCTTATAATTTTTTAAACATTATTTTTAAACGAAAAACAGTACAATCTTTTTTAAAACATTATTTTTAAACGAAAAACAGCACAATATTTTTTTCACACGTTATTAATGCTTATCACAGGGGGGTCTTAGGTTTAGGCACCACCAGGGGGGTCTTATGTTTAGGCATCAACAGGGGGGTCTTAGGTTTAGGCACCACCAGGGGAGTCTTAGGTTTAGGCACCACCAGGGGAGTCTTAGGTTTAGGCACCATCAGGGGAGTCTTAGGTTTAGGCACCACCAGGGGGGTCTTAGGTTTAGGCACCAACACGGGGGTCTAGGGGTTAGGGGTAGGTACAGGGAGGGTTACTTACTATTTTTTTTTAAACGTTATTATACGTTTCACTTTTTAAACGGAAGATTAACGTTTTCACATTTGCCAATTTCATGCACATTATTTAATGATTTATAACTTTATAAAACATTATTTTTAAACGAAATATAGTACATTATATTTTTAAACGTTATCCATGTTTATCGTTTAAAACCCGGTGCCCTTTTTTCCCAGCGCCCCTTTTTAACGTACGCCGTTATGCGACCTTAACGTAGCACCTAACGCAACTTCTTGGTGTGCAAGTAGCCTAAAAGGAAATCTCCACATCCCTCTCAGTTTAGGTTCCCTTTAAGAAACTGACGGCGACGGATCACGGGCGAGTTCATTATTTGAGGTGATTTCTCTTTTTTACTGAGGCAGTGGAATCACCAGAGCGCGTTATACAGCGCGTGCCCCTCCGAGCTAAGTTGCTCTCGCTCCTAACCCTTGTTGTGAAAGGAACTTCTGTGTGCTGCTGCTTCATTGGTTGTTTGGCAAACGAATGAGCTGGAGGAGGGCGCGTTATTGCTCCGAATGGAGCCGAATGAAGCAGCGGCACACAGAAGTTCCTTTCACAACAAGGATTCGGAGCGAAAGCAACTTAGCTCGGAGGGGCACGCGCTGTATAACGCGCTCTGGTGATTCCACTGCCTCAGTAAAAAAGAGAAATCACCTCAAATAATGAACTCGCCCGTGATCCATCGCCGTCAGTTTCTTAAGGGGACGGCGTCAGGAAGGTAGATAAAAAAAGCACTGCACAGTAAAAACATATGCTGCAACCATTCATACTGTTTTTGCCATATTGATTCATGCTGGTGCCAGAAAATAGTACAACTTTCATAGAATTCCTTTAACCAGTTGCCGACCGCCTTAAGCCGATGGGCAGCGGCAAGGGCTGGGCCCAAACGACCGCAATAAGCCCATCGGCAGCGGCGGCAGCAGGCGTGGCTGTTCGGCAATCGCGTCATTCGTGACGCGATCAACCGCCGGCGACAGGCTACGCCCCCTCGCGCTGTAACCCGCCGGCCGGTCGGAAGCGGCGGTGGGTTACTAGCTCCCAGATTGCCGCATACAAAGGTATAATAAGTTTGTAATGTATACAAAGCGTATTATATAGGCTGCCTCCTGCCCTGGTGGTCCCAGTGATCGAGGGACCACCAGGGCAGGTTGCAGCCACGCAGGTAAGCACCCAAGCACACTGATCTCCCCCACCTTCCCTCTGATCGCCCACAGCACCCCTCAGACCCCCCCCCCCCCGCCCACCCCTCAGACCCCTGTTTGCACCCAATCACCCCCCTAACCACCCACTCCCTGTCACTATCTGTCAGCGTTATTTTTTTTGCTAGTCCCTAAACTGCACCCTGGGGGCTCCTGATCACCCCCCACACTCTTAGATTCTCCCCAGCCCCCCCCCCCAGCCCCCCCCCCCCCCGTGTACTGTATACATCTATCCTCCCCTGTAATCACCTGTCAATCACCTGTCAATCACCCGTCAATTACCCATCAATCACCCGTCAATTACCACCTGTCACTGCCACTTATCAGATCAGACCCTAACCTGCCTCTTACGGCCATCTGATCGCCCACCCACACCATCAGATCGCCCGCAGACCTACCCTCAGATCACCTCCAAAGTGCATTGTTTACATCTGTTCTGCCATCTCATCACACACTGATCACCCATCAATCACCCATCAATCACCCCCTGTCACCACCTGTCACTGCTACCCATCAGATCAGACCCCTATCTGCCCCTAGGGCACCAAATTACCCGCCCACACCCTCAGAACGACCTCAGACCCCCCCAGACCTCCCCCCCCCTGTGTACTGTATACATCTATTTTCCCCTGTAATTACCTGTCAATCACCCGTCAATCACCCGTCAATCACCCCATCACCACCTGTCACTGCCTCCCATCAGATCAGAACCTAATCTGCCTCTTACGGCCATCTGATCACCCTCCCACACCATCAGATTGCCCGCAGACCTACCCTCAGATCACCTACAAAGTGCATTGTTTACATCTGTTCTGCCATCTAATCACCCACTGATCACCCATCAATCACCCACTGTCACCACCTGTCACTGCTACCAATCAGACCAGACCCCTATCTGCCCCTAGGGCACCCAATCACCCGCCCACAGACCCCCCTGTATACTGTATACATCTATTCTCCCCTGTAATCACTTATCAATCACCTGTCAATCACCCGGCAATCACCCCATCACCACCTGCCACTGCCTCCCATCAGATCAGACCCTAAGCTGCCTCTTATGGGTATCTGATCACCCTCCCACACCATCAGATCGCCCGCCAACCTACCCTCAGATCACCTCCAAAGTGCATTGTTTACATCTCTACTGCCATCTAATCACCCACTGATCACCCATCAATCACCCCCTGTCACCACCTGTCACTGCTACCCATCAGGTTAGACCCTTATCTGCCACTAGGGCACTCAATTACCCGCCCACACCCTCAGAACGCCCTCAGACCCCAGCCCTGATCACCTCGCCAGTGCATTGCTTGCATCTATTCCCCCCTCTAATCACACCTTGAGACACCCATCAATCACCTCCTGTCACCACCTGTCACCCCCTAGCACACCTACCCATCAGATCAGGCCCTAATTTGCCCCGTGTGGGCTCCTGATCACTTGGCCAAACCCTCAGATCCCCTTCAGACCCCCTTCCGTTCACCTCCCCAGTGCATTGATTGCATCTATTTTTCCCTCTAACCACCCCCTGAGACACCCATCAATAACCTCCTGTCACCCCCCCCCCCCCAGCACTCCTATCCATCAGATCAGGCCCAATACAACCTGTCATCTAAGAGGCCACCCTGATTATGACCAGTTCCACAAAATTCGCCCCCTAATAGACCACCTGTCATCAATATTTGCAGATGCTTATACCCCTGAACAGTCATTTTGAGACATTTGGTTTCCAGACTACTCACGGTTTTGGGCCCCTAAAATGCCAGGGCAGTATAGGAACCCCACAAGTGACCCCATTTTAGAAAAAAAGACACTCCAAGGTATTCTGTTAGGTGTATGACGAGTTCATAGAAGATTTTATTTTTTGTCAAAAGTTAGCGGAAATTGATTTTTATTGTTTTTTTTACAAAGTTTCATTTTCCACTAACTTGTGACAAAAAATAAAATCTTCTATGAACTCACCATACACCTAACGGAATACCTTGGGGTGTCTTCTTTCTAAAATGGGGTCACTTGTGGGGTTCCTATACTGCCCTGGTATTTTAGGGGCCCTAAACCGTGAGGAGTAGTCTAGAAACCAAATGCCTCAAAATGACCTGTGAATAGGACGTTAGGCCCCTTAGCGCACCTAGGCTGCAAAAAAGTCTCACACATGTGGTATCACCGTACTCAGAAGAAGTAGTATAATGTGTTTTGGGGTGTATTTTTACACATACCCATGCTGGGTGGGAGAAATCTCTCTGTAAATGGACAATTGTGTGTAAAAAAAAATCAAAAAATTGTCATTTACAGAGATATTTCTCCCACCCAGCATGGGTATGTGTAAAAATACACCCCAAAACACATTATACTACTTCTCCTGAGTACGGCAATACCACATGTGTGGCACTTTTTTGCACCCTAAGTGCGCTAAGGGGCCCAAAGTCCAATGAGTACCTTTAGGATTTCACAGGTCATTTTGCGACATTTGGTTTCAAGACTACGCCTCACGGTTTAGGGTCGCTTAAATGCCAGAGCAGTATAGGAACTAGGGATGGTCGGAAATGCCAATTTCTGATTCCCCGGTAAATCCGCATACCGCCAATGCAAATTACCGATTCCGCTTTCCGCTACCAATTTCCGCTTTCCAATGCGGAATTTCCGCCGGAAATCGCGGAAATTCCACCCAACTTTAACATCGATTTTCTCAAACACTATAAGGTCTTTCTAAAAACGTTTTTTGCATCTTGTTCAGAAGATTCTGTTTAATAAACCCTGAAAATTTGGTTTTTCTAGGACTTACGGGGGCTTTGCTATTAACCACTAAAATCAGCAGATTTTTACCATAATGTAAAATGCAGAAAATAGGCAGATGCACAGATTTCTGCATTTTACATTACAGTAAAAATCCGCCGAGTTTAGTGGTTAATAGCAAAGCCCCCTTAGGTCCGAGAAACACCAAATTTTCAGGGTTTATTAAATTGAATCTTGTGAACAAGATGCAAAAAAAGTTTTCAAAAAGACCTTATAGTTTTTGAGAAAATCGATGTTAAAGTTGGGTGAAATTTCTGCGATTTCCGGCGGAAATTTCTGCGATTTCCGGCGGAAATCCTCCTACCGCACTTGCATTACCGATTTCCGCATTCCGATGCGGAAATGCAATTTCCGATCGGAATTTCGAAAATTGCATTTCCGCGGAATCCGAATGAGCATCCCTAATAGGAACCCCACAAATGACCACATTTTAGAAAGAAGACATCCCAAGGTATTCCGTTAGGTGTATGGCGAGTTCATAGAAGATTGTATTTTTTGTCACAAGTTAGCGGAAAATGACACTTTGTGAAAAAAAACAATAAAAATCAATTTCCGCTAACTTGTGACAAAAAAATAAAATCTTCTATGAACTCGCTTTTCAGATCGCCAGCGCTTTGAAAAGCACTTGGCTACTGAAACCCTATGAGGGAGTTCCCACAGCAGCGTTGTGATTTTTCTAAAACCGCAAACCTGCTGCATGTAGCATTTTTTTTGAGCGATTCACCTTGAATGAATGAGCAAATATGCTCATTCGTTCAAAAATCGCTTTGAAAATCTCTTCACAAAGTCACTGTCGCAAATCCCTAAGCGCTAGCAATTGCAATACCGATTTTGGTGTGCACTAGCCCTGGATCACACACCTGAAACAAGCATGCAGCTAATTGAGTCAGATTTTTGTCAGAAGTATCTGATCTGCTTGCTTGTTCTGTTTGGCTGCAGTATTGTCTGAATCACACCAGAAACTAGAAGCATGCGGCTAATCTGTCAGATCTGACAATAATGTCAGAAACAGCTAATCTTCTGCATGCTTGTTCAGAGTCTATGTCTAAAAATATTAGAGGCAGAGGATCAGCAGGACGGCCAGACAACTGTTTTTGTTTTAAAAAGCAAAGTGTGCGTGCGTGTGTGTGTGTGCGTGTGTGTGTGTGTGTGCGTGCGTGCGTGCGTGCGTGCATGCGTGCGTGTGTGTTTTTATACTTTTTATTTTCTTATTCTTGTCTATGTCTCAACTGAGGAGATTTGCCTTCACTTTCTGTTCTAGGTGATAATTTCACTGGGTCAGGATGTGAGCAGAGTTTTCTTATTACATCAGGGATGTAGACACGGGGGGCACAAATACTGGGAGCCCAGACCCAGGGCCACAGACATGAGGTGCACAGACACCAGCGCCACTGACATGAGGTGCACAGACACCAGGGCCACAGACATGAGGTGCACAGACACCAGCGCCACAGACATGAGGTGCACAGACACCCAGGGCCACAGACATGAGGCGCACAGACACCAGGGCCACAGACATGAGGTGCACAGACACCCAGGGCCACAGACATGAGGCGCACAGACACCAGGGCCACAGACATGAGGTGCACAGACATCAGGGCCACAGACATGAGGTGCACAGACACCAGGGCCACAGACATGAGGTGCACAGACACCAGGGCCACAGGCACAGACATGAGGTGCACAGACACCAGTGCCACAGACATGAGGTGCACAGACACCAGCGCCACAGACATGAGGTGCACAGACACCCAGGGCCACAGACATGAGGCGCACAGACACCAGGGCCACAGACATGAGGTGCACAGACACCCAGGGCCACAGACATGAGGCGCACAGACACCAGGGCCACAGACATGAGGTGCACAGACATCAGGGCCACAGACATGAGGTGCACAGACACCAGGGCCACAGACATGAGATGCACAGACACCAGGGCCACAGGCACAGACATGAGGTGCACAGACAACGGGGGCACAGACATGAGATGCACAGACACCAGGGCCACAGGCACAGACATGAGGTGCACAGACAACGGGGGCACAGACATGAGGTGCACAGGCAACGGGGCCACAGACATGAGGTGCACAGGCAACGGGGCCACAGACATGAGGTGCACAGACACAAGGGCCACAGACATGAGGCGCACAGACACCAGGGCCACAGACATGAGGTGCACAGACACCAGGGCCACAGGCACAGACATGAGGTGCACAGACAACGGGGGCATAGACATGAGGTGCACAGACAACGGGGGCACAGACATGAGGTGCACAGACAATGGGGGCACAGACATGGGGTGGCACAAACATGGAGGGAAAGAGACACTGAAGGCACAAACAACAGGGGCAAAGACACAAGGAGCACACACACACCGGTGGCACAGACAGACATGGGGTCTCAGACACCGGGGGCACAGGCACTGGAGGACTGGGGAAAGAGGCACTGGGGGCACAGACATGAGGGACACAGACACCAGGCACATACAGTACATGAGGGGCACTGACACGAGGGGCACAGACACCGGGGCACATACCTGAGGGGCACAGACCCTGGGCACACACATGAGGGGCACAGATACCAGGGGCACAGACCCTGGGCACACACATGAGGGGCACAGATACCAGGGGCACAGACACCGGGGCACATACATGAGGGGCACAGACACTGGGGCACATACATGAGGGGCACAGATACCAGGGCACAAACAGGCGTTTCAGCCTCACAAATGTTAAAATGGTCTCCTAAACTACCAGCAAAAAGTATTGCCTGCATCTTTATTGCACAGCTGCAATGAAATATGAATAATTTCTTATTATGTTTTATTTATAAAGCATTGACATATTTTTCAGGGCAGGTCTTTGAGTCAAGAAATGGTGAATAAGATGCCAATCAGGTCCCGTTCACACTCTGGAACACAAAATCGGCCAGTGTTTGCAACCTTCGATTTTGCATTGTGCTATTCTGCGATGTTTCGGCGTTTGTGATGCTCATTTTGAGTGAATGAGAGTCGCATCTCAATCGCCGGGAAAATGCTGCATGCTGCACAGTGATCAGCGATGATCCCAAAAACGTGCAATCCCTGCAGTGAGACTAGTAATCGCATAGTATTACTTGTGCAGTGCTTGTGCAGCAGCGACGGCGATCAGCAAAGCGTGAATCATGGGGGCAAAGTGCCTGAGTATGAATGGGCACTCACATGCACCTTGGTGTGAATGGGTCCTTGCATGCAATGTTCATGCACATTGTATGCTTCTTGGAACTGGCCAGTCAAATGCATGCATCCTGACTTTTCTGATTGACAGGCTCTAAGATGCACATCATTTGTATTTAGTTTGCACACAAGCATTTACCAGTTCATGCTTCTAATTAAGGAGTAAGTTGGCCACCACCAGATCAAACTGCTAAGATGGGCAAATCTGTGTCTAAACTCTTAAGTACCCTCCCCCCATCAATCCATGCATGGATCCAGTATCTCCCATTCAGACGTTACCTTGTCCTCCTGTCCTCTCCTGTCTGCTGTGTGTCGGCGTGCAGAGAATGGAGATGTGATCTTTGCTCTCTCCTCTAACACACCCGGCCTGAGCAGGAAGAGAAGAGGAATATTCCTCCTGTGTGGGGTGGTGACAGTCCAGTTATTGCACCTTATATTCTTTATGATGCCAATTTACATAGCCTGCCACACTCCATAAACTGAACTGGTGGCCAATTACTCGAAATGTGTCCCCTTGCCGTCATTTTGTGACATGCTAGACCTGTATTACTAGCAGTGCTGCTTAAATCCGACCCGGGAGACATCCGGATAGTTGCTATCCGGATATCTCCCGGGAAAGCTGTGCGGAGGGGGGGGGGGTGTAGTTGGGGGGGGTCAATCTTACCAGAATGACGTCTTCTTCGGGTCCGTACACGTCGCCTCCCACGATGCGTTTCCAAGCGCCGCATGCGCCGGTCATGTGTCACAAACACTTCCTCCTTCAACCCGGAAGGATGAAGTGTTTGTAGTTACGTGACCGGCACATGTGGGAGGCGACGCGTACGGACCCGAAGAAGACGTCATTCTGGTAAGATTGCCCCCCCCCCCCCCGCACCGCTTTCCTGGGAGATATCCGGATAGCAACTATCCAGATGTCTCCTGGGTCGGATTTGAGCAGCACTGATTACTAAGGCTCCCTGGAGCTGTAGATTATATACTGATATATAGATTATATGTAGATTATATAGATTATATACTTATGTACTGATTGTACAGAATGGCCTAGGTCCAGAAAAGCTCAATTAGACCCGTTCTTCCCAACTTACTAAGATAAGAAAGAAGGACACCTCCAGACATGCCCCGCCACACCCTTGTCACGCATTCCACGTTAATGATAGTTAAATTCTCTAGTGGCCATCATGTATTGACAATCAGGAACTTGTGGTGGGTAACGCCGCATATACAGTATACAGGAAGTAAGTACTTGCTGTACACACGCTGCTAAGGGAACCACTCTCGTGTCTCTTCACTGTCCGCGGCCAGTCGTTTCCGGATCAATTTCAGCATGAATTTGATTGGGAATCGGCCTGCGGTGTATGGGCAGCTGACAGATCTCTCTTTTATCAAATTCGATGAGAGAGAGATTTGTCTCTTGGTCGGATCTGCCCATCATCGCTAGATGTATGGCAACTTTAGCCCATTGGACTGATCGGATTGGCCAAACTGAATTGCATGATTGTACCAATCAGATTGGGCCAATAAGACTAAGCAAATTAAATTGCACAATTGGTCAAATTGATTTGCCTGATGGGACCAAACACTTTGCATGCTTGGTTGAATCACATTGCATGATTACTAGATGTGGTATTCAGACTTGTCATAGTCTGACTACTACAGTAATTGAATAAGCCCATGTATGTACTTTCATTAATTAAAATGAATAAACCTATGTACAAATGGTAAGACTTTCTTCTTTCTTGTGTGTATATATACATATGAACCATGTGTCGCATGTGCCTATCCTATGTCACCTGTGTGAGTCTGTGTGTGTGTGTAGTGTGCCCAATATGAGGCCTGTACTTGATGTACCTGTCACGCTGGAGTCAGGGCCTGTCTCCCAATATTTATCACCCAGGACTTATCAACAAGGCAGTTTCTAGGCTAAATTGCACCCAGGGCGAGGGCGTAAAAATTGTGCCTCCTTCCAACCCACCCCTGTGGACTAGCAAACTCTTACTCTTTATGGAGAGTCACACAGCCACAGGTCACAGGTAGAGCTGCCTACTTACTAGTGACCAGATGCTCATCCAGGAGGAAGCAGGGACCAGGAAAACACAGAGGTGAAGAGAGTCCGGAAAGCCGACTCCTCCATGATGGGCACCATGCACTTAGAGCCTGCAGTATTGCTACAGGACATTTGGTGTCATTACGCAGTGGTGACTTGATGTGTGACACAGGCAGCCCAGGAGGAGTCAACGTAGGTAATAACGCTGGTAATCTTCTTTCTTCTTCCTTTTGGCTGCACTGCGCATCACCAGCTCCCTAGCGGTTATGTCCTTCTGCCTGCGCCCCCCTTCTTCTACTTGCCAGTCTGCACCCAGGGCTGTCTCCCTGCTCGCATTGCCCAGGAAACAGCTCTGCTTATCAATCAGCACTTAATACCCAAGACTGTTACTCAGCACTTGCTACCCAATAACTACCAATCAGTACTCATCGCTGGACACCTCTTAACCACTCCTCATCGTTCAATACCTGTCACCTACCACTTAGTGTGTGTGTGTGGGGGGGGGGGGGGGGGTTCCTTGCCCTACTTCTTTTTTTTTGTATTTTTTAAACAAGATTTTTATTGTGTTTCCCAACAGGCAGGAGGTACTATAAACAACACATTAACAAACAGTATCATTACAATGGCATGCGTGGCATTACGCCTCATTCATGATAACCAGATGTTTGTTTCAGATTAAGCGAATTACTAATATCAGTATCTCCTACCTCCCCAATATCCCACCCTCCCTTCTGTCATCTCTGAGAGTAATTCAACCATCTAGACTGCTTATGTGATATCAAGTCGTCCCAAGGATCCCTGCAGATGTTCCGTCAAGTACCATTTGGTGTGTTTAAAATGTTCCATAAGTGCTCTTATTTCATTATTTGTAAGAGTTGCAAGAATAAAGCCTTTCCACTTTTTGAAAAAAGTTGCTGTCTTCTTATCTTTGTGGATGATTGCTTCCAGTCTATCCTGGTTATACAAATGAAACAGTTCTTCCTTTACATCCCACACAGTGGGAGAGCTTGGATAGATCCATTTATTGAAGATGACCTTGCGTGAGGCTATAATAATCAAATGCGATAACTTACTTGGTAAAGGAGTTTTAGTTGTAGTGGAAACGGCATTTTTAGAATCGTCATAGTTGAACAAAAGCATCACCGGACATAAATCTAATTGTAATTTACACACCTGTTTTATATATTCTAAGACATTGCACCAGAATTTTACTATTAAAGGGCAGGTCCATACACAATGGGTATCATTCATAAAGCATTTCCGCATGCGGAAATGCTGAAAACAGCTGACTTTACCGACCACTCGGCAAAGTCAGCATTCATAAAGGCTCTTTCCGCATGAAAAAAAGACATACCGAGCAGAGTGATAAATCACCGCCTTGTTAACGGAACAACAGAATACCGCCAGCGGTGTCAGGTCGGAAAGTCCCGCTCCCTCTGATGTGGCGATACCAATGCAAGTGAATGGAGACACACAGACCTCCCAGGCAGCTGCAGCAGAGCGGAACACGGAGAAATGTATCAACTCGGCAGCTTCCATGTCTCCGCCTGCCTACCGCCTGCCTACCGCCAGCCTAGTTCGGGGAATCTCCGCACTGCCACCGCACCTACACACTTCTTTATGAATGCCCACCCAGAAGTCTTAATTACCGGTTGCGGAGAAGAACGGTGTTTTCCCGCACTACCGACTGCCTCTTTATGAATGATACCCAATGAAATAAGTCTGCGTCCTGCAATGAGCATTTGGGGCACCTCGGCGTGCCCTACTTCTTAATACTTAACCATAACCTCTCTTGCAAAAGTTAAGTTCTTCCTTATGCCTTACTCTAGCCTTGTTACCCTAGGGACTATTGCTAACCTCCTGTCACTCTATAATTAAACAGTAACCCTCATCATATCCATACCTACCTTTAACCCTTCACCCCAACCAATACTCTCCATTCACTTAGGCCTCAATTCACTAAGCTTTATCAAACACTTTATCAAACGTTTGATAATTTACCTCATGGGTAAGATCTAATTTTGAATTCACTAAGGTGTTATATATTTATCGAATGTTTTATTGATAAAACATTCAATAAATCTATAACACCTTAGTGAATTCAAAATTATATTTTAACCATGAGGTAAATTATCAAACGTTTTAAAGTGTTTGTTAAAGCTTAGTGAATTGAGGCCTTAGGCTTCAAGTTTCAGGAAGTGCATTTGACAGCCCCATTTAAAAGGGACATACAATTTGCATTGAGTTTGCACGTAAGTAAGAGTTTTTTGAGACACAGGAGACCGGTTAGTACCCATATGTGTATATGATAGAATCCAGTATGAAGAATAATTACACGCTATAAAGATGAGTTGGGTAGAGATGTGAAGGGAATGCTGGAGGTGTGAGTGAAAACAGGACAAGTACAGAAGGATGAAATTTAAACCATATTCATTTAATAGGTCTCTGTAACTTAAACTCCATAGATGAATGAGACAGTGTAAAATGGCACCGAGAAATTTGGGTGCACCATGTGCCACCATAGCACATAATGTGAATTACGGCTATAGCGACTCTCAGACAGTAATTTGGTCATGGTCAAATTAATTTAAAAATGGCATATTTTGGCCACCAGCAATAGCTGGCAGCCAAAATTATGTCTTTTACCCTCGAGTCCATGGTGGCATGGAGGGAGAATCTACATATATAATAGACTAAGTGCCTCAACCTTCAAGCAAGAAGAAGAAGTAGCGCCCTGCCCCCAGGGCCGGTCCAAGCAAGAAGAAGGGGCTGGTCCAAGCAAGAAGAAGAAGTAGTGCCATATCAAACCAAGGGTGAAGAGGGATGATTTGCATATTCAGTAGCAGTGCATTGTGGGTAACCACAAATGTTCACTTATAGCTGCATTATTGCAGATGTGCTTCTGTTTTAAGAAGGCAAATTACACCGTTTTTAGTAGGAGGTCTTTTTGGTCCCTTTTATCCCCCTATACAGTCTTAGTAGTTTGGGTCACCCTGAGCTGCTTGGTTACTCTGTAGTACTGGTCCAAGCCCTATCTCATACAGCAATATCAATTCCTGGTATGTACTGATGAGGACTAAAAGTCTGAAATAGGCTGCCACAAACATGTGGGTTTGATATGACTTTGTAAAATGTATTGCTATAGGCTTGCTATACACCAGTGATTCTGGATGCTTGCTTAACTTACCAAGGGTGAAAATTTGATTTTTTTTTAGTAGAAGGTCTTTTGGTCCTTTTTATCCCCCAATACATTCTGAGTGTTTGGGTCACCCTGAGCTGCTTGGTTACTCTGTTGTACTGGTCCAAGCCCTATCTCATACAGCCATATCAATCTCTGCCATGTACTGATCAGGACCAAAAGTCTGAAACAGGCTGTCACATGTGGGTTTGATATGGCTGTGTAAAATTTAAAGCTATCGGCTTGCTATACATCAGTGGTTCTGGATGCTTGCTTGGCTTGCTAAGGGTGAAAAAGGTTAATTTGCATATTTAGTAGCAGTGCATTGTGAGTAACCACAAATGTTCATTTATAGCTGAATTATTGCAGATTTCCTTCTGTTTTAAGAAGGCAAATTACACTAAGCTTTGCTTTTTTAGTAGGAGGTCTTTTTGGTCCCTTTTATCCCAATATACATTCCGAGTGGTTTGGGTCACCCTGAGCTGCTTGGTTACTCTGTTGTATTTGTCCAAGCCCTATCTCATACAGCCGTATCAATTTCTGCCATGTACTGATGAGGACCAAAAGTCTGAAACAGACTGTTCACATGTGGGTTTGATATGATTGTGTAAAATTTAAAGCTATATGCTTACTATACACCAGCGGTTCTAGATGCTTGCTTGACTTCCCAAGGGTGAAAAGGGATAATTTGCATATTTAGTAGCAGTGTGCTGTGGGTAACCACAAATGTTCACCTATAGCTGAATTATTGCAGATTTCCTTCTGTTTTAAGAAGGTAAATTCTACCAATACAGTGGGTGACATTGCAGGAAGTGGCGACAGTCAAACGCACACTAGAACGCGGAAGAGGTGAGTCATCCCCACTCGATGCCTCTTACTAATAGTGGCGGCTGTTGCTGAGCTTAAAGGGACTCCGAGCAGTGCAGAAACTATGGAAAGATGCATATCATTTTAAAGCGCTCTTTCTCCTCTTTCCAATGATATATAAACCGCCACCCTACGCCTTTTAGTTTTCACTATTTTTGCGATTGAAATTGCCGCGACCGCGATTTCAATCGCGAAAGTAGAGAAAACTAAAAGGCGTAGGGCGACGATTTAGGTGTCGCCAGAAAGAGGAGAAAGAGAGCTTTAAAATGATATCCATCTTTCCATAGTTACTTGTATTACACAGGACGACACTTTCCCAAGTGTCAGCAGCTCCATTCAGCAGAATGGAGCTGCTGACTTTAGGAAAAAGTCGCCCTGTATAATACAATGTAACTATGGAAAGATGGATATCATTTTAAAGCTCTCTTTCTCCTCTTTCTGGCGACACCTAAATCGTCGCCCTACGCCTTTTAGTTTTCTCTATTTTCGCGATTGAAATCACGGCCACTGCAATTTCAATTGCGAAAATAGCGAAAACTAAAAGGTGTAGGGCGGCGGTTTATATATCATTGGAAAGAGGAGAAAGAGAGCTTTAAAATGATATGCATCTTTCCATAGTTTCTGCACTGCTCTGAGTCCCTTTAAGCATGACAGGGAGCGCACATGGGGGACCCAGGTGAGGGAGGGGGTTCCTGTTGAGCTTAAGCTGCAGGGGGAGCGCACATGGGGGACCCAGGTGAGGGGGGGGGGTTCTGCTGAGCTTAAGCTGCAGGGGGAGTGCACATGGGGGACCCAGGTGAGGGAAGGGGGTCCTGCTGAGCTTAAGCTGGAGGGGGAGCGCACATGGGGGACCCAGGTGAGGGGGGTCCAACCCCCCTCCCTGCCACTGTGCCCAGTACCCCCTTCCTGCCATCTACCCCGTTATGCGGCGTATGCTACGCCGCGGGTTGGCTAGTAGTAATTAACACCGCCAGGATTTCTGCAGGACCAGGGTGAGCCATTTTTGGATTTTCCTTGCACCCAAATTTCCTGTTGTCATTTTTTAATGTATGCGTCTATGAACCAGGCAAACAATTGGCTATTGTCTCCGCAGTTCTCATCTGGTGGCATCTCACAGCCTGAAGCCCACTCTGACCAGAGTTCTGCGTAGAGCACCTTTCAGCTCACTGTTCCTCAGACTGTATAAGAGAGGATTCAGGAAAGGGATGAATAGTGTATAAATTACAGAAATCAGCCTGTCTGCTGGGAACTCCTTAGTATTGGGGTGAATGTAGATGAAAGCACCAGTTTCATAAAAGAAGAAGACCACTGTGAGGTGGGAACTGCAGGTTTAGTAAGCCTTCATTTACTGTCTTCTGTTTTAATTCCCAGTATAGATTTGAAAATGTAGACATGTAAAGTAATGAAGACAACAACTCCATAAATCTCAGAGAGATACAGTGGGATGCGAAAGTTTGGGGAACCATGTTAATTGTGATGCTTTTCTTGTATAAATTGTTGATTGTTATGATAAAAAATGTCAGTTAAATATATCATTAAATCTATATATATATAAAATCGGATGTATGTATGTATGAGTGTGTGTATGTGTGTGTGTGTATGTGTGTATGTGCCGCGATCACTTGAAAACGCCTTGACTGATTTGAACAAAACTTGGTATACAGATCCCTTACTACCTGGGATGATATGTTCTGGGGGTCTCGCTTTCCTCCTGCACACCTGGGCAGAGCTACAAACAGCTAATTCGATTTCACCCATGCATCTCAATTGAAAAAATTGAGATGCATGGGTGAAACATGAAAAAAAGTCCCCACACTTGGCACAGTTGGTCACTTGGGGACAGAGGTTACAAATCCAGGAAAAGTGGGTGGAGCATTAAACAACCAATCAAATTTCAGCCATTCATTTTCAATGGGAAAATGTAAACTGCAGCTAATCTTACACTGTTAATTGCAGGGTTTTCAAACTTGCCACACCTGCTTACTGGGTGACTGAGATTAATATTCAGGGAACTGGGTGGAGCCTATAACAGCCAATCAAAATGCACCATTTTCAAGGGTAATATTTAAACTGCTGCTATTTCTTACACTGTTTATGGCAGAGGCTTCAAACTTTCTACAGATGGTCATTGGGTGACTAGGGTTTAAAATCACTAAAGGGGCAGAGCTGAAAACAGCCAATCAGATTTCCTTGGTGGATAAACTGCTTCTATTCACACATTTTTGATGTCAGGAACCTGAAAGCTCACAAACGTGGTCATTAAGTGACTGCGTGTCAAGGTTACAAAAAGTGGGTGGAGCTAAAAACAAATTTTACTGGGAAAATATAAACTGCAGCCATTCTTACACTGTTATTGGCAGGGTTCTCAAACGTTGCTAAGTTGGTCACTGGGTGATTGAGGTTAATATTCAGGAAAATGGGTGGAGCCTTCAACAGCCAATCAAAAATCACCTTTTGATTTTCAAGGGGAATATGCAAATGTCTGCAATTTTTACACTGTTAATAACAGAGGCCTCAAACCTGGTACAGTCAGTCACTGGGTGACTGGGGTTCAAATTCTGGAAAGGGGTCAGAGCCACAAACAGCCAATCAGATTTGTTTAATTATTGATACCAAGACTTGGTCATTGTGTGACTATATGTCAAGGTTAGAAAAAATGGGCAGAGCCAACAACTATTTTTTTTACATGAAAAAATATCAACTACAGCCATTCTTAAACTGTTAATGGCAAGGTTCACAAACTTGACAGTTGGTCACTGGGTGAATGGGATTAATATTTAGGAAAGTGGGTGGAGCCTACAACAGCCAATCAAGATTCACCTACTGATTTTCAAGGAGAATATTTACATTGCTGCCAATCTTACACTGTTAATGGCAGAGGTCACAAACCTGGTACTGTTTGTCATTGGGTGACTGGGGTTTAAATTCTGGACAGGGATGGAGCTACAAACATCCAGATTTGTTTAATTTCAGTGGAAAATGCAATTTATTGATGCCAAGAACCCCAAAACTCAATGACTTGGTCATTGAGTGACTGTATGTCAAGGTTAGAAACAGTGGGCAGAGCCAAAAACTACTAAATTTTTACATAGGAAAATATAAACTGCAGCCATTCTTACACTGTTAATAGCAGGATTTACAAACTTGACACAGTTGGCCACTGGATGACAGGGATTAATATTCAGAAAAGTGGGTGGAGCCTACAACAGCCAATCAAAATCCACCTATTAATTTTCATGGGGAATATTTAAACTGCTGCTATACTTACACTGTTAATGGCAGAGGCCTCAAACCTGCTACAGTAGGCCATTAATTGACTGGGGTTCAAATTCACTAAAGGGGTGGAGCCCCAAACAGCCAATCAGATTTCTTTGCTGGATACATTGCTTCCATTGAGAGAATTTTGATGCCAGGAACCCAAAAACTCACAAACTTGGTCATTGAGTGACTGCATGTCAAGGTTAGAAACAGTGGGTGGAGCCAAATACAAATTCCAGTGGGAAAATGTAAACTGCAGCCTTACCCTGTTAATGGCAGGGTTCTCAAAGTTTGCACAGTTGGTCACTGGGTGACTGTGATAAATATTCAGAAAAGGGGTGGAGCCTAAAAACACCAATCAAAATTCACCTATTGATTTTCAAGGAGAATATTTAAATTGCTGCCATTATTGCACTGTTAATGGCATAAGTCTCAAACCTGGTACAGTTGGTCACCGGGTGACTGGGGTTCCAATTCAGAAAGGGGGTGGAGCCAAAAACAGTCAATAAGATAATGTCAATGGAAATATACAAATGATTGATACCAAGGGCCCCAAAGCTCATTAGCCTATAACTCTATCACTACTTATCACAATGAACTGATCTATATCTTGTTTTTTCCGCCACCAATCAGGCTTTCTTTGGGTGGTACATTTTGCTAAGAGCCACTTTACTGTAAATGATTTTAACAGGAAGAATAAGAAAAAAACTGAAAAAATGCATTATTTCTCAGTTTTCAGCCATTGTAGTTTTAAAATAATACATGCCTCCATAATTAAAACTCAGGTATTGTATTTGCCCATATGTCCCGGTTATTACACCGTTAAAATTATGTCCCTATAACAATGTATGGCGACAATATTTTATTTGGAAATAAAGGTGCTTTTTTCCGTTTTGCATCTATCACTATTTACAAGTTTAAAATAAAAAAAATATAGAAATATTTCATCTTTACATTGATATTTAAAAAGTTTAGACCCTTAGGTAAATATTTACATGTTTTTTTATTATTGTAATGTTTTTTTTTTTTATATTAAACATTTTATTTGGGTATTTTTTGGGAGGGTGGGATGTAAACAGTACTTTTATAATGTAAATGTGTGTTGAGTTTTATTTCTTTTACTTTTAGTTGTAGTTTTACTTTTTGGCCACAAGATGGCGGCCATGAGTTTGTTTACATGACGTCACTCTAAGCGTAACATACGCTTAGGGGGACGCATGGGGGATGCAACAGCCAGAAAAAGTGGAGCTTCTGAGAGAAGCTGTCGCATTTTCTGCGGGGGAGAGGAATCAGTGATCGGGCACTATAGCCCGATTCACTGATTTGTGGGCTAACTATCAGTGGTCGGTCGCGCGCGTGCACGCGCACGATTGGCCGCGGGAGCGCGCGGACGCGCACATGGCCTCCTGGGCGTAGCTAGTACGTCCAGGAGGCCAAAGTAGTTAAACAAAATTAGGCAGGTGCATACATTTGGGCACCACAAAAAAGAAATTAAATCAATATTTAGTAGATCGTTCTTTTGCAGAAATTACAGCCTCTAAATGCTTCCTGTAGGTTCCAATGAGAGTCTGGATTCTGGTTGAAGGCATTTTGGACCATTCCTCTTTACAAAACATCTTTAGTTCATTCAGTTTTGATGGCTTCCGAACATGGACAGCTCTCTTTAACTCATACCACAGATTTTCAATTATATTCAGGGCTGGGGACTGAGATGGCCATTCCAGAAAATTGTACTTGTACCTCTGCATCACTCTCGCATACAGCATCTCCTTATGTAAAGTGTGCCTAATGGTTGAACAATGCACAGTGATTCCATCTGCAACAAGATGATGTTGTAGGTCTTTGGTGCTGGTCTGTGGATTGACTCTGACTGTTCTCATCATTCGTCGCTTCTGTTTCTCCGAGATTTTTCTTGGTCTGCCACTTTGAGCCTCAACTTGAACTGAGCCTGTGGTCTTCCATTTCCTCAATATGTTTCTAACTGTGGAAACAGACATCTGACATCTCTGAGACAGCTTTCTGTATCCTTCCCCTAAATCATGATGGTGAACAATCTTTGTCTTCAGGTCATTTGAGAGTTGTTTTGACACCCCCATGTTGCTACTCTTCAGAGAAAATTAAAAGAGGAGGGAAACTTACAATTGACCCCCTTAAATACTCCTTCTCATAATTAAGTTCACCTGTGTATGTGGGTTAGGGGTCACTGAGCTTACCAAGCCAATTTGAGTTCCAATAATTCATTTTAAAAAAAGGTTTTGGAATCAATAAAATGAGAACAGTGCCCACATTTACGCACCTGCCTAATTTTATTTAAAAGAAAAAACCTTTTGAGATAAGCTTTGGAAGGGGTATGGCCTGATTGAATACAAATATACATTTCTTATAAAAATACAAAACTTTATTAAACACTTGCATGAAAATATTCATAGAAACATATATGACAACAGATGTCCCCCAAATCCCCCACCGCCCCCCAAACCCACCAACCCCGAATCCCTCTATCCACTAAGCCTAAATATATAATCCACAGACCATGTGCACATGGACCAATCACATTAGGGCTGCGCAGCCAAAAAACAAAAACAAAACTCCAGCCTGACACAAGTAACGCTAAAGGAAGATCCAGCAATTGCACGATATGGATGTTAAAAAGGAATTGATGTGGAGAGATAGGAAATTGGGTATCCTCAACTCTCAGCCGAATTGCACAACCAAATTGCATGTGTGTCCTGTAGGCGGTGGCCACAATGGAGTTAAACTGGTAGTCCATCAGCTGTCACTTATCAAGCTTACTCAACACCTCCTGGTATAAAGTCCAAGCATATAACAAAACTGCCTATGTGCCTAGAGATTCAGCCATAAAGCAAACACTGATCCAGACTGAGCAGTATAGATATGGAAGCAAAAGTCCATGTAACTGCAGCTCAGATGTAGTGAGGCAGGAGCATAGGCATCAGTGAAACAATTCATAGCAGTTTAGCAGTCCATTGCAGTAGCGAAGTCAAGCTTAAAGGGACACTTAAGTCAAACAAAAAAAATGAGTTTTACTCACCTAGGGCTTCCAATAGCCCCCTGCAGCTGTCCGGTACCCTCGCCGTCTCCCTCCGATCCTCCTGGCCCCGCCGGCAGCTACTTCCTGTTTCGGTGACAGGAGCTGACAGGCTGGGGACGCGAGGGATTCTTCGCGTTCCCAGACACATTAGCACCCTCTATGCTGCTATATGGTATATGATATATGCTATAGCAGCATAGATGGCGCTATTGTGGCAAGGAACGCGAAGAATCACTCGCGTCCCCAGCCTGTCAGCTCCTGTCACCGAAACAGGAAGTGCCTGCTGGCGGGGCCAGGAGGATCGGAGGGAGACGGCGGGGGCACCGGACAGCTGCAGGGGGCTATTGGAAGCCCCAGGTGAGTAAAACTCATTTTTTTTGTCTGACTTAAGTGTCCCTTTAAAGCAATTCATGCAGCTGAAGCACAGTAGCAGAGAGTCATGATGGTGGCATGTGCCTGGTGTAAAGGCATGTAGTGTGCCCACTGGGCTCTTACTGGTCTCCAACGGGTTCCAGGTGGTGACAGCAAGCGGTGGCTGGGAGGAGGAGGTGTGCCTGGGCATCAGAGGAGGTCAGGCGCCGGAGCGGCTGTTGCCATAAGAGAGAAAATTTTATTTAAACAATTATTTTGCACTTTCTGTAAATCCAATAAACTTAATTTCACTTCTCAAATATCACTGTGTGTGTCTCCCATATGATATATTTAACTGACATTTTTTTTTCATAACAACCAATGATTTATACAGGAAAATCATGACGATTAACAAGGTTGCCTAAACTTTTGCATCCCACTGTAGATACAAGTAAGCTATTGAGATATGTGTCAGAACAGGAGAGCTGAATTAGTTGATATAATTCACAGAATAAACAGTGGATGGTGATGGCCTCACATAAGGCCAGTCTTATCGTACAGAGATATAAAAATACCAATTTCCAATTCTGATAAAATTTCCTGTATGCTTTCTGAAAGTGTCTTTCCAATTCCCTGGATTTCTGCAGAAATCCAATTATTTTATTTTTTTTATTTCTGATGTCCGCAAATTTCTCAAGATTGTTATTTTATTGGTCAATACAGTTAGTTAATTGTAAAAATACCAAATAAAAAAAATTGCGGGATTTGCAATTTTCCCGGAATTACACTATTATGCGGAAATCACATTTCCGATTAGCAACCACAGTAAACTTCTGCATTCTCTGTTTGGCCTAGTACTTTTGAAATCTTCTGATTGACCCGAAATAATTGTTGAAAGATTCTCTGATTGTCTTAAAATTACCGTGGCAATTTGATATCCACTGAAAAAAAAACCTGTATTCTTTGATTGGTCCACTGCTTCCAAATTCTGTGATTGGGCTAAAATTTCCGAGTAGCTATAATGTGGCATTTTCGCAGAATTCCAATTTTCACATGAGGATTTCCACATACCGATTTCCACCGCGGTTATCCCATTTCTGATTGGAAACTCAGAAATCGGAATAAAGGGGGAATTTTCTGACCATCGTAAGGACCCAGATATTTAGTTGAGTGAGAACCATCATGACATATTAATTATATGATGAAATGAAAGGCTATTAGATCATTTAGGGGTAAAGTGTGAAAGAGAAACTGGAGGTGTGGGAGAAAAGATTATAGGTCAGATGGAGAAGGATGTCATTGAAACATATATTGGCTTATGCGGGCTGGGTAGCTTAAACTCCAGAACATGTCTATCTATAGAACAAGTTCACCAACTTCTCAGATTAAAAAATTGGGAATCTTTGAAGATGGCAATTTGAAAATTGCAAATATCTCTCTGCAGGTCTTATCTGGTGGCAGCTCTCAACTTGATTCCCACTCTGACTAGACTCCTGCTTAGAGCACTTTTCAGCTCATTATTCCTCAGACTGTATACAAGAGGATTCAGGAAAGGAATAAAAAGTGTATAAATTACAGATATCAGTCTGCCTACAAGATTCTGCTTAGTATTGGGCAGATAGTAGTTTAATGAACCAGTCCCATAAAAGAAGAATACCACTGTGAGGTGGGAACTACAGGTTGAGTAAGCCTTCAATTTACTGTCTTCCGTTTTAATTCTTAGTATGGCTTTGAAAATATAGACATATGAAAGTAAAGTAATGAAGATGACAATTATTCCATACATCGCACAGATATTTAAGATTAGGTTATTGAGAAATGTGTCAGAACATGAGAGCTGAATTAGCTGATATAATTCACAAAATAAACCTTGGATGGTGATGGCATCACAGAAGGACAGTCGTAGTGCGCAGAGTGTGTGCATCAAGGAGTAGAGAAAGCCAAATATCCATGCACTGGCTGCCAGCTTAATGCACAAGGAGATGCTTATCATGGTTGTATAATGCAGGGGATGACAGATAGCAGCATAGCGATCATAGGACATAACCGCCAGCAGAAGAATCTCTGTGCAGGTAAACCAGAGTCCAAAGAAGAAGACCTGGACTACACAAGTGGAGTATACAATCGTTTTCTTTCCAGGGAAGATGTCAAGAGGCAAGTGAGAAGCAGGAATTGATGGAGTAAAGATATCTAAAACTGAGAGATTCCCAAGAAAAACATACATGGGAGTCTTTAGGTGGGAGTCTGTGGAAACAAGGTAAATGATAAGAAGATTTCCAGCCAAGGTGGACAAATAAGTGAGGAAGAAGGCTGAAACGAGAGGGATTCGAGAATATGTGAAGTCTGAAAGGCCAAGCAATGCAAATTCAAGCAGAAAAGTTTGATTCTCCATAAGCAATATTTTCTTAAATTTAACTCAGAATCAGAATCAGAATCATTTATTTCGCCAAGTGCGACCGAGGTCGAACCCGGAATTGGTTGTGGTACACATGGCAATGGCAACAGACAATTGACAGTAACATAAGCATAACAAACATAACAAGCGAGACAGTCATAGAGAATAGCAATAATACAAGCAAGACAGGCAATAGTACAATGAGACAGGCAGTGCCTACACATTTTTAACGGTCTATGGATAAGTAACTTAGATTAAAGAGTCCAAGAAGAGCACCAGGGTAATAGCTGGTTCTTTACAGGCCCTAGCTCCAGTGTGCCTTGACCAGGCTGATTGGCTAAGTTGGCCTGAGCGACTGGCTTGCCGACGAGAGGCAGGAGTTCAGCAGGAGGGCTGCTTGGGGAAAAAAGGTGTCCCTACGCCTGTTAGTCTTAGGGCGGGTGGTCCTGTAGCGTCGACCCGATGGGAGGAGCTTAAAGAAGCAGCAGCCTGGGTGGAATGGGTCCTGGGAGATCCTGCTAGCCCTTGTTTTCATTCTGGTGGTGTAAAGGAGGTCTAGCGGCGGCAGAGGGGAGCCGATGATCCTTTCCGCTGAGCTGATAACTCTTTGAAGCTTGTACTTGTTGCTAGCGGTTGCTCTTGCGTACCACACGATAATGGCGGAACAAAGAGTAGCTTCAATAGTGGCAGTGTAGAAGCTGGACAGCAGTTTCTGAGGCATACCAAATTTGTTCAATTGGCGCAAGAAGAATAGTCTCTGTTGAGCCTTCTTCTGGATTTTGGTGCTGTTCTGCGCCCACCTTAGGTCGCTCGTTAGGGTTGTGCCCAGGAACCTAACGCTGGGGACTCTGGACACTTCAATCTCATTGATGAAGATTGGTTGTTGTGTGGTGGGGTGTCTCCTGAAGTCCAAGATCAATTCCACTGTTTTGGCTGCATTTAGGACGAGCTTGTTGTCCTCGCACCATCCGCAGATTCTCTCGGTCTCGCTGCGATAATCGTGTTCCCCCGCCTCCCCTATGAGCCCAATGATAGTGGTATCGTCCGCAAATTTGATGACCTTTACGGAGTCTGCGGAGGAGGTACAGTTGTTGGTGTACAATGAGAACAGGAGAGGTGACAGAACACACCCCTGCGGAGCACCTGTGTTGGTCGTACTCACACTGGAGAAGCAGTTGCCAAGCTTCACCAGTTGTGTCCTGTTTGAGAGGAAGTCCTTTACCCACGCACAGAGTGTGGTGCCGGCTCCGAGATGTGCCAGGTTGTCTATCAATATATTTGGGCAGATTGTATTGAATGCCGAGCTGAAGTCCAAGAACAGGATCCTAACGTAGGAGTTTGGTCTTTCCAGGTTTTCCGTGATGTACGCCAGACTGATGTTGATGGCATCATCCACGGATCTGTTGGCCCTGTATGCAAACTGATGTGGATCGAGGAGGGGGCTGGCGAGGCGCTTCAGGTGGGCAAGGACCAGACGTTCGAGGACCTTCATGACTATGGGAGTGAGGGCCACAGGTCTGAAGTTGTTGAGCTCTGTGTTGCCTGGCTTTTTTGGGACCGGTATAATTGTGGCCCTTTTGAGACAGGAGGGGACACTGCCTTCTGCCAGGGACCTATTAAAAAGGAAGGTGAGCGTGGGGGCCAGCTGGTCCGCGCAGGTTCTCAGGCAAGTTGGTGACACGCCGTCTGGGCCGGCTGCTTTCCTGGCATTGAGTCTGTGGAGAAGGCGAAGTACATCTGCTACCTGGACCTCTATTTGCACTAGGTCAACCTTGCCCTGCGGGGAGGGCTTTGCCAAGGGTGCCGGGTTAGCCAGTTGCTCGGGATGGTGCTCAAATCGACAGTAAAACTTGTTTAGTTCCTCGGCCAGTGAGGTGCTGGGGGTCGCATGCTGGGGGGGGTGGTTTGAAGTTCGTAGCTGCTCTGAGGCCTTTCCACACCTCGCGTGGGTTGTTTGACTGGAGGGAGTGGCCCAGCTTGTCAGAGTAGGCCCTCTTCGCGACCCGCAATTCACGATTCAGAGCATTCCTTGCCTCCCTGAACTCGTCTGGGGATCCGTGCTTGTGCGCCTCCTCCTTGACTTTCCGGAGGTGGCGCAGCTTGCTGTTGAACCACGGCTTGCTATTTGGGAAGATCCTCAAGGTCTTTGAAGGAACGCACATCTCCTCGCAAAAACTGATGTAGGAGGTGAAGTTCTCTGCCCATTCCTCCAGGGAGGGTGCCTCTAGGGCCGCCCAGTCAGTGCAATCGAAACAGGCCTGTAGCTCCGTCTTAGCCTCGGCTGTCCACCTTTTTACGATCTTTACGGCGGGCTTTGTGGTTTCCAGGTGCCTTCTGTAGGTGGGGATCAGGTGGATTAGGTTGTGGTCTGAGTTCCCCAGTGCAGCACCTTGGGTGGCCTTGTACGCATTCTTAATGGTCATGTAACAATGATCCAGGGTGTTGCTGTTCCTGGTGGGGCAGGATATGTGTTGCTTGAAGCGGGGCATCTCCTGACGCAGGTTTGCGCTATTAAAGTCTCCCAGGATGATGAAAAGGGCCTCTGGGAAGACAGTTTCCCACTTGAGGATGCTGTCGCTGAGTGCACTCAGGTAGTTTCTTCAGATTCGCACCATCTAAAATTCTTTATTAAGTAATGCTCATTAAAAAGTTACATGATAAAACATGTGGGTATCTGTAAGGATGACGATTGTGGATTTGCTGAGTGCACTCAGGGCATTCTTTGTATTTGCGTCCGGAGGGATATAGACTCCAAAGAGTACGATTGAGGTGAACTCCCTGGGGGAATACTGAGGCCTGCAGTTTATGGCTATAAACTCCACATCAGGGGAGCATAATATACTGAGAGTGGTGGTATTGGAGCACCAGGTGGAGTTAACGTAGAAGCATATGCCTCCACCTTTTCTCTTCCCAGACAGTGCTTGGTCGCGGTCTGCACGGAGGAGGTCATAGCCTGGCACCCCAATGGAGTTGTCAGGAATACCGTCATTCAGCCAGGTCTCGGTGAAGCAGAGAACCGGGGTGCAGCTGCCTAACGAGGGCTTACTGCCAAGTAATAGGAGCAGTTCGTCGACCTTGTTGGGGAGTGAGCAGACGTTCCCTAGCAGGATGGCAGGGATGGGAGAGCGTAGGCCCTTCCTCTTGAGTCTCACCTGGGCTCCCGCCCTTCTCCCTCTATGGCGGCGTCTACTTTGGGAGTATTTGGTCTCCCTGACCAGATGGGTGATGTGGGCGCTGACTGCCTTCCACAGGGGGGAGTCTGTGGGGGGGTCCCTGTCGAGGGAGGGATCCTTGGCGAGGGGGTCCCATCTTAGGAGCACCTCTCTGGACAGGGTGGTTCTGTGTGGCATGTCTCTGGGAGGTGGGCTATGTGATATGGCATGGAGAGCATGCCCTCGCAAGCAGTGGTACAGCCCGATACAGCAATATATAGCACATATAGCTCAGAGATGCACAGTTCAATCCACACAGCACAGGGATGCACCCCAGAACCCAGCAAAATATGAAAGCACATGTAGCACAGTTCAACGTCAACACAGCACATGGATGACACAGCACAGCACAGGGATGCACCCCAGAACCCAGTTCCGCCCCAGTAGGACAGTTCAATCCCAGTCAACACAATTCAACCCCAGTCGACACAGTTCAACCCCAGTATCAGCAACAGATCACCCCTACGGCCCCTTACCCCAGATCAGCAGGGAGATATACAAGGCAGTAGTGTATTCTCACCCTGTGGTCGCAGCGTCCTTCTTTCATGGGCCAGCGGCAATGGTGGGGACTGGGTCCTCGATGCTGTGGTGTGGCTTGCGGTGTGAAGGCCTGGAATCGTGCGGCCGTGCCAGCGGGGCTATGGGCCCTGCGGTGAGGAGCAAGGAGCAGTGGTGGGAAGGCCCCGTCCGAGGAGCAGAAGGACCGAGAGGAGAGAGTGGTGGAGGCCAGGAGGATCCAGTAGACACGTGCAGCATTGGGGGCCTGTGGCCTAGGCCCTAAAGGAACCACGTGACGTTCGCCCAGCCGCGGAGTGGTGAAGAGCCCCGGCAGAGTTGTTGAATTGTCCAGCGGCAGAGAGGAGAGGGACCATCCGGTGGCAGGGAGATGTAGGGCTGTGCTGCGCTAGTGTGGAGGCAGCCGGCCCCACGTGCCGGTGGAGTAGGAATACAAGTCCGCGATGCCCGGAGACCCTGGGGTGTTGGGTCCGATTTGCCGAACAGTCCTTGATGGCTAGGCCATGGGGGGCTGGATCATAGCCCGGAGCAGGAAAGAAGACCGGTGGACACTGATGGGCTGCTGGAGGGACCTGGAGCGGGAGCCGGTGGAGGCGCCGTAGCTGATGGAGGAGCCGGAGCGGACACTGGGAGGCTGAATCCTCGCCCGGAGCAGGGGAGAAGCCGGTGGAGGCTCCGACGCTGATGGGCTGCTGGAGGGGCCTGGAGCAGGAGCCGGTGGAGGCGCCGTAGCTGATGGAGGAGACGGAGCAGACACTGGGAGGCTGAATCCTCGCCTCGGAGCAGGAGAGAAGCCAGTGGAGGCTCCGATGCTGATGGCTGCTGGGGGAACCGGAGCGGAAGCCGAAGGAGGTGCAGAAGCTGGAGGGTTGCTGCCGAAGTGGATCAGTGTCTGCCAGGATCCTGTGAGTCCTCGTCGGCGGATCCTATGAGCGGAGACAAGCAGCGGCGGTCGGGACAGAGGCAGAGGGCCGGTGCGGGTGGCGATGCGGGTCCGCGCTGGATCGGGTTGCACCAGGTGAGTGGCTTGGCTGGTGTGAGAGCCCTCTGGTATGGCACATGCAGCCACCAACTAGTACGCCAATTAATACTAAACTAAACTAAAGACTAAACTACTACTGGAATACATGAAACTACATAAAAACTACAAAAAACTACAAAAAGCCAGGAGCCATGTGACCGAGGCGACCCGCACAGGCGCCATCTTGGTCTGATGGAGGTACTGTGAGCAAACATGAAGATAATGTAAGGAATTAAAAAAAATGTATCCATAAAAAACTGTAACATCTCATGCACATCAATATGAATAAATATATTGATTTTACTATTTCTAGATACATCGTGGGACAGAGGTTAAGAGCCAAAAGCCTATGAAAATGAGTACATGTACATTTTTGTTGTTCTTTTTTTGGTTGGAAAGAACAAACCGCACACTTGATTCACAACTTTTGAGGACTTTCTAAAACCATTCCACGGATCATCAACAATTTCTATACCTCCACTCTGAGAACCTCTTATATAGAGCAATGCAGCATACATAATGTATAAATGTAAAAATAACTACTTTACAGTATACAAAGATGACAGCTAGACATTAGCTCTACCCTCTGCACCACCCTGCATATAGATGTCTGTTTTTCATTACAGCAGATTAAAAATATGTGTTTTATGAGCACAGTTCTTGAGGACTTGAAGGATATTGTTGTCAGAATAAAAGTACATTGGTGCCAGAGAAAGTTGATTTCTAGATTTGGGTAGTGATTCCGTGAGATTAGATGAGAGGATTAAGCGTTTAAGCCTTTTGGACGTAGCTGCTATGTTCAAAAGGCTGCCCCTGCTGCCGCTCATTGCCACGGCTGATCACGTGCGCTCCCGTGCATGTTCTTGCCACCACCTGTTAGCCCGGAGATCAATGAATATAAATGCAGTTCCCATTCATTGGTCTAAGTCCCTGTTAGAAAGATCGCTGGCTTCTATGAGAAGTCATGATGTTTCTAAGTTATACATACATGCTTCACTTCCTCTAAGCGTAAATAGTATGTGGCCAAATAGTAAAATTACACCACATACATTTTTTTAATAAGCCTACCCCCATCACATTTTCACATAATTAAAAAAAAATTACAATAAAAACTTAAAAAGTTACCTTAGGGTCTGAATTTTTTTAATATGCATGTTAAGAGGGTATATTACTATTATTTTTTAAATAGTGATGGACATAAAAACTGAAAAAATGCACCTTTATTTCCAAATAAAATGTTGGCACCATACATTTTGATAGAGACATAATTTTAATGATGTAATAACCAGGACAAATGGGCAAATAAGATATGTGTGTTTTAATGATGGTAGGATGTATTAATTCAAAACTATAATGGCCGAAAACGAAGAAATAATGCATTTTTTTCATTTTTTTTTATTAGTATTCCAGTTAAAATGCATTTAGAATAAAATAAATCTTAGCAATATGTGCCACCCAAAGAAAGCCTAAATGGTGGCAGAAAAAAACAAGATATAGATCATTTCATTGTGATAAGTAGTGATAAAGTTATTGGAGAATGAATGGGAGGTGAATGTTCCTCGGATGCATAAGGTGAAAAAACATGGAAAGCTGAAGTTTAAGCAGGGATTCATTACTTGAGCAAGGAAAATATTGTATAGCAAAATAAATTGAGGTTGGGTTCTATTGATTTTACCGTATGGCTGGCTTTCAAACAAGATCAAGAGAGCAGTGAGAACATTTTAGTTGCTTTTACACAAAGTACCAGGAAAATGAGCATTTGTTTAGGAGGTTATGTTAGATTTTCTTATAAGTTTGGTAGTAGATGGGAGAGCCGATATTGGGGTTATCATTATCCTATTTATGGTCGTTGATGTTCTGGATAGAGAATTGGTAGTGTATTGGGGAACAAGAGATCAGGACAGAGTATTGGGAGTGTATTGTGGAACACAAAATCAGGAGCAACTCAACACGTTTTGTTAACAACCTTATAATGTGGGTTGTTAACAACTGGTAAGCCTCTCTGTTTTACCTTATCACCTGCAGTAACAAATTGTCATGGGAATGTGGGAGAGAAGACAACGCTGAAATCTTAAACCACCTTGGCGGTAATGACGAGCTCAGCTCGTCCATTACCGCCGTGGTGGATTTCTCGGCCCTTGGAGGGTCTTTTTTTACCAAATTTTTGGAGGGGGTGTAGCTAGCACTTGGCTTGCTTGGCGGGGGACTTGGGGGGAAAGTGTAGTTAGCCTAGTGCTAGCTACACTAAGTTAAACAAATAATTTAAAAAAAGCCACCCGCTGCCGCATGGCCGCAATAAATAGAACGCCAGGGTGGTTAATATATGTTTATTTGGATATTTGGACTTGCTTTACTTCTGGCTGTGGCTTATTAGTACTGTTTGTATTGGCTCTGATTCATTGTTCACAAGAGATAATTATTGCCATTATTGGGTGGGTCATTGGAGGGAACATTTTGCAATGGCTGGCTCTTTTTGTCTTAAACTTTGAGTGATTATGAAGACCAGGGGGACAAGAAGAGGAACACTGGTATGTGGAATCAGCATGGACATACCTCTGTGCTCATCTTAGGTTGTTTTGCATTGGGTCAGGCGTATTTGTTGTCTGGTGAACTGTTTTCGTACGGTATTATGGTCAAAAGGAATCCTAGTGCATAACACTCAAACAAGCAATATTCTATACCAATTTAAGCTGCTCAAGTACTGACCATAAAATCACATACACTTTGTAAGGGTTTGTTTGCTTTTTTTGGATCAATTGAGATATACAGAAGTACAAACAATGGTCTGCATATGAGATGCTCATATTTATCTATAAAACAGTTATTGCAGAAGAAAAATAGAAGGTAAACATTTCCCCGGTAAGATTTTAAAATAGAGACTGTGAAATGTTTCGCAGCATATTCTATACAGAAGGTTGGCACATCAGGATCAGGTTATACGACACATGGAGATATCACAAGCAGCACCTAACCTTGTATAAAAGTGCTGATGTTTTACATAGAGACCTCTCCTCTCAGGACTGCTGTGCCTTATTACAGGGTGAAGATACCACTGCAGTCCCAAGACTTTTCACATTTCCCTAGCTAATAAATGTAGCAAAGCAAAACAATACAAAACAGAAAAACCAAAAACAAAACAATATGCACGTTTTCCTTGATAAGCAATATACAATGCTGCCCATAAATATTCATACCCCTGGCAAATTTTGACTTAAAGTTGCTTTTATTCAACCAGCAAGTAATTTTTTGACAGGAAATGACATAGGTGTCTTCCAAAAGATAATACGACGATGTACAAGAGGCATAATTGTGCAAAAAAAAACCAAACAAACAAAAAAAAACATGTCTCAGATGTTATTTACATTTGAGCAAAAAGTTTCCAGTCCAAATTTATGCATACCCTTCACTGTCTGTGGGAAAATCCAAAGTTCTATACCATTCAAAATAGTCCAAGCTGTTCTAAAGCATCCTAATTACTCTGATCAATTGGGAAAAGCTGTTTAATTAACTCAACAGGCATTGTGGTTGCTCACAAGTCAGGAAAGGGCTACAAGGCCATTTCTAAATGTTTTCAAGTTCCAGTGGCTACAGTGCAAAATATTATTAAAAAAATACAACATTTTCCGCATTGTGGAAAATCTCAGAGGACGTGGTCAGAAGCCAAAAGTGACATCTGTGCTGGCCAGGAGAATAGTGAAAGAAGTGAAAAAGAATCCAAGGACATCATCAAGGCCATTCTAGTGAATCTGGGCTCTGCTGGTGGCAATGTCTCAAGGCAGACAATCCAACGGACACTGCACATTGTTGGGTTCCACAGATGCAGAACAAGTAGGCCACTGCTTCTCCAGAAAAGGCACATAAAAGCTTGCTTGGCCTTTGCAAATGCTCATCTGGACAAAGAAGAAGACTTCTGGTGTTTTGTTTTATGGTCAGATGAAACAAAAATGTATTTGTTTGGCCACAATGATGTTTCCTTCATTTGGCGTAAAAAAAGGAGAAGCCTTCAACCCAAAGAACATCATCCCCACTGTCAAACATGGTGGGGGTGGGAACCTTATCACAGTAAATGGCACCATTAAAAAAGCAATACATGAGGATTCTCAACAACAACATTAGGCAGTCTGCAGAGAAACTTGGTCTTGGGCACCAGTGGACATTTTAGCATGACCCAAAACACACAACAAAAGTGGTGAATAAATTGTTAGCAGACAACAACATTATGTTTTGGAGTAGCTCAGCCAGAGTCCTGACTTCAATCCAATTGAAAATCTGTGGAGGGAGCTAAAGATCAGGGTGGTGGCAAGAAGACCCTCCAGACTGAAAGGTTTGGAGCTCATTGCTAAAGATGAATGAGCAAAAATACCTGTGGAGACATGGAACAAACTGGTTTGCAATTATAGGATGTGTTTGATTGCTGTAATAGCCAATAAAGGCTTTTCTGTTGATTCAATAATCAAGGGTATAAATAATTTTGGACTAGACACTTTTTTCTCAAATGTAAATAAAAGCTGAGCATTTTTTCCCCCACAATAGTGCCTCTTGTACATCGTCTTATTATCTTTTGGGAGACACCTATGTCATTTCCAGTCAAAAAATGAATTACTGATTGAATAAAAGTAACTTTAAGTCAAAATTTACCAGGGGTATAAATAATTATAGGCAGAACTGTATATACAGTATACCCAAATAAGAACAGCAAGGTGGTCTGCCCTAGACACTCGATTGGTCAGTAACTGGGTGTGGTGGGTGAGGAAGAGGATGTGCCTCTGGAAGTTCAAAGATTCAATATGATAGAACAAGGTAAAGGTAGGATCTGGACACCGGTACTGCTTCAAAATTAAAACGCCTCTTTATTTCTTCCCCAGTACCAAGAGAGACAGCATAGTGTTAACGGCCATTGCACAGGTGTCAACCTCTTTGTCAGAAGCCACAATTTTGCGCAAATTGCGTTTCACGTGATCGCTAATTTTCGCGAGAAAAAATAAAGTTTTTGCACACAAGCGCAAATGATATCGGTTTTGCACAAAAAAATCGTGTTTTTCGAGCAAAAACTTTATTGTTTTGTGTGAAAATTCGCAATCATGCAAAAGTTTGCACGAAAACGGCCGTGCTATCAGTTAGCACTCTTTTGTGAATCAATGACTATGGTAGTGGGGATGAAAAAAAATGTTTTTTTGTTTTTGAAGGTGTTCTAGTGTCCAACGCCCAGATCCTCCTTTCACCTTGTTCTAATCTATATATACATCATTTTTTAAAAACTTTTTTTTTTTTTAACAGCAGGGCTTCCTCCAGTCTCCGAACAAGGGCCTCCTGCTACTCCCTTGTTTGACACTCTGGCTCATATGCAATTCTCTTTTTCACCTGAGTTTTCTCCTAGGTGATAATTTTAAACTTGTCAATAAAATGCATTTTAAGCCACCAGCAAGCAAGAAAATACTCAAAATAATTTTAATAGTACTTTCTCGCCTACTTTTTGGTACTTTTTTAGTTGAAAAGTGCTGGGAAATTATTTTAAATTGAAGATGAAAAATTATCTCCTAGGAGAAAACTCAGGTGAAAAAGTGAATTGCATATGGCCCTCTGTGTCTCTGCCCTGCAAGAACTGCCCCAGCTTCACCTTCAGCCATGGGTCGAGGCAGGGCCGGGCTGAGGCAGAGGCGAGAGAGGCTCCTGCCTCAGGGCGCAGTGTAGGCGGTAGCACACAACTCACTCAGCTATCATTCCTCTATTATGTTTGAAGCAGAGAGAAATAAGAAAAGGGGATACATGGCAGTGACTGCAAGCCAGATAACTAGAGATGAATTATTATTATTATTATTATTATTATTATGAAGGTGTTGGGGGCCCTGGGTGCCTCTTAGTCTAATAGCAATCAGTGTGTGATGGCTGGGGTGGGAGGGATGGAGCGGTGCAATTTGGTGTCTCAGCCTTGGGTGCTGCAGGGCCTTGTCCCAGCTCTGGGTCGAGGATCATGGTGATCCATATGTCCTCCCTCACACGCATTTGGATCACTCAAAGAATGCGCAGACATTGCAGCATGTGCACTGCCATCTTTTCCATCACTTTTCTGGCCAGCATAAATGTTTCTAGTTTTCAAAGTTCGCCTCCCCATTGAAGTCTATTGCGGTTCTCAAAATTTCCTGCAAACCAAACTTTTTGCGGAAGTTCGCGAACCCGGTTCGCGAACCGAAAATCGGAGGTTTGGGCCATCTCTACCTGTAGCTACCTATGATGGGTAAGGGAAGTAAGGACGAAATTACAGCTGGGCCAGCCAGCACACTTGTGGTGCGCTTCAGCAGAGATTTGTAGGTTTATGGAGAATGGAGTCTAGGGTGCCAGGACATCTGTGCCTATAGGCTCCTATGATGTAAATCTGGGCCTGTTAATAGCAAAGCCCTCCTATATGATAAAACCACAAAACTTGCAAGGTATGTTTAGAAGGACAGTGGGAACAAGAGGATGATTAAAAAAAAAAAAAACTTGTAGGTTTGGAAAAAATCACTTTTAAAGTTTGAGACAAAAAGGCTATATTTAACCCCCTCCCAACTGCCAATCGGCGTCGGAAGGATGGCAGCCCCAGGACCGCCTAACACCAATTGCCATCGAGTCCCAGGGCGTGGTTTTGTAGGGGATCATGTGCGCTGATGCGTGCACATCCCTGCTCCGCTCTGTCATCAGTCTACCAGCGGTGATCGCCACTATTAGACTGTTAGACAGCAAAACCACTGTCTATTTACATTGTACAGCGCTGTGATCTACAGCAGCACTGTACTGGGGCAAGCCGTGCCACTCAGCTGTCCCCTGGGAAGGCTCACAGAGCAATTGGCTCTCATAGGCTGATGTCTATGAGAGCTGATCCCTGGGATTGGCTGTCGGGGGAGGGATGTTAGAATAATAAATAAATAAAACAGTACATTTTATTTAAAAAAAACAACAACAAATTATTAAAAATGAACAGTGCTGCTCATCCAGATTCCGGATATCCGGGTAACCCGGATATCCGACCTTTTTTCAGCTATCTGACCGGATTCGGATTCCAGATACCTGGGCCCAAATCTGGATAGCTATCTGCAGATAGTTGGCTGGCAATCTGGATATCCAAGGATATCCGGCGGATACCCAAATCTTGAGATACTGTAACTAAGTAGATGACGTCCAGGATGACATTGAGCCAATCAGAGGGCTCCCAGCAAAAGCCCTAGCAACCAATAACAGAGGGGAACCCTGGTCATACCCTCTTGACCTCATTGAGCCAATCAGAGGGCTCCCAGCCTAAGCCCTAGCACCCAATCACAGAAAGGAACCCTGGCCAGCCCCCCCCCCTCCCCCCCCCCCCCTGTGGGTGCCATGATGAGAAATCGTGTCCTGTGTGACTGCAGTGCTCCCTGAGAGAGACATGCTCCAGTGCTGCTGCCTGGCCTAGCAAGTGCTGTATACAGTGATAAACCTAAAACTATTCAGTGATGAGCCCCTTCACTATCACTACACTATTGGTGTATTGTTAATTAGCTTGATTTCATTGTGTGACAGTCAGAGTGTGCTCTGCAGGGCTGCTGCAGGCAGCTGCTATGTGTCTGTGTGTGTGCTGAGCCTGCGCACAGATCACCAGCTGCTGGCCTGCTATTAGCCTTAGCTAGCTACAGTATAGGTTAGGTTAGGGATTAGGGAATATGATTACTGTGTTATTGTGTAGTTAGCACTGTAGTACTGCAGTCAGTGCAAGTTAGTTGTTAGAGTAGTAGTACTACTGTGTTAGCTAAGCTTACTACAGAACTGCTGTGCTGCTGCTGAGAAGTGCCAGTGTGACAGTTAGTGTCTTCTCCTCTGCTGTCTGACTGTCACTCGGCACGTGGCACTCGGCACGTGGCACTTGGCACGTGGCACTTGGCACATGGCCTTTGGCACTTTGCACTTGGCATTTGGCACTTGGCATTTGGCACTTGGCATGTGGCACTTGGCACTTTGCATTTGGCACTTTGCACTTGGCACTTTGCACTTGGCACTTTGCATTTGGCACTTTGCACTTGGCATGTGTCACGTGTCACGTGTCAAGTGCAAAGTGCCAAGTGCAAAGTGCCAAATGCAAAGTGCAAAGTGCCAAGTGCCACGTGACAACCAAGTGCCAAGTGCTAAGTGCCACGTGCTACTGCCAAATGCAACCTCCGGCATGCTCCTGGCAGACGTTACACCTGCTGCTGCTGCATTGCCCTGCTCCTGCTGTCTTTGCTGCTCCCACCGCCAGGCTGCCACAGGCCGCTGCTGCTGTGCTGATACCACCTATATTTGACCCAAAACACAATTGCTGCGTAACTTTTTTGGAGGTGTCTGGGCTGAAAACTGTCATGTCCCAGATGTGTGGTTGGACTTTGGACACAATGTAAGCTGCACAACCGCTGTCTGGAACAAAGTCCTGATGTTAATTGCCAGCCATTTTTTTTGGGGGGGGGGGGGGGATTTTAAGTCATCATCAATTATTGTTTCCCTTTAAAAAAAACATGATGCTACATGCCTTATTTACCCTAAAAAAAAAGTTTTAGAAGCAATTTAAAGGCCACTTTCAGTTTTGCTATCCGGATAGCAGAATCCGCCCAGATACCCCGGATGCGATTTGGATTCAGTTCAGATAAGTTTGAACTCAGATATCCGATCCGGATCCGGGTATCTGGTATCTGGATCCGAATTAAATCCTGATTTTGATAAGGGGTATCCGAGCAGCACTGAAAAAGAACACTGCCCGCAGCAACAATCAGAACCCTACAACAGAAAGCTCTGTTGGTGGGCAGAAAATGGGGGGGGGGGGGTATTTCTGTGCTAATTTGCATAGCTCTGCAGCGACCTATTAAAGCTGCAGAGCCCTGTATTGCAAAAAATAGCCTGGTCACTATAGGGATGTAAGCTTGTAGTCCTGAACTGGTTACAATGTGGTAAATTCACAGCTCCCTGCCTAGATGAAATGAGTATAGGGGTACAAAGTACCCCTCACCCATTTCTACAAATAATTAAATTGAAATAAAAATGCAGCCACCTACAAAAAAGTTCCCGCATCAATATCCTCAGAAAAGGATCTCCACTGGATGTCACCACACACGTCACTCCCCCATGCAGCTTTCAGCTATACTAAGTATAGCCGAGAGCCCCATCCCTCCCAACCGTGTACTGTTTGTATTTTTTTTGTAATACTGTATTTACTTGCTAACTCTTTAGAACCTCACCATCATAGTTATATGGTTTGGAATTAGCATCTGCCTTTTCAAATTGCCCTGTTCAAATTGTGTGTGTGTTGTGTGTGTGTTTGTGTTTATATCCTATGTGCAAGAAAGTGACAGAAGTAAAAGGAACAAAAAGACACATTGCTTTTTGTGATGTTTGTGGGGGTGGTTAAGAATATTTTTTTTTAGTGGATCCTTCGCAAAAAAAAAGAAAAAAAGTCTGCTATCCATCATACAAGTTTGTAAAGCATACAGGACAAAAAAAAGTAACACATAATTTTAATTCATTTATAACACATCCTATTTCTAGATTTTTTTGTAAATATTTTATTATATACTTCCATAGGATAAGATGACACTTTGATACAATATAAAGCAGACAGTATACATTTGATGCCCCATCAAAATAACTCAACACACAGCCATTAGTGTCTAAACCGCTGGCAACAAAGTGTTTAGTGTACACCCCTATGTGAAGAATGTCATCATTCTGCCCTTTTTCTCTCCCTAGGGTAATATTGCAAGGTCTCAAGTGTGAAGGGGAGAAGGTGTGTTGTAGTTGGTATTCTTGCTCCCCTACTATCTCATATTGGTCACAGAAAGTTCTACCTGGCACCTCATGGCAGTCAACTTAGCACCCACATGAATTTCTCACAAATAGAGCTTTTAATTGGAGCTATTTGGTTGCTGCTGCTTTTTTTAGTTATTTTTTAATTAATAAAAAAAAGACCTAGATTTTATAAAAAAAACAAAAACATAGAGATAAATTAATTAGCTTACCCCTAAATTGGCTCTAGAATGAAGGTAAGTACACACATCAGATCATTTTTAAACAAACGATTGTTCTAAACGAGCAATCAAAGATAGACAACAATAAAGTAACGACCGTTCAACGACCAAGCAGAATACACACATAAACTATGTAAAGAACGATATTTTAAGGGAAGTGAGGTAATGTACATCGGAAATGACGTATGTATAACGACATAGACCGACCAATTAATGTACTGATATGAACGATCGTCGGTTAAGTGTTTGTGTGAACAGTGTAATGCATGAGAGCGTGTAGCTATGTGAGTGTGGGTAGTAATGACTGTGTCTTTACTTTAAAATAATAATCAAAATTTTTTTTATAAAAAAACGAACGTTCGTTCATTCAACGCACACGTACGGATGAGAAGTCTGCGGCTGTATACACGGCGCATGCGTTCTGTGTCGAATGATCGTTCTATATTGGTAAACTAGCTGTACAAACTTTGGTCGTTCATCATTTGTCGTTACAAAAAATCCAACAGGACGGATCAAAAATGACTAACGATATTGGTCGAGTACACGCGACGTTGGAAATCGTTCATTATGTTTGTATGAACGATCGTCGGTTGTGCATGCAAAAATCGATCGTTCTCGTTCATGTACAAATGATTCTTATTTGACGTGTGTACGAACCCTAAGATGCATACGTTTCACTTTACATACATAGGCTTATGCCTATGTTAGGGATTAGATTTTGAGCCCCTCTGAGCGACAGTTAAGTGACAAGCCAATACTCTGTGCAGTGCTGTGTAGGATGGCAACATTTCAATTCAATTTCCTGAAAAAAAAAATGTCCTAAAATTTCCAGAAGATGGTGCTAGGGACCACAAAGATAATGAATATTTATGAGAACTGTGATATAAAAAGTCCACAAAAGAGCACTCTTGTCATAAAAGCCTTTGTCTTGAAAAAACTTGCATTCAGCGAGTGAAATGTGTCGACTAGTTTAGCACTGTCAGGCAGTGACTGGGAAAAGCCTGTGAAAGCCGCTTCAGCGTTTACAGGAAGGAGATGCTGGATTGATCTCGGAGGAGCTAGAGAGGGGGCTACGGAGTGATGGTTGAGTACCCAAAGAGTAAGTACACCCACATGCTCATACCTTGCTCCAGTCACAGTTAAGTCAGTAATGCATGTTATACGGTGCATGGAGTGGTAAGAGTGGACTCTCTATACTGTCTATGTGTGACATCATGCACAGAGGCCTGAGTTTATGGACGCTATCAGTCAATCCCAATGACTGCATTCCTACCTCTCAACTTTTTGAGATGAGAAAGAGGGACACTTAAGCCACGCCCCTGCCACACCCTTGATCACACTCCTCACCACACCCTTGTCACACATACAATAAAGATTTCATAAGAAAAATATGTTGTTTTATAATTCAAACCACACTAGTCCTTTCTATCCTGGTTCATTTTCCTTCATATTAACTTTTTGAAATTAGTAATACATCAATTTAAATGACGGAATAAAGTTTAGAGTCAATCAAACACATTTTTAGTAGAGAAATACATATATTTACATAGAAAGAGGGACAAAGTCCTAAAAGAGGGACAAATGAGGAGAAAAGAGGGACAGGGCTCCCGAGTCCCAAAGAGGGACTGTACCACCAAAAGAGGGACAGTTGGCATATATGTGCATTTGGGTCTGGCCAGTGAAGAGCTTTGATGGTTGGATTGTGTGGAGTATTAGTGGAATTCTCAAAACTCACATGAAGGTTCAATAACATCTTGGTTACTATTCGAGTAGCTAAAGCTTTTAACAGAACTCTGCATTTAGTTGGCCTGCAGACAGTGGGGATTGGTGGGTTTTGGGATTAGTGCAATAGCTATGGGAAGGGGACGTATTTGTCATATGTGTGTTATGATGCAATCTGCAATACACTATAGATTATTTGTATCCTGTCTCATGGTGGTTTGTTTTATTCATGTGTAATACTGTGCTAGGCACAGACTGAGCTGCTATTTATTAACATTTATCAACTTCTCAGATTAAAAATTTGGGAAGTTTCAAAGCTGGCAATTTTACAATTGCAAATATCTTCCAGCAACTCTTATCTGGTGGCAGTTCGCAACTTGAAACCCACTCTGACTAGACTCCTGCGTAGAGCACCTTTCAGCTCATTATTCCTCAAACTGTATATGAGAGGATTCAGGAAAGGAGTAAAAAGTGTATAAATTACAGATATCAGTCTGCCTACAAGATTCTCCTTAGTATTGGGCAGATAGTAGTTTAATGAACCAGTCCCATAAAAGAAGAATACCACTGTGAGGTGGGAACTGCAGGTTGAGTAAGCCTTCAATTTACTGTCTTCCGTTTTAATTCTTAGTATGGCTTTGAAAATGTAGACATATGAAAGAAAAGTAATAAAGATGACAATTATTCCATACATCGCACAGATATTTAAGATTAAGTTATTGAGAAATGTGTCAGAACATGAGAGCTGAATTAGCTGATATAATTCACAAAATAAACCTTGGATGGTGATGGCATCACAGAAGGACAGTCGTAGTGCGCAGAGTGTGTGCATCAAGGAGTAGAGAAAGCCAAACATCCATGCACTGGCCGCCAACTTAATGCACAAGTAGATGCTTATCATGGTTGTATAATGCAGGGGATGACAGATAGCAGCATAGCGATCATAGGACATAACCGCCAGCAGAAGGATCTCTGTGCCGGTAAACCAGATGAAGCAGAAGACTTGGACTACACAAGTGGAGTATATAATCTTCTTCTTCCCAGGGAAAATGTCAAGAGGCAAGTGCAAAGCAGGAAGTGATGGAGTAAAAATGTCTAAAACCGAGAGATTCCCAAGAAAAAAGTACATGGGAGTCTTTAGGTGGGAGTCTGTGGAAACAAGGTAAATGATAAGAAGATTTCCACCCAAGGTGGACAAATAAATGAGGAAGAAGGATAGAACAAGAGGGATTCGATAATATGTGAGGTCTGACAGGCCGAGCAAAGCAAATTCAGGCTGAAAAGTTTGATTCCCCATAAGCAATCTTTTCTCAAATATAACTGTGGCGGTACAGTGAGCAAACATGAAGATAATGTTAGGCATTTTTTTAAAAATTGTATTCCTTAAAATAACTGCTAATATCTTATTTACATCAATATGACTTCAAGTATTGATTCAACTATTCTAGATACATTTCAGGGCAGTGGGTCAAGAGCCAAAAGCCTATGAAAATGTGTCCATGTATATCTTTGCTGTTCTATTTGTAAGTTGGAAATAATGAAAAACTTACTAGATTCACAACTTATGCTTTTGGGGACTTTTTAGAACCATTCCATGGATCATCAACAATCCCTATACCTCTAATGTAAAGCAATGCTGTACCACCCTGCATATAGATGTCTGGTTTTCATTACAAAAAAATGTTAATTTCACATTGTGCGGCAACTCCCTGTTCAAGAGTTCCTTTAAATAGTCAACAGATGTGGATTGTGGTACATCTAGGGAAGAGTTAAGCTGGCCATACACTAGGCCGATTCCCCGCCGATCGACAGCAGATTCGATCACTGGGATCGAATCTGCTGTCAAATCATTAACATTAACGCTAAATTTGAATCTATTTCGCCCCGAAACGGTCCCGTCGATTACTCCGTGTGGGAAATTACCGTCAATCGCCCGCGGGTAGGTAGCATGTCGCTAGCGGCGTTCGAGTGCCCGACGACCGACGCAATACAGCTGCATTACATTACCTGCTCCGCCGGCGCGACTCCCCAGGTCTCCGCTGTCTTCTTCTCCGCGCTCGTCTCCGGGCCTGGCAGGCTTCACTTCTTCCTGTCCCGGTAGGAAGTTTAAACAGTAGAGGGCGCTCTACTGTTTAAACTTCCCCCAGACAGGAAGAAGTGAAGCCTGCCGGGCCCGGAGACCAGACCAGAGTGGAGAAGAAGACAGCGGAGACCGGGGGGGAGTCACGCCGGCGAAGCAGGTAATGTATGCGGCCGGGGCGAGCGGCGGCAGCACCACCACCACAGATTGTGAACGGTTTCAGGCTGAAATCGATTCACAATCTGTTTGCAGTAAAGGCAGCCATACGATCCCTCTCTGGTCAGATTCGATCAGAGAGGGATCTATCTGTTGGTCGAATCTGATGGCAAATCGATTAGTGTATGGCTACCTTTAGAGTACCTGTGACATTTGGTACATTGCATATTAATAAATCAAATATAGGTTTTGAGCTTGTGGTGTGCCTTCTTTTATCATTATCCGAGGCTGGCAGTTAGTGGTGTACCTGCTGAAGAAAGTAGTACTGGCTTCCTCTCCCTATCATTGGATTAGAGGTCTATGGTGGAAAGAGGTAATAATTGCCACTGTAAATAGAGATGGAGACAACAAAAATGAAACCTGTTCTGAGGCAAAGGTACTTAAGGTAAGCAGAGAGGTGTTCATACTGGATACACATACATATGTGTGTTGTCTGTTTCTCTCCTGGCTACTCCAGTCTTCATAATCATTCTTTGAAATATTTGACTTATGGCTAAAGGCAATTTTTTCAGACAGGCTTGCCATGATGTTCTCTATTAACCTCCCTTAGGAAATTAATAGGGTGGGAAGAGGAGGGAATGGGAGGGAACATTGTGCAAAGCCTGCCTCTTCTTGCCTTCAACTTTGAGTGATTATGAAGCCTGGGGGGAACAAGGAGAGGAACAGAGGTAAGTGGAATCAGCATGGACATACCTCTGTGCTCATCTTAGATAGTTTTGCCTTTGGTCAGGCATACTTTAAATACTTTACAGTTCTTTTCTTGACATGTTATGCCTATCCTCTCAATATAGCTCAGCGTTTGTTGTCTGGTGAACTGTTTTCGTACGTTATTTTAGTCATAAGGAATCATAGTGCATAACACCCAAACTAGCAATATTCTACCAATTTCAGCCCCTAGGTATTTTTCACCTTATGCATCAGAGCAATTATCACCTCCCATTCATTCACCAATAACTTTATCACAAATTATCACAAAGAATTGATCTATATCTTGTTGTTTTTTTCCACCAATTAGGCTTTCTTTGGGTGGTACATTTTGCTAAAAATATTTTTTTCTGAATGCATTTTACCAGGAATATTAAGAAAAAATTGAAAAAAAAATCATTATTTTTCAGTTTTCGTCCATTATAGCTTTAAAATAATACATGCTACTATAATTAAAACCTACTGTATGTATTTTATTTGCCCATTTGTCCCGGTTATTACACCATTTCAATTATGTCCCTATCGCAATGTATGGCGCCAATATTTTATTTGGAAATAAAGGTGCATGTTTTCAGTTTTGCGTCCATCACTATTTACAAGCTTATAATTAAAAAAAAAATGCTCATATTATACCCTTTTCACATGCATAATAAAAAATGCAGACCCTTAGGTAACTAGTTATGTTTTTGTTTTGTTTTTTTATTGTAATTTTTTTTATTAAAAATTTTATTTGGGTAATTTTTGGTGTAGGAGGTAAGCAGTTAATTTTAAATGTAATAATGTGTGTTTATTTTATTAAAAAAATGTGTGTAGATGTAGTTTTACTATTTGGCCACAAGATAACAACAGTGCTTTTTTTTTTTTAGTCCTAGAAGCTTCCAGGAAGTATAAGGAGAGCAGGAAACTTTTATGTTTTTTTCAGAAAGACGTCAGCTTCTGAAAAGAAGCCGTTGATCTTTCTACTGGGGACTTAGATCAATGAATGTTAACTATGTTCCCATTCATTGATCTCTGGGCTAATGGGGGGTGACACAGGAGCACATGGGCACACAGCCTATTGAGCACGGGGGAGCGCCCCAGCACAGCAGCAGCCACCTGGACGGGACAATCGTGTCCAGGCGGCATACATGGTTAAGCTGTTCAAGTACCGACCATAAAATCACATAAGCCTTGTAAGGGTTTTGTTTGCCTTCTTTTGGAGCAACTGAGATAAGTAGGGATGCTCATTCGGATTTTGTGGAATTGAAATCTCTGCATTTCTGATTGGATATTGGATTTTTTGCAGAAATACCGCATTACCGTAACTTGGTCATTTTAGCCCGATCACAGAACTTAGAAGCACTGGGCAAATCAGAGGATGCAGAGTCAACTCAGAAGTATTTGGCCAATGAGAGAAAGCAAGACATGACCAAAATAAGGTTCTTCGAAAATCATCTCACAAGTCATAATGACTAAAAAAGACTCCCCGGAAATCGGAAAATCGTAATTGGAAAGCAGAAAACAGAAGTCGGAAATCGGCAGAATCAGAAATCAGCATTTTTGAGCATCCCTAGAGATAAGTGAGGGTGAATGTTCGTTTTATACCATATTTTCTGGTTGAACCCGTACATATGTATTTTTTTCAACCTAACTCTTTATGTAACTAGGTATCATAATGTATTCATCAAGTTCATCACAGTACCTTACATAGCATAATTTCCCTGTCTCCTCAGATACCCCAAAAACTATCCCCTCAATTAACTGCTGAGCACTCCTCTTATTCAGCATCCTCCATACATACCCACCACATCCACATAATTCAACATAGTAATGCTTACAATTTCTATAGTCATCTGCCAGTATAACACACTGAGAATAGTAGAATGCTTTACAGTTAGCTGAAGGGAATTATTGTAGAATATCTTGGGAGGTATAAAAGGTATATTATGATTATGTGTTGTCTTGAATAGTATTGCTCACAAATTTTGGTCAAAGTAATTTGCACATCGAATTTTCACCAACTGTTTTTTTTGTTTTTTAAAAATAGTTTTCCAACAGTGAATTAGACTTTTTAAATAAAAAATGGCAAAAACAGACAAAAAAATTGTGAAAAACAGCTAAAAAAAAAAACTACAGAAAAGCACAAAAGACAGTGGAAAACCACAAAAATATTTTTAAATGATTCTCAGTGGCATTTTTTCTTGAAAGTCAAATACTTCATTATTTTCATGAAAATTTACGTGAAAAGAATATCAGCATTTTTGCTCATCACTGGTCATGAAGTTGATAAATAAAGTAAGTAATTTTATGGTTGGTATAGCAACTTAAATTTTTGAAATATTGCTTTAATTGCTCATTCTAACCTTTGTGAAAGTTTCACCTTTTTGCAGAACAGAAATATTAGAAAAAATGTAAGACACCAATAAACACATTTTATGCAGGTTTTCATTTCCACAAACAAGTGTATCTTGAAAAAATGCAGAATATTTTAAAGAAAATTTGGAATCATGTTAAAATGTAATTTCTGATCCTAGATCATTTTCTTACTCATTATATTTGCTCTGAAACATTAATAATCTGTCGTATTATTATTATTGTTATTAACCATTTCAGCCGCCCAGACGTGAAGCTCACGTCCGGGCGGCTGCTCAGCTGCGCTCTCCCGCTCCTGCGCACAATCGCGGGTGTGCCCCCGTGTCCCTGCGGTGTCCCCCAGTAGCCCTGGGATCAGTGAAAGGGAACATGGTTCCCGATCACCAATCCCTGTCCCCCGCAGAAAAACCGAAGCGCTCACCCGTGAGGCTTCGGCTCTTCTGCCCGGACAAATTTCTGCATCCCCCTTGTACTTCCGCTTAGCGAGAAGTACAAGGAGGGAAAACAAAAATGAAGGTGGCCATCTTGTGGCCAAATAGTAAAACTACATCTACACATTTTTCACATTACAGTTTACACATATAGCAACATTAAAAAATAACTGTTTATGTCCCACACCAAAATATTCCCCAAATAAACATTAATAGAAAAAAAAAATTACAATTAAAAAAAAAAGACATAAATAGTTACCTAAGGGTCTGAACTTTTTAAATATGCATGTTAAGGGGGTATACTACAAACATTTTTTAAATTATAAGCTTGTAAATAGTGATGGGCGCAAAACGGAAACAATGCACCTTTATTTCCAAATAAAATATTGGCGCCATACATTGTGATAGGGACAAAATTTAAATGGTATAATAACCGAGACATACGGGCAAATAAAATACATAGGTTTTAATTATGGTAGCATGGATTATTTTAAAGCTATGATGGCCGAAAACTGAGAAATAATGAATTTTTTCCATTTTTTCCTTATTAATCCTGTTAAAATGCATTTACAGTAAAGTGGCTCTTAGCAAAATGTACCACCCACAGAAAGCCCAATTAATGGTGGAAAAAACAAGATATAGATCAATACATTGTGATAAGTAGTGATAAAGCTATCAGCGAATGAAAGGGGGGTGAAAATTGCTCCGATGCATAAGGTGAAAAATCCCTGCGGGCTGAAATGGTTGATATTATTATTATTATTATTATTACTACTATCATTAATGCAGTGCTGTGCAAAGTATATTGTCTTGTCACTTAACTGTCCTTCAAAGGGGCTCACAATCTAATCCCTACCATAGTCATATGTCTATGTATGTATTGAGTAGTGTATGTATCGTAGTCTAGGGCCAATTTCAGGTGGGAAGCCAATTATCTTATCTACAAGTTTTTTGGATTTGGGATGAAACCGGAGTGCCTGGAGGAAACCCACATAGACATGGGAAGAACATACAAACTCCTTGCAGATAGGATTGCAGCCGGGGACCCAGAGCTGCAAGGCGAGAGTGCTAACCCTTATGCCACTATGTTTTTTATTGATAAAACACTTTAGGGAAAACATAGCAGCATATAGAAAGCAAGACAATTTTATAGGACAGCTGAAGCAAGAGGGATATGGAGGTTGCCATATCTATTTTTACTTTTAAGCAATAACAGTTGCCTGGCTGTCCTGCTGAACCTCTGCCTCTAATGCTTTTAGCCATAATAAGCATGTAGCAGATCAGGTGCTTCTGACATTATTATCAGATCTGACAAGATTAGCTGAATGCTTTTTTTCTGGTGTTATTCAGAAACTACTGCAGCCAAATAGATGAGCTGGGCTGCCAGGCAACATGTTTTGTTTAAAAAGAAATAAATATAGCAGGGTCCATATTCTTCTCACTGCTGTTGTCCTTTAAACAGTTCTGGACAAGCTGCTACATTAAAACATCCCATTGGAGCCTGTTAACGGCAATCCACAATTGGGGAAGGAGAACGACCATTCCCTTACCAAATCACAATGTCTGGACTGAATGGACATGAAAGAAATTTATACCCTGCACTACTGAAGGACAGCAGATTTTAATATATGTGAGGGGTATTCCTCTTGTCTAGGTGCTGCTCTTCAACTGGGTGGTACCAGGCACTGAGAAAAAAAAGTGCTCCTATGGTGCATTAACCTTATTTACTTATATTTGCAAACACAATATATTGCACTTACATTTAAAAAGTAGTTACAGTGCATGTTAGAGGCCATCCACGATCTTTTCTCCTTCCCTCGGTCTGGCCAGGACCTGGGGTCGCTGCAGCTGATTCCGCATTGTTGTGTGGTGGAGTGGAAGATGAGGGGGATGTCAACTCGTCACGCTGGTTGCCTCTCTGTACGTCACAACCAGTTTCAGTGTGTACCACGTCTTCATCAGGATCATGTACCACGCCTTCATCAGGATCGTGGGTGGCCTCTAACACACTCTGTAACTACTTTTTAAATGTAAGTGCAATATATTTTGTTTGCAAAGATAAGTAAATAAGGTTAATACACCATAGGAGTACTTTTTGTTTTTTCTTGTTTTAGTGAATGGACATGACCCCGATCAGTGGCCATGTCCATTCATAAAACAGGAAGCAGTAAAAAGCTTGCAAAATGTAAAAAAAAAGAAGAAGAACAGGAGGGTGTTTGCAGTGCCATCTAGTGATCAAAAAGTAAAATAGCACACACACACATACACTCATGTACATTTATTATTAATAAGTAATACAAATAATCACTTCCACTTCCAAAACCAACCCCCCCACCCACCCACCCACCCACAACACAAAAAAATAAAGCTTTTTTAAAAAAAATACATAAATAGTTGCCTTAGGGATACAGCTTTTTGTAATGTGTATTTTATGAGGGTATATTACTATTGTTTTACTACATAGGGACTTGTAATTATGGACCACACTGGACAAAGAATATTTTATCTTAAAACTATAATGACCAAAAACTGAGATATAATGATTTTTTTTCAATTTTTTTCCTTATTTTTTTCTGTTAAAATGCTTTTAAAATAAAATATTTTTTTTCCGCAAAATGTACTACCTACAAAAAGCCTAATTGGTGGTGAAAAAAAAACAAGGTGTACATCATTTTGTTGTGATTATAGCAGTGATAAAGTTATTTGCGAATAAAAAGGAGAAACACTGACAGGTGAAAACCCCCTTGGGGATGAAGTGGTTAAACATGTGCTTTAGAAGTCAAGAGTCAAACAGTGCCTACATGCCACAAATTAATTTAACATTTCAACTTTTTTTTACAAACATTGTAAGACAACAGAGAAACTCAAGAAGAAAAAAAAATAACAATGCTGACATATATATTTATGTTATGATCTCTAAAATTTCTGTAAGGATTAAAAAAAACAAAAAACCTGAAACAACACAAAAAGTGTACATGCAACACTTCTAATACACTCACCTTATGTACAGCAGCTTATCCCTTGTGTATGATATTTGTAGTGAATATAACTTAAAAAGGAAGAATATGTGAAGTAATACGAAATACAATACTGAGGAAAAGAAGGAGAGATGGAATTATAACTATACAGATGTATAATGATCTGCATATGAGATGGTCATATGTATCTATAAAACATTGTTATTACAGAAGAAAAATAGCAGTTATACATTTCCACAGTACAATTTTAAAATAGAGATTGTGAAATGTTTTGCAGCATATTCCGTAGAGAAGGTTGGCACATCAGGATCAGGCAATAAGATGCATGGAGATGTCACAGGCAGCTCCTAACCCTGTATATAAGTGTTTATGGATGCCTTGGAGACCTCTCCTCCCAGGACTTCTGTGCCTCATTACAGGGTGAAGGTACCACTGCAGTCCCAAGACTAATTACATTCCCCTGGCTAATAAATGTAGCAAATGTAGCAAAACAACACAAAACAGACAAACCAAAAACAAAACAGTATGCATGTTTTTCTTTATAAACAAAATATACTGTAAATACTTAAAGGAAATTTTAAAATCAGAATCATTTTATTTATCGCCCGGTCGTGCCGATTTGAAGGAACCCCATTGGTCTGCTAAGGACCAATGGGGCTCCTTGGAGCCAAAATACAAAGATGCTTTAGAGAGCTCTGAGCTATATAGCTCAGAGCTCTGTCGGGTCCGTGCAGCGCAGACGCGTATGCGGCGGCGGCGAGTGACGTCGGGTGCGGCGTAGTTACAATGTAACAAAGTTGTTACATTGTAATAACTTTGTTACATTGTAACTGATAGAACATTTCCGAGGCTATTGCATGGGATTATTTATTTAAAGGGACAGGTAAGTATTATTGGTTAATTAAGAATATTAAAGGACTTTTTTCGTGGTTATGTTTTTTGTTCAATTAAAATACTTTTTCTAAGTGTTTGTGTGTTTATTTACTTTTAACTCTTAAAGGAAATGGGTAAGGGGTACAAGTACCTCTATACTCATTTCTCCTGGGAGGGGGGGTGGGCATCTGGGGGACCCCTTTTTAAAGGGGACTCCCAGATTCCACCATGAACCCCCCCCAGGAAATCGTGGCCTCCACCTCCACCGCCCATCGGAGGTGGAGAAGAGCCCCTTGTCCTTGGATTGGACAAGGGCTCGGAGGGGGAGGGGTAAGCTTGGCTGCCCCTCCCCTTCCGAGACCCCCCAATCCATGGACCATGCGGGCTGGTATAGTCAGGGTGCGGAGCCCCACGCGGCCGGTGCTCCACATTCTGGCTATCCCGGCCTGCATGGGGGACAAGGGGTTAAAGAGGTCTGGGAGGGGGGACCCCACGTCGTTTTTTTTTATATTTCCCACACTCAGAACGAAGTAAGTAAAACTCTTCCCACTTGGGGGAATCTATGAAAATAATACACTATTGTTACCTGTGCAAAAAAAACTGACATTTTCTGCATTTAAAAGACATTTTCGCCCTTGAAACTTAAAAATCGATTTTCTCAAAAACTATAAGGTCTTTTTGAAAAAAATGTTTTTCCTCTTATTCCCACTGATCCCCTTAATATACCCTGGGAATTTGGTGTTCCTAAACTTTAAGCAGGCTTTGCCATTAACCGTTAAAGTCGGCAGGTTTTTAAATGTTTACATTTTTCCTTTGAAACTTTAACATCGATTTTCTCAAAATCTATAAGGTCTTTTTGAAAAAAAAAATGTCCCTCTTATTCCTTCTGATCTTCTTAATATATTCTCCAAATTTGAGGCTCTTAGCATTTAAGGGGGATTTGCTATTAACCCTTAAAGTCGGCGGCTACCTAACATTGATCCATGCGTCAACTTTTCCGCTTCGGGAGCATGGCCATACGCATTAATTTCGTAATACCCGTTGCAATGCGAAAATTACGCAAAAATTACGCTTACGCGAAATTTCACGAAATCCTTCTTAATTACGATTATGTACTTACGGCCATAAACGTAATTACACTAATTACGCGAAATTTCGCGAAATCGTAATTACGCCATTACGCTCATCTCTAGGTGCGATGGTGGAGGGGGGTGGGAGTGAGTCTAGAGAGTTCAGTGATTTGACCGCTGAGGAGAAGAAGCTGTTCCTGTGCCTTGAGGTCCTAGTGTAGATGGACCGATACCTCTGGCCCGAACGGAGCCTACTGAAAAAGCGAGAGCCTGGGTGTTGTTATAATTTAAGTAGGCCTCAGTTACTTGGCCTGAGTTTTATGTAAAAGGCTTGTCCGCAGTGTATGCCTTTAAAATAAATAGAGGTTTTGTGATGCAGGCAGAGGCATCTCAGGGTCTGCGTGTAGCAGAGGATACACGAAGATACTGAGAACATGTTCCCAAAAGAAGGCCATCAGCCTATTCTGACCTCCACACGTACAACACAGGAACAGTAAACATCAGCCATATTTACTAAACATCCACAGTTCTGCATATAGGTCAAATGCCTCATTGATTATTAATCAAGTAGGTGTGTATGATGACACCACGAGTGGGTCCACCAATAATCTGATCTAGGGGGTGGCGAAGATGATGTCATATTTAACTCTTTCCTAGTCGGTATTAAATCCGGAGTGAGCGATGGAGAGAGCATTCTGCTTCTTCCTTCCGCACTAGCTCGCAAGGCCGACTGGGACCTCTAAGCATGTTCTTCCTTTCTGTAATCTGATATAATGTATGCTGTACATAGGTAGTTTAGTGTAACGTAGTTAGGAAGAAGGTACCTGATTGACTTCAGCAGGGAGTCTAATCACGAGCTTGTAATGCAACATGAAGATTGGCATGGCTAGGATATGATGAATGTATCTATCTGTATTCCTGTTTCCTGAAAAAATAACGTAAACATTGAAGAAGCCTGAGAAAGTCTATCTCCTGTTTGCTGTGTGGAGAGTCAAGTGATCTCACAGTCTGTGAGACGGTGGTGTCGAAGCAAGGTGATATAAGAACAGTTTATAACAGTGGCGCTGAAACCCTTCCCTGCCTAGCAAAACAGGCAGACGGGCCGGGGCCGAAGAAGTTTTCAAGATATTCCACAGCAAAACAAGCGGAATAGACGCGGACTGTTAAGCTTATCAAGCTGAGACTGATAAGCTGGTGTGAGTGTGTGGGAGCCGAGCACACGGGCTGTAATTCAAGGAAACCAGCGGCGAAACTCGTGGATGTTAAACTTTGACTGTAAGTGCACGCAGTCATAGCCTAAACCGGATCGCAGGTGACTGGAAGGCTCCGAGGCCGGCTGGCAGCTGCCGCTGGAGATCGATCCGCTGAGCCAGTGTGGGTACACAGAGATGACGCTCAGTAGTTCCAGGGATCCACTCAGTTTCGTGGAGTTGTCAAAAGCTGGTCGAATTGGCAGGCGTACGAAGTCCTCTCAGGCAAGTATGATTCACGTTGTTAGATGGCGTTATCTGTGTTGTATTTGGTGTTATAACAAGGAGAGGATAATGTGTTAATGTGTACATTCTGTGTTAATTGCAGTGTGGAGGCTGCGGGCTTCTCATCTCTCCCGTGCATTTTTTTTCTTTGGATTCAAGCTTCCTGTGTTGTATATTTACGTAGTGGTTATCTCTGCATTTGTCTCAGGCATGTTTTTGCTGGAAAGAAGTCGATTGGTTTTTTTTTTTCTCTTCTCTTCTCTCCCCATCTCTACAGAGGCTGGGAAAAATGTCCAGATAGAGCGGGGGGGGGGGGGGGGGTCCCCCGCGGCAGAGAGAGGACAGCAGTGTTCCAGTCTGTTAGTCATGGAAGACGGGAGAGGAGAGGGGAGAGAAGAAAGAGAGAGATAGCTGAGTAGACAGGAGAGGGGAGTTGAGACAGTTGTAAAACTTAGAAGTAAGTTTTTCTTCAGTGAGCTGGCATTTTTCCAGAGCCGATCAGCGTGTTTTTTTTCCTCTCTGTCCGTAGTGGATAGCGTAGTGAGAGGTGCCAGCTTATCTAGTTCCAGTCAGTGCCGCTAAAAGTTCTAAATGTATATATAGGTTTAATGTTGTAGTCATGTCAGACTGATAAATGTGCGTCTCAGAAGTATTAGCTGTTAATATGGTTTAGAGTTACGCTGTGTGCTTGAGTAGTTCTGGGTTATGGCGGAGATATGCTGCAGATGATTTGTGAGGAGAGAGAGGTTTCTACGTTCCTGGGTGATGCTAAGATGTAAAATATTTAGCATTGCAGCTGGGATGCCCTTTGTCTCAAGTTTGGCAAGCATCCCAGAGAGTATAGGTAGCGGAAGGCTGACTCTCGGTAAAATGTATCGATGCTGTGTGTAACTATGCATAAAAATGTATGTTCTGTGTGAGTTTGTTTTCTTTCCTAAAGTTATAGGAACGAGAGGCTGCTATGGGAACAGCCATCTTAGCTGGCAGTCCAGGACTCAAAATGGCGGCAGTGGAGAGAGCCCGCCCCCAAGAGTCATGGCCCCCACACGTCATGGCAGGGGGGAGGAGGGGCTGGGGGATCCACGTCACGACAGGCTGTGCTCGCGGCTCCGGGCAGAACAGCTGAAAGGGAGGGGGGTAGAAATACAGAGACATGCTACTGTGTGTCTCGGTTCTCGAAGTATTTCCCCAGAAGCTTTTCCCTGGGTCCATGGAAAAGAATGCCAGAATACGTGCACCAAGCTATTACTGTAAGATTAGCAGGAGCATGGATAGGAAGAGTGTCCCAGCTAGGTGCAGGGACACACGTAGCAGTGCAGGTCAGGAAAGTGTCTGTACTGAGTTGCTTACGGGATTATTCCTGTAAGTGGGGCACCTTAATGGGTGGTGCAGCATGAGTTCCCAATAGAAGGAAAGGGGGACAGTGCATCAGGGGGGTGCCCGGAGGTGGAAAAAAGGGAGTTGACCAATCCGGGTTTCCGTCGCCGCTGCTGCAGAGCGGTAACGTTTTTTTCCGGTTTTTGTCGTGGACAGGGCCAGAGCTTGACTGAGAGGTCTATGCTGGGCTGGGGCTGTTTTTTTTCTGCGTTTTTTTTCATCCACTGATTCGTCAAATATGTTTTTTCCAGCTCCTATCAATTGTAGCACAAAGAACAAAAACTGACCGCAGTTCCTGGGGCAATTATACAGATGATAGAATTGCCATGTACAGAGTGACAGTGTATCAGTACGCTGTTTGCCATGTGACTACCTACCATGTGGGCATTCAGGGATCTGCATACAGGCATGTGACACTGGTATGCTTAGCCCTGCACCCTGTGTAGTTTAAGTGCAAAGTGCTCCTTCCTACAGGGAGGCAGACGTTTTTTTGGTAGTCTAGGTAGTGGCACGGCAAACATTGATCAGAGGGTACAACACACAGAACTTCTAGCAGAGCTGGTATCGCGATGAAGTTCTAGATAAGTAAATGCGATAATGAGTAAGAGCATTGCAGGCTCACCTGCAAAGCAGCATCAGGTGTGGCATCCGTAATCTGTGCATGCGACGGCCGCGCATGGACAGATAAGGGGGGATGTGGAGTGAGCTGCAATGAGGTGAGAGCTTCCAAAGGTGAAGTCCGCGGGAGCATATTTTAAACAGGTAAGTACTGAGGATAGTACTGAGGTAGGGGGGTGAAGTTTAACTCCAATCTACCAATAAGAGTAAACAGAGTTCATGAGAACCATAGAGCAACGAGATCAATTACGATATATATAGATCAATTTCAAGTGTACAGAGTACAAGCCGCAGGGCGAATCCCAAATCATTAATAAGAATTGATTTGTTTGTATTTCGATTTCAGGAGTTGGGCAATATGGAATCGAGACAGCTGCAGTGCTGGCAGCAAAGCTGGAGATGTCTGTCGAATAAGCGAAAGGTTCCAGATGCCAATCTAAGTTTGGAGAAACACGAGATTCCTGAAATTGGAAAGAGACTAAAACACGAGATTCCTGAAATTGGAAAGAGACTAAAAACCGAGGTTCCTGAGATCGGAAAACGTCTCAAAAAACTGACTGAGCAAAGCATAGTGCAAATTGCCAATGATTTTCTTTCCCAAGGTGGTGCTTTTATAATGAAGAGTACCGTGCTGATGGTGATCCTAGGTTGCCATTCTGTCCTAGGAGAATGAAGAGAGGACATTCTCATGTATAATAAGGGGTTAATGAGAATGCAAGGCCCAAGCATGTTAATGTTGGGTGACAAAGGTACTAATCCTTTCACACCTCCCTCCGCTTGGCACAGATGGACCATGCAGGGACGGAGGAAAAGAGCACTTGTGCCAGGAGAAAACAAATTTCAGGGCACAAGGGGGGTGAAAGGTCTGAAGGGTCAGGTGTGCGGGCAGTGGGAATTGAATGGCAGTGTAAATCTGCTATTGAATGCCACACTCCCAGAATCGAGGCACCGATCCAAAGTTTTGTTAAAAGGTACATTGCAGTACAATGGGTACATGCAAAAGGTGGAGTGTGTGATTCAGGGGTACCTTGTCTTGGTTATGCAGAGTGAGATGGTTCCAGATTGGAGAGGAACGAGCAGGAGGCGTCAATTCTCTTACCAGAGAGACGCAGGGGACAACATCACACTCTGGAGCTACCAACAGAGAGTGCCTCTGAAACAACTATACACACGTAAAGGCTGGAAAGCCGAGGGTGGGTGGTTCTCGAAACAAGAAGTAAAAATCGAGATCAAGCCACATTTCGAGGTGACAAAGAGGGTGGGGAGAGCGGTCCCTGGGGAGGGAAAGCCCACACAGGGAACCTCATTCACACCACACGGGTCACAACAGGGGACGATATTACACAGTCCATATGCAGCAGCTTATCCTCATGATAGTTGGGTAAGTGAAGAGGTACTCTTAATCGAACGATTGCAGAGAGTACAGTCTTCCCGACCTCAGGTACATAGTGTGCCTCAGGACATAAGGGGGGAAGAGGTCCAATCAGGACAGCTGGGGACATATTTTGTCAGCGAGAGATTGGACAAGGGGAGGTATATTAATTTTTCTGGAGAAGGATCTTTTGCATGGCAGCTTCGAGATGTTTGGGTGAACAAATGGAAATGGTGCAACATTCCTTTAGGCACCGCTACTTCCTTAGTTCCCACCTCAACCCGTGTCTTACACCAGGACCTGAGAGGTCAACCTTTTTTGGTGCTAGACGGGGAGGTGAAGCAAGTAGAGTTGTCCTCATGCGGGCAATTCTTGCAGAAGTACCTGCGTTTGCCGGGGCAAGTCAAATTTAGTGAAGAAGCCTGCAGGCTCAATAACGCAGAATGCGAGGCTACCATTCAAAAGATCCACCCTGAAGCCCAACCGATAGTTCCGGTGGCTGAAGGAAAGGTTTGGTTTTTTAACATAAGTTCTAATGATACATTCAAGGTATATTCTCATAATTGTTCCGATAAGGGGAAATTTCCAAGGGGAACATATTGGGTGAGTGGAGATCCCATATGGATCCTGTCATCCAGGTTGGATGACGTTGTTTCTCAAATTGTTAAGAAAAATCTAAAGTTCAAAGTTTCACGGGTAGTTCCCGTCCTGAAAGAGAACACGACATGGGACAAAGGGGAACGGGGTTTGATCCAAGACGACCACATTTTGTTACAAAGGTTAAACAAACAGTACACTAAGTTAGAGGTAAGATTTCACCATGATACAGGTGATCTTAACGAGGTAGAACACAAAAATGAGCAGGTGAGTGCCAGTCTGACCTGGTGGACAAAGGTTCCGGTGATGTTCCAGGGACATTCGGACTGGGCCTCTGCAGTTCCAAAGTTCTTCCGACACCCACTGGTCGTCTGGATGAGGATGACAACTTTAGGCATCATTATCCAGGTGAGGTTGCGTGTTGAAATTACGTAAAACAAATTAACCTGGTCCAGAGATTGGTGCCTCATAAACAATCTCATGAACCGATATTTTCAGATTAAGGGATATACAGGGTTACGGGTATAGGTTTAGTAGTACCTGTGATGGAGCTGATTGTATAAAGGCGTTCTTTTAGAAGGCACCTGGCACTGCTCCCTTGAGTAACAACCAAACTAGTTTCACTTTTCTGTGGTCATGCAAGTTTGTGAGTGATACGCAAGTGACGCAAATGCTGAGCATGTGGTATAGAGGGATTTAGAAGTAGGGCCTCCCCAGAGAGCCTGGTTACAGGAAGACCAAGAGGTCATGCTCTCTCTCTTCGAGGGGTAACCACCAAGAGCAGAGAAGTTGTGTGAGCACGAACATCGAAAAGTGAAACATAAAAGAAAGAAACCAGGTACTGGGAGGTTCAGACGCTGGGATCTGCGGGTCAAGCCGTTTTAGGGGGGATTGTTATAATTTAAGTAGGCCTCAGTTACTTGGCCTGAGTTTTATGTAAAAGGCTTGTCCGCAGTGTATGCCTTTAAAATAAATAGAGGTTTTGTGATGCAGGCAGAGGCATCTCAGGGTCTGCCTGTAGCAGAGGATACATGCAGATACTGAGAACATGTTCCCAAAAGAAGGCCATCGGCCTATTCTGACCTCCACACGTACACCACAGGAACAGTAAACATCAGCCATATTTACTAAACATCCACAGTTCTGCATATAGGTCAAATGCCTCATTGATTATTAATCAAGTAGGTGTGTATGATGACACCACGAGTGGGTCCACCAATAATCTGATCTAGGGGGTGGCGAAGATGATGTCATATTTAACTCTTTCCTAGTCGGTATTAAATCCGGAGTGAACGATGGAGAGAGCATTCTGCTTCTTCCTTCCGCACTAGCTCGCAAGGCCGACTGGGACCTCTAAGCATGTTCTTCCTTTCTGTAATCTGATATAATGTATGCTGTACATAGGTAGTTTAATGTAACGTAGTTAGGAAGAAGGTACCTGATTGACTTCAGCAGGGAGTCTAATCACGAGCTTGTAACGCAACATGAAGATTGGCATGGCTAGGATATGATGAATGTATCTATCTGTATTCCTGTTTCCTGAATAAATAACGTAAACATTGAAGAAGCCTGAGAAAGTCTATCTCCTGTTTGCTGTGTGGAGAGTCAAGTGATCTCACAGTCTGTGAGACGGTGGTGTCGAAGCAAGGTGATATAAGAACAGTTTATAACAGGGATCGTTAGCGATCCGCAAAACTCTGGAGCACAGTCTGGTGTTGTAGAGGAGGTCCACCAGGGGGAGAGGTTTTCCAATGATTCTTTCCGCCGATTTGATGACCCTCTGTAGCTTGTGTCTATCACTAGCAGAGGAGCCAGCGTACCAGACCAATATAGAAGAGCACAGGACAGATTCAATTGTGGCTGAGTAGTAGCTTGTCAGAAGTTTCTGGTCCATACCGAACTTCCTCAGTTGGCGGAGTATAAATAGTCTCTGCTGGGCTTTCCTCTGGATGGAGGTGGTGTTGGCCTTCCACCTCAGGTCATTGGAGATGGTTGTGCCCAGGAGACGAGTGCAGGGGACTTGTGCGACTTCCGTGCCTTCAATATGGATTGGGGGTGGGATGGGGGCGCGCTTCCTAAAGTCTATGATCAGCTCAACAGTTTTTGCGGTGTTGAGCACCAACCCATTCACCCTACACCAGTTGCAGATACTTTTGACCTGGTGACGGTAAGCCTCCTCATCGTTGTTGGAGATGAGTCCAACAATGGTGGTGTCATCCGCAAATTTGATAACTTTGACGGAGCTTTCAGTGGATTCGCAGTTGTTTGTATACAGAGAGAACAGGATCAGTGACAGGACGCAGCCTTGTGGGGCCCCTGTGTTGGTGGTCCTTGGTTGAGAGAGAATGGCACCCAGCTTGACGACCTGGGATCTGTTTGTGAGGAAGACAGTGATCCACAGGCGCAGGGAGGGGTGGACATTGAGCGCAGCAAGGTTCTCCTGAAGTATTTTAGGGCTGATGGTGTTAAACGCCGAGCTAAAGTCAAGGAGGAGGATCCTAGCGTATGAGTTCGCTCTGTCCAGGTGCTCGTAGACTGACTCCAGGCAGATGTTGATGGCATCGTCGGTGGACCTGTTCGCTCTGTATGAAAACTGGTGTGGGTCTAGCAGGGGCTACATGTAAACATATACAAACAATAAGTATTTTTCTTCCAGAGTAAAATGAGCCATAAATTACTTTTCTACTTTGTTGCTGTCTCTTACAGTAAGTAGTATAAATCTGAGATTACCGACAGATTTTGGACTAGCCCATCTTCTCATAGCGGGTTTTCAGGGTTTTCTTTATTTTTAAAAGCACTTAGTGAATGGCAGTTGCTCTGTCCAACTGCTAAAAAAGTGTGCAGTGAGCAGGGAGGCTGGCCAGCATCTTTGTATACTTTTTTTTCAGGGAATGTCTTTATAAAGAATAAAGGCCATGCTGAGAATCGCCTATGGAGAGATGGACTAACCCAAAACCTGTCGGTAATGTCATATTTCTACTTCCTACTGTAAGTGACACCAACATAGGAAAAAAGTAATTTATGGCTCATTTTACTCTGGAAGGAATGTACTTCTTATTTGTATGTGTTTTAAATTTTAAGATTTTCAAGACAGTTCCTCTTTAAATAAGAACATCAAGGTGGTCGGCACTAGACAGTTGATTGGTCAGTAAACTGGGTGTGCTGGGTGAGGCTGTGTCTCTGGAAGTTCAAAGACTCAATGTGATAGAACAAAGTAAAGGAAGGATTCGGGCCTACATGTTATAACACCGCTGATTAGCATATCTAACTGTTGCCTCGGGACTGTTTCACGTGTAGGCCATATCCATATCTAACTGTTGCCTCGGGACTGCTTCACGTGAAGGCCATATCCATATCTAACTGTTGCCTCGGGACTGCTTCACGTGAAGGCCATATCCATATCTAACTGTTGCCTCGGGACTGTTTCACGTGTAGGCCATATCCATATCTCTACTGCATTTCTTTACTTGTACCATTGTTTGTTGTATGTGTTGCGCAACTGTCCTCTTATACCATGTTATACTATGTCTATGCCATGTGTACCACAATCAATCCCGAGTATAGCTCTGCTGTACTTGGCGAAATAAAGTGATTCTGATTCTGACAAGTTGAGCCACATGATGGCTAACCCTGCTGCCACCCAAATACCTGGTGGTGTTAAATACTGGGGAAAGAAATAAAGCCACGGGGCTTGCACTATAGCATTAGTGCCACAGTGGCACCCAGCTTCGGCACTCGGCACCAGGCCAGCTTCAAAAGCAAGACACCTCTTTATTCCCCCCCCCCCCCCCCCATACCAGAGACAGCACAGTGTGGATGGCCATTTCACAAGTGTATGCTGCTTTGTCAGAGTCCACAAGTGAAGTCCTAGACCTTATCAGTCTATGGTACTGGGGATGCAATAGGTAGGTGCTTTGCTTTTGATGCTGTCTGGTGCTCAGATCCTCTTTTTACCCTGTTCAAAAAATGTATACAGTATTTACTGTATATACCAGTGGCGTAGCATTGGGGATAGCAGCCATAGCATTGCTACGGGGCCCCGCGGCAGCGCTACGTCACGGGGGGCCCGCAGCTGCCTGAGAGGACTTTTTTTTTTGTTTTTGCTTTTTTTTTTCCGCCGGCTGTCCGGTCGGGCGGGGCCCCCCTCCCTCACCTTGGTGCCCCCCCTCCGCCCGCATGCCTCACCTGGGGTCCCCCCTCCTCACCTGGGGTCCCCCCTCCTTTAATCAGCGACAAGAGTGCGGCATATACAGAAAGCTCCAGCGGGGGTAATCAGCCGCTAGAGGTTCAGCTGCCACCGGGCTACGCTGTCTCCTCTGTATTGCTGCTCGCACCACTTCCTGGTTTATTGCGAGCAGCAATACAGAGAAGACACCATAGCCCGGGAAGCAGCTGAACCTCTAGCGGCTGATTACCCCCGCCAGCGCTGGAGCTTCCTGTATATGCCGCTCTCTCACCGCTAATGGAAGGAGGGGGGGCCCCAGGTGAGGCAGGGGGGATAGAAGTTGAGCTCCTACCCCACTTACTACATGGTTACCTCCCCTCCCACCCGGCTACCTAACTGCCCACCCTCCCACCCGGCTACCTAACTGGCCACCATCCCACCCGGCTACCTAACTGCCCACTAACTAACTGGCCACCCTCCCACCCGGCTACCTAACTGCCCACCCGGCTACCTAACCGCCCACTACCTAACTGGCCACCCTCCCACCCGGCTACCTAACTGGCCACCCTCCCACCCGGCTACCTAACTGCCCACTACCTAACTGGCCACCCTCCCACCAGGCTACCTAACTGCCCACTACCTAATTGCCCACCCTCCCACCCGGCTACCTAACTGCCCACTACCTAACTGCCCACCCTCTTACCCGGCTACCTAACTGCTCACCCTCCCACCCGGCTACCTAACTGCTCACTACCTAACTGGCCACCCTCCCACCCGGCTACCTAACTAGCCACCCTCCCACCCGGCTACCTAATTGCCCACTCTCCCACCCGGCTACCTAACTGCCCACTACCTAACTGGCCACCCTACCACCCGGCTACCTAATTGGCCACCCTCCCACCCGTTTACCTAATTGCCCACCCTTGCCCACCCTCCCACCCGGCTACCTAACTGCCCACTTTCCCACCCGACTACCTAGCTGCCCACTACCTAACTGCCCACCCTCCCACCTGGCTACCTAACTGCCCACCCAGCTACCTAACTGCCCACCCTGCCACCCAGCTACCTAACTGCCCACCCTGCCACCCGGCTACCTAACTCCCCACCCGGCTACCTAACTGCCCACCCTTCTACCTAACTGCCCACCCGTCTACCTATCTACCTACCCTGCCACCCAGCTACCTAACTGCCTACCCAGTGCAGTGCCGCCTGCACCGCAAATAGTGTACCAGCCTGCCCAACCACCCTTCCTCCAGGTAATTAATGTTAGCCCACTATAGACCTAACTACATATACTGTATTTTGTGGGGAAATTTGGCAACAATCTGATTGCATTTTGTGGGGAAATCTGCCATCAATCTGGTTGCATTTTGTGAAGAAATATGCCGCCAATCTGGTTGCATTTTGTTGGGAAATCTGCCGACAATCTGGTTGCATATTGTGTGGAAATCTGCCGACAATCTGGTTGCATTTTGTAGGGAAATCTGCCGACAATCTGGTTGCATTTTGTGGGGAAATCTGCCGACAATCTGGTTGCATATTGTGTGGAAATCTGCCGACATGAAAACAATTTACATCTTCGAAACTGTTAAAGATGTGTACTTATTTTGCAGGCATTTAATTTTAAAGAAGATGTTCCACAGAACAGATGTCATGGATGAACAAACCTGTTTGGCCATAGAATTCCCTGACAACATAGATCGACAAGTCTTCCAGGATCTTATGGACCTGGTAAGTGAGAGTGAGGGCCCACAAAGAGATAATGAGGATAGGAACAGCAGTACTAGGTTCAGGCCATGGTCCACCTTTTTGCCCTCTTTGTCGACTTGCCCACCGGTCAGGGTTTTCTTTGATCTGGTGGTCAGGGATATTGAGAAAATCAGGATCAACAATCGTATAGGATCCAACCTAACTCAGTTGGAAAGACAGGCCCTCCAGGATTTGATGAAAAGAGATGATATAGTCATCCGTGAAGCAGACAAGGGGGGTAATGTGGTGATTTGGGATGTTAATGACTATGTGGCTGAGGCTAACAGACAACTTAACAACAAAAAATATTACAGGAAACTAAGGACGAATCCAACTGACATCTTTAAAGGACAATTGGAACACATCCTGGATGGAGCAAAAGAAGATGGCCTAATTTCAAGAAAAGAAAGACAATACCTGATGGTGAGTAAACCAATAATTCCAACATTTTACTTATTACCTAAGGTTCATAAGAACAAGACCAAACTTCCTGGCAGACCTATTGTGTCGGGGATAGGCAGCCTGATAGAAAAGAGTTGTGCTTTCTTGGATTTTTTTCTGCAACCACATGTCATTACATTAGACTCCTACGTTCGAGATTCGTTGGATCTTATTACCAAACTCAACTGAATCTCTGTACCTCCAGGTGTGTTCTTCATTACATGTGATGTGGAGGCATTATATACTAATATCGATCATGAATATGCTAGGGAGGCCGTTAAATTCTTTCTTTCCACTACACCTGTCTCCAGACAAGACTTTAATGAATTCTTGATTGAACTCATGGGATTTATTCTCTCACGGAATTATTTTACCTTCAAAGGTGAATATTATTTACAGACACACAGTGTATCAATGGGCGCGAAATGCACTCCTTCCATCGCCAATCTATTCCTGGGTTGGTGGGAGAGGTGTGTGGTGTGGGGTGAGACGATGGAACGGTACCAGTCCCATATTTTGGGGTAGTACCGTTTCATAGACGATATCTTGATCCTGTGGGAGGGCCCAGAGGATTTGGGGCGTGAATTCCTACGGGACCTTGGAAAGAACACCCTGAATGTAGTGCTTACCTCATCAATGTCTAATTCCACGACCAACTTTTTGGATTTACAATTGTTTTTCACAGATGATGGCCACATTGGGAGTACTCTGTACAGAAAAGAAACTGCTGTGAATAGCTTACTTCATTATTCATCCTTTCATACTCAACAGCTACGGAACAACATACCTACAGGTCAGTTTTTACGTGTTAGGAGGAATTGTTCCAATGAAGGGGATTTTCAGAGGGAGGCCTCTGATTTGAGAGAGAGATTTTTGGATAGGGGATACCCACAAAAGGTGGTAGACTTGGCACACAGGAGAGCCAAGAGGTCTGAAAGGGAGACTTTACTATACCCCAAAAGGAAAAACCAAGAACAGTGTGTGCGACTTTGCACACCGTTTAATAGTAGTTGGAATCAGTTACAGGGGATCATTCGAAAACACTGGTCAGTGTTGACTACTGACGCAGTGATCACTAAATTTCTACCTGATAGACCTTCCATCACGGCTAAGAGAGCTCCCAACCTGAAGGATTTGCTCACAAGGAGTCATTTCCAAAAAAGAACTACCATTGGAAGACAATGAGGGGGTAGTTACCCCTGTGGCAGATGCAACATCTGCCCTTTTATGAATGTCACCAAAACAGTTCACAGTCCAAAGACAGGAAGGGAATTTCACCTGAGACAGCATGTCAATTGTCTCTCTTGTGGAGTTATATACATGCTACGGTGTCCTTGCGATAAAGTATATATTGGACAAACAAAGAATATGCTGAAAGTGCGGATTCAAAAGCACTGGTCAACAATCCGTCTGGCGGAGAGGGATTGGATTGAGGGGAAGAGTCTTACCCCTGTGGCCGAGCATGCTTTGAAAACACATGGAGGGAGTACCAAAGGCTGGACTGTGGTAGGCTTACAAAAAATCTGTTTATCTCCTAGGGGTGGTGGTATTATCCAAACTCTGTTGAGAAATGAGACAAGATGGATTTGTTGAGAAATGAGACAAGATGGAAATGAGACAAGATGGGATCCTTGCAACCAGCAGGTATGAATGAAGAATTTACTTTTGTGGGGTATCTGAAATAGTCATTGTTCCTCTTTGACCTCCTTCACTAATTCACCTTGGTGCCCACTGTGGATAGTGTCTCAGGGACCTCTTGCACAGCATGTGATGTTTGGTTATTTTTATAACTTTCCCCCTTTGGGTTACACCTTTTGGGGTCTGGATTCACTCAAATTCCTTTCATCATCATGTTAGTTTATGTGGTTGTGGTTTGCTTTGGTGAGTAGTAAGCCATGACTTACTGATAGTTGGTTTACACACGGCATAGCCTCCATTTCTCTAGGGACCTGGTGTCATGGTCGTCTCTCGATGTTGATTCATGGATCATGTCATCTTTCTTTTATCCGTGAATGGGCGATTGTGGATGTTTATTGCATTATATTTAATGTGTTATTTTTAGTTGCAGATTATACGTATGATTATCTTGGACAGCATGTATCCCTTTTCTCTGTCTGAAGTAAGAGAGAATCCCTGACAGGACTTTTCTACAGATTCTGGACCCCTGAAGAGGACTTTGGATTGTTGATGCAATGTTCTTTATATTTTCCTGTCCACTAGGACGTTCCTTAATTCAGGATTGCATGTATCTATTATATTTGTATATTATCTACACAATTTGTTATTGGTCAAACATGATAATGTGGTCCCGATGGCTTTTATTTCATCTCGGGAATAGCCCTGATGTATCTGATGTTATTTGTGATGTGCCCGTGTACCAATAGGTGTTGCGCCCTTTTTTAGTACTGTATTAATGTATAGAAAAAGGAAGTATATAAAAATAATTTTCCTTAAAATTTCCTCTTTATACTACAATTCTTATTATTTGTCTTTCCCTTTTATTCTCTATTACATAGATTACGTGTAGCTCCTTTCTGTAGCCAGTAGGTGGGGTGGGTGTTCATATGTTTGATATAGTCTTACAGGCTTGTATTATTTCATGCTTTATGCCTGCAGTATATTTTGAAACACTAGATGGCGCCCATGCGTACATTTTCCCTAGAGTTACGTACATACCTACGTGTTGTACTATTTTGGCCACAATGCGGCCACCGTAGGTACGGAAGCCGACAGAGCTCTCATGCTGCTCAGCAGCGTGGGGTGATGGAGGCAGTAGCATGGCTACGCTACGTTCGGACGTCCATTCCCTCCTCCCCTCCTTTTGGAATAGCATAAAATGGGTGCAAGAGGTAGCTCAGTAGCTTTGAGAAAGCCACATAATGCGGCGAATCGCGATAGCAGCGGTGGGGGACCCGTGGAGCCACTTTATTACTGGTAGGATTCTTCACTTCATTGGTGTATGTTTCACTTAACATTTCTATTACCACTCTATTCTCGCTTTATATTCTCAGGTGATTTCTCTATCATACTTATTACAATACTGCTTTGACATTGATCGGTTGCTGTTTGATTTTTCACTGTATGACATCCAGATATACAGCTATCACTTCCAGTGGTTGTATGTATTTTTTCATGATGGTTATTTAATCATTTATTTATGTATGCACTTTGCACTTTTGTCCATTGTTTTCCTATTCCCGCTGTGTACAATGTAGCCCCATTGTTCACTTATTGTACTATTGTCTCACCAGTTATGGTTCACATCCTCAGTGGTGTGTCATACACATTATTAGCACTTTTACTCCTGCCGGTTCTCCGACAATTTGGGTTTACATGCTTTTCCCCACCTGTTTTTAAGTATGTTTTAATTGTTTGTGGATTGATAAATAAAGGATGTCATTTTTTCTACATGATTGATGTCTGATGTGGTGCGGTTCATTGAGGCCATAGCTAGTGTCTTTTTGTTAAGTATTGTATTTCATTGGCCATTCTGCACATGTCAGGGTTCCTCATTATTATAGACAGGACTGTATCAGTATTATGGATGGTGCTCCCCATATTGTTGTATCTAGTTCAGAAATCTGCCGACAATCTGGTTGCATATTGTTTGGAAATCTGCCAACAATCTGGTTGCATATTGTGTGGAAATCTGCCGACAATCTGGTTGCATATTGTGTGGAAATCTGCCGACAATCTGGTTGCATATTGTGTGGAAATCTGCCGACAATCTGGTTGCATATTGTGTGGAAATCTGCCAACAATCTGGTTGCACATTGTGTGGAAATCTGCCGACAATCTGTTTGCATATTGTGTGGAAATTTGCCGACAGTCTGGTTGCATTTTGTTGGGAAATCTGCCGACAATCTGGTTGCATTTTGTTGGGAAATCTGCCGACAATCTGGTTGCATATTGTAGGGAAATCTGCCGACAATCTGGTTGCATTTTGTGCGGAAATCAGATTTCCCCACAAAATGTTTGGGTGGGAGGTCCGAGGTCCGTGGGGTTGGAAGGTCGTTGGGGGGGGCATAATTTTTTTTTTGCTATGGGGCCCAGTCATTTCTAGCTACGCCCCTGGTATATACACAGTATCTTACAAACACCTCTCACATTTTTGTAAATGTTATGTTATGTTATTTTATCTGTGCATGGAACAACACTGAAGATATGACAATATGATATCATGTAAAGTAGTCTACAAATATGCTGTCCCATCGAAAAACTCAACACACAGCCTTTAACTAGAGTTGGGCCGAACCTCCGATTTTCGGTTCGCGAACCGGGTTCGCGAACTTTCGCGAAAGGTTCGGTTCGCGTTAAAGTTCGCGAACCGCAATAGACTTCAATGGGGATGCGAACTTTGAAAAAAAAAATTAATTATGCTGGCCACAAAAGTGATGGAAAAGATGTTTCAAGGGGTCTAACACCTGGAGGGGGGGATGGCGGAGTGGGATACATGCCAAAAGTCCCCGGGAAAAATCTGGATTTGACGCAAAGCAGCGTTTTAAGGGCAGAAATCACATTGAATGTTAAATGACAGGCCTAAAGTGCTTTCAAACATCTTGCATGTGTATACATCAATCAGGTAGTGTAATTAAGGTACTGCTTCACACTGACGCACCAAACTCATCGTGTAACGCACCGCAAACAGCTGTTTGTGTAGTGACGGCCGTGCTGGACTGGTGCGCACCATGGCGAGAGTGCAGGTTTTGGTGGCTTTACAGCCCATATGGTCAGTCACCTGGCTGATGTAGCTGAATGACAGAACAGTGACTGTCCAGCTGATCAAATTTGGTCTGACCACAATGAGGCAACGACCTTATTATCGTGGGTGTGCCCCCCGAGACACTCATCTAGGCGCCGGTCATTGCTCCATTGTGATACGCAAGCCCCTTCACCACGGCAAGGTAATGATCACGAAGGGGAATGGGCGCATGTTCATGCCTTTTCATTTGTTGTTGCAGCTGCCCGCAGTGCAGCCAGAAAAATTAGGCAGTCATGTACACGCACCCGAAAAATTATTACAGCGGCCGCTGCTAGCAGCGGCCTAAAAAATTCAGCAATCCGCCTGGAGTCCCGGACCCTGTTGGTGGTGGCGGAGAAGGTAGTGAAGCGGCCTGCAGGCAGACATGCTGTGTGGAGGGACTGGGAGCGACTTAGTCTTCTTGGGGCAGGCCAGGCAGCCAGTCACACGGCGTGCAGGCAGAGATGCTGTATGTGCGGGGACTGACTTAGTCTTGGGGCGGGCAGCAGCCCTCCGGGATCCATGCCTCATTCATTTTTATAAAGGTGAGGTACTTAACACTTTTGTGACTTAGGCGACTTCTCTTCTCTGTGACAATGCCTCCAGCTGCGCTGAAGGTCCTTTCTGAGAGGACGCTTGCGGCAGGGCAGGAGAGAAGTTGGATGGCAAATTGGGACAGCTCTGGCCACAGGTCAAGCCTGCGCACCCAGTAGTTCAAGGGTTCCTCATCGCTGTTCACAGCAGTGTCTACATCCACACTTAAGGCCAGGTAGTCGGCTACCTGCCGTTCCAGGCGTTGGTGGAGGGTGGATCCGGAAGGGCTACGGCGAGGCGTTGGACTAAAGAACGTCCGCATGTCCGACATCACCATGAGATCGCTGGAGCGTCCTGTCTTTGACTGCGTGGACACGGGAGGAGGATTAGTGGCAGTGGTACCTTGCTGGCGTTGTGCCGTCACATCACCCTTAAAGGCATTGTAAAGCATAGTTGACAGCTGGTTCTGCATGTGCTGCATCCTTTCCACCTTCCGGTGAGTTGGTAACAGGTCCGCCACTTTGTGCCTGTACCGAGGGTCTAGTAGTGTGGCCACCCAGTACAGCTCATTCCCCTTGAGGTTTTTTATACGGGGGTCCCTCAACAGGCAGGACAGCATAAAAGACGACATCTGCACAAAGTCGGATCCAGTACCCTCCATCTCCTCTTGCTCTTCCTCAGTGACGTCAGGTAAGTCAACCTCCTCCCCCCAGCCGCGAACAATACCACGGGAAGGTTGCGCAGCACAAGCCCCCTGCGACGCCTGCTGCGGTTGTTCTCCTGCCGCTGTCCCCTCCTCCTCCTCCTCCTCCCCCAAAGAAACACCTTGCTCATCATCCTCTGAGTCTGACTCATCTTCTGCACATGACCTCTCTTCTTCCTCCTCCTCCCCCCTCTGTGCTGCCGCAGGTGTTGAGGAAACAGCTGGGTCTGATGAAAATTGGTCCCATGCCTGTTCCTGCCGTAACGGTTCCTGGTCACGCTCATTCGCAGCTTCATCCGCCACTCTACGCACAGCACGCTCCAAGAAGTACGCGTAGGGAATTAAGTCGCTGATGGTGCCCTCACTGCGGCTCACCAGGTTGGTCACCTCCTCAAACGGCCGCATGAGCCTGCATGCATTTTTCATCATTGTCCAGTTGTCGGGCCAGAACATCCCCATCTTCCCAGACTGTTTCGTTCTATTCCAGTTGTAGAGGTACTGGGTGACGGCTTTCTTCTGTTCTAGCAGGCGGGAGAACATGAGGAGGGTCGAGTTCCAGCGAGTGGGGCTATCGCAAATGAGGCGTCTCACCGGCATGTTGTTTTTACACTGAATTTCTGCAAATCGTGCCATGGCTGTGTAAGAGCGCCTCAAATGCCCACAGAACTTCCTGGCCTGCTTCAGGACATCCGCTAAGCCAGGGTACTTTGCCACAAATCTTTGAACCACCAGATTCATGACATGTGCCATGCAGGGTATGTGTGTCAGCTTCCCCATATGCAAAGCGGCAAGCAGATTGCTGCCGTTGTCGCACACCACGTTGCCTATCTCCAGGTGGTGCGGGGTCAGCCACTCATCCACCTGTTTCTTAAGAGCAGCCAGGAGAGCTGCTCCAGTGTGACTCTCCGCTTTGAGACAAGCCATGTCTAAGATGGCGTGACACCGTCGTACCTGGCATGCAGCATAGGCCCTGCGGAGCTGGGGCTGTGTAGCTGGAGAGGAGAACTGCCACTCAGCCAAGGAGGAGGAGGAGGACAGCGAAGAGCATGTAGCAGGAGGAGAGGAGGTGGCAGGAGGCCTGCCTGCAAGCCGTGGAGGTGTCACAATTTGGTCCGCCGCTTTCTGCTTGCCATCGTTCACCACCAGGTTCACCCAATGGGCTGTGTAGGTAATGTAGCGGCCCTGCCCGTGCTTGGCAGACCAGGCATCCGTGGTCAGGTGTACCCTTGACCCAACGCTCTTCGCAAGAGATGACACCACTTGCCTCTCAACTTCACGGTGCAGTTGGGGTATGGCCTTTCTGGAAAAATAAGTGCGGCCTGGCATCTTCCACTGCGGTGTTCCGATGGCCACAAATTTACGGAAGGCCTCAGAGTCCACCAGCCGGTATGGTAACAGCTGGCGAGCTAACAGTTCCGCCACGCCAGCTGTCAGACGCCGGGCAAGGGGGTGACTGGCCAAAAGTGGCTTCTTCCGCTCAAACATTTCCTTCACGGACACCTGACTGCTGCTGTGGGCAGAGGAGCAGGAACCGCTCAAGGGCAGAGGCGGAGTGGAGGAGGGTGCCTGTGAAGGTGCAAGGGAGAGAGCGGCATAAGCAGATGATGCACCTGAAGGAGGAAGAGGAGAAGGAGGGTGACTTTGCTTTTGTGTGCTGCTGCTGCTTTTGCTCAGGTGGCCATCCCATTGCTGTTTGTGCCTTTTCTGCAGGTGCCTTCGTAAGGCACTTGTCCCTACGTGAGTGTTGGCCTTTCCACGGCTCAATTTTTGTTGGCAGAGCGAACAGATGGCTTTGGTCCGATCTGAGGCACACACATTAAAAAATTTCCACACCGCTGAGCCACCCTGGGATGTGGGCACCTCAGCAGCTGATGCTGAAGGGCAAGTTGGCTGGCTGTACATAGGTGGCGAATCTGGCGATACATGGTGCCGGACTCTGCCACCAGCTGTTTCTGACGAAGAGCTGCCCCAGCTTCTTTCAGCAACTTCTATCCTCCTACTACTCTCTGACTCCCCCTCTGAACTGTCCCCCTCTTCATCTCCTCTATTGGGAACATACAGAGGATCCCTATCATCGTCATCATCGTAATCATCCTGCCCAGCTTCGCTTGCCTCAGAAAAATCCAAATGTGTAGGTCCTTCATCCTCCTTACACGTTACATCCATAGTGTTGTCGCGTAACGCAGACATATGAGCTGGTGAAAATTCATCTGGCTGTAACAATGGCTGTGCATCAGTGATTTCACCACCACTAAATAATTCTTGCGAAGTGTCAAATGCAGCGGAAGTGGTGCTAGTAGTAGCGCTGGTGGCTGAGCAAGATGAGGTGTTCTGTGTCGCTAAATACTCAACCACGTCCTGACAATCTTGGGAGGTGATGGGACGTGCCTTCTTCCGAGCACTGTACTGTGGGCCAGGTCCACACGAAATTACATTTACACGACCTCGCGCAGACCTGCCGGGTGGCCTTCCTCTGCCTCTGCCACTACCTCTTCCTCTTCCTCTACCTGTTTTGTCCATATCGGGTATGCACGGAGTGGTATATCACACTGCGTGCACTCACGTAGGTAGGTGGGTTCACTTAACTGCACAGGTATGCGCACTGATGCGGTGGGTTCACTGAACAGTACAGGTATACAGTGGCGGGTTCACTGAACACAACAGGTATGCAGTGGCGTGTTCACTAAACAGGTATACAGTGGCAGGTCCACTGAACAGAACAGGTATACAGTGGCGGGTTCACAGAACAGGTATACAGTGGCGGGTCCACTGAACAGAACAGGTATACAGTGGCGGGTTCACAGAACAGGTATACAGTGGCGGGTCCACTGAACAGAACAGGTATACAGTGGCGGGTTCACAGAACAGGTATACAGTGGCGGGTCCACTGAACAGAACAGGTATACAGTGGCGGGTTCACAGAACAGGTATACAGTGGCGGGTCCACTGAACAGAACAGGTATACAGTGGCGGGTTCACAGAACAGGTATACAGTGGCGGGTCCACTGAACAGAACAGGTATACAGTGGCGGGTTCACAGAACAGGTATACAGTGGCAGGATCACTGAACAGGTATGCAGTGGCAGGATCACAGTACAGGTATGCAGTGGGCTGAGGGCTCACTGAACAGAACAGGTATGCTGTGGCAGGATCACTGAACAGGTATGCAGTGGCAGGATCACAGTACAGGTATGCAGTGGGCTGAGGGCTCACTGAACAGAACAGGTATGCTGTGGCAGGATCACTGAACAGGTATGCAGTGGCAGGATCACAGTACAGGTATGCAGTGGGCTGAGGGCTCACTGAACAGAACAGGTATGCTGTGGCAGGATCACTGAACAGCTATGCAGTGGCAGGATCACAGTACAGGTATGCAGTGGGCTGAGGGCTCACTGAACAGAACAGGTATGCTGTGGCAGGATCACTGAACAGGTATGCAGTGGCAGGATCACAGTACAGGTATGCAGTGGGCTGAGGGCTCACTGAACAGAACAGGTATGCTGTGGCAGGATCACTGAACAGGTATGCAGTGGCAGGATCACAGTACAGGTATGCAGTGGGCTGGGGGCTCACTGAACAGAACAGGTATGCTGTGGCAGGATCACTGAACAGCTATGCAGTGGCAGGATCACAGTACAGGTATGCAGTGGGCTGAGGGCTCACTGAACAGAACAGGTATGCTGTGGCAGGATCACTGAACAGCTATGCAGTGGCAGGATCACAGTACAGGTATGCAGTGGGCTGAGGGCTCACTGAACAGAACAGGTATGCTGTGGCAGGATCACTGAACAGCTATGCAGTGGCAGGATCACAGTACAGGTATGCAGTGGGCTGAGGGCTCACTGAACAGAACAGGTATGCTGTGGCAGGATCACTGAACAGGTATGCAGTGGCAGGATCACAGTACAGGTATGCAGTGGGCTGAGGGCTCACTGAACAGAACAGGTATGCTGTGGCAGGATCACTGAACAGCTATGCAGTGGCAGGATCACAGTACAGGTATGCAGTGGGCTGAGGGCTCACTGAACAGAACAGGTATGCTGTGGCAGGATCACTGAACAGCTATGCAGTGGCAGGATCACAGTACAGGTATGCAGTGGGCTGAGGGCTCACTGAACAGAACAGGTATGCTGTGGCAGGATCACTGAACAGGTATGCAGTGGCAGGATCACAGTACAGGTATGCAGTGGGCTGAGGGCTCACTGAACAGAACAGGTATGCTGTGGCAGGATCACTGAACAGCTATGCAGTGGCAGGATCACAGTACAGGTATGCAGTGGGCTGAGGGCTCACTGAACAGAACAGGTATGCTGTGGCAGGATCACTGAACAGCTATGCAGTGGCAGGATCACAGTACAGGTATGCAGTGGGCTGAGGGCTCACTGAACAGAACAGGTATGCAGCCAGGAAGAAGTTAAGCCTAACTAATCTTTCCCTATATGAGAGACTGCAGCAGCTCGCCCTACTCTCACTAATGCAGGCACACGAGTGGCCGTAATGGCCGCCGCTGCCTGCCTTATATAAGGGGGGGTGGGGCTCCAGGGGCTAGTGTAGCCTAATTGGCTACACTGGGCCTGCTGACTGTGATGTAGAGGGTCAAAGTTGACCCTCAGGTGCATTATGGGGCGAACCGAACTTCTTCCGCAAAAGGTTCGCGTGCGGTACCCGCACGCGAACCATCTAAGTTCGCGCGAACCCCGTTCGCCGGCGAACCGTTCGGCCCAACTCTACCTTTAACCACTTCAGTCTACAGCGCTGAAAATCTCATGCATCCGAGCAACGTTCACCTCCCATTCATTCGCCAATAACTTTATCGCTACTAATCACAAATAATTGATCTATATCTTGTTCTTTCCACCACTAATTAGGCTTTCTTTAGGTAGTACATTTTGCTAACAATTATTTTTTTCTAAATCCATTTTAACAGGAAGATTAAGAAATAAATGGAAAAAAATCATTATTTCTTAGTTTTTGGCCATTGTAGTTTAAAATTAATACATGCTACCATAATTAAAACCCATGTATTTTATTTGCTTATTTGTCCCGCTTATTACGCCTTTTAAATTATGTCCCTATCACAATTTATGGCGCCAATATTTTATTTAGAAATAAAGGTGCATTTTTTCAATTTGCGTTCATCACTATTTACAAGCTTATATTAAAAAAAATGAATAAGATGCTCTCTTAACATGTATATTTAAAAAGTTTAGACCCTTAGGTAACTATTTATGTTGTTTTTTTTTATTGTAATTTTTTTATTTATTTTTTTAATTAAAAATGTATGTGGGTGATTTTAGCTTGGGAGGTAAACAGCAATTTTTAGATGTAATATAATGTTATTCTTTATTTAAAAATGTATGTGGGTGCAGTTTACTATTTGGCCACAAGATGGCCACAGTCAAAAAAGTTCCTGCAGCGTACGATCACGCTGCCAGGAACTATTAGGAGGCTGCAAACAATTTTTCCGCGCAGAAATACCGCGCTCTCTGCTTAGAAAGCGGCGGTATTTCTCCGGGGGGCTTAGTTCGGTGAATGGGAATTATATTCCCATTCACTGATCGGGGGGCTAGCGGCAGGCAGCGGGAGCGTGATCGATCTCGCGCAGCACGCTGCAGGAGCAGCACAGCCTATCTGGACGGATATATCCGTCCAGATAGGGTGAAGTGGTTAATGTCTAAACTGGTGGCAACAAAGTGAGTTCACCGCATATGAAGAACATCAAAAATCAGCCCAGTTAGACAATTTTTCCTCTCCAAGGTCATGTTACTTGGTAGTGTTACAAGCTCCCTGGTTTGAATCTGGGGCAGGTGTGTTACATTTGGTGGTAACACTCTCATACTGACCACTGGAAGTTCAGCATGGCACCTCATGGCAGAGGACTCTATATAAAGATGGCCTAGGCTATAAGAAGATTAACAACACCCTGAAACTAAGCTACAGCATGATGGCCAAGACCATGCAGTGGTTTAACAGGACAGGTTCCACTCAGATTAGGCCTTGCCATGGTCAATCAAAGAAATTGAGCGCACATGCTCAGTGTCACACCCAGAGGTTGTCTTTTACAAATAGTCATATGAGTACTGGCAGCATTGACGCAGGGGCCGGGGGGGCTGGATGGTAAGCTTGTGAATAATCAGACTATATGCTGCACACTGCATCAAATTGGTCTTCATGGCTGTCATCCCAGAGGAAAGCCTATTCTAAAGATTATGTTCAAGATTCAGAAATCCCATAAACAGTTTGCTGAAGACAAATAGACTAAGGAAATGGATTACTGGAACTATGTCCTGTGGTTTGATGAGACCAAGCCAAACCGATTATTTTCAGATGGTGTCAAGTGTGTGGGACAGCAACCAGGTGAGGAGTACAAAGACAAGTATGTCTTGCCTACAATCAAGCAACATGGGGAGACTAACATGGTTTTGGGTTTCGTAAGTGGTGCCAACACTGGGGATCTACAGTTCTTTAAGACAACTAGCTAAGTTTTCGTATTGCCCTTGAATGTATTTATACATGTTAACCAGGTCACCTCTGTGTTGTCTATTTTCCAAGCTAAATAATTCCAGTTTGTTTAACATTTCTTGGTAAATGTCTCCTTCTATCCAATGCCCAATGCTCACCAGCAGCTAAATTTTAATTCTTCACTGTATAACATTTGTTTCCAGAAGGCTTGTTTATGGCGTGTTAAGATTCTGCTTTATGTAGTTGCGAAAGTGAATCATAACATGCTTAGGGGTGCCTCAGACATCACTAAATGTTTGGCGATGCCGCGGTAAATGGGCTTAAAGGGACCCCGAGCAGTGCAGAAACTATGGAAAGATGCATATCATTTTAAAGCTCTCTTTCTCCTCTTTCCAATGATATATAAACCGCCACCCTATGCCTTTTAGTTTTCACTATTTTTGCGATTGAAATTGCCGCGGCCGTGATTTCAATCGCAAAAATAGAGAAAACTCGCCAGGAAGAGGAGAAAGAGAGCTTTAAAATGATATCCATCTTTCCATAGTTACATTGTATTACACAGGGCGACTTTTTCTGCTGAATGGAGCTTCTGACACTGGGGAAAGTATCGTCCTGTGTAATACAAGTAACTATGGAAAGATGGATATCATTTTAAAGCTCTCTTTCTCCTCTTTCTGGCGACTCCTAAATCGTCGCCCTACGCCTTTTAGTTTTCTCTATTTTCGTGATTGAAATCGCGGCCGCGGCAATTTCAATTGCGAAAATTAAAAGGCGTAGGGCGGCGGTTTATATATCATTGGAAAGTGGAGAAAGAGAGCTTTAAAATGATATGCATCTTTCCATAGTTTCTGCACTGCTCGGAGTCCCTTTAACACCGCAGAAATTGGAATTTTGTGGAAATATCACATCACTGCAACGCAGAAATTTCAGCCCAATCACAGAATTCTGAAGCATTGGACCAACCAGAGAGTGCAGAATATTTCTGTGGAAATCAGATGACAACAATAATTTTAGGCCAATCAGAAGACTTAAATAATTTTAGGCCAATGACAGAATGTATAATTTTACCTTGGAAATTGGATTACAGCAGTAATTTTATGACAGTCAGAAGACTGTGGAAGTATTAGGCCATTCAGATAATGTCGAAGTTTGCTGTAATTGCCAATCTTAAATTCGGTTTCTGCATAATAGTGTACATTTTGCATAAATAAAGCGGATTCCAAGTTTTTAAATGTTTATATTGACAATTAACTAGCTTTATTTACAATAATAAAAAAACAAAAAACAAAACAACATTCTGCAGAAATCTAAAAATCGGATTTCCGCAAAAAATCTGAAAAATCGGAAATACACTTATCAGAAAGCGGAAATTTTGGCAGAATTGGAAATCGGCATTTCCCACCATCCCTCCTCATTAAGAAAGACACACAGAAAGTTTACTAAGAGAAAGGAAGTCCACAGCTGAGAACAACCTCCTCCACACCACCAGCCTCACTCATGGCTTCTCAAGAATAAATGGGAACATTCTAAAACTGCACAGGAACTGCGTGCATGATGAGGACTAAAACATTGATGGTGCACGCCTACCTGTGTAAGGAAGAGAGGATGGGCATGTTGTATCTTGATAAAGGATATGGAAAAGAGTTACAAAATTCTTCATGAAAACGTGTTATGCTCAAGAGTAGTTTTTTTTGTACCAGCATAGAAGACCCCCAGTACACTTAATCATCAGGAATGAGCAGAAACTACGCCAGTGCGAATTTACGCATCGTAGTTCGCATCTACGCATCGTAGTTCATAGGCGAAGTTTCAAACCTACGCTTACGAATTTACGCATAGCGAAGTACCGCTACGCGTAGCTTACGCCACTATGCGTAGTTAACATGTGTATTGCGTAGTGAACTACGAATGCGTTACTCGCGTCTAATTTTCTGCATGCGATTGTATGCATACAAATTTACGCATTGGAAAGGGGAATGTACGCATAGAAGGGTTCCCAGTAAGTATCCGTAAACACTACGCTTCGCACTATGCGTAATTGCGTATTTTAACGCGTATTCTACGAAATGCATACGAAGCGAATATTTGTTTTCGAAGCCGTAGTTTGGCGCAGCGTAATTGCGTAAAACGACGCGTATTTCCAGCGTAGCGAAGTTGGCTGACTACGACCATCCCTGTTAATCATTACAAATTAGTTCCACTGGTTAAAATTCAGACTGGTAGTTGACAACTTCTGGCTTGTGTTAGGAGGTAATTCAATTATTGTGGCTAATGTAGAGTCACTCTCTTTCTAGATGTCCAATAAACACTCAATATACTTGACATGCTTCTGTTGTACATAGTGCTGAAGAGCAACAGAGACTGATGCTGGTCCCAACAGGTCAGCGCAGATAAGGTGGGGAGCAGTGGTGCCTGGAGAGCCTGGCATGTAGCTGTGGATATCGAGTAAGTACAATACACACGAGAAGCAAATGCTCACTCCAAGCCAGCAATCTGTCATTTTATATGGTCCAAAAAAAGCCCGTCAGCCAAACAAGTGCAATGGTATACACCCGTGTCTGCAGTACCAAATCTAGCAGGAATTGCATAAGTTTGGCAACATTCAGGTGAGAGGGTTTGGTCTGACGTAATCATAGACTATGTCACCAGCACGGGGGATGAGCAGAAACTATGCCAGTGCAAATTTACGCATCGTGGTTCTCATCTACGCAACGTAGTTCGCAGGTGCAGTTTCAAAACTACGCTTACGAATTTACGCGTAGTAAAGTACCGCTACGCATAGCTTACGCCCACTTCCGCGTGCGATTGTATGCTTACAAATTTACGCATTGGAAAGGGAAATGTATGCATAGAAGAGTTCCCATATAAGCATTTAAAGAGGAGTTAACGAGGAGTAAAGAGGAGTAAAATTTTCTGCATATGGGCATAAGCATCTGCATAAACTACGCTTCACACTACGCATAATTGCGTATTTTAACGCGTAGTCTACGAAATGCATACAAAACGAATATTTGATTTCGAAGCCAAAGTTTAGCGAAGCGTAATTGTGTAAAACCACACGTAGTTCCAGCTAAGTTGGCTGACTACGACCATCCCTGGACACCATGTGCAGTTATACCTCTCACATTGCCCCCCTCCTTAACTAACCATGTGCACCAGTGTTTGTGTTTGTACATTTCTTTTTTGCAGCTTCAAGTAGTTAGTTAGGGAGGGGGGGGGGCGATGTGGTGCCCCCTGCTGGTGAAATAATCTACAATTATGTCTGACTGAATCCTCTCACCTGAATGTTGTTACAACTTGCATCATGGAGAGTGTGCTCATTGATTGGCACCCACTCCCACTGGTCTGACAGGCAGCAACTAGCTAGCAGGAGATTCACAGCTTTTCCCCAACCTCTGGGGGAGGTTGTAGCAATGAATGTTCAGTCACTGGACAGATGTACCACAGAGTCCTTCATGCAATTAAACCTGTACACAAGGCTCCATTATGGTGATGGAAGAGGTGAAGCATCCTCCCTGTTATACATGTATGCTGTTTGCTTGGTTCAGTTGGCTGGTGATTGATATGCACCATGTAGAAGGAAGAAACATAATATACGTTTTTTCTAAGCCAATCTAGCAAGTGAATGCGCATGTTATTGGCAGTGGGGTGTGTGCAGCAGGGTGCTTGATCAACTGCTTTTTAACCACTTAAAGCGGTTTAAAACTCTGACAAAATTTTCAACAAAAATGTGTTTTCCTACTTTTTATAACCCATACAATTATCATATATATTTGCTTTTGTGCACAAGTATTACTATTCATTTAGATAATATAACTTCCCAAAGTTCATTTAATTTACTTTGAAAGCTGCTGGTGCATTTTATTTATAACTGTTGTCATTCTGTTGTAAATGCTGCCAGCAGTTATTTCTGATCTGTTTTTCACTTCAGCACTCATCAGCTGAAGTCCTGCACAGCCAGAGAATATTTACATAAATGTATCAAGTAAATAATGTGTACACAAGATAAGATTATAAGCAGTTTGGATGCGGGTTCTCCATGCAGAAGAAAGAGTCAGCCCTGTGATGTAACCCTTTGAATGCTGTTTTACTACAAAAAAAAAAAAACATTGTGTTAGTATATCATATGCTGTAAATAATATTTTAGAGCAAAGAAGAAATTCTGGGTAATATTCCGCTTTAAGTACGAGCAGTCTCTGCCCCTTTAAGGACCAGAAACCGCTGGTACAGAAATGGCGGTATCCTGAATAAATTGCCACACATACCCGCCGCAACCACCCTCACTATCGCATGTCGGGAACCTAGGCGACCCACTGTACCGTCTCTATGACGGCAGAGTTCCTGTGAGCCAGCCAGGAGCTGCTTGCATTGGCTCCTGGCCTTGTCTTTCAATGTAAACCAATGGGAGTTGCTTACATTAAAAGACAGGGTCAGTAGCCAATGAAATCGGCTTCTGACCCTCTCACGGGGCTCTCCCATCATAGAGACAGGCAGAGTGAGTGCTGTAATATGTACGAACAGAGGCGCCAAGCAGAGTAAAACAATGTTCTAAAAATGAACAAGCTGCCCTGAGGTGACTTATAGGATCATGGGTGCTGAGGCATACGGATATGCAAATTGTGGCATTGCAAAGTTACATTTTTTTCCACAAATAGTCACTTTTCAGTGGAAGAGATTAAAGTTAGGAGGGGGGTTAAGTGTTAGGCATAGGTAGAGGAAGGTCTTAGAGCTAGGCAGCGGTACAGGAGGGTCTCAGGTTTAAGCAGTGGCAGAGAGAGGTCTTAGGGTTAGGAATCAGTAGAGGGATGTCTTAGGGTCAGATATCGGTAGAGGGGGGTCTTAGGGTTAGGCATCGATGGGGGGGTCTTAGGTTTGAGCATCAGAAGAGGGAGGTCTTAAGGTTTGCATCGGAAGTGGGAGGTCTTAGGGTTAGGCAGAAGTAGAGGAGGTGCTTTTAGGGTTAGGTAGCAATAGAAGGAGGTCTTAAGGTTAGGCATCGATAGAGGGTGGAGTTGGGGTTAGGTATCAGTGAGGGTCTTTGGGTTAGGCATCAGTAGATAGAGATCTTAGGTTTAGGCATCGATAGAGGGCGGTGTTGGGGTTAAGCATCTGTGGGGGGTCTTTGGGTTAGGCATAGGTAGAGAGAGGTCTTAGGGTTAGACATCAGTAGAGAAGAGTGTTAAGGTTAGGCATTGGTAGAGGGAGGTCTTAGGGTTAGGCATTGGTAGAAGGAGGTCTTCAGGTTGAGTATTGGTAAAGGGGGAATTCTGTGTGAGAAGAGAACAGGGTTAGGTCATAGTAAAATATTGGTAAAGATTACCAATATTTTACTATTGTAATTCAGTAGTACAATATTGGTGATTTTACCGATATTCTACTAATGGCAATCTCCCTTTTTTTTCCAGGTGCCTTTTTTACATGTCTGTGTTCATACATTGGTATTGTAGATTTAACTGTTTTGTTCCTAATAAATTTGCATTATGTATTTGTGTTTCGAAAGCCAGACAGGACTGAAGAAGTGCTGCATTGTGACAGTGTGAAACAGCTGTAGACCCTCCTACTGAAATGGTTATAAAACATATGTTTTACAAAAAAAGAAGTGTGCTGAGTGATTAAATGCCTTTGCTGAAGATCGTTGGCGTGTGGCCACTGTCCAGCGCACCAGTCTTCCTCCTGCTAATTTTTGTACAAACTCAGAGTGCAAGGGGTAGATAAAAAAAATAGTTCATATATATTTTAGCTCAAGGATATACAGAAACTGTTCACAGGCTGTATCATTCAGTTGAGACAAGACATTCATCCTACTTTTTTAGCCTATAAACATAAGATAAGACTGTGGGGTTTAAAAAAAAAATCATTTTTAGGTGTAGGAGGATAGACACAGTTGTTTATCTCTTCAGTTTATTTTCACCTCTGGTTTATTTTAATGAAGGGTTCATTTTGCCCAAGGCTTGATGTAGTAATTATGGGTTGTTTATTCTAAAATAAATAGGTTAATTCCACTGTTGGAAATTCATGAACCAACTATTGTCCCACAAAATAGGAAATCCTTCAAAGAGTTCAGAAATTGGTGATTTTCTTCTAAAGTTCTTGTATGGTGACAGCTCATGTTCTTAAGCTCACCCTGACCAGAGTCCTGTGGAGAGAACCTTGTAGCTCCTTGTTCCTCAGGCTATAGATAATGGGATTTAAAAAGGAGGTGAAAAGTGTATAAACTATAGATATCATTCTGCCTGCAGTAACCTCCTTATCGCTGGGACGCAAATAGTTGAACAGTCCCGTTCCATAGAAAATAATAACCACTAAGAGGTGGGAACTGCAGGTGGAGAAAGCTTTCAGTCTTCCATCTTCTGTTTTAATCCTCACAATAGATTTAAAAATAAATACGTAGGAAAGTAAAGTGAGGATGATGACAATGGCTCCAAAAATTCCTGACATCGATAAAAGCAGGTTATTGAGATGTGTATCTGAACATGAGAGTTGAATTAACTGATATAATTCACAGAATAAGCCCTGGATGGATATAGGACCAAAGAAGGCTAATTTTAGGGAATAAAACACGTTCAACAAGGAGTAGAGATTGCCAAAAATCCAGGCACTGATTGCTAACTGAATGCACAAGTGAATACTTATCATGGTTGTGTAGCGCAGAGGATGGCATATGGCAGCATAGCGATCATAGGACATAATTGCTAGGATAAAGACTTCTGTGCAAATAAACCAGCAGAAGAAGAAGACTTGGGCTACACAAGTTGAATATAAAATCAGCTTCTTTCCAGGAAAGATGTTAACAGGTAAATGTGAGGCTGGAAGTGATGGTGTGGCAATGTCTAAAACTGAGAGATTTCCAAGGAAAAAATACATGGGGGTCTGCAGGTGGGAGTCTGTAACCACCAGGGCAATGATGAGGATATTTCCAGCCAAGGTAAAGAAATAGATGAGGAGGAAGAACAGAACAAGAGGGATCCGAGAGTATGTGAAGTCTGACAGACCAAGCAAGATGACCTCAGGCTGGGAAGTTTGGTTATTCATACAGCTGTTGATGGTGGCACTTTGAGGATTCATGAAGACATTGAATGCTGTTTTCTCCAGTTAATGCAGATAATTTGTAGAACGACAAATAGGAATTTGAGAGCCCTCTATAGTGTAGTAGTATGTAATGACCTGTATTGGTAGAAATATCTTATCATGAAATAATACTTACAAGTGTGGGTAACCACTAAGGCAACCATTGTAAAGGCAGATAAGGGGCAGAGCAGGATCATCCACCAGGCAACCTAGGCAGGTGCTTGGGGCATAGTGGGAGTCAGGGGGTCCACCAGCCACCTTCTCTGACCTCTCCACACTTCAGCTTATCAAAAAGATCACAAGGGGGCCCCAAATCTAATACTTTGAATAGGGCCCCATCACATCTTAATCCATCTCTGGTAATGGGTAACACCCCTTAAAAAGTGTAGACCAACAATGCAGATATTTGAAAAACAGAGGAGCCAGGGAGAATAATAATTACTAAAAACAGGTTAAACAATGTGAGGAAGTGGTAGACTTATCTCCCAATCGATGACACTAATGTTCCCCAACCCTGTCCTCCAGGCCCACCAACAGTGCATGTTTTGTGGAAATCCACAGAGGTAATTAATCTGCTCTGCTGAGACACTGATTACGCCACCTGTGATTGTGTGTGATTTCCTGCAAAACATGTACTGTTGGTGGGCCTTGAGGACAGGGTTGGGGAACTATGGATGATGCATATTGACTGATTTGGAAAAAAAAGAATTAATGAAGTACACTCCCCTTAGATGGTAAGACCACCTAGCAGGGCCTTCTTCCCCGTGTTCTCTTCTCTGTCACCATATGGACTCAGGCTCTCAATAGAGTTGGGCCGAACCTCCGATTTTAGGTTCGCGAACCGGGTTCGCGAACTTTCGCGTAACGTTCGGTTCGCGTTAAAGTTCGCGAACCGCAATAGACTTCAATGGGGATGCGAACTTTGAAAAAAAAAAATTATGCTGGCCACAAAAGTGATGGAAAAGATGTTTCAAGGGGTCTAACACCTGGAGGGGGGCATGGCGGAGTGGGATACACGCCAAAAGTCCCCGGGAAAAATCTGGATTTGACGCAAAGCAGCGTTTTAAGGGCAGAAATCACATTGAATGCTAAATGACAGGCCTAAAGTGCTTTAAAACATCTTGCATGTGTATACATCAATCAGGGAGTGTAATGAAGGTACTGCTTCACACTGACACACCAAACTCACCGTGTAACGCACCGCAAACAGCTGTTTGTGTAGTGACGGCCGTGCTGGACTGGTGCGCACCATGGCGAGAGTGCAGGTTTTGGTGGCTTTACAGCCCATATGGTCGCCTGGCTGATGTAGCTGAATGACAGAACAGTGACTGTCCAGCTGATCAAATTTGGTCTGACCACAATGAAGCAACGACCTTATTATCTTTTGTGTGCCCCCCGAGACACTCATCTAGGCGCCGGTCATTGCTTCATTGTGATACGCAAGCCCCTTCACCACGGCAAGGTAATGATCACGAAGGGGAATGGGCGCATGTACATGCCTTTTCTTTTGTTGTTGCAGCTGCCCGCAGTGCAGCCAGAAAAATTAGGCAGTCATGTACACGCACCAGAAAAGTTATTACAGCGGCCGCTGCTAGCAGCGGCCTAAAAAATTCACCAATCCGCCTGGAGTCCCGGACCCTGTTGGTGGTGGCGGAGAAGGTAGTCAAGCGGCCTGCAGGCAGGCATGCTGTGTGGAGGGACTGGGAGCGACTTAGTCTTCTTGGGGCAGGCCAGGCAGCCAGTCACACGGCGTGCAGGCAGAGATGCTGTGTGTGCGGGGACTGACTTAGTCTTGGGGCGAGCAGCAGCCCTCCGGGATCCATGCCTCATTCATTTTGATAATGGTGAGGTACTTAACACTTTTGTGACTTAGGCGACTTCTCTTCTCAGTGACAATGCCTCCAGCTGCGCTGAAGGTCCTTTCTGACAGGACGCTTGCGGCAGGGCAGGAGAGAAGTTGGATGGCAAATTGGGACAGCTCTGGCCACAGGTCAAGCCTGCGCACCCAGTAGTTCAAGGGTTCCTCATCGCTGTTCACAGCAGTGTCTACATCCACACTTAAGGCCAGGTAGTCGGCTACCTGCCGTTCCAGGCGTTGGTGGAGCGTGGATCCGGAAGGGCTACGGTGAGGCGTTGGACTAAAGACCGTCCGCATGTCCGACATCACCATGAGATCGCTGGAGCGTCCTGTCTTTGACTGCGTGGACACGGGAGGAGGATTAGTGGCAGTGGTACCTTGCTGGCGTTGTGCTGTCACATCACCCTTAAAGGCATTGTAAAGCATAGTTGACAGCTGGTTCTGCATGTGCTGCATCCTTTCCACCTTCAGGTGAGTTGGTAACAGGTCCGCCACTTTGTGCCTGTACTGAGGGTCTAGTAGTGTGGCCACCCAGTACAGCTCATTCCCCTTGAGGTTTTTTATACGGGGGTCCCTCAACAGGCAGGACAGCATAAAAGACGACATCTGCACAAAGTCGGATCCAGTACCCTCCATCTCCTCTTGCTCTTCCTCAGTGACGTCACGTAAGTCAACCTCCTCCCCCCAGACGTGAACAATACCACGGGAAGGTTGAGCAGCACAAGCCCCCTGTGACGCCTGCTGCGGGTGTTCTCCTGCCACCGTCCTCTCCTCCTCCTCCTCCCCCAAAGAAACACCTTGCTCATCGTCCTCTGAGTCTGACTCATCTTTTGCACACGACTTCTCTTCTTCCTCCTCCTCCCCCCTTTGTGCTGCCGCAGGTGTTGAGGAAACAGCTGGGTCTGATGAAAATTGGTCCCATGCCTGTTCCTGCCGTAACGGTTCCTGGTCACGCTCATTCACAGCTTCATCCACCACTCTACGCACAGCACGCTCCAAGAAGTAAGCGTAGGGAATTAAGTCGCTGATGGTGCCCTCACTGCGGCTCACCAGGTTGGTCACCTCCTCAAACAGCCGCATGAGCCTGCATGCATTTTTCATCAGTGTCCAGTTGTCGGGCCAGAACATCCCCATTTTCCCAGACTGTTTCATTCTACTGTAGTTGTAGAGGTAGTGGGTGATGGCTTTCTTCTGTTCTAGCAGGCGGGAGAACATGAGCAGGGTCGAATTCCAGCGAGTCGGGCTATCGCAAATGAGGCGTCTCACCGGCATGTTGTTTTTCCCCTGAATTTCCGCAAAGCGTGCCATGGCTGTGTAAGACCGCCTCAAATGCCCACAGAACTTCCTGGCCTGCTTCAGGACATCCGCTAAGCCAGGGTACTTTGCCACAAATCTTTGAACAACTAGATTCATGACATGTGCCATGCAGGGTATGTGTGTCAGCTTCCCCATATGCAAAGCGGCAAGCAGATTGCTGCCGTTGTCGCACACCACGTTGCCTATCTCCAGGTGGTGCGGGGTCAGCCACTCATGCACCTGTTTCTTAAGAGCAGCCAGGAGAGCTGCTCCAGTGTGACTCTCCGCTTTGAGACAAGACATGTCTAAGATGGCATGACACCGTCATACCTGGCATGCAGCATAGGCCCTGCGGAGCTGGGGCTGTGTAGCTGGAGAGGAGAACTGCCACTCAGCCAGGGAGGAGGAGGACAGTGAAGAGCATGTAGCAGGAGGAGAGGAGGTGGTAGGAGGCCTGCCTGCAAGCCGTGGAGGTGTCACAATTTGGTCCGCTGCGCCCTGCTTGCCATCGTTCACCACCAGGTTGACCCAATGGGCTGTGTACGTAATGTAGCGGCCCTGCCCGTGCTTGGCAGACCAGGCATCCGTGGTCAGGTGTACCCTTGACCCAACGCTCTTCGCAAGAGATGACACCACTTGCCTCTCAACTTCACGGTGCAGTTGGGGTATGGCCTTTCTCGAAAAATAAGTGCGGCCTGGCAACTTCCACTGCGGTGTTCCGATGGCCACAAATTTACGGAAGGCCTCAGAGTCCACCAGCCGGTATGGTAACAGCTGGCGAGCTAACAGTTCCGCCACGCCAGCTGTCAGACGCCGGGCAAGGGGGTGACTGGCCGAAATTGGCTTCTTCCGCTCAAACATTTCCTTCACGGACACCTGACTGCTGCTGTGGGCAGAGGAGCAGGAAGCGCTCAAGGGCAGAGGCGGAGTGGAGGAGGGTGCCTGTGAAGGTGGAAGGGAGAAAGCGGCAGAAGCAGATGATGCACCTGAAGGAGGAAGAGGAGAAGGAGGGTGGCTTTTCTTTTGTGTGCTGCTGCTGCTTTTGCTCAGGTGGCCATCCCATTGCTGTTTGTGCCTTTTCTCCAGGTGCCTTCGTAAGGCACTTGTCCCTACGTGAGTGTTGGCCTTTCCACGGCTCAATTTTTGTTGGCAGAGCGAACAGATGGCTTTGGTCCGATCTGAGGCGCACACATTAAAAAATTTCCACACCGCTGAGCCACCCTGGGATGTGGGCACTATGGGGACCTCAGCAGCTGATGCTGAAGGGCAAGTTGGCTGGCTGTACATAGGTGGCGATACATGGTGCCAGACACTGCCACCAGCTGTTTCTGACGAAGAGCTGCCACAGCTTCTTTCAGCAACTTCTCTCCTCCTACTACTCTCTGACTCCCCCTCTGAACTGTCCCCCTCTTCATCTCCTCTATTGGGAACATACAGAGGATCCCTATCATCATCATCATCGTAATCATCCTGCCCAGCTTCGCTTGCCTCAGACAAATCCAAACATGCACCATCAGTAGGTCCTTCATCCTCCTTACACGTTACATCCATAGTGTTGCCGCGTAACTCAGACATATGAGCTGGTGAAAATTCATCTGGCTGTAACAACAATGGCTGTGCATCAGTGATTTCAACACTAAATAATTCTTGCAAAGTGTCAAATGCAGCGGAAGTGGTGCTAGTAGTAGCGCTGGTGGCTGAGCCAGATGAGGTGTTCTGTGTCGCTAAATACTCAACCACGTCCTGACAATCTTGGGAGGTGATGGGACGTGCCTTCTTCCGAGCACTGTACTGTGGGCCAGGTCCACACAAAATTACATTTACACGACCTCGCGCAGACCTGCCGGGTGGCCTTCCTCTGGCTCTGGCACTACCTCTTCCTCTACCTGTTTTGTCCATATCGGGTATGCACGGAGTGGTATATCACACTGCGTGCACTCACGTAGGTAGGTGGGTTCACTTAACTGCACAGGTATGCGCACTGATGCGGTGGGTTCACTGAACAGAACAGGTATACAGTGGCGGGTTCACAGAACAGGTATGCATTGGCAGGTTCACTGAACAGAACAGGTATGCAGTGGCGGGTTCACTGAACAGTACAGGTATACAGTGGCGGGTTCACTGAACACAACAGGTATGCAGTGGCGGGTTCACTGAACAGAACAGGTATACAGTAGCGGGTCCACTGAACAGAACAGGTATACAGTGGCGGGTTCACTGAACACAACAGGTATGCAGTGGCGGGTTCACTGAACAGGTATACAGTGGCGGGTTCACTGAACAGAACAGGTATACAGTGGCAGGTTCACTGAACAGAACAGGTATGTAGTGGTGGGTTCACTGAACAGTACAGGTATACAGTGGCGGGTTCACTGAACACAACAGGTATGCAGTGGCGGGTTCACTGAAAAGAACAAGTATACAGTAGCGGGTCCACTGAACAGAACAGGTATACAGTGGCGGGTTCACTGAACACAACAGGTATGCAGTGGCGTGTTCACTGAACAGGTATACAGTGGCGGGTTCACTGAACAGAACAGGTATACAGTGACAGGTTCACTGAACAGAACAGGTATGCAGTGGCGGGTTCACTGAACACAACAGGTATGCAGTGGCGGGTTCACTGAACAGAACAGGTATACAGTAGCGGGTCCACTGAACAGAACAGGTATACAGTGGCGGGTTCACTGAACACAACAGGTATGCAGTGGCGGGTTCACTGAACAGGTATACAGTGGCGGGATCACTGAACAGAACAGGTATACAGTGGCAGGTTCACTGAACAGAACAGGTATGCAGTGGCGGGTTCACTGAACAGTACAGGTATACAGTGGCGGGTTCACTGAACACAACAGGTATGCAGTGGCGGGTTCACTGAACAGAACAGGTATACAGTAGCGGGTCCACTGAACAGTACAGGTATACAGTGGCGGGTTCACAGAACAGGTATGCAGTGGCAGGTTCACTGAACAGAACAGGTATGCAGTGGCGGGTTCACTGAACAGAACAGGTATACAGTGGCGGGTTCACTGAACACAACAGGTATGCAGTGGCGGGTTCACTGAACAGAACAGGTATACAGTAGCGGGTCCACTGAACAGTACAGGTATACAGTGGCAGGTTCACTGAACAGAACAGGTATGCAGTGGCGGGTTCACTTAACAGAACAGGTATACAGTAGCGGGTCCACTGAGCAGAACAGGTATGCAGTGGCGAGTTCACTGAACAGTACAGGTATACAGTGGCGGGTTCACTGAACAGAACAGGTATACAGTAGCGGTCCACTGAACAGAACAGGTATGCAGTGGCGGGTTCACTGAACAGTACAGGTATACAGTGGCGGGTTCACAGAACAGGTATGCAGTGGCAGGTTCACTGAACAGAACAGATATGCAGTGGCGGGTTCACTGAACAGTACAGGTATACAGTGGCGGGTTCACTGAACAGAACAGGTATACAGTGGCGGGTCCACTGAACAGAACAGGTATGCAGTGGCGGGTTCACTGAACAGTACAGGTATACAGTGGCGGGTTCACTGAACAGAACAGGTATACAGTAGCGGGTCCACTGAACAGAACAGGTATGCAGTGGCGGGTTCACTGAACAGTACAGGTATACAGTGGTGGGTTCACAGAACAGGTATGCAGTGGCAGGTTCACTGAACAGAACAGGTATGCAGTGGCGGGTTCACTGAACGGGTATACAGTGGCCGGTTCACTGAACAGAACAGGTATACAGTGGCGGGTTCACTGAACAGAACAGGTATACAGTGGTGGGTCCACTGAACAGAACAGGTATGCAGTGGCGGGTTCACAGAACAGGTATGCAGTGGCAGGTTCACTGAACACAACAGGTATGCAGTGGTGGGTTCACTGAACAGGTATACAGTGGCGGGTCCACTGAACAGAACAGGTATGCAGTGGCAGGTTCACTGAACACAACAGGTATGCAGTGGTGGGTTCACTGAACAGGTATGCAGTGGTGGGTTCACAGAACAGGTATGCAGTGGTGGGTTCACAGAACAGGTATGCAGTGGCAGGTTCACTGAACAGGTATGCAGTGGTGGGTTCACTGAACAGGTATGCAGTGGTGGGTTCACTGAACAGGTATGCAGTGGTGGGTTCACAGTACAGGTATGCAGTGGTGGGTTCACAGAACAGGTATGCAGTGGTGGGTTCACTGAACAGGTATGCAGTGGTGGGTTCACTGAACAGGTATGCAGTGGTGGGTTCACAGTACAGGTATGCAGTGGTGGGTTCCCAGAACAGGTATGCAGTGGTGGGTTCACTGAACAGGTATGCAGTGGTGGGTTCACAGAACAGGTATGCAGCCAGGAACAAGCTAAGCCTATGCAGGCACACGAGTGGCCGTAATGGCCGCCGCTGCCTGCCTTATATAAGGGGGGTGGGGCTCCAGGGGCTAGTGTAGCCTAATTGGCTACACTGGGCCTGCTGACTGTGATGTAGAGGGTCAAAGTTGACCCTCCATGTGCATTATGGGGCGAACCGAACTTCCGCAAAGGTTCACCTGTGGGACGCGAACGCGAACCACGGAAGTTCGCATGGAAACGTTCGCAGGCGAAACGTTCGGCCCAACTCTAGCTCTCAATGCTTGGCTAACTTATACAGCTGGAACTGAAACTTGTACTGACGAAGTGTGTCATAAGTACACAGAAAACTCATGTCATAGTTAGTGAAGTGCATGAATTTTGCATAATCATAATTTCCCATCATAATACACAAATACAATGTAAAATCGAAATTTGAAATTTTAGGAAAAATCATAATTCATTTCATATATAAACTTAATCAGGGACCGTAATTTTGCAATGCAGTGTAATTTTCACATAATTTTGTGCCAAATTATCGGTTAATAGCAAAGCTCCCATACATGCTATGATCTTCAACATTGCTAAGTGTGTTAAGGGATATAGTGGTAATAAGACAAAAAAAGGCATTTTTCAAAAAGTCCTTGTAGTTTTTGAAATAATTGATTATGAAATTGCTAAGGAAGAATGAGTTTTAAACTATAATTTTCCTTTAACTACTAGCCGATGGGCATGACCGCGGAGGCAGCACCAGGACCGCCTAACGCCAATTGGTGTAAAGTCCTAGGTGGGGATTTGCAGGAGATCACACGTGCCGCAGTGGCAATCGCCGCTAGGAGACTGTTAGATGGTGAAACCAACATCTATTTAGTCTGTACAGCGCTGCAATCTATGGCAGCGCTGTACTGGGGACAGCCGTGTGACACGGCTGTCCCCCTGGGTGGCAAGACAGCGATCCGTGATGACAATAGCATTTATAGGCTTTGCTATTAACCGCTAAAGTCAGCACAAAATTGCTTAACTATCCAAACCGTAAAAATTTGTTTAATGTGAAAAAATTAATTGAATGTACAAACCATAATTACATATGGCCATAATTGCAAAACCAATGCATGAAATTTTCCGTAATCATAATTAGCAGATTACGATCATCGATGGCCATAGTGTAAATACATTTTTCTTGTTATTTTAACTAAATTCTGTGTCATCCTTGAGGTAAGCCCCCTACCAATCGATTGGTTTCTTTACAGTTTTGAATGTATTTTATTGTTTTTGGGGGCCTCTTTCCCTGTTATATGAACAAACACAGAAAAGATGGGGTATTTATATTATAGTATGATAAAGATTTACACTCATAAAGTACTGTCCATGCTGCAAGCCGGCAAACTCTATTCATAGAATAGCCACAAAGAGTGAGTCAGATCATCTTGGCACCTACACAGCACCATGTAGCACCTGAATTTGGCACTGCCAAAGATAATATTAACCTCCCTATCGGTATCGATGGTTATACACCATACAAAACATGCTGTGAGCAGTATTGACATGCATACACGTCAATACTCTCCTGCACTGAATACTAGACCCTTGCTTGACACATTTTGGCAAGGTACAGGGAAAAAAGGTTATGATAATAAATTTGGTTCACTTTTTGCCAGAAATCCTGTGGAAACTGAATTCCAGGGAGGTTAGTAACGGCTATAACACGGCTGGGAGAATTTCTCCTAAAATCCCTGTAATTTGGGTACCAGTCATAGCCAGACCCCAAATTACATGTCCGAAGAGACAAATAAGGTTATCAGTAGGGGAATATATTTATATTCCCCTACATAGCCTAGTGCATGGAGAGCTGACTCTCGGCTTCTCACCTTGCCCAACTAACCATTGCTGGGACCAGAGCCGGCGCTTCCATAGAGGCAAAGGGGGCAACTGCCCTGGGGCTCCTGCATCCAAAGGGGCCCCAAGTGTCCCCCTTTGCCTCAAATCACTTGTCTGCTGGGCTCCTAGATACCCCTGCGCACTCCCCCACAGCTGCAGCCGGCGAGGCCCCCCCAGCTCGCTTCTCCCCGCCTTTTTTCCCTTCCCCCTACACGCTGTCCCCCCGCAGTGTAATAAATGCAGTGGGAGACAGACACATTCACTTCCCAAACAAACCAGGCAGGGCAGCTTTCGTCTTTCTCCCCTGTAGTGATTGTCTTGCACTTCTTGCTAATCCGTTTGGGCTCTAGTGCCTGAACGGAGAAGCAGGAAGTAAAGGACAAGCACTACAGGTAAGTCAGATGGGAGCTGCATTGCCTGCTGCACCATTCAGAAGGTGAGCGTGTCTGTCTCCCACTGCCTTTATTACACTGCGGAGGGGGGGCGGAGCTAGCGAGGGGGGGGGGGTCTGGCCAGCAGAATCCGCACTGGGGGGGGAGGTTGCGGGAGTGTTGTGGTGGGTATTGGTGTTGGGACTTCAGATTACTTTTGCCCTGGGGCCCCATTTTAGCTGGAACCGGCCCTGGCTGGGACCATACATACGCCATAGGCCCATAGAGGTAAGCTCAAAGTGCTCAAAGTGTAATTCTATATAAAACTAGACAGATAATTGTTTCCAGGACAGATCACTAACACTTGGCTCTTTGGCAGGAGTTTCATGAAAGAGCAACTTCTTCTTCACAGGTAAGTAATACGTTGTATAAAAATTTGTTTATAGTTACAGTAATTAGCTTGAGACTTTAACAAACACAATTGCATCTCACAATTTACCAGTGTTGAGCGAAAATGCACATATTCATTCCGCTATTTTTTTTACAGAAATAATGTTAAATTCAGCTTTTGATAAACAATCTTACGCTTTATGCAAATTTTCATGGTTAAATAGAGATTTGTCATGTTTTTCGCAATTTTTTGTTAATTTGTTTCCTTTGACCATTTTGCAAAAATACAATGTATTTTCATGAATATTTTCTCGAAATCGAAAACAGCATTTGCAGGCAACACTAATATTTACATATTATATGCATGCTCTGGGGGGAAGAACTAAGTATAACATGTGATTTTTCCTCTTTGAATAGAGCACAGTTACATCAGAATTTTATGAAAATTAAACCAGGGTTTGATGCAAAAATACAAAGGGGTGAAGTATGCATGTGGTGGGGATCCCTTTGAATGAATGAGGTTGTATACATGAAAGATTTTGTATATGCAATTTGTAATATACAATGCTATTTGCATATTGTATTTTTCTTTGCTTTGAATATCAATTAAAATTAGAATCAGGCCCGAATTTACATCACAGGAGCCTTTAAGCACAGATGTCCTGACACCTTATGCATGGTACACACCATACAATTCTCTGTTACATTTTACTGTTAGATTTTCTGTTATGCTGGGAATACACAGCTTGATTCTGAGCCATTAGGATGGCTCAATAGATCATTTCTGGCACGTCTGATCTGCTGCCCGATCGTTTTGACGCTCAATTCTGAATCAGGGACAATGGAAAAAGATAAGAAAAACAAGCGGAAGGATAAGAGAATCGCCCGCAGAATTAAGCGGCAAAAATAATTGGGCGCAGAATCGAGCGGCAAAATTGAGCCGTGTATGCCCAGCATAAGATTATTTTCTGTAAAGTACTGGTAGAGACTGGTCATTATATCTAGTGCATTGTCTTCTGGTTATCTCCTGCTGAATAGAACAATGTCTAATTGCTAGGCAGATAGATGGTTAGATAGTTAATTTCCAACATGTTGGAAATTATCTATCTGGCAGGTAAATCTAAAAATGTTTTTACAGAAAATTGTATGGTGTGTACTAGGCATTAGACTTCGCCCTCCATGGACCTACAAACCCCCACAAACCTCAACCCAAGTGTTTGGGCAGTCCCAGCTGTCACCTCTCCGCTACTTCCCCTGCCTGGTGTAGGTAGCTACAGGTGCCCTTAGTACTAGGTAGCCAGAGGTACCCTCAGTATTAGGTAGCTAGAGGTGCCCCTGATTGAAGGGAGATGTTGTCAGTGGAATGCCGAGAGCTGTGTGAGTAACCTCTCATTTACACTCTGCTCAGGAATCTGTATAGGGAAGGAGGGAGCCCCTGGGGAGGTAAGTGAGCTGTATTTCCATCACCGAGCACCTGTAGGCATGTGCCTACAGTGCCTTATGGTAAATCCATCCCTGATAAGAATAGTTCTACTGAGCTTTGTGTGCTAAATAGACTATTCTTTTTATTTTAAACTGATGAATAAAGTTTGAAAAGTGGAAGAAATAAGCGTCAGTGAAATTCAATAAGGTTGAAAAAGTGATGAATGAGATAGTAATAATTACAGATTCCAGCTGGCATGGACATTTCATGCAAACTGTATGCAGGTTGGAAATCAAATGTGCTTCTTGCTGCTTTTCACTGGCTAAATTCTAAATGGAATCCAAGTTTCATTAGACTTGTATGTAAGCTAGAAGTTTTAGGATATCATTGACCAATAGGTAATGTAAAAGTAGTCAACAGAAGCCTCTTCGACTCTGTTCAGCTGTTATGAAGCATTACTTCTTTCACCTACCAAATATTGCAAAAATTAAGCATCTCATTCCTTCAGGGGATCTTCCAACCCTAGTTCTTGCCTTCATCACATCACGGCTGGACTATTGCAATGCCCTATATACAGGTCTTCCAAATACACCACCTGCAGCTAGTGCAGAATGCTGCCGAAAGACTGTTAACAAGCCAACCCCAGAATTGCCACATAACATCGATCCTTTGTTCACTACACTGGCTACCCATAAAATGGACAATCCTTTTCAAAATTGGCATGCTAACATTCAAATCCCTAAATGACCTAGGCCCCGGATAACTGAAGGATTTGTGGCAACTGCGTCACATGTGTTACTTAGGCCTAAAGGTGGCCACACACCATACACTTTTTTTAAATATCTGTTCAATTTAAGAATTGCAATCAATTTTTCTGACTGATTGTAACATTTCAAAAATATGACCAATGTACCACACATGTATGTTCAATTTCCCCCCCAATTATGATGAAAATGATTGGAAACTCTGACAAAATTGCTAGGGTGTGTATGTTAATAAATTGACAATCCAACACACACCATACAATCTTTAGAAAGATTGAAGAAAAATATCTGGGATTCCGGATCAATTAAAATCGAAGAAAATGGGAAATCCGATCGGATTTTTCAATCGAATGAAAAAAAAAGCTTTCGATTTTTTTCGAGAGATACGATCGTTTTTATTGAATTGCTATAAAATCGGATCATTTTACTGTATCGTGTGTGGCCACCTTAAGAGCCACTATAGCAAATTCAGCAGTTATTTATGCTTTGTAGTCATCGCAAATCCGAAAGCATTTTGCTGCAAAAAGTCAATATCCATGATCCCACAAGAGCGAATGCAATTTGCCAAAATCGTAGTTGCCCTGCAGGCAGCATTTTTGGAACAATTTCATTAGAGAAAGCAGAGCCCATAATTGCCTTACCTGAAATCGCTTCAGGAAATCACTCGACTTTTAAGTGTTGAAATCACTCAAAAAAATGCTAGTGTTTTTTGAGGGTGTTTTGCAATTGCAAGTGGGTCCAAGGCCTGAGAGTGTTCCAACTCCCACTCTCCCCATTTTTGCTTTTTGGGGTTATTATTTTGTATAGCAGGCATGATTGTCTTTTTTTTTTTTTTTAAATAAATATGGTCATGACAAATAACAGTAACAGCACTAAAAGTTTCTACAAGTGAATCTCAAGAAATTAAAATATTGTGCTAAAGCCCATTTATTTCAGTAATTTAAGTAGTTCAGTAATTTAACTTACAAGGTGAAGCTAAAATATATGGAATAGGAACCCTTTGTAGTTGTTTTGGATTAATTAGCCGATTACAGTCTGACACCTTGAGCCTAGGCTAACAGACATTTTCACAATATTCTAATGGCCTGAAATTATGATTTAGGGTTCTCATAAGCTGTAAGCCATAATCATCAACATTATAACACATAGGTTATCATTCATAAAGCATTTCCGCATGCGGAAATGCTTAATACCGCTGACTTTACCGACCACATTACAAAATGTCCATTTATAAAGGCTCTTTCCGCATGAGGAGCTGACATTCCCGTGCAGAGTGACAACGTACCGCCTTGTGCGGTGTTGATATGCAGTTATCCAGAAAAAGTAGCAAAATGTCCATTCATAAATATTACCGCATAGCGGTATCGGAAGGGGATTACCGATTCCTTGGATGTAGCGGGAAGCTTGCGGAGTACTTGTAAGTGAATGGGACGGACCTCCCAAGCAGCAGAAGAGAGAGCAGCGCATGGAGGGAATCGGGCAGCTTTTCTTTTTCGTTTCCGCATGCCTACCGCCCGCCTACCGACACCATTCTCCAGAAAACCTCCGCACTGCTATCGCACCAGGCACAATTTTTATGAATGACCACCCAGAAGGCTAAACTACCGACGGTGGTATTCTCCCGCACGGGTTCTCCTTACCACCAGCAAGTTTATGAATGATAGCCAATGTGGCTTGAAATATTTTGCTTTGCATGTAATGAGTCTATTGTATTTCATATATTAGTTAAATTACTGAAATAAATGGACTTTTGCACGACATTCTCATTTTTCAAGTTTCACCTGTAATACATATTATATTACTATAATATTATATTCCGATTTTATTGCTGTTTTTATGTATGCATTAAACCCAAATATAGACCTTTTAAAAAAATGCTAAATCACCTGTTTGTACCTCTATGAACAGACCCTTGTGTGTTGTGCTTTCCGGATTACAAACCAATATGCAACTGCAGAAGAATATTCCTGAGATAATATAAGTGCAGCACTCACCTTTATATTAGCTACACATTCACCCCTGTGTGTGACATGCTGTGATTATTACATACAAGGGAGGAATTTGTGATCTGGCCAGCACTGCTATATTGAGCAATCATCATCAGGGATTCAGCATTTATTATTACACAGGAGTAAAAGGTCTACATAAAATAACGTTCACAGCTCTGTATGCAATCCTATTCTAAAAAATATACAAACTGTATGTATAGCCCTACTTATGCACTGCAGGATTCTATAGCAGCATATTGTTCCTTCACCTCATTCTATGCAAGGGTTTGGCACATCAGGTGATGAGAAACACGGAGATGTGGAATCCTCGCATCTCACCCCGTATAAAAGCACTGAGGACTCCCCCGAGACCTCAGCTGTCACTCTTCTGTGTCTCATTACAGGGAAACATGTCACTGCGGTCCCACGAGGGAACAACTGCAGAAAGAAAGATTTCCTTCCTACAAAACATGATTTAGAGGCAAAGTTTTCTGGACATCATTCTTAACTTCCCTACCTTTAGTTTTTAGCCATGAACACTTATTTTACAGTATTTGTCAATGAATGCTTAAATAAAGATATACAAATAAACAAAAGGAAAAAAAAACGAAATTAAAAAAAATAAAATAGCAAAATTTTAAAAAATAGAAAAAATTTAATGAGACAAAAATTTTTTGTATCTGGTGTCACGGTCAGTTACCTGTCCAGGACCGGCGGTTGGCACAAACGGATGCTGGCAGGTCTCCCAGTGTAGTTCGCCGGCGTGGGGATCTGGCGTTCTGCACACCACGCGCCGCGTTGTGCAGCGTAACCGGTGGTGGCAAGAGCTGCTGACGTGGCGCTGTGCGCGCGTGCGCGTAAGAGACTTGTTTATGCATATTCTCTGCCTGTTGCGTTGGGCGTGCGCGCGGGTGCGTGTGTGCGTGCGCATGCGCACGGTGTGACGCGCTACGCATTGGCGCCAAATGGCCTATTTAAGTCTGGAGAGCGCCACTCTCCAGTGCTGTAGTATTACAGTTAGTTTGTGAGTGTGTACTCCCGTGACCTGACCTAGAGTCTGCCTGTTTGTCTTCTGAATGCCGATCCTTGCCTGTCTGACTGCCCGCTCCGTTGCCGACCTCCTGCTTGTACGACTGCCCGCTCTGTTAACGACCTCTGCCCATCTGAGAACCCGTCTTGTTGCCGACCTCCTGCTTGTACTAGAATCTGATCCGTTGCTGAAACCTACTTGTCCAGGGATCTGCTCAACTCTCCAGTCACCAGCTGTCATCCATTTAACTGGGTTTCTGAGTCATTGCAGTACCCGACTCAGCCTGCGGGGGCGCTGCTTAACCAACCTGAACTCTGCTACGGTTCTGCAAGCGCTCCTGCCCCTTGGTTACTGTTGGCTCCTGTTCCAACCTCAGGGACCTCAGTTGGCAAGTCGCAGGGGTTGCTGTCCTCAGCACACCGGTCTCCATCCACCAAGGTTTGTGACAAAATACTACAGCCACAACATGGAGACCGCTGAGGCAGCAAACGTTCTGGGAACATTATGCAAACAGATATCTACTTTAAACGAAGCAATCAAGGAACTTCAAGCTGGCCACATACAACTGGAAGGATGGATCAATGCCTTAGCCAGAGCCACTCCCACTGCCCCTGTAGCACCTGCCCCTGCTGTTGCACCGCCACCTCCACCTCCTGCTCCAGCTGCTGCTGTTTCTGCCACCATTCCTGAACCTAGGGTTCCTATTCCAGATCGATTCTCAGGAGACCGCACCAAATTCCGAGCTTTTCAGCATTCCTGCCAGTTATTCTTTTGCTCTACAACCACGAACCTTTGCACTTGAGGAAACCAAAGTTGGATTCATCATTTCACTATTGCAAGGGGAACCACAGTCCAGTGCTGGGCCGAAATTACGCATTAGCGTAATTACGCATCGTAATTCACTACAAATGCACCGTAAGCGTTACGTGTAAGGTTATGGTATTACGCTTAATTAATTACGCGTAGACTGTGGGTTACGTTTTTACGCGTAACAAATTACGCGTAAGACAGTAAACTCCCATTGAAATTACACAGTCTGCCGTAATCGCGTAATATTACGCTCCCGTATAATATAAAAAAGCCGCTAACTTTAAGGGTTAATAGCAAAGCCCCCTTAAGTGCTAAGAGCCTCAAATTTGGAGAATATATTAAGGAGATCAGAAGGAATACGAGGAAATTTTTTTTTTCAAAAAGACCTTATAGTTTTTGAGAAAATCGATGTTAAAGTTTCAAAGGAAAAATATATACATTTAAAAACCCGCCGACTTTAACGGTTAATAGCAAAGCCTGCTTAAAATTTAGAAACACCAAATTCACAGGGTATATTAAGGGGATCAGTGGGAATAAGAGGAAAACAATTTTTTTCAAAAAGACCTTATAGTTTTTGAGAAAATCGATTTTTAAGTTTCAAGGGCAAAAATGTCTTTTAAATGCGGAAAATGTCAGTTTTTTTTGCACAGGTAACAATAGTGTATTATTTTCATAGATTCCCCCAAGTGGGAAGAGTTTTACTTACTTCGTTCTGAGTGTGGAAAATATTGAAAAAAAAACGACGTGGGGTCCCCCCTCCTAGACCTCTTTAACCCCTTGTCCCCCATGCAGACTGGGATAGCCAGAATGCGGAGCACCGGCCGCGTGGGGCTCCGCACCCTGACTATACCAGCCCGCATGGTCCATGGATTGGGGGGTCTCGGAAGGGGAGGGGCAGCCAAGCTTTCCCCTCCCCCTCCGAGCCCTTGTCCAATCCAAGGACAAGGGGCTCTTCTCCACCTCCGATGGGCGGTGGAGGTGGAGGCCGCGATTTCCTGGGGGCGGGGTTCATGGTGGCATCTGGGAGTCCCCTTTAAAAAGGGGTCCCCCAGATGCCCACCCCCCCTCCCAGGAGAAATGAGTATAGAGGTACTTGTACCCCTTACCCATTTCCTTTAAGAGTTAAAAGTAAATAAACACACAAACACATAGAAAAAGTATTTTAATTGAACAAAAAACATAACCACGAAAAAAGTCCTTTAATATTCTTAATTAACCATTAATACTTACCTGTCCCTTTAAAAGCCAGTTCCCACGCAATATCCTCGGAAATATACTAATCAGTTACAATGTAACAAAGTTATTACAATGTAACAACTTTGTTACTTTGTAACACCACCGCACCCGACGTCACTCGCCGCTCACCCGCCGGCCGCCGCATACACGTTAAGTCCCCGCCGGCTCCCGCCGTCCACTCCGCCCACACCTGTCACCCATATACATGCTGGCACCCATGGGTGCCAGCATGTATATAGGTGACATGTGGTAGAGGCGGGGAGGGCAGCGGAGCCGGCGAGGACTTAGCGTCCCTTCACCCGACAGAGCTCTGAGCTATAGCTCAGAGCTCTCGAAAGCATCTTTATATTTGGGCTCCAAGGAGCCCCATTGGTCCTTAGCAGACCAATGGGGTTCCTTCAAATCAGAAGGAACCCCATTGGTCTGCTAAGGACCAATGGGGCTCCTTGGAGCCCAAATACAAAGATACAAAGATGCTTTCGAGAGCTCTGAGCTATAGCTCAGAGCTCTGTCGGGTGAAGGGACGCTAAGTCCCCGCCGGCTCCGCTGCCCTCCCCGCCTCTCCCACATGTCACCTATATACATGCTGGCACCCATGGGTGCCAGCATGTATATGGGTGACAGGTGTGGGCGGAGTGGACGGCGGGAGCCGGCGGGGACTTAGCGTGCATGCGGCGGCCGGCGGGTGAGCGGCAAGTGACGTCGGGTGCGGTGGTGTTACAAAGTAACAAAGTTGTTACATTGTAATAACTTTGTTACATTGTAACTGATTAGTATATTTCCGAGGATATTGCGTGGGAACTGGCTTTTAAAGGGACAGGTAAGTATTAATGGTTAATTAAGAATATTAAAGGACATTTTTCGAGGTTATGTTTTTGTTCAATTAAAATACTTTTTCTATGTGTTTGTGTGTTTATTTACTTTTAACTCTTAAAGGAAATGGGTAAGGGGTACAAGTACCTCTATACTCATTTCTCCTGGGAGGGGGGGTGGGCATCTGGGGGACCCCTTTTTAAAGGGGACTCCCAGATGCCACCATGAACCCCGCCCCCAGGAAATCGCGGCCTCCACCTCCACCGCCCATCGGAGGTGGAGAAGAGCCCCTTGTCCTTGGATTGGACAAGGGCTCGGAGGGGGAGGGGAAAGCTTGGCTGCCCCTCCCCTTCCGAGACCCCCCAATCCATGGACCATGCGGGCTGGTATAGTCAGGGTGCGGAGCCCCACGCGGCCGGTGCTCCGCATTCTGGCTATCCCAGTCTGCATGGGGGACAAGGGGTTAGAGAGGTCTGGGAGGGGGGACCCCACGTCATTTTTTTTTCAATATTTCCCACACTCAGAACGAAGTAAGTAAAACTCTTCCCACTTGGGGGAATCTATGAAAATAAAACACTATTGTTACCTGTGCAAAAAAACCTGACATTTTCCGCATTTAAAAGACATTTTTGCCCTTGAAACTTAAAAATCGATTTTCTCAAAAACTATAAGGTCTTTTTGAAAAAAATGTTTTCCTCTTATTCCCACTGATCCCCTTAATATACCCTGTGAATTTTAACCAGGCTTTGCTATTAACCGTTAAAGTCGGCGGGTTTTTAAATGTATATATTTTTCCTTTGAAACTTTAACATCGATTTTCTCAAAAACTATAAGGTCTTTTTGAAAAAAAATTTTTCCTCTTATTCCTTCTGATCTCCTTAATATATTCTCCAAATTTGAGGCTCTTAGCACTTAAGGGGGCTTTGCTATTAACCCTTAAAGTCGGCGGCTACCTAACATTGATCCATGCGTCAACTTTTCCGCTTGGCAGCATGACCTTATGCATTAATTGCTAGTAGGAATTTACGCGTAAGCCTATAACGTAACAACCCGAATTACGGTATTCTTACGCGTAATTGCGTAAAGGCAATGCGTAATTACAGACATGTACCGAAATTGAATGTCTATGCCGTAAGCGTAATTTCGTAATGCGTAATAGCATAAAATTACGCGTAATGATCCGTAAGCGTAGCTTTTTCCATTACGACCAGCACTGCCACAGTCATGGGCGCATTGCCTAATGGAACAAAAACACCAGAACCTAACCTCTACTGAAACCTTTTTCACCACTATGGCAGTCTTATATGGCGACCCTCAACGTGGGGATACAGCTGAAGCATCACTCCGCAGTCTTTGCCAAGGCAGAAGGCCGGTAGAGGAATATACATCTGAATTCCGTCGGTGGGCATCCGATACTGATTGGAATGAATCAGCCATTAAACACCAATATCGTCTAGGGTTATCAGAGTCCCTCAAAGATGAGCTTGCCCGTACAGGGATACCTGCCACTTTTGATGCCTTAGTACTTTCTGCAATTCAAATCGATCGGAGATTCCGGGAACGACAGTTGGAACGATCACTAACCAGTTCTTTTTTGCCCCTTCCTGGTACCTGTTACTCCATCACCTCCTTCAGCACCTGCTGCGGTTAACGACGAACCAGAACCTTTGCAGTTGGGTGTTATCCGCCCAGCCCTGAATACTGAAGAGAGGACAAGAAGACGACAAGAAAGACTCTGCTTCTACTGTGGAGCTGCCGGTCACTTCATCGGATCATGTCCTGTCTGTCCATCTGGTAAGAAAATTCACGTAGACTCTGCATCATCCCCACTTCCTGTTCTGAATGCTCACCATCTAACTGTTCCTATTTCTCTTCAGCTTCCAGGAAGACTACTTAAAACAGCAGCTATTATTGATTCAGGAGCCTGCAGTTGCTTCATGGACATCAATTTTTCCACAACGCACAGTGTTCCTACCCAGTCTCGTAAAGAACCACTTTACATTCATCTGGCGGATGGCTCTTCCATTAATTCCGGGCCTGTTACCATGGAGTCCGCTCCTGTTCTGACCACTATACTCGACAATCACTAAGAACTCTTAAAATTTGATCAAGTATCATCCCCACTTTATCCGATAATTCTGGGACTACCATGGTTACGGGCCCATAACCCTGCTATAGACTGGTCTCTGGGTACCGTGTCTTTTTCATCCATCTACTGTGACAGTGTATGCTTCCAAGATAAACCAGTAACAGCCGGACCCTTGTTATGTACCTCAGAGTTACGGAATACTATTCCTCCTCATTACCATCAATTTCTTGATGTGTTCGACAAAAAGAAAGCAGATCAACTACCCCCTCATAGGCCCTATGATTGCCCAATTGACTTGTTACCTGGAGCAGCAGTTCCCTTTGGGCAAATGTTTTCACTCTCGGAACCTGAACAAAAAGCCCTCAAACTGTATATAGAAGAAAACCTTAAAGGGGAACTTCAGCCTAAACAAACATACTGTCATCACGTTACATCAGTTATGTTAATTAGAATAGATAGGTAATATAATCTCTTACCCACCCTGTTTTAAAAGAACAGGCAAATGTTTATGATTCATGGGGGCTGCCATCTTTGTCATGGGGGCAGCCATCTTTTTGGTTGAAAGGAGGTGACAAGGAGCAGGAGACACAGTTCCAACTGTCCTGTGTCCTGGTTACCCCTTCCAGCTGCACACACTAGGCTTCAAATGTCAAATTCAAAATGTAAAAAAAAAAAAAAATTGCACCAAAACAGCAGAACGAGAACAACAAAATCAAAAATCCCATCATGCTTTGCACAGCATCAGGGGAAAAAAGCCCGGGCAGTTTTCTTCTGTGCAGCTAAACATGAGGCTTGTATAAGAGAAACAAAGTTCTGATGCTGTGAAACTGTTAAAGAAACACTAAACCTTTTCAGTGCTGCTGAGTCGATTTTTAGTCCGGAGGTTCACTTTAAGAAAGGATTTATCCGTCCATCCACCTCTCCAGCTGAAGCTGGTATTTTCTTTGTCCAGAAAAAAGACAAATCCTTACGGCCTTGCATCGATTACAGGGAGTTAAACAAAGTAAGGCTGCATTTCCACTTGTGCGGTGCGAATCGCCGCGGAAAAAATTTGCATGCGGATGCGAAATTCGCATGCGGGTCCATGCGAATTTTCATGCGAATTTGCATGGATGATGATGCATGCGAATTCAACCATGGCAGTGCTGGTGTGCTCTTCCCTTGTTTCTATGTGAATTCACATGAAAATTCGCATACCCAAACCTCATGCGAATTTCCTATTAAATACATTGTATGCGATTCGCATAGCGGTATGTGGCATGCGAATTCTGATGGCTCTGCCATGCGAATTTTTTCTGCACAGAAAAACGCAAAGGAATCCTGACAAGTGGAAACAGTCCCATTCACTTGTATTGCTATGCGAATTTGCATGCGAAAAACGCATGCGAATTCGCGATAGTGGAAATGAGCCCTAACTGTCAAAAACGGTTACCCCCTACCTCTAGTACCGGAACTCTTTCAAAAGCTACGAGAAGCCAGAATTTTCACCAAATTAGATTACAGGGGCGCCTATAACTTGGTAAGGATCAGAAAGGGGGATGAGTGGAAAACACCTTCAGATCACGCTTCGGGCACTTTGAGTACCTTGTAATGCCATTCGGGTTATGCAATGCCCCAGCTACGTTTCAGTTCTTTATTAGTGATGTACTAAAAGACTTTTTGGATCATTTTATCATCGTGTATCTGGATGATATCCTGGTATTTTCTGCATCCATAGAAGAACATCGCCAACAAGTTTCATTGGTACTAACCCGGCTAAGACTCCACCAGCTTCATGTTAAGGCAGAGAAATGCGAATTCGAACGAAAATCGATACAATTCTTAGGATTTATAATCTCTGAAGAAGGATTTGTTATGGACTCTCAAAAAATCCAAGCAATATTGGAATGGCCACCTCCCGCAAACAAGAAAGCGATACAAAGATTTATTGGGTTTGCAAACTTTTATCACAGATTTATAAGACATTTTTCTGCTATCATCCTACCAATTACCCAACTTACCCGTCAACAAACGCGTTTTTGTTGGAATCAACAGACTCAAGATGCTTTTGAGAAGCTAAAACAGTACTTCACAACTGCTCCTATCCTCAGACACCCGGATCCAAATTTATCCTTTACCCTGGAAGTGGACGCATCTGAATCAGCAGTAGGGGCAGTACTGTCTCAAAGACAGGGACTTAAGGCATTGCTCCACCCAGTAGCCTTCTTTTCAAGAAAACTATCAGAAGCGGAAAAGAATTATGATGTGGGTGATAGAGAATTGTTAGCTATCAAAGAGGCCTTAGAGGAATGGAGGTATCTACTCGAAGGGGCAGTCCATCCTATCCTGATATACACTGATCACAGAAATCTGGAGTATCTTAAAACAGCAAAAAGATTAAACCCCAGGCAAGCCAGGTGGGCACTTTTTTTCTCAAGGTTCATATTTCACATTACGTATAGACCAGGATCAAAGAACGTCAAGCCAGATGCATTGTCCCGGATGCTTCCTGATGAGAATTCCCAAAATCTGCCTGACACCATCCTGTCCGATGAAAGTTTTTTACTGTTGCATTCAGAATTAGTGGATAAGATTTGCAGTGTTGCTCCTCCTTCAACTATGGAATCCTCACTTAGTCTTAAAGATGGTCTATGGATTCATGAAGATAAAGTATTTGTTCCTGAAGAATCTCGCCCTACAGTATTCAAGATGTGTCACGATCATAAGCTGGCAGGTCATTTCGGGGTTGCTAAAACACAGGAATTGGTGCAACGATACTTCTGGTGGCCGAATCTTAAAAAGGATTGTAAAACCTATGTGAACTCCTGCTCAGTTTGCAATCGATCAAAAGGCTCTAATCTCAAGCCATTGGGTCTTCTGAATCCACTACCAGTCCCTCCTAGACCTTGGCATTCCATATCTATGGATTTTATTGTGGAATTACCTACTTCAGAAGGATTTAATGCAATTTTTGTGGTAGTCGATCGGCTGTCAAAAATGTCACACTTCACGGCTATGCGAGGAACACCTTCGGCTCAAGGGACAGCTAAGGTCTTCATTAAGGAGATTGTCTGTCTACATGGCTTACCAACCGACATCGTTTCTGATAGAGGTCCACAATTTACGTCCCGTTTCTGGAAAGTTCTTTGTAAATCCCTGGATATTCAACTTCACTTCTCATCTGCTTACCATCCACAGTCAAACGGTCAAACAGAACGAACCAATCAAACCCTTGAACAGTATCTGAGATGTTTTTCTGCCTTTTCACAAGATGACTGGTTTAATCTACTTCCATTGGCTGAACTTGCTTACAATAACACCATTCATTCATCAACACAACAATCACCATTCTTTGCAAACTATGGGTTTCATCCCACTATCTTACCAGGCCTGGTCTCTGAAACCTCCGTTCCTGCAGCTAATGAACTTATTAATGCGCTGTCCGAAAACAATAAGGTACAAGTCATGGTACAAGCTCAGGAAGTTTTCAAGAGGAAAGCAAACTGTCATAGAAGAGGTGACTTGGACTTCAAAGTAGGGGACTCTGTCTGGTTGTCCACGGTGAACCTTAAACTCTCCTGTCCTTCCCGCAAGTTAGGACCAAAATACATTGGACCATTTTCTGTGAAAAGAAGAATTGGCAATGTCGCCTATGAGTTAAACCTTCCTGATAGTATGAGAATCCATCCTGTATTCCATGTCTCATTATTAAAACCTACAGTTGCTAATCCCTTTCCTGGGCGAAGTATTGAACCACCTCCTCCAGTTCTTATTGATGGAGAAGAAGAATTTGAGGTGGAGGCAATTCTAGATTCAAGAAGAAGGGGCAATTGGATACAATATCTGGTCAAGTGGAAGGGCTATGACCCAGAGGAGAATATCTGGGAACCAGTCTCTAATTTGCATGCTCCACGTTTGATCCAGACTTTTCATAAAAAGTACCCTACCAAACCAGCTCCAGTGGGCATCCGGAGGCTGCCCCTTAGGGGGGGGGCATTGTCACGGTCAGTTACCTGTCCAGGACCGGCGGCTGGCACAAACGGATGCTGGCAGGTCTCCCAGTGTAGTTCGCCGGCGTGGGGATCTGGCGTTCTGCGCACCACGTGCCACGTTGTGCGGCGTAACCGGTGGTGGCGAGAGCTGCTGACGTGGCGCTGTGCGCGCATGCATAGGAGACTTGTTTATGCATATTCTCTGTCTGTTGTGTTGGGCGTGCGCGCGGGTGCGTGTGTGCGTGCGCATGCGCACGGTGTGACGCACTACGCATTGGCGCCAAACTGCCTATTAAAGTCTGGAAAGCGCCACTCTCCAGTGCTGTAGTATTGCAGCTAGTTTGTGAGTGTGTACTCCCGTGACCTGACCTAGAGTCTGCCTGTTTGTCTTTTGAATGCCGATCCTTGCCTGTCTGACTGCCCGCTCCGTTGCCGACCTCCTGCTTGTACGACTGCCCGCTCTGTTAACGACCTCTGCCCGTCTGAGAACCCGTCTTGTTGCCGACCTCCTGCTTGTACGAGAATCTGATCCGTTGCTGAAACCTGCTTGTCCAGGGATCTGCTCAACTCCCCAGTCACCAGCTGGCATCCATTTAACTGGGTTTCTGAGTCATTGCAGTACCCGACTCAGCCTGCGGGGGTGCTGCTTAACCAACCTGAACTCTGCTACGGTTCTGCAAGCGCTCCTGCCCCTTGGTTACTGTTGGCTCCTGTTCCAACCTCAGGGACCTCAGTTGGCAAGTCGCAGGGGTTGCTGTCCTCAGCACACCGGTCTCCATCCACCAAGGTACGTTACATCTGGCAGCCTCTATCTTTCTTCAGCAGCACAAGGGCAGCGGCGAAGCGATGAGACCCAAGCTGCGGCTTTGATTTCTGGGTCTCGGCGGGCCGTTGATGTCACTGAGGCACAAGGTGGCTCTCAGACGCTATTGGATAGGCAGAGGACATGTAAAGAGTAGTGCACGTATGCCTGCATGTCAGCTGATCTGACACGCCGAATAGTGAATGGTTTACTTTCAATTCTGCTTTATGTTGATTGATTAGTCCATGTATTTAAACTTAGAGAGCGCCCCCGGTCATCGCCCGTGATAGTATTAGCTGTCCCTTGTTGCTGGGTATGCGCTCTCTTCCTGATTGATTCATGTTGCCGATTACTGCTTGTATCCTGACCTTGATAACCTCTGATTGATTCCTGATGCCAACTACTGCCTGTCACTGGACTACGTTTTCTGGCTGCCTGGTTTGACCCCTGCTTGGATATGGACTTGCTTGAACGCTGCCTGGACCGAATTCGGCTTACCTCAACTACGCTATCACTGGAAAGTAATATCTGGACTGCCTTGTCATTCTGGAATCCTGTCTCTGCAGTCACCTGATTCATTTTTCTGAACTGCATCATCTTCTAGGCCTCAGGTGACTATATACATATATACTTGTGAACTCTGTGCCCATTGCATTTCTAGTTATCAGGTTCTGTTGGTGGATTACTATCTGTCAGTCTGTATGCTACATCTACCTGCAGGGTGTATTGTAGTATTGTGCTAGGAAGGAGTTCTCTCAGGTGTTACAGGCTGGGCTATAGGTCAGTCATATGGGCATACAGCCTGACCTATAGTCATTGACCAGATAAAGCCTGACAGCTCCCTTTTCTTGCTACCAATACAGCTTTCTGTTGGTGGTGGCATCTGATTGCTGCTGCAACATTTTTATTATTATTATTATTAATAATAATAATTTTATTGTAATTATTTTTTAATATAAAAAAAATATTTTTATTTTATTTTTCCTACCCAGCATCCCTCTCTCCCCCCAGAGAGCCAATCACTGTGACTATGAGAGGCGATCATCTTTTCAGCCAATGGAGGGGACAGCTGCCCCTGTACAGCGCTGCAGGAGACCGCAGAGCTGTACCATATAAACAAACAGTGATTTCACCATCAAACAGTCTGCTGGCAACGATCGCCGGTGCCGCCAGCAGACTGTTTAAGGAGCTGCACGCCGTTACTCAAGCAGGGATGCGCGCGCATTGGCACGTGCAACCATCTGCAATCTCATCCCCCAGGATTTGATGCCTTTCCGTATTAGGCGGTCCTGGGGGAGCCATCTTGTGGATGCCGGCATTAGGAGGTCATAAGGTGGTTAAGGAATACACATCACACAATTATTTTTATCAATAAGACTTACAATATCCTTTAATTATAATCTCATAGCAATATTCTTGAGTCTTCTATCTTGATTGAGGAACACTACATCCCCACATTTTTACACCATCACTGCCCTGCCACAGCACTGCCAATAAGCTGATTCTGCAGAAGGTTTATTGGCAATATCAAGTCCATAAATTTATATCTTCAACATCAAGATATATCCAGGATCCTTCTTAACAAAAGGGTCATTTCTTACAGGTATAACATCAAACATGGATGTTAGTGTAACGATCGGTGTAACACAGAGAGGATCTGATTACTGGTGATCTGCAGTATCACCGAGAATACAGATATATACCCGATTATTGATGATCTGCAGTATCACCGATAATCAGATATATCTCTAACCTCTGGACACATGAGTAATATGAGTGTTTGGTGCAACAGTAATACTTTGAGGAGAGCCTCCGTATAAAGGGTGCAAGGCAGTAAGAGATACTGCCCAAAGAACAGGCTCCTTCCAATGGCCTGAGGCTCCCCAAGGGGAGGAGTTAGGCTGAGAGTGGGAAGGACCAGAGTGTGAGTGACACCAATGGTGGAGTGTCACTGACAGATCTGTGAACTATCTCTAAACAGAGGAGATAGTTCTCGAGGTCGGATAAGCCAGGTCGGCAACGGACAGACAGATCAGATACAGAGGAAAGAGACTGATACGGAATCCTAAAGCAAGCAAGGTTTGGCAACGGAGTATCAGATATAGCGAAGTACCAAATCAGAGATCAGAAGAGAGGTCAGGAAAAGCAGAAGGTCATAACAAATAATCAACAATTGTCTAGTCTAAAGGTGTGAGCTCCTTGATCATCAACACCCTGGAACTAGTCTGAAGATATAACAGGATGGTAAAGCTAATTCCTAGTCTTGGGTGTGAGCTCCATAGTCATCAACACCCTGGAACTAGTCTGAAGAATAACACAGATAATATACAGTATTCCTAATCTTGGGCGTGAGGTCCGTGATCATCAACACCCTGGAACTGGTCTAGAGAATAACACAAATGATATACAGAATTCCTAATCTGAGGTGTGAGGTCCTTGGTCATCAACACCCAGGAACTGGTCTAGAAAATAACACAGAATCTGACAAAAAGGTCTGAGTGCTTCCACATAGTGATCGCAACAGCAGACAACCAAAGAATGACCAGCACCCAGTATATATAGCAAGGCGCTCTCCAGCGCCTCCCCTAAGTGCTGGACCAATGGGAAGTGGTGGAATTGTCAGCTGACCGGCTTGGTCAGCTGACTCCCTTCTGGCTGTCATAAAAGCTCTGCCTCTCAGCGCGCGCGCGCGTCCTTCTGAACCTGTGTGGACTATCAGTCCCAGCCACACCAGACCTGTGCTGTAAACCATCCGCTGTGCTGAGCATGGAACCAGTCGCACCGCTATCAGAGCATGCGGCTCGGACGCGGAATCCGCAGCCTTGTTCTCAGGACATGCGGCGGTTTCTCAGCGTTCAGTCATGCTAGCAGATGCAGGCCCACGCGCGCAACCTGTCGTGTTGGACGCGGAATCAGCCGCCTTGCTCTGAGCACCCGCGGCGGCTTTTCCGCGTTTTCTCACAGTTAGCTAATGGATCGCAATGGGTAGGACCCCATCTAGTTCTTCCTGTGCACTTTTATCTAATAAAGGTAGCTGCAGTTTTTCCAAAAGTGATAATTCTGTTTTAAGCAGGTTTATGAATATTATACAAATGTTTATACCATCTAGTAAATATATATATATACTAGCTGGTCGCCCGGCGTTGCCCAGGTATGTAATTGGCTAGTGTTAGCTCTGCCCACTTGTTCTAATCCTAACACACAATTACTCAATGATGACCTAGTTTGTGAGCTTTGCAGTCTTTGGCATCAATAATTGGCATTGAAATGAAATAAATTTAATAGGCTGTGGCTCCACTCCTTTGAAAATCAATAGGTGAATTGTGATTAGCTTTTGTAGGCTCCACCCATTTTTCTGAATATTAATCCCAGTCACCCAGTGACCAACTGTGCAAAGTTTAAGAACCCTGCCATTGACAGACAGTGTAAGAATGGCTGCAGTTTACATTTTTGGCAGTGAAATTTGTATTTTTCTCCACCCGCTGATGTCCTAATGTTTCCCGGGTATGTATTTGGCTGCTGTTGGCTGTGGCCACTTTTTCTAACCCTAACACACAATTGTCAATAGTCAATGACCAAGTTTGTGAGATTTGTGGTCTTTGGCATGAATAATTTTCATTGAAATGAAACACATCTGATTCGCTGTTTGTGGCCCCACCCCTTTTCTAAATATTTAACCCCAGTCACCCAATGATCAACTGTACCAGGTTTGAGGCTTGTGCCATTAACAGTGCAAAAATGGCAGCAATTAAATATTTGCTTGAAAATCAATAGGTGAATTGTGATTGTTTTTTGTAGGCTCCACCCACTTTTCTGAATATTAATCCCAGTCACCCAGTGACCAACTCTGCAAAGTTTTAGAACCCTACAATTAATAGTGTAAGAATGGCTGCAGTTTACATTTTCCCAGTGAAATTTGTGTTTGTCTCCGCCCACTGACTCGGCATTGCCCAGGTATGTATTTGGCTGGTGCTGGCTCTGCCCACTTTTTATAACCCGAACACAAAATTACTTAATGACCAAGTTTGTGAGCTTTGCGGTCTTTGGCATCAATAATTTGCATTGAAATAAAATAAATCTGATTGGCTGTGGCTCCACCCCTTTTGTGAATTTGAACCCCAATCACCCAATGGCCAACTGTACCAGGTACAGGTGATTAACAGTGCAAGAATGGCATCAATAAAATATTCCCCTTAAAGATGAATAGGTGGATTTTGATTGGCTTTTGTAGGCTCCACCCACTTTTCTGAATATTAATCTCCGTCACCCAGTGACCAACTGTGCGAAGTTTGAGAACTCTACCATTAATAGTGTAAGAATTGCAGCAGTTTACATTTTCTCAGTGAAATTTGTATTTGTCTCCACCTACTGATGACCCAGCATTGCCCAATTATGTATTTGGCTGGTGTTGGCTGCACCCAATTTTCCTAACCCTAACACACAATTACTCAATTACTCAATGACCAAGTTTGTGAGCTTTGCGGTCTTTGGCATCAATAACCTGCATTAAAATGAAACAAATCAGATTGGCTGTTTGGGGCTCCACCCCCTTATATAAATTTAAACCCCAGTCACGCAATGATCAACTGTACCAGGTTTGAGGCTTGTGCCATTAACAGTGCAAGAATTGCAGCAATTAAATATTCCCCTGAAAAATCAATAGGTAATTTTTGATTGTTTTTTGTAGGCTCCACCCACTTTCTGAATATTAACCCCAGTCACCCAGTAACCAACTGTGAAAAGTTTGAGAACCCTACCATTAACAGTGTAAGAATGGCTGCTGTTTACATTTTACCAGTAAAATTTGTATTTGTCTCCGCCCACTTATGACCCGGCATTGCCCGCTTATGTATTTGGCTGGTGTTGGCTGTGCCCACTTTCCTAACCCTAATACACAATTAATCTTAATCAATTACTCAATTACCAAGTTTGTGAGCTTTGCGGTGTTTGGCAACAATAATTTGCATTGGAATGAAACAAATATGATTGGCTATTTGTGGCTCCACCCCCTTTCTGAAATTGAATCCCAGTCACCCAATGATCAACTATACCAGGTTTGAGGTTTGTGCCATTAACAGTGCAAGAATGGCAGAAATACTCCCCATGAAAATCAATAGGTAAATTTTGATTGGCTTTTATAGGCTCCAACCACTTTTCTGAATAATAATCCCAGTCACCCAGTGACCAACTGTGCAAAGTTTGAGAACCCTACCATTAACAGTGTAAGAAAAACAAAAGTTTTCTTTCTTAAAATAGAAAGAATTTGCGATAATTCAGGTTGGAGTGAGCTTGAGATGTCTCCCAGTGCATCACTGTTGAATATATGCAAATTAACCATTGTTACCCTTAGAAGCTAAACACACCTCCAGAACCGCTGTAATGCAATGATGTGTCAGTTTGTTAATTTGTACAGAGGCATAATAATCCAGCATTCATACAGACTGTTTTGGATTGTTTGATTCTCATCAGTGCACGGCATGGATTAATTTGGCTCTATGCAGTAGGGCTTGTAACACCGAGAGGTACAGACTAACCAGCAAGCTCATGGTGACCCAGAACTCATTGGAGTGTGTAAGGGAATACAATGGTCCTAAAATGTACTATGTGTGTGCCAAATTTCATTCAAATCCGTTCTGCCGTTTTTGCGTTATCGAGTAACAAACATCCAAACATCCGAACTTTCCCATTTATTATATTAGTAGAATAGGCTTTTTGAGTGGTGCTGTATACAGGGTTTCTTTCCCTCCCCCTCTTTTTGCATATTAGTAGAATATATGTATATACTTTTTTAATAAAAAATCCTAATTTCCTGCATCCCATGCACTGACTCCTCTTATTATTTCTAACTAGCTGATTGCCCGGTTATGTATTTGGCTGGTGTTGGCTCTGTATACTTTTTCTAACCCTAACACACATTTACTCACTGACCAAGTTTGTGAGCTTTGCGGTCTTTGGTATCAATAATCTGCATTGAAATGAAAAAATCTGATTGGTTGTTTGTGGCTCCACACCCTTTTCTGAATTTGAACCCCAGTCACCTAATAACCAACTGTACCAGGTTTGAGGCCTGTGCCATTAACAGTGCTAGAATGGTAGCAATTAAATATTTCCCTTAAAAAAGCAATAGGTGAAGTTTGATTCACTTTTGTAGGCTCCACCCACTTTTCTGAATATTAATCCCAGTCACCCAGTGACCAACTGTGCAAAGTTTAAAAACCCTGCCATTAACAGTGTAAGAATGGCTGCAGTTTACATTTTCCCAGTGAAATTTGTATTTGTCTCCACCCATTGATGACCCGGCATTGCCCGTGTATGTATTTGGCTGGTGTTAGCTCTGCCCACTTTCTAACCCTAACACTCAATGACCAAGTTTTTGAGCTTTGGGGTCCTTGGCATCAATAATTTGTATATTCCTATAGAAATTAAACAAATCAGATTGGCTGTTTGTGGCTTTACCCCCTCTCCAGCATTTGAACCCCAGTCACTCAATGACCAACTGTAGCAGGTTTGAGGCATCTGCTATTAACAGTGGAAAAATGGCAGCAATTGAAATATTCCACTTGAAAATCAACAGGTGAATTTTGATTCGCTATTATAGGCTCCACCCACTTCCCTGAATATTAATCTCAGTCACTCAGTGACCATCTGGGCAAAGTTTGGGAACTCTGCCATAAACAGTGTAAAAAGGGCTGCAGTTTACACTTTCCCAGTGAAATTTGTTTTTGGCTCCTACCACTTTTTGTAACCTGGACACAAAAGCACTACTCCATGACCAAGTTTGTGAACTTTGGAGTCCTTGGCATCAATAATTTGTATTTTCCCATGAAATGAAATAAATCTGATTCACTGTTTGTGGCTCTGTCCCCTTTTCTGAATTTGATCCCCAGTGACCCAATGACCAACTGTATCAGGTCTGAGGCTTGTGCCATTAACAGTGCAAGAATGGCAGCAATTGTAATATTCTCCTTGAAAAGCGACATGTGATTTTTGATTGGCATTTTTAGGTTCCACCCACTTTTCTGAACATTAATCCCAGTCACCCAGTAACCAGCTATGCTAAGTTTGAGAACCCTTCCATTAACAGTGAAGAAGGGCTGCAGTTTACAATTTCCCAGAAAAATCTGTTTTAACTCCACCCACTTTTTGTAACCAGGACACACAGTCACTACACAATGACCAAGTTTGCAAGCTTTTGGGTTCCTGGCATCAAAATTGTGGTAATGGAAGCAGTTTATCCAGCAAATAAATCTGGCTGTTTTTGCCTCCGCCCCTTTACTGAATTTGAACCCCAGACACTTAACGGCCGACTGTAGCAGGTTTGAGGCCTCTGCCATTAACAGTGTAAGAATGGCTGCAGTTGCAATATTCCCCTTGAAAATCAAAAGGTGAATTTTGATTGGCTGCTGTAGGCTCCACCCACTTTCCTGAATAATAGTCCCAGTCACCCAGTGGTCAACTGTGTCACGTTTGAGAACCCTGCCAATAACAGAATAGCTGAAATTAATCTAACAAATCTGATTGGCTGTTTGTGGCTCCACCCCTTTAGTGAATTTGGACCCCAGTCACCCAATGACTGACTGTATCAGGTTTGAGGCCTCTGCCATTAACAGTGTAAGAATGGTAGCATAGTGAATATTCCCCTTGAAAATCAATAGGTACATTTTGATTGGCTGTTGTAGGCTCCACCCACATTTCTGAATATTCATCCCAGTCACCCAGTGGCCAATTGTGTAAAGTTTGGGAACCCTGCCATGTTAAAAATTTAGTTGTTGGCACCGCCCACTTTTTCTAACCTTGACATACAGTCACTCAATTATCAAGTTTATCAGCTTTGGGGTCCTTGGTATCAATACTTTGTATATTCCCATTTAAAAATAAACAAATCTTATTGGCTGTTTGTGGCTCCGCCCCCTTTCTGAGTTTGGGCCCTAGTCACCCAGTGACCAACTTTACCAGGTTTGAGGCATCTGCTTTTAACAGTATAAGAGAATGGTAGCAGCTTAAACATTCCCTTTGAAAATCGAAAGGTGAATGTTTATTGGCTGTTTTAGGCTCCACCCACCTTCCAAAATCTTACTCTCAGTTACCAATGACCAACTGTGCAAAGTTTGAGAACCCTGCCATTGACGATGTAAGAATGGCTGCAGTTTATATTTTCCCAGTAAAAGCTGTTTTTGGCTCTGCCCACTTTTTGTGACCTTTACACACAGTCACTCAATGATCACGTTTGTGAGCTTTCAGGTTCCTGGCATCAAAAATGCGTGAATGGAAGCAGTTTATCCACCAAGGAAATATGATTGGCTGTATGTGGCCCCGCCCCTTTAGTGAATTTGGACCCCAGTCACCCAATGACGACTGTAGCAAGTTTGAAGCCTCTGTCATTAACAGTGTAAGAATGGCAGCCGTTTAAATATTCCCCTTAAAAATCAATAGGTGAATTTTGATTGGCTGTTGTAGGCTCCACCCATTTTCTTGAATCTTAATCGCATTCACCCAGTGACCAACTGTGGCAAGTTTGAGAACCCTGCGATTAACAGTCTAAGAATGGCTGCAGTTCACATTTTCCCACTTAAATTGAACGGCTGAAATTTGATTGGCTGTTTTATGCTCCGCCCACTTTTCCTGGATTTGTAACCTCGGTCACCAAGTGACCACCTGTGCCAAGTGTGGGGACTGTGGCTTGATTACTGTGAGAATGGCAGCCTTTTACATTTTTTCCATTGCCTTGAATAGGTAAAATCTGATTTGCTGCTTGTAGCTCCGCCCAGGTGTGCAGGGGGGACACGAGACTCCCAGAACCTATCATCCCAGGTAGTAAGGGATCTGTGTACCAAGTTTCGTTCAAATCGGTCAAGCCGTTTTCGAGTGATCGCGGCACATACATACACACACACACGCACGCATGCACACAAACATACACACACACACACACACACACACACACACACACATCCGATTTTATATATATAGATATAATATAGACATTTGATAGTCTTTTCTCGCTGTAGAGTCTCAGCCATTATTTTACCTGAACTATTAATTAGAGATGTAGCGAACTGTTCGCCGGCGAACGGTTCCAGGCGAACTTTGGGGGTTCGCATTCGCCTGCACCAGGCGAACTTTTGCGGAAGTTCGATTCGCCCCATAATGCTCTATTGAGCAAAACTTTGACCCTCTACATCACAGTCAGCAGTCACATTATTGCCAAACACACTGCTCTCACTGCTGGAGGCCCGCCCCCTCCCTCCTCCAAGCAAGGTCTTTCATTTCACTCACTTGTCTGCCTACACTAATTAGTTAAAGGGGAACTTCAGCCTAAACAAACATACTGTCATTAAGTTACATTAGTTATGTTAATTAGAATAGATAGGTAATATAAACTCTTACCCACCCCGTTTTAAAAGAACAGGCAAATGTTTGTGATTCATGGGGGCTGCCATCTTTGTCATGGGGGCAGCCATCTTTTTGGTTGAAAGGAGGTGACAGGGAGCAGGAGACACAGTTCCAACTGTCCTGTGTCCTGACTACCCCTCCCAGCTGCACGTGCTAGGCTTTAAATGTCAATTCAAAATGTAAACAAACAAAAAATTGCACCAAAACAGCAGAATGAGAACAACAACATTTGAAATCCCATCATGCTTTGCACAGCATTAGGGGAAAAATGCCCGGGCAGTTTTTTTCTGTGCAGCTAAAAATGAGGCTTGTATAAGAGAAAAAAAGTTCTGATGTTGTGAAACAGTTAAAGAAACACCAGGCCTTTCCAGTGCTGCTGAGTCAATTTTTAGTCTGGAGGTTCACTTTAAGGGACAGCTGCTACCTCCACCCTCCTCCCTATTCCCTCCTACCGGAGGGAAGAGGGTCTCATCTGCAACGGAAATGTACTATTTAAAAAACCAGTTTACATACCATAGCTGGGAATCGAACCCAGCACCCTAACTGCTGTACCACAACAGTACTAACTGAAGCTGGCCTAGCATTTACTATTTATGCTCAATGCAATAGAAACATTAGGTTGCTTAAAGGGAACCTTAACTGAGAGTGATATGGATGTTTCCTGTAAACAATACCAGTTGCCTGGCAGTCCAGCTGATCTCTGTGACTGCAATAGTGGCTGAATCACACCCTGAAACAAGCATGCAGCTAATCCAGTCTGACTTCAGTCAGAGCACCTGATCTGCATGCTTGTTCAGGGGCTGTGGCTAAACGTATTAGAGACACAGGATCAGCAGGCGATTCAGGCAACTGGTATTATTTTAAAAGGAAAAATCCATATCCTTCTCCATTTAGGTTCCCTTTAAGGATTTGTAGCATAAAAGCCAACTCACATTGGCTGGGCATCGAACCCAGGTCTCACTGTGTGGGGGGCAAGCACCCTCACCACTGTACCACAACAGTACTAACTGAAGCTGGCCTAGCGCCTCTAGGTATTAGAGCCCTTGAAACATGTTTTCTATAATTTTTCCAGCCGGTAGAATTTTTTCAAAGTTCGCCTCCCCATTGAAGTCTATTGCGGTCCGCGAACTTTTTCGCGAGCCGAACCTTTTGCGGAGGTTTGCGAACCGAAAATCGGAGGTTCGCGACATCTCTACTATTAATACCAGGAAGTTTTTCCACCATAGACACTGGTATTGTTGAATAAGGTTTATATGGGGCAAAGTAGAAGGTATAATCTTTGCTTCTTAAATTAAAAACACAAAACCTTTCCATCAGTTTTCTATCTTTCACCAAAACCTTAATATTATCTATACTTGTTACATTGGATCTGTCTCTGGATTAATCCATTTCAGGGTCTAATACCAAATGAAGGCTCTCTACCCATTAATATTTTTCCCCTGCACATTTTGTAATTAGTCTTGAAGAACTTGGCCTGTTCTCTCTTTGGTGCAGCATACATTGGAACATTTTTTGTTTTCCCTGCCAGGACTTTTTATCTTTGCATAAGTGTCAGCCCTTTATTAATCAAGAACACCTCTCTAAATGTGTCTTTAGAATGAATCCACTTTGAGTAGAAAAAAAAGAAGAACGTGCTTGTAAATTTAAAAGGATGAAAATACATAAATACATATTGTATTGACCAAAACTATAAGGCTGGAATTTCACAGTGGTGCATCGCATATAACATGTTATAACAAGTGTTAATGGCAATAGAAACTGGACAAAGAGGTGAATTCAAAGCCTGCATGCAGTGTGTTAGAATAATGCAATGTGTTTCAATGCAGAACTGTGAACAGGACCATTGAATTTTATGAGCAGTGAGTTGACATGCAGAATTATTGTGCAGCGCAACTGATGCACTGTGAACTAGCTCTCAAAGTGGTAAAATGACAATATAATATATGTTATGTCACCATCTAGTGTCTTAAAATGATAAGTACATTATACGTACTGGATAAAACTTGAGGGGGATAATAAGAGATGAAGAATCTATATAATAATAATACAAGTAAAATAATAAAAAAAAAAAATAAGATGTATTACATAAAAGATAAAATGTACAATACAACTTTTCTATTTGGTTGACAAATTCAATCTATAGACACCATACAATCACTCAGTTTATAAATAAATACATCCACAGAAAACAGAATAAATAGAAATATGCATACATATAGACTCTCTAAATCCTAATATACTGAAAAAAATCTGTAGAAGTACGACCAGTATGTCGGTAGCTTTGGGTGGGACAATGTTATTAAAGACTAGACATTATCAATGTACTGTACTCATGTGAGCCCGACATCACTCAACAATTTTAGTTCCTGGATAAGCTTTTAGGTTTTATTTTTATTTTATTTATTTTTTTAGAGAAATTGTGAACAAAATTACCTTCAGTAACTTTAAATGTTTTTAATTGTATTTATGAATTATTATTATTGTTGTTGTTGTTGTAAGTAGTAGTATTTATTTACTTTGCATGAACTTGTTTCATGAAACATCTGCTGGCTGTATCTAATTTAACCACTTAGGGCTAGTTCACACTTAATTTAAAAACGTATCCGTAGCTACGTTTTTTGTCCCGGACGAAAAACGTAGCCACGGATACCAATGTTAAAAATAGGAACAGCACACACTCAAGTTAAAAACGTATCCGCGTGCGATCCGCGGAATACGTTTTTAAACCCGGAACGCTGAGTCCGGACTTGCAGCATTTTTCACGGACCCGTATACACGTACGGGTAGTGAAAATCAATGGGGAAACGGGCCTCCCTCTTCACTGACATTTTGGGACACTGGAAACGGATCAGTTTCCAGTGTCCCATGGTGAAGGAGGGGGCCGCCATGCTGAAGGGGGTAGCAGCCAGGACGGGGGGCTGCGGGCAAAGCGGCGGCCAGGGGGGGTCACATCCCCCCCCCCTTGCTCACCTGGGTGCCCCCCTCCCCGCTCCCCCTCCAGATCGCATATAATGTAATAATTTGTACCTAATGAAGTTCGGCGAGCCGGGCACTTCCGCCCACACCGCTCGCCGTCACTTCCTGCGATGCCGCCCACTGAAATACAGTGGGCGGCATAGCAGGAAGTGACGGCGAGCGGTGTGGGCGGAAGCGCCCGGCTCGCCGAACTTCATTAGGTACAAATTATTACATTATATGCGAGCTGGAGGGGGAGCGGGGACGGGGGGCACCCAGGGGGGCACCCAGGTGAGCAAGGGGGGGGGGGGATGTGACCCCCCTGGCCGCCGCTTTGCCCGCAGCCCCCCGTCCTGGCTGCTACCCCCTCTAGCAAAAAAAAAACAAAAAACGCAAGCGGATCCAAAACGTGTGCTGCAAAAAAGGCAGCACGGATCCGTTTGCGTTCCGGGTTTTGAAAATCGGAGCCCAGACCGCGGATGCGTCCCGCACCCGGAGCTAGTGTGGCCCTAGCCTTAAGGACCAGGGGATATTCCAGTGATCGGTGCTGTGTGGGCTCTACAACCTGCAGCACCGATCAGGTATGTGCCAGGGCGATCAGACTTCCCCCTCTTTTTTCCCCACTAGGGGGATGTCCTGCTGGGGGGGTCTGATCGCGGCCGGCTATTATTGTTTTGCGGGGGGGGGGGCTCCCCAAAGCCCCCCTCCGCAGCGTTTTCTGGCCTCACCTCCGTTCCCTCCTTCTGGTGTCCCCTCTGAGCGGCGCAGGATGGATAGGCTATCAGATGCCGGCGATCCCCGGCCAATCAGAGGCCAGGGATTGCCGATCTACGTCACGGCGATGCTGCTGCGCAGCGCCGTATGATGTAAACAGCGGGGATTTCTTCCCCGCGTGTTTACATTATGCGTGCGAGCCGCGATCGGCGGCTCGCACGCTGTTCACGGAGACAGTGTTTCCATGCTATACCACTAACGACCCACCGGTCGTTAAGTGGTTAAAACAAAATCCTTAATTACAGTCAAGTATGTTCTTCATGTATGCAGAGAATTCCCACATCCAAAGACCCTACTCAACGTAAAGATCTTATTTAGCAAAAATTGATATCCGAAACGTGAATCTGTCAGAGTCTTACAAAAGTTTTAAAACTCAATTTAGTGTAATTCTCGAGAGATATCATGGTCTAGAGCCCACTCTGACCAGAATTCTGTGGACAGCACCTCTCAGCTCCTTGTTTCTTAGGCTGTAGATAAAAGGATTAAGGAGAGAAGTGAAGAGAGTATAAACTATAGATATCACTCTGCCAGCAGTAGCATTTTTAATGTTTGAAGGAAAGTGGTTGTATATGCCAGGTCCATAAAAATTAAATACTGACGTAAGATGAGAGCTGCAAGTCGAGAAAGCTTTTTGTCTTCCATCTTTCAATTTAATTTTCATGATAGTTTTAAAGATGAAGATACATGAAATTAAAATGATGATGATGATGTTGATGACTCCCCAAATACCATTCACAGATACAAGCAAGTTATTGAGATATGTGTCGGAACATGAGAGCTGAATCAGCTCATATACTTCACAGAATAAACCCTGGATGGAAAGAAGGACAGTTTTAGTAAGCAAAGAGTGTGCATCAAAGAGAAGAGGATGTCAAGCACCCAGGTGACAACCATAACTCACATGCACAAACTAACGCTTATCATGGTTGTGTAATGCAAAGGGTGGCAAATGGCAACATAGCGATCATAGGCCATAAATGTTAGCAGGAAGCCTTCTGTGCAGATAAACCAAGTGAAGAAGAAGACCTGGGTCATACAAGTTGAATATGAAACCAGCTTCTCTCCGGGAAAGATGTCAAAAGGCAAATGTAAAGCAGGAATGGAAGGGATAAAAAGATCTAAAAGTGAGAGGTTGTCAAGGAAAAAAGTACATCAGAGTCTGCAAGTGGGTGTCTGTTGAAACCACAACAATGATGAGAAGATTCCCAGTCACCACATAGATAAAAATGAAGAACATCACAAGTGGGACTCGGTAATGTACGAGATCTGAAAGGCCAAGCAAGAAAAACTCAGACTGAGGAGTCTGATTTCCCACAAACAAATTGCTGACACAGCTATCCGATGCACCATTGTCAGGATTCGAGAAGTCATTGTCAGATGCTGAATACCTTGGCCAATGCAGTCCATTGAAGGTCATCTGCACCACAAACTGTAAAACAAATATATGATGCTATTTCTGAAAATATCTCACGTGAAAAGTTTAATTCAAAATAAAATGAACAAGTCAAGCATGAACAAGCATGGTAAAGTGCAATGACCTTTTCTTACATTGAGGAACACTTACATTGGCTACCACATTCAATCTGTCTAAACAAGTTAGCTGGGTTTGGAGGTCAAAAAAAAATGTACACAATGAATAAGTAAGTAAAGGTAAGTGAAAAAATTACCTTTCAAACAGTATCACAGTCACAAAATAAGGATGGCTTGCCAATATGACACACTTTGTAGGTCTGGCCCACTTCCTCAACTATTGTGCCTATTTGGCTTTTCTATAGACAAAGACATGAGCACTTAATTAGTTGAACTAATAAGGGTCTGTACACATGCTATACCCTTGATCACCACTTGGACAGCAAGGCTGCATATAATCAGCACACAGACTCTCCTTCAATTCACATTTTCTCCCATATTTTCTCCTGGGAGATTATTTCTCATTTTTTTTTCTGTTTAAAATAAATTTCCAGCACTCTGCAATTGAAAAACTACCAGAAAGAAGGTAAAAAGTACTGTCTGCATAATTCTGAGTATTTTCTTGCTTGTTGATGGATTCCAAACGTTGGCCAGTTTCCAAATGTTGGCCATACAGTGATGTTTTGAGCAATATGATGAGTTTTGTCAAGCCAAAAGTGCACATTGTGGGGAGGTATTATCCAGGGAGAAGAGCCCCACGCTTAGAGACTAAAGCTGGCCATACACTGTACAATTGTTTTGCCCAGCTTGACTTTTGATTAGACCAGGGGTGCCCATTAGGTAGATCACGCTCTACCAGTAGATCCCAAAGGCCTTCATGGTAGATCCCGACCCCACTTCATTTTCCATTCTGTATATGCAAGTGTGCTCCTAAAATTGTACATAGGTAGATCATTTTGACTTGATAATTTTTTAAAGTAGCTCACAAGGCGAACAATTGTGGGCACCTCTGGATTAGACAAAGCATCTAATTGATTGTAAATGGAAGTGAATTTACACATTTATGACTGATATTAAGGGCTTTGTCCAGTCTAAAGACTGATCCACAATATTGGTCTTTAGTCGGTTGTAAACATATTGATTATTATATTAACTGTAGTATCTAGCATAATTTTGATTGAATGTTGTGTTTTTGTCTTGTTTTTTTGTTTTTTATATTTCAGTTTATTGAAACATAATACAAATGAGGAAAATGAATAAACACATGTTAAACTCACATGCTTAACAAAGACACCTATCCGATATGGCCAAGTACAAAGATCACCTAGATAAAACAAGTACAAAGATTTTCCAGACTGTACCATCATTTTTTTTACGTCTAGGTTTTCCTCTTATGTCTGAAAATAACTTACCAACTGAAAGCAATGCCGCACCCTTAAAAAACCTCTTCCCAGCACTTTGTAATGCAAAAATATTTGCATAGTTATAGTGTTTATCTCAATAAGAGCTGGATTTAAGCTTGCCCTGAGTGAAACCTAAGGCCAGCCCTGATTTAGCATAGATAGCAGATGTTCCTCATATTAGGTTGCCCCCCAGTGTAGGTAACAGATGCCCCCTCCCCCCATATAAGTAGCCAGATGTGCCCCAGTTTTAGGTGTCCCCTGCAGTTTAAATAGTGGATGTGCCTCAATATAAGTAGTCAGCTCAGCTGTGCACACAGTGTTTGTTTTTCCCTCAGTATAAGAAGCAAATGTGCCCCCTCACTATAGTTAGTCAGATGTTCTCCCAGTATCAAGTAGCCCCCTCCAATATAGGATAGCTGATGTGTTCCCGCCCCCCTCCCCCCCCCCCCATATTGGTAGACAGAGGGGCCCTTAGTATTCATTTCTTCCTCCACTATAGGGAGAAGATGTGCCCCTAGTATTGAAAAGTTTTCCCTAGTATAGTAGTACAGATAGCAGATGTATTCCCCCCCCCCCCTCCAAGATTTACTCACTTCTCTGCATTCCAGCAATTAGATCGACACATCCAGCATCCCCTCTATGGCTACAGAAGCATCTCTCATTATGTGGCACACTAGTACATGGCAGCCCCCATAACAATGTGATGCCCTGAGCAACTGCTTAGGTCACTCAGGTCGAAAGCTGGCCCTGATAAATATTCTAGAAGTTAAAGCTTTGTTTTGGAAGGTGTGTGATGCAGTATACATAAACTGCGCCCACATTATCATTTCTTTTTGTATACTGCTATGAGTCCCCTAATAAAAACATGCATGTAATATCTTGTTTTAGTATTGAAAGCAAGAAACAATTTTAACAAACAGCAAAGCACAAACCAGATGATAGCCATGCATTTAGGCTTCCAGAGCATCTGCTAAGGTATGTACTAATGCAGATGTCATTACTGTTCTGCCATAATACTATGGCTGTAGTATTATGAAATAAAGATAAGGTATTTGAGCATAATATTGTGTCTACCTTACCTTGTTATGGGAAGGAAACCATGATGTAGTGACAGTTTTGAGGTCCCCCCATTCCCCCCTTGATGGGGATTGACGTAGAGTCATTGTACACGTCAATCCCGCATCTGGTGGGAATCGGAGCAGTGACCTTCTTCTTGATTGAAGCTTTCCAGGTATGTACACTTTAGGATTGATCGATAAGGAAAATATTGTGAGCTCCTCTTAGGGGCAGTTAGTGACATGACTATGTACTCTGTAAAGCACTTGAGAAGATGTCAGTGCTATATATACTACTAATAATAGAGTGGATAGTTTAATGTGCGCCAGACTACAACTGCTTGAAATACCAAACATTGGAAGTAGCTGGAAGTATACATGGATGTTTTGGGTTGTGTCCAATAAGTTCCCTTTTTTGATAGGCACAAACCTATCCCATTGTAATACACAAATAGAAAAACTGTCAGTGCAAACAATCATGTAAAAAGTCCCTGAAGAGTGCAGCAAATAATTGTCCCTCAACAACGTTCATTGTAATTACAGAACTCAGTGCACAAATCTTCTATTCTGACATAATACACTGGAGATTGATGGCCCTGCTTTCAGCACACAAACTTGCCCACCACCTGGATATTACTACCAGGGTTGCTTGAATGCACTGGAATTTTCTCTCCCCCTCCACCATTTAGTAAATCTCCAGGGCCTAGGCCAAAGTTCAGCTGTGTTCTGTCTGCTGAAAACCATCCAACCTTGCTATGGTGCTGCCTAATCATCCTGGTCACAGAATTCCCCCACGCACCCAACCAAGCACATCGACCTGTGGATCTTCTGGCTGGTCTTTTTTTGATGTATCTATCCTTTTTCCATGATAATAACCTTCTCTGTTTCTAAATCCATTTCAACAAAAAACCTTCTGTTTTTGCAAGCCCTGGCATAGCCTCATTCTTCTACCCTAGACTAGTGATGCTCAAATACCCCTTTTCAAAATTCGAGTTAGGTCGAATTTGAATAGTAAATTATTCGAGGTCAGTCGAATATTCGAGTCGAATAATTTTTACTATTCGATTCGACCTCGGACTTCGAGCTCACTATTCGAGTCGGTATTCGAGCTCACTATTCGAGCTGACTATTCGAATTGGCCTTAAATAGCTTCCAACACTTGTTTTGAGGGTGAATGATGCAAGAAACATCTTTTTTTCCAAGTAACAACAGCAAGTGATTATGTGGGGATGTTCCTTTAAAAAAAATGTGGAAAGAGAAGTTGTGTCCTTAATTTTGTTCAGTAGTGTTACTGTATATACTTGTTCTTCTTCTTCTTTATCTTTCTTCTTCTTCTTCTAGATCTTCTTCTTCTATATCTTCTTCTTCTTCTTCTATATTGTCTTCTTCTTCTTCTTCTTCTTCATCATCTTCTTCTTCTTCTTCATCATCTTCTTCTTCTTCTTCTTCATCATCTTCTTCTTCTTCTTCTTCATCATCTTCTTCTTCATCTTCATCTTCTTCATCTTCTTCTTCTTCTTCATCTTCATCTTCTTCATCTTCTTCTTCTTCATCTTCTTCTTCTTCTTCATCTTCTTCTTCTTCTTCTTCATCTTCTTCTTCTTCTTCTTCATCATCTTCTTCATCTTCTTCTTCTTCTTCTTCTTCTTCATCTTCTTCTTCTTCATCTTCTTCTTCTTCATCTTCTTCATCTTCTTCATCTTCTTCTTCTTTTTCATCTTCTTCTTCATCATCTTCTTCATCTTCTTCTTCATCTTCTTCTTCATCTTCATCTTCTCCTTCTTTTTCAATATCGTCTTCTTCTTCTTCACGTATTTCTCTTTTCAATTTTTTTTTTAAAGAAATGCAGCTATTTTTGAGCGTAACAAATAGCTGGTGGGCGCACGCATGTTGGAAGCGCCATTGTATGTGCTCCCTGGCAGTGGAAACACAAAGACAGCAGGAGGTAAATTCAGCAGCAGGAGGAGGAGGATGAGTGTGTGGCAGCAGGCAGTCAATGAGGCAGGCAGCTCGCCGTGACATAATAGCCCTGGTACCTAGCGGTGATACCAGGGCTGTAAATAAACACAACAGGAGGTCCCAGACAGCGGTCGTGCAGCCCACATTGTGTCCAATACACAACTGGGACAACACAGTTTTCAACCCGGGCACCTCAGAAAAATTAAACCTTTTTTTTTTTTTTTAATGGTTTGTTTGGTTTTGGTTTTGCAACCAATATAGCTATTGTTTGACGTAATAGCTGGTGGCAGAGTGGCAGCAGAAGGTAATTCTGTGTACCCTGGCAGTGGGAAACACAGACAGACAGCAACAGCAGCAGGAGGAATGGAGGAGTAATGTGAGCAGCTATTGTTTGACGTAATAGCTGGTGGCAGAGTGGCAGCAGAAGGTAAATCATCTGTGTAGTGTACCCTGGCAGTGGGAAACACAGACAGACAGCAGCAGCAGCAGCAGGAGGAGGTATGGAGGAGTAGTGTGAGTGTGGCAGCAGGTAGGCAGCGTGACATAATAGCCCTGGTACCTAGCGGTGATACCAGGGCTGTAAATAAACACAACAGGAGGTCCCAGACAGCGGTCGTGCAGCCCACATTGTGTCCAATACACAACTGGGACAACACAGTTTTCAACCCGGGCACCTCAGAAAAATTAAACCTTTTTTTTTTTTTTTAATGGTTTGTTTGGTTTTGGTTTTGCAACCAATATAGCTATTGTTTGACGTAATAGCTGGTGGCAGAGTGGCAGCAGAAGAAGGTAATTCTGTGTACCCTGGCAGTGGGAAACACAGACAGACAGCAGCAGCAGGAGGAGGAATGGAGGAGTAGGCGAGCAGCTATTGTTTGACGTAATAGCTGGTGGCAGAGTGGCAGCAGAAGGTAAATCATCTGTGTACCCTGGCAGTGGGAAACACAGACAGACAGCAGCAGCAGCAGCAGCAGCAGGAGGAGGTATGGAGGAGCAGTGTGAGTGTGGCAGCAGGTAGGCAGCGTGACATAATAGCCCTGGTACCTAGCGGTGATACCAGGGCTGTAAATAAACACAACAGGAGGTCCCAGACAGCGGTCGTGCAGCCCACATTGTGTCCAATACACAACTGGGACAACACAGTTTTCAACCCGGGCACCTCAGAAAAATTAAACCTTTTTTTTTTTAATGGTTTGTTTGGTTTTGGTTTTGCAACCAATATAGCTATTGTTTGACGTAATAGCTGGTGGCAAAATGGCAGCAGAAGAAGGTAATTCTGTGTACCCTGGCAGTGGGAAACACAGACAGGCAGCAGCAGCAGGAGGAGGTATGGAGGAGCAGTGTGAGTGTGGCAGCAGGTAGGCAGCGTGACATAATAGCCCTGGTACCTAGCGGTGATACCAGGGCTGTAAATAAACACAACAGGAGGTCCCAGACAGCGGTCGTGCAGCCCACATTGTGTCCAATACACAACTGGGACAACACAGTTTTCAACCCGGGCACCTCAGAAAAATTAAACCTTTTTTTTTTTTTTTAATGGTTTGTTTGGTTTTGGTTTTGCAACCAATATAGCTATTGTTTGACGTAATAGCTGGTGGCAGAGTGGCAGCAGAAGAAGGTAATTCTGTGTACCCTGGCAGTGGGAAACACAGACAGACAGCAGCAGCAGCAGCAGGAGGAGGTATGGAGGAGCAGTGTGAGTGTGGCAGCAGGTAGGCAGCGTGACATAATAGCCCTTGTACCTAGCGGTGATACCAGGGCTGTAAATAAACACAACAGGAGGTCCCAGACAGCGGTCATGCAGCCCACATTGTGTCCAATACACAACTGGGACAACACAGTTTTCAACCCGGGCACCTCAGAAAAATTAAACCTTTTTTTTTTTATGGTTTTTTGGTTTTTGGTTTTACAACCAATATAGCTATTGTTTGACGTAATAGCTGGTGGCAGAGTGGCAGCAGAAGAAGGTAATTCTGTGTACCCTGGCAGTGGGAAACACAGACAGACAGCAGAAGGGCAGTACACAGCAGCCCACTGTAGGTGTAAAATGTGTGGCTGCAGGCGACGTAATAGTCAAAGTGAACCAGGCTGGCTTAGTGAGCAGGAGCCAGGAGGTGGTAAAGGGTGGTAAGGCACATTAACGATGGTTCCGGCAGCCAGTTCATGTCCCCCTCTCGCCGACAACAGGGGCCAGGAACTCGCCTTCCACCCACGCCTGGTTCATCTTGAGAAACGTCAGTCTGTCCACAGACTTGTGAGACAGACGTGAGCGTTTCTCGGTGACCACGCCACCAGCTGCACTGAAGCAGCGCTCGGACAGCACGCTGGAAGGGGGGCAGGACAGCACTTCCAGGGCGTACTGCGCCAGCTCGCTCCAGATCTCCATGCGCTTGACCCAATACTCCATGGGATCAACAGGGGCATCGCTGTCAAGCCCGCTGTACGACCCCATGTAGTCAGCCACCATGCGGGTCAGGCGCTGGCTGTGACCGGAGGAGGATGCTGCTGCATGCATCTCCTCTCTAGTCACTGCTGCCGGAGCCTCTACAGTCCTGTAGAGCTCGTGGCTGAGAGACAGCAGGTCTGTGGGGCGCTTGCTGCTGCTGGATGCAGGCACCTGCTGCTGCCTCTGTGCTGGCTGCTGGACAGTGGGGGTGGAAGGCTGGGGGAAGGCTTCCTCCAAGCGCTCAACAAGGGCCTGCTGCAAGCTCCTTATTTGTTGCGCTGGGTCTCCTCCTGCAGGCGGCAGGAACTGGCTCAACTTCCCCTTGAGGCGTGGGTCCAACATCATGCTGATCCAGATGTCCTCCCTCTGCTTCATCTGGATCACCCTGGGGTCCCTGCGCAGGCACGTCAGCATGTGCGCTGCCATTGGGAAGAGGCGGGCCACGTCTGCTGGCACATCGACGTCAGTGCTGTCCTCATCCTCCTCCTCTGCCGCCTCATCCTCTCTCCACCCCCGCACCAACTCAGCTGCGCTGTGCTGATCCCCCTCATCAGCAGCCAGGTCAGGGACCTCCACCAAGTCCTCCTCCTCCTCCCCCTCAGAGGTGGACTGCGCAGCTGGTTGCCGCTCCTGCTGGTCCAAGGCTGCCGCTCCCTGTTCCAGCAAAGCATCGAGGGCCCTGTTCAGCAGAGAAACCAGGGGCACCCACTCGCAGACCATAGCATGGTCCCTGCTCACCATGTTTGTGGCCTGCAGGAAGGGAGCCAGCACAAAGCACACCTGCTGCATGTGCCTCCAGTCATCATCGGGGACGATGGACGGGATGTTGCTGGTCTTGTCCCTTCTCTGAGCGGCGGAAACAGTGGCCAGGGCAAGGTACTGGTTGACAGCGTGCTTCTGTTCAACCAGACGCTCCAACATCGCCAGGGTGGAGTTCCAGCGAGTCGGAACGTCAAGGATCAGCCGATGGCGTGGCAGATCCAGCTCCTTTTGCACGTCTTCCAGGCTCGCACAGGCTGCAGCCGAGCGCCGGAAGTGACGCACAACATTCCTTGCCGTTTCCAGCAGTTCGCCCATCCCCTGGTAGGTGCGCAGGAACTTCTGCACCACCAGGTTCAGCACGTGGGCAAGACAGGGGATGTGGGTCAGGTTTCCCCTGTCTATTGTGGCAACCAGATTGGCCCCATTGTCGGCCACCACCTCTCCGACTCTGAGGCCTCTGGGGGTCAGCCAAATCCTCTCCTGCTCCTGGAGTTTGGCCAACACATGGGTTGCCGTCAGCTTGGTCTTCCCAAGGCTGACCAAGTGCAGCAGCGCTTGGCAGTGGCGGGCCTTCACGCTGCTGCTGAGGCGGGGGGTTTGGCCAGGTGTGCCGGAGGATGGCAGAGGATCGGAGGAACCTGCTGCAGTTCCCCTGACCCTGCGGGGTGGCACCACCCACTGTGTTGCTGCTGCTGCTGTGCCCGCTGCTGCTCTCCCATCCTCACCCCCTTCCACCAAGCTGACCCAGTGGACAGTAAAGGACAGGTAGCGGCCTGTCCCGAAGCGGCTGCTCCAGGAGTCCATGGTGACGTGGACCCTTTCACCAACCGCGTGCTCCAGCCCTCGCTCCACATTGGCCATCACAAAGCGGTGCAGTGCAGGAATGGCCTTGCGGGCAAAGAAGTGTCTGCTGGGGAGCTGCCAGTCTGGGGCAAGCAGCGCACGAATGTCGCTCCCCTCCTGCACGAGCGTGTACGGCAGGAGTTGGGAGCACATGGCCTGTGCCAGCAAGCCGTTCAGCTGCCGCACGCGACGGCTGCTGGAAGGCAGAGCCCTAACCACCCCCTGGAAGGACTCGCTCAAAAGGCTCTGGCGTGGCCTTTTGCTGACACGGGAATCAGCAGACACAGCAGAGGAGGCCACTGAGGACTGGCTGCCAGAACAGGCCTCAGTGTCGGCGGCAGGAGTTGCAGAGGGGGGAGGAGCAGTGCGTTTCCGCACTCCTGCTGGTGCTGCTGGAGGAGCAGGAGGGCGGGTGGCTGCTGTTGCTGCTGCTGCTGCTGAAGGCTGTGCAGTGATGGGTGTGGTGCCACTGCCAGCACCAGATGCCTTCAGCCTCTGGAACTCCTCATGCTGGTGGAAATGTTTAGCCGCAAGGTGGTTGATGAGCGAGCTGGTGCAGAACTTTAAGGGGTCTGCACCTCTGCTCAACTTCCGCTGACAGTGGTTGCAAGTGGCGTACTTGCTGTACACAGTGGGCATGGTGAAATATCGCCAGATTGGTGACTTAAACATCCCCCTACGGCATGGAAGCGCTGCTGCCTGTCTCCCTGTGGTGGTTGGGGGGGGGGCTTGGGGGGCTTGGGTGCGGCTGGTGGTGGTACTGGCAGATGCTGCTGCTGCTGCTGCTGAGCCTGAGACACCAGCAGGCTGTGGGACCTGCCTACTGCTGCTGCCAATGCTTGCAATGATGCGCCTCCTTGCAAGGCCCACAAGAGCATCCTCCTCCTCCTCCTCAGAGCTGCTGAGGACGACATCCCCTGGAGGTGGTGGCACCCAGTCTCTGTCTGTCACCGGGTCATCATCATCCTCCCCCTCCTGAAACATGTCCTGCTGGGATGAGGACCCCCCAAACTCCTCTCCTGATGCATGGATGGGCTGCTTGACTGTCGCCACAGTCTTGCTGTCCAATCCCTCATCCCCCAAAGTGCCCATCAGCATCTCCTCCTCAAAATCGCCAACAACAGCAGACAATTGACTCATGATGCCTGGGGTCAAAAGACTGCTGAATGACAGGTCGCCAACTGACGGTGAACTGGCCTCCTCCCCAGGCCCTGCTGGGCGGCTGCTGCGAACAGGGGTGGTGGTGGTGGTGGTGGTGGTGGTGAGGGTGGAGGCCTCGGATGCAGAGCTGATGGCGGGGTGCTCATCCTCCGTCATGAGTTGCACCACAGTGTCTGCATCCTTTTCCTCAATGGGACGTTTCCGACCCGGCTGGAGGAAAATGGGAGCAGGTGCTACACGCTGCTGCTGCTGTGTCTCTGCAGCGTGAGTTGCAGATGCTCCTGCTGGGCGGCGCCCAAGGCGTCCACGGCCAGTGGCTATGGGAGGAATGTTAGCCACTGACGCTGCTGCTGCTGCGGAACTGTGCATGGTGGCGCGCCCGCGGCCGCGGCCGCGGCTTGCCACAATGCTGCTCCCTCTCCTCCTGATTCCCTTGCTGCCCTTGCCCTTGCCCAAACCGCGCTGGCTGACATCTTCAATGTTTTGGGCGTATAGACAAAAGTTTTTTAAAAGGGCGGGTGAAAAGTGGGGTACTTTAATGAGGTGAGTTGGTTGGTTGGTGAGGTGACTGAGTGAGTGTCCCCTAGTACAGTAAGTAAGTAGTAACAGTCAGGAAGTACAACTAGCAGTTACAATAATCAGTAGTAATCACAAGTAAATTTAGTGTGTGTACACTCAGACAGTGAGTGCACGCACGCAGGAGCTAGTAGCCTATGAACACAGTGACTGAGTGTCCTAGACTCCTAGTACAGTAAGAGTAAGTAGTAACAGTAAGTAGAACTAACTAATTACAATAATCAATCAGCGATCAGAAGGAAATGGAGTGTGGGTGTGTGTACACTCAGACAGTGAGTGCACGCACGCAGGAGCTAGTAGCCTATGAACACAGTGACTGAGTGTCCTAGACTCCTAGTACAGTAAGAGTAAGTAGTAACAGTAAGTAGAACTAACTAATTACAATAATCAATCAGCGATCAGAAGGAAATAGAGTGTGGGTGGTGTGTGTACACTCAGACAGTGAGTGACCGCACGCAGGAGCTAGTAGCCTATGGACAGTGACTGAGTGTCCTAGACTCCTAGTACAGTAAGAGTAAGTAGTAACAGTAAGTACAACTAACTAATTACGATAATCAATCAGCGATCAGAAGGAAATGGAGTGTGGGTGTGTGTACACTCAGACAGTGAGTGCACGCACGCAGGAGCTAGTAGCCTATGAACACAGTGACTGAGTGTCCTAGACTCCTAGTACAGTAAGAGTAAGTAGTAACAGTAAGTAGAACTAACTAATTACAATAATCAATCAGCGATCAGAAGGAAATAGAGTGTGGGTGGTGTGTGTACACTCAGACAGTGAGTGACCGCACGCAGGAGCTAGTAGCCTATGGACAGTGACTGAGTGTCCTAGACTCCTAGTACAGTAAGAGTAAGTAGTAACAGTAAGTACAACTAACTAATTACGATAATCAATCAGCGATCAGAAGGAAATGGAGTGTGGGTGTGTGTACACTCAGACAGTGAGTGCACGCACGCAGGAGCTAGTAGCCTATGAACACAGTGACTGAGTGTCCTAGACTCCTAGTACAGTAAGAGTAAGTAGTAACACTAAGTAGAACTAACTAATTACAATAATCAATCAGCGATCAGAAGGAAATGGAGTGTGGGTGTGTGTACACTCAGACAGTGAGTGCACGCACTAAGTAGTAGTGTGTACACTCAGACAGTGAGTGCACGCGTAAGTAGTAACACTAAGTAGAACTAACTAATTACAATAATCAATCAGCGATCAGAAGGAAATGGAGTGTGGGTGTGTGTACACTCAGACAGTGAGTGCACGCACGCAGGAGCTAGTAGCCTATGAACACAGTGACTGAGTGTCCTAGACTCCTAGTACAGTAAGAGTAAGTAGTAACAGTAAGTACAACTAACTAATTACGATAATCAATCAGCGATCAGAAGGAAATAGAGTGTGGGTGGTGTGTGTACACTCAGACAGTGAGTGCACGCACGCAGGAGCTAGTAGCCTATGGACAGTGACTGAGTGTCCTAGACTCCTAGTACAGTAAGAGTAAGTAGTAACAGTAAGTACAACTAACTAATTACGATAATCAATCAGCGATCAGAAGGAAATGGAGTGTGGGTGTGTGTACACTCAGACAGTGAGTGCACGCACGCAGGAGCTAGTAGCCTATGAACACAGTGACTGAGTGTCCTAGACTCCTAGTACAGTAAGAGTAAGTAGTAACACTAAGTAGAACTAACTAATTACAATAATCAATCAGCGATCAGAAGGAAATGGAGTGTGGGTGTGTGTACACTCAGACAGTGAGTGCACGCACGCAGGAGCTAGTAGCCTATGAACACAGTGACTGAGTGTCCTAGACTCCTAGTACAGTAAGAGTAAGTAGTAACAGTAAGTACAACTAACTAATTACGATAATCAATCAGCTATCAGAAGGAAATAGAGTGTGTGTTGTGTGTGTACACTCAGACAGTGAGTGCACGCACGCAGGAGCTAGTAGCCTATGAACACAGTGACTGAGTGTCCTAGACTCCTAGTACAGTAAGAGTAAGTAGTAACAGTAAGTAAGTAGAACTAACTAATTACGATAATCAATCAGCGATCAGAAGGAAATAGAGTGTGTGTTGTGTGTGTACACTCAGACAGTGAGTGCACGCACGCAGGAGCTAGTAGCCTATGGACAGTGACTGAGTGTCCTAGACTCCTAGTACAGCAAGAGTAATTAGTAACAGTAAGTAGAACTAACTAATTACAATAATCAATCAGCGATCAGAAGGAAATAGAGTGTGTGTTGTGTGTGTACACTCAGACAGTGAGTGCACGCACGCAGGAGCTAGTAGCCTATGAACAGTGACTGAGTGTCCTAGACTCCTAGTACAGCAAGAGTAATTAGTAACAGTAAGTAGAACTAACTAATTACAATAATCAATCAGCGATCAGAAGGAAATAGAGTGTGTGTTGTGTGTGTACACTCAGACAGTGAGTGCACGCACACAGGAGCTAGTAGCCTATGAACACAGTGACTGAGTGTCCTAGACTCCTAGTACAGTAAGAGTAAGTAGTAACAGTAAGTAAGTAGAACTAACTAATTACGATAATCAATCAGCGATCAGAAGGAAATAGAGTGTGTGTTGTGTGTGTACACTCAGACAGTGAGTGCACGCACGCAGGAGCTAGTAGCCTATGGACAGTGACTGAGTGTCCTAGACTCCTAGTACAGTAAGAGTAAGTAGTAACAGTAAGTACAACTAACTAATTACGATAATCAATCAGCGATCAGAAGAAAATAGAGTGTGTGTTGTGTGTGTACACTCAGACAGTGAGTGCAGTGCGCACACGCAGGAGCTAGTAGCCTATATGAACAGTGACAGTGAGTGTCCCTACGGGTACAGTAAGAGTAAGTAGTAAGTAAGTACAACTAACTAACAATAATCTATCAGTAATCAGAAGGAAATAGAGTGTGTGTACACACAGACAGTGAGTGAGTGCACACACGCAGGAGCTAGCTAGTAGCCTATAAACAGTGACAGTCAGTGAGTGTCCTACTCCTAGTACAGTATAACTACAATACTATTAGTAAAGGACAGCAGAAATACTGGTATAGATGAGAGAAATAAACAGAGGACAGCTGCCCACAGAGGCAAGGCCCCCCTGAGGCCTAAACCTGTAAGCTTGCAGCAGCTGCCTGTCTCTAATGTAACACACAAGCTACTAACTAAAATACAATGTCTAAATAACTAACAACAATATAGGTGTGTATAGGAGGTGTATGTGAGCAAAAACGCTAGGTAAATGACCACAATAGAGCTCTTGCTAAGCCAAAGCACAAAGGAGCAACTCTCTCTCTGTACAAGTCTCAGGCAAGCAAGGAGAAACGTAACATGGCGGCCGCTATTTATAGGGTAGGGGCTGGCCAGGGTCCCCCTCTGTGATTGGCTGCCGTCAGAGGGCCTGGGAGCCCTCTGATTGGCTCTAAGGACATCAATCTGGGCTATGACGCTATTCGAGCTCGGTACCGAGCTCGAATAGCGCCGGGTTGCTCGAATAGCTCGACTAGTGAATGGGCTATTCGAGTGTACTCGGATAGCCCATTCGAATAGCTCCAGCTATTCGGAGCTCGAATACCGAGCTCGAATAGCTGAAAAAGAGCTCGAATATTCGAGCTACTCGAATATTCGAGCTCTGCTGAGCACCACTGCCCTAGACTTCTGATAAGTGTATGTTGGTGTGTTGCTGGACCATACCAAAGCTTTGGATGTGACAGCAAGCTTCCAAGACCCTTAATCTTCCTGATCAAGCAGGTCTCCTAGAGGGGTTGATTCCCCTTGCATGTTCTCAGCTTCTTGACCACCTGCAGTTTGTTCTCGTTTGAATTTTCCTCCCAAAACAACTTGACCCAACTGCTCCAGCAAATTAACAGGTAACTGCACCAATGGCCTGTGTACTTATACACTTGTTCTAGCCTCCAGTTGTAGGTAAGAAAAAAATGAATTGCTTTAGTACCAACAAATTCTGACCTGTAAAGCAAAAGAAAAGAAACAGAAACACAGCCAATAACATCTATTCATTCCAATCTTACCTAGCCACTCACCCAAAGGACATCATTGAGGTAAGGATGTTTTAGACCAAGGAAGCAACAATCCTAATGCACAGCACTGAGTGGTAGTGGTGGTGGTGGTGAAGGGTGGTGGTGGTGGGGGGGGGGGGTGCAGAGCAGGTGAGGTTTCTCTACTCCCAAAGCCTCCTATGTGGTAGCCTTAGTACAGTGTGAACTCTCAGAGTATCTACTTACTTCTACACTTACTTCTTTTGCCAAAGTTAAGTTTATCAAGCACTGAATTATAAGTGTACCAGAGCCAAAGCACTGGTACAAACTCATTTAAGAAGAGGGAAACCTCTGGATCCTAATGAGGCTTCCCTCGATGTCCTCTGGTCCTCCGCCACCAAAGATTACTGACAAAGGTTTGTCGGTAATCTAATCAGGGCTGTGCTCCTCTAAAAGTTGTGTGTACTGCCATGCCTGCCCATTTAGCTGGAGGTTCATGAGTGGCTCCATGCTATTATGCAGGCACAGCTGTGTTCACATGGCTGCCACATGGCTGTGCTTGTCCCAGGAGAGAAGTGTGGTCCTGATAAGCTGGAGGGTCCACAAGCAGTAATGGGGGACCACAGGACAGTTAGGGAAGCCTCTTCTTATTTGGTTTGAGTTTCTGATCCCGAGTTTCAGCTCCGGTTCTCTTGAATCACCCACATTTTAAATGTAACTTTTAAGATTTAAATATGTAATAAACTGATGTAAACACATATAAAAAACACATGTTGCTCTGGACTGTCTACATCCACTAGTCTAGGGTATTAGACTAATGAATTATCCTTGAGTTGATAATTCACTAGTCTAGTACCCTCAGTGAAACCGGACAGGAATATTCACTAAAAAGAGCTAAAATGCTGAAACCACATTCTACAAAATCAAGCAACACACACAGTGGCATAGCAATAGGGGATTCATAGGATGAAATGGAACTAGGGCACCTGGACATGAGGGGTAACACTTCAGTTGCTACATTAACTCTTTAATAGCGCTGTTGTGGTAAATAAATTATAATCTCTATAAGGCCTTTGAATAAACCATCATTTTTTCCCCTTGCTATTACTTTGTTCAATGGATGTCCTTGGTGGAAGGTGGGTTTTGGAGTCCTGCATTATGCAATACAATTCTAGGGGTTGCTCAGTGAAAAATCTGCACAGAACCCATGCCTCTGTAGCTAGCTACACCACTAAACACTCACATATATCAACATAAAGTACCCAACATAAACATGTTTCACCCTTAAACATTGGGGCTTCATCAGAAAAACAAGTGCATATGTGCTAGTGGTAATGTGCAATAGAACAAATTGCCAGGTAGCCCAGGTAGCAAAGCAATGGTATGCCTATAGAGTAGGGCAGAACACATTTGCATATGTACATATGAGAGATCAGATTATATTTAGTCTGAAACTGCTGATTTTTCATTTTATTGGTTTTAAATTCCCATGTCACTTCAGCAGTACATATAAGAATATTACCAAAATTACATTTTAAAAATTAAAACAACGGGAGCCCCAATGGTGCAGTATGTCACTGAAAAACAGTCAATATCAAAGAAACTTAATGCTCCAAAAAGGAAGGTTGCAAAAGGGGCAACCAACCACTGAAGGAAGGTGGAAATCAATAACCCTGACTCTACTCGGGGGTCCAGCTGGAACTGGATATGGTCACACCAAAAGTCCTATCGGTGGCAGAGCCGCTAGGTACCAATGTACACCACTCCAATCGGAGGGTGAAAAGCACAAGGGAGTTAATAGGTCCCAGAAGTAGATAAAACTAGGTTAAAAACAAAAAAAAGGAAAAATAGAGGTGGCTTACCTCAATAATGACAAGATCAAATGAATATGAATTTTAATAAGCACAGGCAATGCGTATAGTGGGTCTGCACCCACTTGCTCAGGCCAAAGACAGTGCCATAGATGTACCCGAGCCAAGTACGGATCCCTCTTTGAGAGGTGGTCTGTACTTGGCTCGGATAATTTTTTGGCACTGTATTTAGGATTTAAATGTATGTGTATGCATTTTAAATGATCACTATAGACATATATTAAGACTAATCACTTTCTGTTAATTATAATCAGCATAATTTCAAGATGCACACAGTTTTGAGTTTGACACGCTACATGGTTCGGTAGTGGACAATCTAAATCACAGAAACCATTTAAACAAGAACTATGAAGATAAATTTAATTTCCTGATCATTTTATATCAGTAAGGATCTGCACATCCCATAAAGATCCTAATCTTGTACCAAGGCTATTTGGGATTCTTAATTGGGGATAATGCAGTGTTAATTAACACATATTGACAAAATTCATCATTTATGTGTCAGGTCATCTAATCTGCATTAAAAAAGATTTGATCTCATTCATATTCATCGTAGAACAATACAAAATATTAAAGTTGCGTATACAACAGACAGTACTACAGCACCTACTACAGCCATCACTAATGACATTAGTCCAAAGACATATCTTGGTTAGAGATGGGCCAAACCTCCGATTTTAGATTCGCAAACCCGGAACCTATTGCGAAAGTTTGGTTTGCGCAAACTTTCGCGCACCGCAATAGACTTCAATGGACAGGCGAACTTGGAAATTTAGAAAAAATTATGGTGGGCAGAAAAATGATGAAAAAGATGTTTCAAACGGTCTAAAACCTGGAAAGAGACATGGTTGAGTGGGATACACGTCAATAGTCTCAATAAAAAACCTAGACTTGCTTGAATTGAATTGCAGGCCTACACTGCTTTACAACATCAGGAAGTGTAATCCTCCTTCCCCTCCTCCAGAGGAGGAGGGTCTTGTATTCCAGGGAATTGTAGGATTTCAAAAGCCAGCTCACATACATTGGCCGGGAATTGAACCCAGGTCTAGTGCTTGGTAGGCAGCTCTCCTCACCGCTATACCATCACCAACACTACATGCTGAAGCCAGCCTAGCATGTACCATTATGATATATTCAAGAGAAAAATGAGCTTGCTTAGGGATTTGTAGGATGTCAAAAGCCAACTCACATACATTGGCCAGGAATCAAACCCAGGTCAACTGCTTGGAGGGCAGCTATGCTCACCACTATTCCACCAACACTACAGGCTAAAGTCAGCCTAGCTGGCCTGGGAAGGATGAAAAGCTAGGTGGCCATGCAACCTATCCTGCTAACCTAAAGCTTACTTGTGTCTTTTACAACACATTGGCTTAAGACTTTATCAAATCCAATGCTCCAATATGGGGAAGTTTCTCTGTTTGCTGTTTTTTTTAAGTGTGGTGTCACAGTTCACTCATCTCTTCAAATACAAGAAAGACCCAAGAGTAGTCTAAGCTACCGTAATATCTATGTTAAGGCAGGGCCCTTAAGCTCTCCCTAGCAGAGTCTGTCAGCAGCTGTCCCTGAACTAATTACTGTAGGCAGACGAGTGAATAAAACGTCCAGAGAACCTTGCCTTTTATAAGGGGAGGTGGGGCTCCAGGAGTAAGTGTAGCCTGATTAGCTACAATGTGCCTGCTAACTGTGATGTAGAGGGTCAACCTTAATGGAGCATTATGGGGGTGAACCGAACTTCCTCAATAGTTTGCCTTCGCTGGCGAATGCGAACCACCCAAAGTTTGCCTGGAACCGTTCTCGGGCGAACCGTTCGGCCCATCTCTAATCTTGGTATATATTTTTTCATGACCTGTCATTTACATTTATTGGTGACAAGACAACTGGATACTTTTCCTACAATGGGCTCTATTCACAAAACTTCTAATAAATAACTTATTTATCACCTAATTGATAAAAATAACCTTTCTGCACATTTCAGCACATTAATAAGCAAAATAACCACTCAAAGTAAGTTGCTTAAAAACAAGAAGAGAATCGAGAGCCCAATAAGGTGCAGTATTGTCAGGTAAAATGAAGAGTTCAATTCAATTTTATGTGTATATACTCACAAACACAGGTTACCCATAGGCAACCACTTTAAATGCAGGTGGGGAGCATTAGGACCTGACCCCACTCAGGTTAAGAAGTTGCTCTCTGTAGATAGTAGATGGGGATGCACCCCTCCACCCAGGGTGGACTAGAAGATCAGCAAAGGCTCGGTATACAGAGGCGCCAGAGTAGAGTAAAACATTTTAAAAACCATTTAAAAGCAAAGGGGGATGTTAGGGTGGACTTACCTACTGCTTGACCCACTGAGTTGTGCTCCCATTTTTGCCTGAGGAAGCGGGGTCACGCCAGCGAAACGCGTTGCATTTGTAGAGTTGGATACATTTTTTGTCAATTCTGTTGTATCGATACTCAAGTGAGTTTTCTTTTTTGTAAGAGGGAGGTAAGTCCACCCTAACATCCCCATCTGCTTTTAAACGGTTTTTTAAACGTTTTACTCTACTCTGGCGCCTCTGTATACCGAGCTTTTGCTGACTCAAAGTAAGTTGTTTCTGATTAACTTCATTTCAATTCTACTTTTCTTACCTTAATTATATTATATTTTATGCTCTTTGGGAACTTAAAATGTAACATAGATAAAGTAAAAACATAGGAAAACATGTGGTAAAGCTTTGTGAAGCATGCCCAATGTGAAAGCAGCCTATAAACATTTAGGGATGACCCACAGTAAAGAAAAGTTCCTATGATTAACATATATACCATAAATATCTGATTTTGCTAAGCTTATCAGAATACTCAGCTTCTCCATTAGTTATTTCTGGCTTAATTACATAGACTCAAAAATGTAGGCTAATATCCCAGAATAAAGTAATATTTACATACATCTTCTTCAGCTTGGGAATGCCATTTTAGGAGAAAATGGTCCATACCAATGTGTGTTGGCTTTGCATATTGTGTACAAAAACCTTAGTCTGAATACCAGCTATTATTTCCTTGGTGTCTGGCTTGGCAGCATGGAATGGGATAAGAGCTCCAGTGTGTATCAATGGCGTTGAAAACCATTTATTTAAATCAAATTGAATGATTTTCTGCCTATTTAGATTGACTACTTAGTCATACAGGCCATAAAATTAGTCAGAAGTTACTGATCAATTTTAAGGTCTAAAGCAGATTTTGGCAGATTAAATTAAAATAGCAAAATCTGCTAGAAATGGATTTCTGGGAATTGTATGTGGCCATCCTTAGGATGTGCTTTAAAAGGAACCTGAAGTGAAAGGGATATGGAGGATACCGTATATACTCGCATACAAGCCGAATTTTTTACCCCCAAAAAGGGGGCCAAAAGTTGGGGGGTCGGCTTGTATGCGAGTCGGGGGTGGAGGTCCGTGGTCCGCGCCCCCCCCCCCCCCCCCCCCGCCCGCTCCCTCCCTCCGCGGCCGCCACTGCTATTACCTGCTTTAGGCAGCGGCCGCTTCCTAATCCAGGTTCCCCTCTCCATTATGCGTATACCGTAAGTGTATCACAGCACAAAATTTTTCCTGCCCCCTGCATCGTCACAACAGCAGCGCCGGGCGCGCTGCTGTCATACACTTACGGTATACGCATGATGGAGAGGGGAACCCAGATTAGGAAGCGGCCGCTGCCTAAAGCAGGTAATAGCAGTGGGGCCGCAGGGGAGGAGGAGGAGGGGGCGCTATACTGGGCACTATACTAGCTATACTGGGCACAATACTGGCTATACTGGGCACTATACTGGCTATACTGGGCACTTTACTAGCTATACTGGGCACTATACTAGCTATACTGGGCACTATACTGGCTAGACTGGGCACTATACTGGCTAGACTGGGCGCTATACTGGGCACTTCACTAGCTATACTGGGCACTATACTGGCTATGCTGGGCACTTTACTGGCTATACTGGGCACTATACTAGCTATACTGGGCACTATGCTGGCTATACTGGGCACTATACTGGCTATACTGGACACTATACTGGCTATACTGGGCACTTTACTAGCTATACTGGGCACTATACTAGCTATACTGGGCACTATATTAGCTATACTGGGCACTTTACTAGCTATACTGAGGCACTACCTACCCATACTGGGCACTATACTAGCTATACTGGGACACACTGGGGGGATCACGCGCCTGCACCAATCCAGCATTTCCTACTCCCGGCTTTTATGGGGGACAATCATTTTCCCCTGGTTTTTAAGGTAAAAGTTGGGGGGGGGGGGGGGGGGGGGGGTCGGCTTATATGCGAGTATATACAGTATTTAAAAAATGTCAGTTGCCTGTCTTTTGGAAAATCTGATTAACGCACCTGAAACAAGCATGTAGCTAATCTAGTCAGATTTTTGTCAGAAACATCTGAGCTGCATGCTTGTTCAGAGTCTATGGCTAAAAGTATTAGAGGAGGAGGATCAGCAGGACTGCCAGCCAATCTCCATTGTTTTAAAGGAAACAAATAAGGCATACCTCCATATCCCTCACACTTTAGGCCCGGTTCACATTAGCGGTTGTTTGCCAAACGGACCGGATGACCTGACCGGATCCGGACCGGATCCGGATCGGAACCGTACGGTTCTGATCCGGATCCGATCCGGATCCGGTCAGGTTGCATCAGGTGGTAATCAGGATGCGATCCGGATCCGTTTGGCAAAGTTAACGTAAAAAAAAAAAAAATGTTGGGGTCTGGGAGGTCAGCAGAAGGGGGACCTGTGGACCTGGGACCTCTGCTGTTTAGCACTCACCTCCACCTCCGACATGCTGCCAACATCCTGCCAACACCTCCAGCTCGTGCTGCTCCACTCCAAAATGCTTGCCCATGTGTCCCCAGCCAATATCGCCGCAAAAATCCGCATAGGAAGTGGGGTAGAACATCCGGATTTCTCAGCCAGTGTGTTGTGCGGCCTCCGGTTCCCATTTGTTTGTATTGGCCGGATGGTGCAGTCCGGCTCCGCCCCGGATACGGCTGCCGGAGGGGCCGGATGAAAAAATAGCGCATGTTGGAACGGAGGCCGGAGTCCGGATCCGGCCCGGATCCGGTCCGGCTCCGGTTCTGCAGAACGGACCCATGTGAACGGACGCATAGGCTTTAATTGCTATGCCGTGCGCAGTGGTGCTCAGCAGAGCTCGAATATTCGAGTAGCTCGAATATTCGAGCTCTTTTTCAGCTATTCGAGCTCGGTATTCGAGCTCCGAATAGCTGGAGCTATTCGAATGGGCTATCCGAGTACACTCGAATAGCCCATTCACTATTCGAGCTATTCGAGCAACCCGGCGCTATTCGAGCTCGGTACCGAGCTCGAATAGCGTCATAGCCCAGATTGATGTCCTTAGAGCCAATCAGAGGGCTCCCAGGCCCTCTGACGGCAGCCAATCACAGAGGGGGACCCTGGCCAGCCCCTACCCTATAAATAGCGGCCGCCATGTTCCGTTTCTCCATGCTTGCCTGAGACTTGTACAGAGAGAGAGTTGCTCCTTTGTGCTTTGGCTTAGCAAGTGCTCTATTGTGATCATTTACCTAGCGTTTTTGCTCACCTACACCTGCCATATACACCTATATTGTTGTTAGTTAGATAGACATTGTATTTTAGTTAGTAGCTTGTGTGTTACATTAGAGACAGGCAGCTGCTGCAAGCTTACAGGTTTAGGCCTCAGGGGGGCCTTGCCTCTGTGGGCAGCTGTCCTCTGTTTATTTCTCTCATCTATACCAGTATTTCTGCTGTCCTTTACTAATAGTATTGTAGTTATACTGTACTAGGAGTAGGACACTCACTGACTGTCACTGTTTATAGGCTACTAGCTAGCTCCTGCGTGTGTGCACTCACTCACTGTCTGTGTGTACACACACTCTATTTCCTTCTGATTACTGATAGATTATTGTTAGTTAGTTGTACTTACTTACTACTTACTCTTACTGTACCCGTAGGGACACTCACTGTCACTGTTCATATAGGCTACTAGCTCCTGCGTGTGCGCACTGCACTCACTGTCTGAGTGTACACACACAACACACACTCTATTTCCTTCTGATCGCTGATTGATTATCGTAATTAGTTAGTTGTACTTACTGTTACTACTTACTCTTACTGTACTAGGAGTCTAGGACACTCAGTCACTGTCCATAGGCTACTAGCTCCTGCGTGCGTGCACTCACTGTCTGAGTGTACACACACCCACACTCCATTTCCTTCTGATCGCTGATTGATTATTGTAATTAGTTAGTTCTACTTACTGTTACTACTTACTCTTACTGTACTAGGAGTCTAGGACACTCAGTCACTGTGTTCATAGGCTACTAGCTCCTGCGTGCGTGCACTCACTGTCTGAGTGTACACACACCCACACTCCATTTCCTTCTGATCGCTGATTGATTATTGTAATTAGTTAGTTGTACTTACTGTTACTACTTACTCTTACTGTACTAGGAGTCTAGGACACTCAGTCACTGTCCATAGGCTACTAGCTCCTGCGTGCGGTCACTCACTGTCTGAGTGTACACACACCACCCACACTCTATTTCCTTCTGATCGCTGATTGATTATTGTAATTAGTTAGTTCTACTTACTGTTACTACTTACTCTTACTGTACTAGGAGTCTAGGACACTCAGTCACTGTGTTCATAGGCTACTAGCTCCTGCGTGCGTGCACTCACTGTCTGAGTGTACACACACCCACACTCCATTTCCTTCTGATCGCTGATTGATTATTGTAATTAGTTAGTTCTACTTACTGTTACTACTTACTCTTACTGTACTAGGAGTCTAGGACACTCAGTCACTGTGTTCATAGGCTACTAGCTCCTGCGTGCGTGCACTCACTGTCTGAGTGTACACACACCCACACTCCATTTCCTTCTGATCGCTGATTGATTATTGTAATTAGTTAGTTGTACTTACTGTTACTACTTACTCTTACTGTACTAGGAGTCTAGGACACTCAGTCACTGTCCATAGGCTACTAGCTCCTGCGTGCGGTCACTCACTGTCTGAGTGTACACACACCACCCACACTCCATTTCCTTCTGATCGCTGATTGATTATTGTAATTAGTTAGTTCTACTTACTGTTACTACTTACTCTTACTGTACTAGGAGTCTAGGACACTCAGTCACTGTGTTCATAGGCTACTAGCTCCTGCGTGCGTGCACTCACTGTCTGAGTGTACACACACCCACACTCCATTTCCTTCTGATCGCTGATTGATTATTGTAATTAGTTAGTTCTACTTACTGTTACTACTTACTCTTACTGTACTAGGAGTCTAGGACACTCAGTCACTGTGTTCATAGGCTACTAGCTCCTGCGTGCGTGCACTCACTGTCTGAGTGTACACACACCCACACTCCATTTCCTTCTGATCGCTGATTGATTATCGTAATTAGTTAGTTGTACTTACTGTTACTACTTACTCTTACTGTACTAGGAGTCTAGGACACTCAGTCACTGTGTTCATAGGCTACTAGCTCCTGCGTGCGTGCACTCACTGTCTGAGTGTACACACACCCACACTCCATTTCCTTCTGATCGCTGATTGATTATTGTAATTAGTTAGTTCTACTTACTGTTACTACTTACTCTTACTGTACTAGGAGTCTAGGACACTCAGTCACTGTGTTCATAGGCTACTAGCTCCTGCGTGCGTGCACTCACTGTCTGAGTGTACACACACCCACACTCCATTTCCTTCTGATCGCTGATTGATTATTGTAATTAGTTAGTTCTACTTACTGTTACTACTTACTCTTACTGTACTAGGAGTCTAGGACACTCAGTCACTGTGTTCATAGGCTACTAGCTCCTGCGTGCGTGCACTCACTGTCTGAGTGTACACACACTAAATTTACTTACTACTGATTATTGTAACTGCTAGTTGTACTTCCTGACTGTTACTACTTACTTACTGTACTAGGGGACACTCACTCAGTCACCTCACCAACCAACCCACTCCATTAAAGTACCCCACTTTTCACCCGCCCTTTTACAAAACTTTTGTCTATACGCCCAAAACATTTAAGATGTCTGGAAGTGGCAGCCAGCGCGGTTTGGGCAAGGGGAAGGGCAGCAAGGGAATCAGGAGGAGAGGGAGCAGCATTGTGGCAAGCCGCGGCCGCGGGCGCGCCACCATGCACAGTTCCGCAGCAGCAGCAGCAGCGTCAGTGGCTAACATTCCTACCATAGCCACTGGCCGTGGACGCCTTGGGCGCCGCCCAGCAGGAGCATCTGCAACTCACGCTGCAGAGACACAGCAGCAGCAGCGTGTAGCACCTGCTCCCATTTTCCTCCAGCCGGGTCGGAAACGTCCCATTGAGGAAAAGGATGCAGACACTGTGGTGCAACTCATGACGGAGGATGAGCAGCCCACCATCAGCTCTGCATCCGAGGCCTCCACCCTCACCACCACCACCACCCCTGTTCGCAGCAGCCGCCCAGCAGGGTCTGGGGAGGAGGCCAGTTCACCGTCACTCGCCGACCTGTCATTCAGCAGTCTTTTGACCCCAGGCATCATGAGTAAATTGTCTGCTGTTGTTGGCGATCTTGAGGAGGAGATGCTGATGGGCACTTTGGGGGATGAGGGATTGGACAGCAAGACTGTGGCGACAGTCAAGCAGCCCATCCATGCATCAGGAGAGGAGTTTGGGGGGTCCTCATCCCAGCAGGACATGTTTCAGGAGGGGGAGGATGATGATGACCCGGTGACAGACAGAGACTGGGTGCCACCACCTCCAGGGGATGTCGTCCTCAGCAGCTCTGAGGAGGAGGAGGAGGATGCGCTTGTGGGCCTTGCAAGGAGGCGCATCATTGCAAGCATTGGCAGCGTCCCACAGCCTGCTGGTGTCTCAGGCTCAGCAGCAGCAGCAGCAGCATCAGCCAGTACCACCCCCAGCCGCACCCAAGCCCCCCCCCCAACCACCACAGGGAGACAGGCAGCAGCGCTTCCATGCCGTAGGGGGAAGTTTCTGTCACCAATCTGGCGGTTTTTCACCATGCCCACTGTGTACAGCAAGTACGCCACTTGCAACCACTGTCAGCGGAAGTTGAGCAGAGGTGCAGACCCCTTAAAGTTCAGCACCAGCTCGCTCATCAACCACCTTGCGGCTAAACATTTCCACCAGCATGAGGAGTTCCAGAGGCTGAAGGCATCTGCTGCTGGCAGTGGCACCACACCCATCACTGCACAGCCTTCAGCAGCAGCAGCAGCAACAGCAGCCACCCGCCCTCCTGCTCCTCCAGCAGCACCAGCAGGAGTGCGGAAACGCACTGCTCCTCCCCCCTCTGCAACTCCTGCCGCCGACACTGAGGCCTGTTCTGGCAGCCAGTCCTCAGTGGCCTCCTCTGCTGTGTCTGCTGATTCCCGTGTCAGCAAAAGGCCACGCCAGAGCCTTTTGAGCGAGTCCTTCCAGGGGGTGGTTAGGGCTCTGCCTCCCAGCAGCCGTCGCGTGCGGCAGCTGAACGGCTTGCTGGCACGGGCCATGTGCTCCCAACTCCTGCCGTACACGCTCGTGCAGGAGGGGAGCGACATTCGTGCGCTGCTTGCTTGCGCAGCCCCAGACTGGCAGCTCCCCAGCAGACACTTCTTTGCCCGCAAGGCCATTCCTGCACTGCACCGCTTTGTGATGGCCAATGTGGAGCGAGGGCTGGAGCACGCGGTTGGTGAAAGGGTCCACGTCACCATGGACTCCTGGAGCAGCCGCTTCGGGACAGGCCGCTACCTGTCCTTCACTGTCCACTGGGTCAGCTTGGTGGAAGGGGGTGAGGATGGGAGAGCAGCAGCGGGCACAGCAGCAGCAGCAACACAGTGGGTGGTGCCACCCCGCAGGCTCAGGGGAACTGCAGCAGGTTCCTCCGATCCTCTGCCATCCTCCGGCACACCTGGCCAAACCCCCCGCCTCAGCAGCAGCGTGAAGGCCCGCCACTGCCAAGCGCTGCTGCACTTGGTCAGCCTTGGGAAGACCAAGCTGACGGCAACCCATGTGTTGGCCAAACTCCAGGAGCAGGAGAGGATTTGGCTGACCCCCAGAGGCCTCAGAGTCGGAGAGGTGGTGGCCGACAATGGGGCCAATCTGGTTGCCGCAATAGACAGGGGAAACCTGACCCACATCCCCTGTCTTGCCCACGTGCTGAATCTGGTGGTGCAGAAGTTCCTGCGCACCTACCAGGGGATGGGCGAACTGCTGGAAACGGCAAGGAATGTTGTGCGTCACTTCCGGCGCTCGGCTGCAGCCTGTGCGAGCCTGGAAGACGTGCAAAAGGAGCTGGATCTGCCACGCCATCGGCTGATCCTTGACGTTCCGACTCGCTGGAACTCCACCCTGGCGATGTTGGAGCGTCTGGTTGAACAGAGGCGCGCTGTCAAACAGTACCTTGCCCTGGCCACTGTTTCCGCAGCTCAGAGAAGGGACAAGACCAGCAACATCCCGTCCATCGTCCCCGATGATGACTGGAGGCACATGCAGCAGGTGTGCTTAGTGCTGGCTCCCTTCCTGCAGGCCACAAACATGGTGAGCAGGGACCATGCTATGGTCTGCGAGTGGGTGCCCCTGGTTTCTCTGCTGAACAGGGCCCTCGATGCTTTGCTGGAACAGGGAGCGGCAGCCTTGGACCAGCAGGAGCGGCAACCAGCTGCGCAGTCCACCTCTGAGGGGGAGGAGGAGGAGGACTTGGTGGAGGTCCCTGACCTGGCTGCTGATGAGGGGGATCAGCACAGCGCAGCTGAGTTGGTGCGGGGGTGGAGAGAGGATGAGGCGGCAGAGGAGGAGGATGAGGACAGCACTGACGTCGATGTGCCAGCAGACGTGGCCCGCCTCTTCCCAATGGCAGCGCACATGCTGACGTGCCTGCGCAGGGACCCCAGGGTGATCCAGATGAAGCAGAGGGAGGACATCTGGATCAGCATGATGTTGGACCCACGCCTCAAGGGGAAGTTGAGCCAGTTCCTGCCGCCTGCAGGAGGAGACCCAGCGCAACAAATAAGGAGCTTGCAGCAGGCCCTTGTTGAGCGCTTGGAGGAAGCCTTCCCCAAGCCTTCCACCCCCACTGTCCAGCAGCCAGCACAGAGGCAGCAGCAGGTGCCTGCATCCAGCAGCAGCAAGCGCCCCACAGACCTGCTGTCTCTCAGCCACGAGCTCTACAGGACTGTAGAGGCTCCGGCAGCAGTGACTAGAGAGGAGATGCATGCAGCAGCATCCTCCTCCGGTCACAGCCAGCGCCTGACCCGCATGGTGGCTGACTACATGGGGTCGTACAGCGGGCTTGACAGCGATGCCCCTGTTGATCCCATGGAGTATTGGGTCAAGCGCATGGAGATCTGGAGCGAGCTGGCACAGTACGCCCTGGAAGTGCTGTCCTGCCCCCCTTCCAGCGTGCTGTCCGAGCGCTGCTTCAGTGCAGCTGGTGGCGTGGTCACCGAGAAACGCTCACGTCTGTCTCACAAGTCTGTGGACAGACTGACGTTTCTCAAGATGAACCAGGCGTGGGTGGAAGGCGAGTTCCTGGCCCCTGTTGTCGGCGAGAGGGGGACATGAACTGGCTGCCGGAACCATCGTTAATGTGCCTTACCACCCTTTACCACCTCCTGGCTCCTGCTCACTAAGCCAGCCTGGTTCACTTTGACTATTACGTCGCCTGCAGCCACACATTTTACACCTACAGTGGGCTGCTGTGTACTGCCCTTCTGCTGTCTGTCTGTGTTTCCCACTGCCAGGGTACACAGAATTACCTTCTTCTGCTGCCACTCTGCCACCAGCTATTATGTCAAACAATAGCTATATTGGTTGCAAAACCAAAAACCAAAAAACCATAAAAAAAAAAAAAAGGTTTAATTTTTCTGAGGTGCCCGGGTTGAAAACTGTGTTGTCCCAGTTGTGTATTGGACACAATGTGGGCTGCACGACCGCTGTCTGGGACCTCCTGTTGTGTTTATTTACAGCCCTGGTATCACCGCTAGGTACCAGGGCTATTATGTCACGCTGCCTACCTGCTGCCACACTCACACTGCTCCTCCATACCTCCTCCTGCTGCTGCTGCTGCTGTCTGTCTGTGTTTCCCACTGCCAGGGTACACAGATGATTTACCTTCTGATGCCACTCTGCCACCAGCTATTACGTCAAACAATAGCTGCTCGCCTACTCCTCCATTCCTCCTCCTGCTGCTGCTGTCTGTCTGTGTTTCCCACTGCCAGGGTACACAGATGATTTACCTTCTGCTGCCACTCTGCCACCAGCTATTACGTCAAACAATAGCTGCTCGCCTACTCCTCCATTCCTCCTCCTGCTGCTGCTGTCTGTCTGTGTTTCCCACTGCCAGGGTACACAGAATTACCTTCTGCTGCCACTCTGCCACCAGCTATTACGTCAAACAATAGCTATATTGGTTGCAAAACCAAAACCAAACAAACCATTAAAAAAAAAAAAAAAGGTTTAATTTTTCTGAGGTGCCCGGGTTGAAAACTGTGTTGTCCCAGTTGTGTATTGGACACAATGTGGGCTGCACGACCGCTGTCTGGGACCTCCTGTTGTGTTTATTTACAGCCCTGGTATCACCGCTAGGTACCAGGGCTATTATGTCACGGTGAGCTGCCTGCCTCATTGACTGCCTGCTGCCACACACTCATCCTCCTCCTCCTGCTGCTGAATTTACCTCCTGCTGTCTTTGTGTTTCCACTGCCAGGGAGCACATACAATGGCGCTTCCAACATGCGTGCGCCCACCAGCTATTTGTTACGCTCAAAAATAGCTGCATTTCTTTAAAAAAAAAATTGAAAAGAGAAATACGTGAAGAAGAAGAAGACGATATTGAAAAGGAAGGAGAAGATGAAGATGAAGAAGAAGAAGAAGATGAAGAAGAAGATGAAGAAGATGATGAAGAAGAAGATGAAAAAGAAGAAGAAGATGAAGAAGATGAAGAAGAAGAAGATGAAGAAGAAGAAGAAGATGAAGAAGAAGAAGAAGAAGATGAAGAAGATGATGAAGAAGATGAAGAAGATGATGAAGAAGATGAAGAAGATGAAGAAGAAGAAGAAGAAGAAGAAGAAGAAGAAGAAGATGATGATGATGAAGAAGAAGAAGAAGAAGAAGAAGAAGAAGAAGAAGAAGAAGAAGAAGAAGAAGAAGAAGAAGAAGAAGAAGAAGAAGAAGAAGAAGAAGAAGAAGAAGAAGAAGAAGAAGAAGAAGAAGAAGAAGATGAAGAAGAAGAAGAAGAAGAAGATGAAGAAGAAGAAGATGAAGAAGAAGAAGATGAAGAAGAAGAAGAAGAAGAAGAAGAAGAAGAAGAAGAAGAAGAAGAAGAAGAAGAAGAAGAAGAAGAAGAAGAAGAAGAAGAAGAAGAAGAAGAAGATGAAGATGAAGATGAAGATGAAGAAGAAGATGAAGAAGAAGAAGATGAAGAAGAAGACAATATAGAAGAAGAAGAAGAAGATATAGAAGAAGAAGAAGAAGAAGAAGAAGAAGAAGAAGAAGAAGATGAAGAAGAAGATGAAGAAGAAGATGAAGAAGAAGATGAAGAAGATGAAGAAGAAGATGAAGAAGAAGAAGAAGAAGAAGAAGAAGAAGAAGAAGAAGATGAAGATGAAGAAGAAGATGAAGAAGAAGAAGACAATATAGAAGAAGAAGAAGAAGATATAGAAGAAGAAGAAGAAGATATAGAAGAAGAAGATCGAGAAGAAGAAGAAGAAAGATAAAGAAGAAGAAGAACAAGTATATACAGTAACACTACTGAACAAAATTAAGGACACAACTTCTCTTTCCACATTTTTTTTAAAGGAACATCCCCACATAATCACTTGCTGTTGTTACTTGGAAAAAAAGATGTTTCTTGCATCATTCACCCTCAAAACAAGTGTTGGAAGCTATTTAAGGCCAATTCGAATAGTCAGCTCGAATAGTTAGCTCGAATACCGACTCGAATAGTGAGCTCGAAGTCCGAGGTCGAATCGAATAGTAAAAATTATTCGACTCGAATATTCGACTGACCTCGAATAATTTACTATTCGAATTCGACCAAACTCGAATTTTAAAAAGGGGTATTTGAGCATCACTACGTGCGTCCGTTCCGTCCGTTCTGCAGGCGGTGCAGCTCCGGCACGGCGATTCCGGAGGGCCACCGCAAGTGTGAACCGGGCCTTAGGTGTCCTTTAAAAGACCAGAGCGAAAAAAGCATTTTTTGCCATTGAAAAGACTATGTAATCATTGAAAGAGATACACTGACCTTTTACTTTATTTTATTAAACTATGCAGATTAACCCATTCGCGTTCCGTCGTTTTCACGTGAGAAATGTTCACCTCCCATTCATTAGCCTATAACTTTATCACTACTTATCACAATGCACTGATCTATATCTTGTTTTTTCCGCCACCAATTAGGCTTTCTTTGGGGGGTACATTTTGCTAAGAGCCACTTTACTGTAAATGCATTTTAACAGGAAGAATAAGAAAAAAATGGAAACATTCATTATTTCTCAGTTTTCAGCCATTATAGTTTTAAAATAATACATGCCTCCATAATTAAAACTCACGTATTGTATTTGCCCATATGTCCCGGTTATTACACCGTTAAAATTATGTCCCTATCACAATGTATGGCGACAATATTTTATTTGGAAATAAAGGTGCATTTTTCCATTTTGCATCTATCACTATTTACAAGTTTAAAATAAAAAAAAAATATAGAAATATTTCATCTTTACATTGATATTTAAAAAGTTTAGACCCTTAGAAAAATATTTACATGTTTTTTTTTTTATTGTAATGTTTTTTTTTTTATAGTAAACATTTTAATTGGGTAGTTTTGGGAGGGTGGGAGGTAAACAATAGATTTATAATGTAAATGTGTGTTAATTTTTTTTTTCTTTTTAGGTGTAGTATTACTTTTTGGCCACAAGATGGCGGCCATGAGTTTGTTTACATGACATCACTCCAAGCGTAGCACACGCTTAGAGTGACACATCAGGGAGGGAACAGCCAGAAAAAGCACAGCTTCCGAGAGAAGCTGCCGCTTTTTCAGCGGGGGAGAGGAATCAGTGATCGGGCACCATAGCCCGATACATTGATTCCGTGGCTACCGAATCCACGGCCGGGAGTGCGCGTGCACGCGCGCGATCGGCCGCGGGAGCTCGCGGTAGCGCGCATAGTTCCTGGATGTAGAAACTATGTCCATGAACCAAAATAGGTTAAGGTAACCCACCTATACTTGTAATTGTAATGCAACAAACCTTTTTCTCTTGATATCTCTAAAACTAATAAAATAGGTGAGGTGGACACATTTTTATTTTAAGTCAAACAACAAAAGTACCTCAGGGCAGGGTTCAGACCAATCTGGTAGAGAGCAATAATTCAGGAGTAGTAAGCAAAGACAGTACCTGTTCTCTTAGTATTCCCAACTCAAAAGATCCACACACTGTGCTCAGGAGTACCAAAAGACTTGCTGTAATCCCGACATCCAATAGGCTAACTGCGGCTCAGAAAGCAGCGCAGGTCCACCGTACGAACTCCGTTGTCTGGTGCAGCTGGACAGTCTCCCCGATCACGTGATCACCCGGACTTCCGGCTTCCGCTCCTCTGTGTGTCACGCTGGTTGCTGGTGGCTGCTGACTGGCTGTCAGGGCACTATAGCGCTCAATGCTGCCTCTGATCTGGAAAGTGTAGCCAGGGCTGTGGTGGCTTCCAATCAGTGAACGTCAGGGCGGTAGGGGAGCGAAACGGTGGCCAGTCAGGAGCAGCCTGCAGGTGGGAGTGGGAGGATCAGAAGCTTTCTCACCCAATGCCTAGGACTCTGGCCCTGCCGAACCATAGAATGCTACTGCGCACTGCTGGGGGTGGGGCTCAGCATAGGATCGAGAGTCCGTGTATGCCATACATGGACTCTCGATCCTATGCTGAGCGCCGCCCCCAGCAATGTGCAGTAGCATTCTATGCTACATGTAGCATAACATTAGCAAGAGCTTTTGAAATCACTAGGCGCTTAGAAAAGCTTTTGTGGTGTGAACAAGGCCTCATGTAGTATTTTTTTTTTAAAGCACAGGTAGAAGCAGAGAAAAATATTGATTTAATGAATCAATAACTGTCCTAGAATTTGATTAACACTGTGTAAAGACAATATTTAGCTTTTTTTTTCTTTTTTTTCAGGGACATCAGAGAAAAAATGTAGAATTTTGATTCACATCTGTAGTGAACAGCAATATTGTCACTTCAAATGTGAATAAAAGTCCCAGCAGTAGGCCTTTTTTTGCTGCTCCAAAACAGCATTTTTAAGGATTATAAGTATAGGTAGCAATACTCTCACTTAAATAGTCACGTAGTGCAAACCAGAACTGATAATACATTTATAATTAATGAATTGTACGTGTGGCAGGCATTCCAAATAGTCCTGGAGTCTCACATTCTTATTTTCAGGTTTAGAAGTAAACAGCAGTCATGACAGTGTGAGGTTGAATATGGTTCAGTCAGCTTCCAGGGGAAAGATTCAATTGCCAAAGAAGTGTTTTGCATTCTATTAACTTTTCAGTAGACCTACCCTGCATTTAACTGCTTTTTAACTGCCTCATTTGCATGGATACAAACCCTTTTTTCACCCTTGCAATGCAATCCTACTAATCCTACTACTACTAATATAATAAATGGGAAAGTTTGGATGTTTGGATGTTTCTTACTCGATCACGCAAAAACGGCTGAACGGATTTGAATGAAATTTGGCACACACATAGGCTATCATTCATAAAGCATTTCCGCATGCGGAAATGCTTAAAACAGCTGACTTTACCGCACACGTAGCAAAATCTGCATTCATAAAGGCTCCTTCCGCATCAAAACATGACACTACCGAGCACAGCGATAAATCACCGCCTTGTGCTGTGATTATTGTAAAAAATGTAGCAAAATGTTAAATCATAAAGATCACCGCAAGCGGTGTGGGGTCGGGAAGTACCGCTCCCTCTGATGTGGTGATAACAATGTAAATGAATGGAGACACAGAGACCTCCCAGGCAGCTGCAGCAGAGTGGAACATGGAGAAATGTATCAACTCGGCTGCTTCCGTGTCTCTGCAAGCCTACCGCCTGCTTAGTTCGGGGAATCTCCGCACTGCTACAGCAACTGGATACATTTTTATGAATCAGCAGCCAGAAGTCTAAAACACCGGCAGCGATGTTTTCCCGCACTGATTCTCCTTACCGACAGCTCCTTTATGAATGACTAGCTGGTCGCCCGGCGTTGCCCGGGTATGTAATTGGCTAGTGTTAGCTCTGCCCACTTTTTCTAGTCCTAACACACAATTACTCAATGATGACCTAGTTTGTGAGCTTTGCGGTCTTTGGCATCAATAATTGGCATTGAAATGAAATAAATCTAATTGGCTGTGGCTCCACTCCTTTGAAAATCAATAAATGAGTGAATTTTGATTAGCTTGTTTGGGCTCCACACACTTTTCTGAATATTAATCCCAGTCACCCACTGTGCAAAGTTTAAGAACCCTGCCATTGACAGACAGTGTAAGAATGGCTGCAGTTTACATTCTGGCAGTGAAATTTGTATTTTTCTCCCCCCACTGATGCCCTAATGTTTCCCGGGTATGTATTTGGCTGCTTTTGGCTGTGGTCACTTTTTCTAACCCTAACACACAATTGTCAATAGTCAATGACCAAGTTTGTGAGATTTGTGGTCTTTGGCATGAATAATTTTCATTGAAATGAAACACATCTGATTAGCTGTTTGTGGCCCCACCCCTTTTCTAAGTATTTAACCCCAGTCACCCAAGGATCAACTGTACCAGGTTTGAGGCTTATGCCATTAACAGTGCAAAAATGGCAGAAATTAAATATTTGCCTTGAAAATCAATAGGTGAATTGTGATTGGTTTTTGTAGGCTCCACCCACTTTTCTGAATATTAATCCCAGTCACCCAGTGACCAACTGTGCAAAGTTTTAGAACCCTACAATTAATAGTGTAAGAATGGCTGCAGTTTACATTTTCCCAGTGAAATTTGTGTTTGTCTCCGCCCTCTGAAGACTCGGCATTGCCCAGGTATGCATTTGGCACCCACTTTTTCTAACCCTAACACAAAATTACTTAATGCCCAAGTTTGTGAGCTTTGCGGTCTTTGGCATCAATAATTTGCATTGAAATAAAATAAATCTGATTGGCTGTGGCTCCACCCCTTATATAAATTTAAACGCCAGTCACGCAATGATCAACTGTACCAGGAGGCTTGTGCCATTAACAGTGCAAGAAGGGCAGCAATGAAATATTCCCCTGAAAAAATCAATAGGTAATTTTTGATTGTTTTTGTAGGCTCCACCCACTTTTCTGAATATTAATCTCCGTCACCCAATTACGCTACTGTAATTTCGCATCATAATCGCAAATTTCGCATGCGTAATTTTAGTAATGCGAAATTACGAAAATTTCAGCTCAACTCTAGGACTACAATGGTCCTAAAAGCCCACTTACTAAGATGTTAAGAAAAACAAAAGTTTGCTTTCTTAAAACAGAAATAATTTGCGATAATTCAGGTTGGAGTGAGCTTGAGATGTCTCCCAGTGCATCACTGCTGAATATATGCAAATTAACCATTCTACCCTTAGAAGCTAAACACACCTCCAGTGTAACAGTGTAAGAATGGCTGCAGTTTACATTTTCCAGTGAAATTTGTATTTGTCTCTTTTTGGTTATGGGAATACAAAGTATCCTATACTTTATTCCAGGTAATGTACTTTGGCTATCCTACTAATATAATAAATGGGAAAGTTCGGATGTTTTGTCATTGAGTAATTGTGTGTTAGGATTAGAAAAAGTGGGAAGAGCTAACACTAGCCAATCACATACCCGGGCAACGCCGGGCGACCAGCTGGTGCAAAATAAAAATAAACACAACACAAGAAAAGTCTAAGTAGGATAGGCACTACATGTTTATCTTATCAAAGCACATGTCTCTTCTGATTGATCTTTGTACTGATTGATGCAGCGCAAAGCTATCCTTTAGGGTCCTTTTCCACTATCGCGAATTTGCATGCGCATCCCGCAAGCAAATTCGCATGGGCAATACAAGTTGATGGGACTGTTTCCTCTTGTCATGATTTCTGAGCGTTTTTCTGTGCAGAAAAATCTGCACGGCAGAGCCATCAGAATTCGCATACCGCATACCGCTTTGCGAATCGCATACAATGTATTTAATAGGAAATTTGCATGCGGTTTGGGTATGCAAATTTTCATGCGAATTTGCATATGATTTTGCATAAAAACAATGGAAAAGCACACAGGCACTGCAATGGTTTAATTCACATTACATTCACAGACACTAAGGTGCAAAAGAAGGTTTTATTGCAAAGCAATATAGTGCTAAAACATGCATGCAAACATAAGATCAAATTAAATGCAAAACACATGCACAGCACATGATATACAGGGAACATTTGAATAACCAGAAAATACAGTGAAGACTCTAACTATCTATCTATTTACAATGCGATATAAAACATATATGTACAATCATACGCAGTACCGAAGGAGCAGACAGTATCAGAATCAACAGAATAGCAAGGTCAGTAGAAGGTAATCAGATAAAGCGTGGTACCAAGGATTAGGCAAAAGCAAGGTCACAGAGAGTATAAAAAGTTCAGCAACAAGAAGGCAAAGACTGGTTTCAGGTCAAGGAACAGGTACCAGGATGTCCAGAGACTCAGGCCTGGGAGCACACAGTTCTAGCAACTGGCTGAAACAGAAGGCAGTCCTTAAATGGTCCATGTGATAAACAAGATGCATCTGGTGGACTGCAAAACTTTAGGGCTGCTCAAAGTCCACAGAGCCCTCTGCTGAAAGTACAATGAAAGTCCCGGGCATGCATTGCCAATACCACCCCTAGCAGGCAGGGGAATGCAGTGCATGGCTCCTAACAGCCCCAATGCATCCACCTCTCTCCAACTGAATCCCCTGGGCTCCTGAAAAGTGTTAACATTCAAGCAAACTCACCTGTCCAGCCAGCATGCTCCTCCATAAGTATGAGTGATTCAGTCTTCATCCTTGTGGATGTCTCTTCTTCTTGATTCGGTGGCATGTTACTTATGTATGTACATGCTGCCGGGTCATGGAGGAGAGGCTCCTGTGAGGATGAAGACAGAAACACACAGACTGATTTAGAAGCATCCAGGTAGGTGAATTTACACTGCTGCAAAACTTCTGCAAGGGCCCTGGGGACCACTACTCCATTGGGGTGGAGAGAGACCTGGTCCGCCAGCCCGCTTTTTGATCCTGGGGAACATCCAGTACTACCTAGGCATAACAAAGGGGCCACCTAATGCCACTTCTGGGGGTTGGAGGAAATCCAAACTAGGTCACAAGTAAATTGGCACAGGGTGATTGAGCTCGTGTGGTTTAGGTGACCCAGCAGGAAACCTTATAAGGAAATTCTGCTAAGGTGACTTTTTGATGCTGTTTCAACAAGTGTTGTAGTTGACCGAGTAGAGAGGGCATAGTTATTATTACTTTCTACTCCAAACCTAAAGCTGTAGAGGTTGTTGTCATTGTAGAACTGTTGAAAGAGCAACTAGTTACATTAGCAGAATTTCCCGCTTGGTTACCTAAACCATAAAAGCATCCACATTCTGCATCTGGGTCAAGAGATCTGTAGCTATGACATTGGTCACAAGGAGTAAAGGTACTGTCCCTTGACTGTATTGTATTTGCTAATAATAAGTAAAAGCAGGAAGTTTTGAATCAGGATGATGCCATTTATTGGCTAACTTGGTATCATCCTGATTCAAAACTTCTTGTTTTTACTGATGGCTAAGGGCCCATTTACACTTTACACTTAATCAGTTGGTGTGCGTTAGTGTGAGTTAGTACGCATTGGTACGCTTTGGTACGCGTTTTTTTCCTTAGCAGTGCATTGTGAAAAAGATTTAAGTTAAAGCACGTTAAGTGTGAAAGGTGCCATAGGAAAACATGGGCATTACTTTATTTCAGTTATAACTGAGAGCAAATGATTAAAGGGATACTGTAGGGGGGTCAGGGAAAAATGAGTTGAACTTACCCGGGGCTTCTAATGGTCCCCCGCAGACATCCTGTGTTGGCGCAGCCACTCACCAATGCTCCAGCCCCGCCTCCGGTTCACTTCTGGAATTTCAGACTTTAAAGTCAGAAAACCACTGCGCCTGCGTTGCCGTGTCCTCGATCCCGCTGATGTCATCAAGAGCGCACAGCGCAGGCCCAGTATGGTCTGTGTCTGCGCAGTACACTCCTGGTGACATCAGTGGGAGTGAGGACATGGCAACGCAGGCGCAGTGGTTTTCTGACTTTAAAGTCAGAAATTCCAGAAGTGAACTAGAGGCGGGGCTGGAGCATCGGTGAGTGGCTGCGCCAACACAGGATGTCTGCAGGGGAACATTAGAAGCCCCGGGTAAGTTCAGCTCATTTTCCCCCGACCCCCCCTACAGTATCCCTTTAAGTGTAAACGGGCCTTACACAGTACAACACTCTACTACCTCTACTAATAATAAGTATTACATTTAAAATAATAACAATATGTAATAAGCTAGTAAGTAGTAAGCTAAAAATAAGTATTACATTTATGTTGCTGTATTCTAAACATTGATAAACATGATTTGCACTAAGATACAGTATGTGTCAAATGCAGTATTTATAATCTCATTTGCATAATTATCAATATGTACCATTTAAGAGCAGCACACGTAAACATTTATGTTATACTTCTAAATGTTAAAGTTAAAACTTATAAATATCACAAAATTCTATTGACCCATAGTGGTTCATAGTGTTTATTATTCTCTTATTTTTTTCCCTCTGTCATAAATTGCATGTTTAATTTAGAAAGGTACACCTTCAATAGCTGGTGTTGTTTGGGGCTAATTAAAGTGATTTTTTGTAATGTAACATGACTTACTGTATTATTGATTCATTGTCGGTGAAACAATGTATTCCTTATGCCTTACTGCTCCTCAAAGACAGGAAAGCCCAGAGGAAATATTTCTCTACTAGCATTTCGGAATTAAAACAATTTTCTGTTTAAAACAAATTGCTCTCTGTGAAGATAATTAACCATTTAGCTTAACTGAAAATAATATCTCAGCTAGATAGGATTAACAAATCCTGCTTTCAGTTAAGCCATGATGTAAAATCATTACGAATGACAAATTTCTTATCACATGGAACTTAACCGGTTCAGGACCAATGCAAGTTAAACCTACGCAGCAATTGTGGTGTCCATACATGGTACAATTTTTTCATTTTTTTCGATTAGATAATTTTATTCAATTATTCCATTGGATCGAATATAAAGATTTTTGCAACATGTTGAATCTGATTTTATTAAAAAAGTGGGATATTTTTTTGTTTTTCTTGATCATAAACAAAGAGATTATTTTTTATTCAATCGTTGTGATCGAATAAACTGGAAAATCATTTTTTTAATTGTACTGTGTATGGGCACCATAATCCTGATTAGTTTTGACTGCTGTGGCTCCTGTGTCTAAAGATAGCTGAGCTCTTCTGAAGAAGAAAAAAGATCTCACAATGCACCAACTGTATACAATCAGAATATATAACGTTATTATGGTTCACAACAAAATAAAAACACACAAAAAATCACTATAGGGAAAAATATGGGAGAAGATAATTAGAATATGTCCCCTAAAAAGTAAGGGGTGGGGTGGCTAACATGGTATATGTATCAAAATAATATATAAATAGTATATAGGGCAGGTGAACTATGATCATATAATCACCAACATATAATCCTCACAACAGGTACCAATAATTGTGCAACCAATCGTGAAAGTTACATAGGAAAATGCATTATGTACAATCAGACATATTATAAAAGATAAAAAGGTAAAAATCAATATCAACTATTGAGCCCACAATGGCTCCAGTGTAATAATTTTAAATTGTGACCAATCTTCAAAGCCTCTATTGCAAAGTGCTAGTGCAAACCAGGTATGAACAATAATAAGGACGCACAGCGTCTCAAATGACAAATAAGAAACCTGCGCTCACCAGCCAGTGAAAAGTACTGTCAGAGGAGGTGAGCTAAGTGTAAGGAAATAAACCGCCTAATTACCTGCCCATGTAGTCATAACCGCAAACCACAGCCACACGTGTATCGCCGGTGTCATGATATGACATGAGGATTGTCCATAAACAGTGAGCAGACATGGAATCCAATGATAAACGCTTTATTGCGATCAATACAAAAGTGAACTTCCATCCATAACGTAGCATACAGCTTTCACCTAGCTGTCTCACACCAAACTGACTGTCTCTCCCTCTCTAACAGACAGTATATCAGCTTGTCAACAAACAGACCTCAAATCTTATTAGGTGATAAGGACAAGGCCAGTCTGCTAACACACAACAGAACAATAGTATATCCCCCACCCGACTCCAGTAACACAATCAATGCAGGGTCCAATCACAGCAAACAAAGCAGGAAAAAAATACATTAAGCAAAACATAAGACTATTACATATCATATATCACATTTTACATATACATCACATTCCTCCCCCCATACATTCCTGGATGCCCAGGTGAACCCATTAGTTGGGTGAGACTGAGGTACAGGCACGTGACAAATCTGTCCATCTACTCCTTCTCAGTCTAGGTGGGAGTTCATAATGAATTGTCCTTGTCTTCATACGGGCCAGTTCGACTTTTACTCGATGTCCACATATGATTTGTCCATTTAATCCAAATACAGCCCTCACAGCATCATCTGGATTCTCATACTCAACAAAACCGAACCCAGGTGGACTCCTCGCAACCCAGATATGGCGCACAGGTCCATAGCGGCCAAACACTTGCCCCAACTCCCACTTGCTGCTTTGTCTTCCTAATTGTCCAATGTACATTTTGGAATTTGCTCTGCGAGCTCCATGGGATTGGGCACAGTCAGATACATTATTGGTCAAAACATCATGTGACAGACGAACGTAATTAATCCCTCTGGCATGGTCTCTTTCCGCTACTGTTCTTAAGAGTGGGGAAACGCCCGAGGAGTTGGTTGCCACATTCCTATCATCAGTGGGCTGAGGAAACTGAGCAGCTCCATTGTCTCTGATGACATGCGGGCATGCTGCTACCAGGTGCTTAGTCGACCCACAGCCAAAACATGACTTCCTCACCTTGTTTCTACCATCAGCTGATGTGGCATAACTCCTCTCTGGATGGGGTGGTCTGGGCTCTAGACACAATGTTGTCCTGGATGCTTCACAGACACATAAATCCTCTGGTAGATGACACACCTGGGACCGGTTCTCCACAAACTGATCGGCCAGCTTTGCAGCATCCCTAATTGTTGAAGGGTTCCGATCCAGCACCCACATTTTCACCTCTGGAGGACAGCAGCTCAGGAATTGTTCTCTCAAACAAAGTTCTTTTAAGTCCTCCAAAGTCATGACACCACTGCCCTGAATCCACTGATTAAACACATATGTCAGCTTAACTACAAACTCAGTGAAAGAGTCTTTTGGGGTCTTAAACAAGGATCGGTAAGACTGTCTATATGTCTCTGGAGTTTTAGCATACCGAGCCAGCAATGCCCGCTTCACTTCCACAAAGTTCATTCATTGTGCCAGAGGAAGCAATTTAAAAGTATCACTGGCACGTCCTGTCAGCTTTCCTAACAGGATGCGATGCCACTCACTGGTTGGAATACAGTGTGTCTCACAAATGAGTTCAAACGTTTCTAAATAGGCATCAATTTCCTCTTTAGACTCGTCAAACATGGGGAATAAGGAATACAGTCTAACAGTGTCCGGTTGTGACATTCTCCCCTGAGATCTGTTCACATTCTGTGCCATCATCTCACCAACCATCCTGAGCAATGTGTAAAGCATGTCCTCACCTCTGGCAACACCTTGCTGAGTCTGATCCTGAGACTGTTCCTCCGAGCCTTCATCAGTCTGCACATCTCCACCTTCACTCAGTGCCTCACCATTACTGGCAGCTTGTATCCTGTCCACCAGAAGTTCCACAAGCTGAGGTTTCTTCAGCCCTTCAGGATGTAAGCCCCTCTTCCGGCATAACCTCCAAAGGGTAGCAATTTCCAGCTCCTGCAGTATCTCCTCCATGTTTATGGTGTTCGAATGTCTGCTCTGTCCCACCACTGCTCACCAATATGTCATGATATGACATGAGGATTGTCCATAAACAGTGAGCAGACATGGAATCCAATGATAAACGCTTTATTGCGATCAATACAAAAGTGAACTTCCATCCATAACGTAGCATACAGCTTTCACCTAGCTGTCTCACACCAAACTGACTGTCTCTCCCTCTTTAACAGACAGTACATCAGCTTGTCAACAAACAGACCTCAAATCTTATTAGGTGATAAGGACAAGGCCAGTCTGCTAACACACAACAGAACAATAGTATATCCCCCACCCGACTTCAGTAACACAATCAATGCAGGGTCCAATCACAGCAAACAAAGCAGGAACAAAATACATTAAGCAAAACATAAGACTATTACATATCATATATCACATTTTACATATACATCACAGCCGGTAAACGCCAGCTTCTTCAGAGACCACCTGGGACCACCTTCTAATTTATGCTTCACTCTAGATATGCACAGCTGTATGATTTACTGTATGTTAAATATTGTGGTAGCTGAGCTCTTCTGTACATCGGTCAGGAGCCATTTTCATTGGCTCCTGACCACCTAATCACTGTGAGCAAATCACAGTGACCAGACAGGAAGTAGTGAATTAGGAAAAAAAGGATTTGGTCCTTAACCTATTTTGGTTCCTGGACGTAGCAACTACGTCCAAGAACCATGCGCACTCCCGGCCGCGGATTCGGTAGCCACGGAATCAATGTATCGGGCTATGGTGCCCGATCACTGATTCCTCTCCCCCACTGAAAAAGCGACAGCTTCTCTCGGAAGCTGTGCTTTTTCTGGCTGTTCCCTCCCCGATGTGTCACTCTAAGCGTGTGTTACGCTTAGAGTGACGTCATGTAAACAAACTCATGGCCGCCATCTTGTGGCCAAAAAGTAATACTACAACTGAAAGTAAAAAAAAAATAAAAATTAACACACATTTACATTATAAATCTATTATTTACCTCCCACCCTCCCAAAAATACCTAAATAAAATGTTTACTATAAAAAAAAACCATTACAATAAAAAAAAACATGTAAATATTTACCTATGGGTCTAAATTTTTTAAATATCAATGTAAAGATGAAATATTTCTATATTTTTTTTTTATTTTAAACTTGTAAATAGTGATAGATGCAAAATGGAAAAAATGCACCTTTATTTCCAAATAAAATATTGTCGCCATACATTGTGATAGGGACATAATTTTAACGGTGTAATAACCGGGACATATGGGCAAATACAATACGTAAGTTTTAATTATGGAGGCATGTATTATTTTAAAACTATAATGGCTGAAAACTGAGAAATAATGAATTTTTCCCTTTTTTTCTTATTCTTCCTGTTAAAATGCATTTACAGTAAAGTGGCTCTTAGCAAAATGTACCCCCCCAAAGAAAGCCTAATTGGTGGCGGAAAAAACAAGATATAGATCAGTTCATTGTGATAAGTAGTGATAAAGTTATAGGTTAATGAATGGGAGGTGAACATTTCTCACGTGAAAACGACGGAACGCGAATGGGTTAAAGGGGCCAGAGCCTGCAGTACCAAAGTAGTTAAAGAAAACATGGGGGAGGTGCAACCAAGATTTTGCGATGGAGCCACATTATTTTTATTATATATTATTCTGCCTACAATCTTTGCCACATAAACACTTTGCCAATTACACTCCTTCTGGTGCTTGCTTTTCCAATCTCTCCAGAGATCAGATCTACTAACAAATTGAATCCACTGGAGTTACTCATGATCATAACAGTGACTATGCAAGCCAGATGATATTTATATTGTGCTTTTATCCTGGCGGACTCAAACCACCAGAGCTGCAGCCACTAGGGTGCACTCAATAAGCCACCCTGCAGTGTTTGTTAAGGTGTCTTGCCCAAGGTCTCCTTACTGAATAAGTGCTGGCATACTGAACTGGAAATGAGTGCGTGGGGATGGATCAAGTGTTCATCACACTTTATATCATGTCGTAACAGCTACAGAACACACTCTCTCTTCTTTTTTTCCTGTTTGCTTCTTGACCAGAGCACTATCTAATCTGAAGACATTCAAGCAGCCTGTCTTTTTCCCACATCGAAAAACATACTGCCAGGTTAACTGCCCCCCCCTATATACACAAACACACACATACACACGCACACATTGGTTCTAGGTTAAAGTAGCAATATTAGACTACCACTATGGCAGGGATGTTGGATTGTGACAGGGACAACTAGTGATATATGTAAATTATTCTATGCAGAATTCTATGCAGATTTTATGTCATGTCCATGTTGATGTTATGTATCGATGCATAGTAAAAACAATAACAATAGTAATAATACTAATAACTCATTATTAACCACTTCAGCACCACAGGGTTTTTTGCTTAAAAACCAGAGCAATTTTCACATTTCAGCGCTCCTCCCATTCATTCACCAATAACTTTATTGCTACTCATCAGATGTAAATGATCTATATCTTGTTTTTTTTGCCACAAATTATGCTTTGTGAGGGTGATATTTGCTTTTAGTAATTATGCTATTATCTGTGCATTTTAAAGGGGAAAATGAGAAAAAAAAGACAAAATACACTATTTCTCCATTTCCATCCACTATAGTTTTCAAATAAACAATGTTACCATAGGTAAAACACACACATAGGGCCATATGCAATTCACTTTTTCACCTGGTTTTTCTCCTAGGTGATATTTTCAAAACTTGTCATAAAATGACTTTTAAACTATTAGCAAGCAAACACATACTCAAAATAATGTTGACAGTAGTTTTCACCTACTTTTTGGTACTTTTCCCATTGTAAAATGCTAAAAAGTTATTTTAAATCGAAGATGAAAAATTATCTCCTAGGAGAAAATGCAGGTGAAAAAGTGAATTGCATATGGGCCATTGTATTTGCTAATTTGTCCTGGTTATCTCAACATTTAAATAATGTTCCTAGTACAATGTATGGCGATAATATATTAGTTTCTGGTTTGTGTTTTTTGTTTTCTCATTGTACTCTATCAGTAATTAAAAGCCCTTATCTTCATGATTAACACTAATACACTCTCATGGCATACATATTTTAAAAGCTAAGTCCCTAGGGTAACTATGTATTCTCTTTTCAATGCTGTCACTTTTGTTGTTTTTACAAGTATTTATTTGGGGGTATAGAGTACATGAAAATAACAGTTTTATTGCTTTTCATTCAGTTTTCCGGTAAAAAAAATCACATGACTTATCCCTCAGTTGTCAAACACCACAAAATCTATTCTCTCACTTGTCACGGTTAAAATGATACCCTATATACATAATCAGATAGCTTATTGGGCATACAGCACACTGTTTACCACAAGTACGCCTATCTACTCCCCTAAACTTCAGATGAAGTTTTGTGGGGAGTAGATAAGCGTAGCAAGGGTTTCAAAGTGGTTAAAGTGACTCTGAAGTAAAAATTGCCATACTGAACTTACCAGGGGCTTCCTCTAGCTTCCTGTAGTCTATGAGGTTCCATGGCATCCTCTGGGTTCCTTTCCTACTCCTTCCAGTGGCTCCGTTAGCTGCACGACTTGGCCGGGAGTCACAGTTTGGCTGAGATGATGCCGAGGGACCTAATAGACTACAGGGGGCTGGAGGAAGCCCCAGGTAAGTACAGTATGGCATTTTTTACTTGTGTTCAAACTTACTCTAAGCTTAGTTATAATAATAACCCAGCTGGTTAATCTGTCCTTCTCAGAGCTTAGAAACGTTTAGTATAGTTCTTTGCAGCATCGATCTAAAGCCCACTCTTGCCAAAGTCCTCTGTAGAGCATGTTTCACCTCCTTGTTCCTCAGACTGTAGATGAAAGGATTGAGGAAAGAGAGAAAAAACGTATACATTACAGATAGCACTCTGCTTGAAATAACAGTTTTGGGCAGTAAGTAATTTAATATATTAGTTATATAAAAGGTGGAGAACACAGCAAGGTGGGAGGCGCAGGTGGACAAAGCCGTCATTCTTCCTTCTTCCATTTTAATTTTCATAATAGTTTTAAAGATGAAGACATATGAAAGTATAGTGATGGTGATGGTAATAACTGTATAAATCTCAGTGACATTTGCAATTAGGCTATTGAGATAAGTGTCAGAACAGGAGAGGTCAATCATCTGATATAATTCACAGAATAAACCCTGAATGGTTACAAGGCCACAGTAGGACAATCGTAGTAAAGGAATAGAGTGCATTAAGGAGTAAAGAAAGCCAAAGACCCAGGCAATGACTGCTAACCAAATACATAGATGAATGCTTATCATGGTGGTGTAACGCAGAGGATGACAGATGGCAACATATCGATCATAAGCCATGACTGCTAGCATGAAGATTTCCGTGCAGCCACACCATATGTAGAAGAAGACTTCGACTATACAGTTTGAGATTGAAATACATTTTTTTCCAGGAAAAATGTCAAAAGGCAAATGTGAAGCAGGAAGAGAAGGGATAACTATATCTATAACTGAGAGGTTCCCAAGGAAGAAGTACATGGGGGTCTGCAGGTGGGAGTCCATAACCACCAGGACAAAGATGAGAAGATTTCCAGCTACTGTTACCAAATAGAAGATTAGAATGAAAAGAACAAGTGGGATCCGGGAATATGTGAGGTCTGACAGACCAATCAAGGTGAACTGAAAAGTTTGATTTTCCAGATTACTCACAGACATTTAAGAGGCTGCGCTTTGATGATCCATGAAGACTTTAAATGATGTGTCCATCAGCCAATGATCTTTGTGGAACCTTATCTGAACAAGTAGAAGTTTAAAACAAATACATTTTATTACTTGAGTAAATAATTCAGGTTAGACATTCAGAACTATATGGATGGTCAGAAATGCCATTACCGATTAACCTTTCTGCAAAAAATTCCGATTTCCACCAATACCATTTTCCGTTTTTCAAATTTTCAGTTTTTCCTATTTAGGATTTTTCAGGAGTATTTCATTAGTGATGTTTTTGCATCAGAGAAAGCAAAAAAATAAAAATAAAATAAAATCAGAAGAATGGAAATCGTAAAATAGCTAATTGGAAAAACGGAAGCGCGGGCGATTGCGGTTTTCCAGCCTCTATGGTCAGGATGAGGTAGTTCATTAACAGTTAAGTAGCCCAAAAAATACTTATTCTGCACTGAGGCCTTATACAGGGGGCATTAGTGGATACTAGATGCAAGTAGTGATGGTGAAGGATTATTGGGTTATAGTCGATGCACTACTAGGACCAGAAGACCTGTCTCCAACAGCTAACTTGTGCACTGGACACAGAACAGCAATACAATAGCAAGAAAAACACTATACCAGCCCTATGAAGGGTTTAGCTGTTCAGGACAATGTGGTAGCAGCAAGAATCTACACTGAGGACACAGAACACAGGCCTACCTAACGCTCTCCCTGTCAGTAGCACACTCTCCCTGCCTAGCTCAGAAGCCAAACACAGACTGCAAAATGGCTGCTGTGCTGGATTTCTGATAGGTGGTTGTGGTGGTGGTGATGGGGGGGGGAGGGTCCAGGTGGGAGGGATAGCTGATTGGCTGCCATAAGGCTGCTGATTCTGGGGTGAGGAGCCAATTTTTAGGTCCATTATAATGTATATTGGGCAAATCGAACACACCAAGTGTTCGCCTGACAATGCGAATGCGAACACCCCTTGTTCGCCACAAACTATTTGCCGGGTGAACGGTTCGGGCCGTCTCTATTTACAAGTTGTGAAAATATCACCTAGGAGAAAACTCAGGTGAAAAAGTAAATTTCATATGGGGGCCACAGAATTTTATCTGTGAGAAAAGGGCATTACGTATTTCAAGCTTGAGAGAGGCACTAAAGGGCTGTGGTCAAAATACAAATACAAATGGTTAACCTTTCTCACACTCATCTATACATGGTGTTCTGTAGTGTTGAGCTCAAATTTTTACATAATCATAATTTTGCATTCAAAAGTGCAGTTATGAAGCAAGCAAAATCGTAATGCTGAAGTTGCAGCAAAATTTGTAATTAACTTTACATGTAACCATAATTATTTTGTGTACTTTAGTGATTATCTGTAATTATGTGAAAATGTTGAACTGAAATCTTTGGGAACAATAAAAAAAAAAAAAGAAATATACTTTGACTAAAAGGAAAAATGATTTTTAACTACCTGGAGACCGCTCCACGCCCATGTGGCAGCCCCAGGACCGCCTAACACCCATTGGCGTCAAGTCCTGGGGCTGCATTTTGCAGGAGATTGCGTGCAGGGTGCACGCGCATCTCTTGCTCGGAGGCGGAGCTCCACCCCGCCTTTAGTCTCCAAGCGGCTATTGCCGCTCGGGAGACTGTTAGACGGCGTGGTCGCCATCTATTTACACACGGCAGCGCTCTGATCAGCAGCAGCGCTGTACTGGGGACAGCCGTGTGACACGGCTTTCCCCCTGGGGGACAAAAGAGCACTCGGCTATCATAGGCAGAATCCTATGACAGCCAATCACTATGATTGGCCAGCTAGGGGGGAGGAAGGGGATTGATAAATAACTAAATTAAAAAAACTGTCAAAACAGTCAACAAAAACAAACATAAATATTTATTAAAAAAATAAATAAACAAATTGGGGGCGATCAGACCCCACCAACAGAGAGCTCTGTTGGTGGGAGGAAAAGGGGGGGGGATCACAAATATGCTGTGTTGTGCGGCCCTGCAGCTTGGCCTTAAAGCTGCAGTGGTCATTTTAGAGAAAATGTGCCTGGTCTTTAGGGGGGTTTACCACTGTGGTCCTCAAGTGGTTAAGCTCAGTAAAATGGCATTTTGCTATGGTACACTTTAATATATACCAGATTATTTATGCACATTTACATAGCCTTACATAGTTGCAGAATTGCATACAGTAGTTGTTTAGTTGAAAAAAATATCTTTGTCCATCAAGTCCAACCCTCCCAAAAAATAGTAAAAAATAAATACTGTATATTCTGGCGTATAAGACTACTTTTTAACCCTTGAAAATCATCTGAAAAGTCAGGGGTTGTCTTATATGCCGGGTGTCATTGATGCCGGGTGATACGCCCTATCCTGTTACCGACTCTCAGATCTCAATGCTGAGGACTGTAGTGAAGCGGTGCAGGTGCACATGTGTGAGATCTGAGAGGCTGAGAAGGAGGTAAATATTATTATTATTTTATTATTATTTTTTATTTATATAGCGCCAACATCTTCCGTAGCGCTGTACATAGTACAAACAAATAATGGGGAACAAATATACATAAGAAATACAAGACACTGTACAGTCATGACATTGAATAGAATAAATACAGATACATACATAGTTGATATGTAGTTGGTACATATACATATGTTAAAATTACAGCAGTATGAGAAACACTAGGAGGAGGTCCCTGCCCTTGCGAGCTTACAATTTAGAGGGTAGTGGGGAGGAAACAAAGGGGAAGGAAACACCAGGATTAGTGAGTGAGCCAGTGTGCCTTCAGTGCTGCCTATAGGATACAAGGGTGGGCCAAAAGGGTGAAAGAGTGCAATCTATTTTCCCATACCGCTCTGACAAACAGGTAGACAAGGAAAGCTGACCAATCCACTTAGGGAGAGGTGACTAATCCAACAAGTCAATCCCCTATATACTGTTATATACTGGGTACCACATGCAGTACAGCACCAGTATCTGTTCATACACAGCACCAGCATATGATTTTTTTAATTTGGTGTGCATTGGAAGAGCGGTAGTCTTATACGGCGAGTATATCCCAAACTCTATATTTTACGAGGAAAAGTTGGGGGGGGGGGGATGTCGTCTTATACACCCAGTCGTCTTATACACCAGAATATACAGTAAATAAAAGAAACCTGAACTGAGCTTAAATCTGCAATCTTGTAATTACCTGGTAGTACCCTGTAGTGCTAAAGTGAAAAGGCTGTAGTAGAGATAAAGGTAGTTTTCATAGCTGAGGTGTCAGCAGACAGTCTGGGCTGGTAGCAAGGAAGGTTAGTATTCATTCTATTTGGGACAAGCAAATGTCAATAATTAGTAAACAGGTCATGCAGGTTAAATTTGTTTTGCAACAGAAAGACTAAAAGGCAAAGGCAATACTGGAGCTGCTAACAAGAAACTGCTGCAGTGATATAGAGTGATACCTTTAATGCCCTCAACCTAAAGCATCCAGCACCAAAACCATTTGAATGCACACGCATTTCAGTGATGGCACACATTTGTGCTCATATCTCTTTTAACCATCACCAACAGACGTTAGAGATGTACAAAAGAAATGGGCATACCAGCTTGTAAATTGACAGGATGTCCCCGGCCACCTGGGACACCAGGGCCGATATGATATATAGCCACTCACTGCAACACCACTGAAAAAAAAATGTAACCCATTCAACTAAAAAGAATAGTTTACAAAAACATGCAACTGATATAGAAGCCGTGAAAGACATGGACGCCCCAGGAGGAGAGACAAGGAAAGAGGTAAGTAATTTTCTACACTTGATTATTTTTATTTTATTTTATTATTATTTTATTATTATTTTATTTTATTATTATTATTTTTATTAGTGTTGCTTGCAATTATTTGGCAAAGTAATTTTCACATTGAAAATGCAATTTTCAATTTTGAGAAAATGTTTGTTAAAATACATTTTATTTTCACAAAATGGTCAAAGGAAAAAAAAATCTTTCTGATGCAAACATTCATGAAAAAATCTGTAATTTTACTGTGAAACGTATGTTTACGAAAATTACAGACAAAAGCAAAACATTACAAATATATTGCAAAATGATTTTTTTCTGCCATTTTCTCTGGAATGTTGAATTTTACATTATTTTCGCGAATATGAATGCAAAAATAATATTGTCATTTTTGCTCATAACTGATTATTATTATTATTATTATTATTATTATTATTATTATTATTATTATTATTATTATTATTATTATTTATAATATTCATATTAATATTATTTTATTGTATCTATTTATATAGAACACTCATCCTTTGTAGTGCTATACTGAGCTCAAAACAGACATTTGCACTAAATAAGTAATGGACAGCAAAATGGGCACCTTTCAACTTGACTGAGTGCATAAAAATCATGCTGGAGTGACTGTGCGTCTAGAATTAAAGTTTTTCTGAAAAAATAACGTTTTGAACATTTTTAAATGACAAGTTGAAATCAGAATCAGAATCACTTTATTCGCCAAGTGCGACAGGCGCCGCCCCCGGAATTATTTGTGGACAAGGCATATTGGCAGGTGCAAACAGTGCAAGTAACAATTTCACATAGTACAATTAAAAAGAAGCATTAAAAAAGAAGCATTTCAACATAGCAATGATACATAGAGCGGTTGCCTCTCTATTTGGCAGAGATGGACATGAGTGTCAGCCTATGGGCGCGCATACGTCCTCCAGTGCCCCGAGTGCAGAAGGGGATTATGAGATGGCATTGGGGAGAGGGTCTGAGTTGAGGAGAGTGATAGCTTGAGGGAAGAATGTGTTCCTACGCCTGGTGGTTTTGGTGTATATGGACCTATAGCGACGTCCCGAGCGAAGGGGACTGAAGAAGTGATTGCCAGGGTGGGAGGGATCGAGTGTGATTCTATTTGCCCTGGACCTCATTCTGGATGTGTGGAGAAGGTCCAGGGGTGGCAGGGGCGACCCAATGATCTTCTCAGCCACATTGATGACTCTCTGGAGTTTGAGCCTATCCTTTGCATTTGCTCCCGAGTACCAGACGATGATGGAGGAGCAAAGGACAGATTCGATGGTCGCCGTATAAAAACTGGTCAGTAGCTCCCTGGGCATGCCAAACTTCCTTAGTTGCCTCAGGAAGAACAGTCTCTGCTGGGCCTTCTTTTGGGTAGTAGAGGTATTTTCGTCCCATCTCAAGTTCTCCGTGATGGTGGTGCCTAGGAACCGCGCACTATGTACCCTGGTGACTTCGGTGCCATCAATGATGACCGGGCTGGGTGGTGGGGCGTTCCTTCTGAAGTTTACTATCAGTTCCACCGTTTTTGCTGTATTTAGTACGAGTTTGTTGTCTGAGCACCATCTGAGAATCCGCTCGATCTCGTGATTGTCAATTAACCAGTTAATGACAATGTAGTGTATTAAAACAACCTGTTTGAGCCTGTTAACGGCAACAGGATGTTTTAACACGTTGCTCGTTCCCGCCGCCACTCCGCAGGTGTGCGCCGCTCCCACTGCCGTTTCCATCGGGATTCCATGTTCAGCTATTGTGGATTGAAAGTGGACCGATCGCAATGCCTGGAATGAATGGACATGACTGCAATCAGCAGCCACGTCCATTCATAAAACAGGAAACATAAAACAGGAAAAAGTCACATGTAAAAAAAAAATAAAACTTCCTATAGTTAAAATAATCAGCTTCTGCAATTTATTGGCCAATTACAAGAGGTATGACTAGCATCTACCTACTGCCGATTTCTACAGTTAATAGAATAAATTGTCATATTTATTTTCCCTCCAAAACACAGAAAACAGCATATACAGTACTAATGGGAAGTATGCCTTGTGAGTACTGTATATGAGAAAGCTGAGTGAAATGTCAACTGACCATGCCTCTCCCATCTCCTTGTGATGTCACTGCAAACCTGAAGTGGAAAAAAAATGTATTTATTATTTATTGTATTTATAAAGCGCCAACATAATATGCAGCACTGGACATTAGTTAGGGTTGCAGACAACATTTAAGGGTGACATTAAGCAATAAGACAATACAGGAATACATGCAAACCAGAACATGCTGCACAGTATGAGTACAAGGTAATGCTTAGTCAGTCACTGGATGGGAGCATGGAGATTGGGCAAGTCAAGTTCATTCAAGAGTTCACTCAGATCCATAGGATGGGTGTACGGTAATGAAGGTGCATGAACAGGTAGGAGACACAAGGAGGACCCTGCCCAAAGGCTTACAATCTAGAGGGAGAGGTAGGGACACGAGAGGTAGGGGGCCAGGGTTCAGCTGCTGGTTTAGAGCACTAGTGAGGGTGGATAGGCTAGAGTGAAAAGGTGCATTTTGAGGGCCTTTTTGAAGACGTTGAAGGAGTAGGGCTGCCCTAATGGGGGAAGGTAAGGAGCTCCATAGTGTTGGAGCAGCTCTTGAGAAGTCCTAAAAGCGTGCATGGGACTGGGGTGATGGGGGGGGCGAAAATCATCCGAAGAGTGGAGTGAGTGGCTAGGTGTGTGCCTCTGAGTAAGATCGGAAATGTAGGTTGGGCAGGTTTTGTGGCCAGATTTATTATGCTATAAGAGACTGTAGCAAAGAAAATAGTCTCATATTTTTATTTTCAGTTATATAGGTTTATTTATTTATTTTTTTAATAACAGTGCATCATTTTGTCATATTTGCAGTTTAGAAACCGTACTCTGTCTTTTAAGCTATAAAGCAAAGCAGAAATAATGACCCTTTGAACCTTCCTGCAGTGCAACCTTATCACAAGCAGTGCAACCTTATCACGGTTTCTTGGCTGTTTTAGTGCTTCAGAAAACAGGACCATATTCAACCCAGTGGGTCAAAAAGCTCAGAGAAGTTATTTTATACAGATAACAACTGAAGTTTTTGAACTCTTCATGTACTAGAAAATAACGTGAGCCTTTTTTGTTTTGCTACAAATGTTCTTTTTCTTAGCTGTGCTACACATACAATGAATTATGTTTTAACCAAGTGGATCAATAAAGAGGTGTTTTGTATCTTGGATTTGAAGCTCTAGGTGACCTTTCCTTCTACCAATTGTATATGTCTGCTCTATAGCAGGTGAGACTTCATTCAGTGTTAACAATTACCTAAGGTCTCGTTTAGACTATGTGTGCTGCTGTGCGCATTCTGGCAGTGCGCATAGTGTGCAACATGCAAGAACGGTAGAAGGGCATAGACAGCCCTTCTACTGTTCCCTTCATATGCGCTGCGCTGTGCAGCACTGCGATGCGGTGTCGCACTGCTGCATGCATTTTTGGGAATCGCAGAACAGATCCCATTCACTGTAGTGAATTGGATCTGCAGCGCAGCGCATAGTAGTGCAGATGGCGTGCGATCATACATGTTGTGTTCCGATCACACAGCCATCTGCGCTGAATGATGTGAACAAGGCCTAAAGCTGGCCACTAACAGTCCAATTTCTAGCGAAAAATCGTTCGAGCGATCAGAAATTCTGATCGGAAGTGAAATATTGTAATACATTGTTCACTACACCATCAGCGAACCAATCTTTGCTTCCTCTCTATCACAACCAACAAGAAAATCCAAATTTTGGTTCAACGAAAATTCATTCTAATTTTTTTTACTCGTTCATAATCGATTGTGTCCACCAATGGAGATTATTTACAACCAATCCGATCAGAATTTCTAATCGCTCAAACGATTTTTTGCTAGAAATTGGACAGTTAGTGGCCTCCTTAAAGGAGTTATCCGGGCAAAAATAAGAGAATAAATGCTACTTACCGGAGCCTTCCTGCAGCCCCAAGCGCCCAGCATGTCCCTCACCGCAGCTCTGCCCGCAGCCGTTCGCCGAAGCTCCGTCCCGGTCCCCGGCAATGACGTCAGGCCGACCTCCAGGTCGGCCTGTACTGCGCCTGCGCAAACGGACCTGGAGGTCGGCCTGACATCATCGCCAGGGACCGGGACGGAGCTGCGACGAACAGCTGTGGGCAGAGCTGCGGCGAGGGACATAATGGGAGCTTGGGGCTGGAGGAAGCCCCGGGTAAGTAGCGTTTATGTTCTTATTTTTGCCCGGATAACTCCTTTAAGACAATATGATGTGCAAGTTGCTTTGGCAAAGTGTGGTTTGCAGAGCAGCCTTTTCAACTCTCTTTAAAAATATTATATTAAAGTGGACCCAAATTAAAAATACAAGATTTCAGAAATAAAATCTATTTTCTAAATTATAATAATAAATAGCAGCCTTTTTTCAGCTGCATGATGACAAATATAAAATATTTTACATTTATTGGAGGAACCCCTCCCTTCCTTTCAAATTGCCGGGATTTTCCGGCAAACTGGTGGAGTAGATGGTGTCTGGCAATGGAGGAATTGCTAATGGCTGCCCCCAGTATAATCCTAGCTATGAAAAGAGAAGGGTGAAAAGCATGCACTGAAATGCTCATAGGCTTGAAGGAGTGTTTATTTATCTTCGTATGTGTCAGAGTGGTGCAACTAAATATTTTGAATAAAAAAAAATGTTTGGTTTGGGTCCGCTTTAACATCTGTGTCTAATTTTGTTCATTAACTATGCATAAAGATACATATGCACCAAACCAACACACCACACACATATACACATCCTGCATACACTCAGAGTCTGAACATTTCAAATATTTATTCTGAAGTGAAAGGACATATAGATGACAACATTGCTTCCTTTTGTAGGAGGAAAAAAAATACTTCATGACTTGTTTGTTAAATCCTTAAAGGGACTCCGAGCTCTGAAAAAAAAGGAAAGTTGTACTCACCAGGGGCTTTTTCCAGCCCAGTGCTGGTCGGGAGGTCCCACGCCGGCGTCCTGGCTCCTCTCCTTCTCCCCGCTCCGGAATGGCTGGCAGGCCGCAGCCCGGGCGACACTCTCCCGAGTGTCGGGCTGCTTCTTCCGCATATGACGCGGATTACGTCACATGCCGGCCGCCTCGCGTCATCACGGCGGCCGGCGTGAAAGTACTGCGCATGCGCGCTTTGTTCGCGCATGCGCAGTACTTTCACGCCGGCCGCCGTGATGACGCGGGGCGGCCGGCGTGTGACGTAATCCGCGTCATATGCGGAAGAAGCAGCCCGACACTCGGGAGAGTGTCGCCCGGGCTGCGGCCTGCCAGCCATTCCGGAGCGGGGAGAAGGAGAGGAGCCAGGACGCCGGCGTGGGACCTCCCGACCAGCACTGGGCTGGAAAAAGCCCCTGGTGAGTACAACTTTCCTTTTTTTTCAGAGCTCGGAGTCCCTTTAATGTTTGCTCAGCTTCACGCCAAAGTAAAGACAATGCTGTTTTTAATTTCAAGAAAATATTAGTGAAAATACATTGTAAGTTGTTTTATTTTAGCACAAAATATTGTAAAAAAAAAATCACAAACGTATAACAAAAATGGTTTTCAACTGCATTTTCCCTCAGAAGTTGAATTTAATATTATTTTCATTAAAATAAATGTGAAAAAAAGAATATCAGCATTTTCTTTCATCACTAATTCACACTTACCTGTTTATGCAGAATACCATATCTTGTCTATATGGTGTGTGTAGTAATTGTTACTCATGACTTAGAAGAGGAGGAAAATGTATCTAACACAACACAAATTAGCTATGGAGTCTCGGCTATGTTCTCATTGGGGAATTGAGGTGTGTGAATATGTTGTGGAATTATCTTAATAGCTTAAGAGATGGCACTTATTCTACTAGTTCATTATCCACTCAGGCCCACAAATACATATAGCTACACTCCAACCCACATGTCATTATTGTACGTAGTATAGAGAGTAGAGTTGGGCCGAACGGTTCGCCGGCGAACCTGGTTCGCGCGAACCTAGGTGGTTCGCGTGCGGGTACCGCACGCGAACTTTATTGCGGAAAAGTTCGCCCCATTGCGGTTCGCCCCATAATGCACTGAGGGTCAACTTTGACCCTCTACATCACAGTCAGCAGGCCCAGTGTAGCCAATTAGGCTACACTAGCCCCTGGAGCCCCACCCCCCCTTATATAGGCAGGCAGCGGCGGCCGTGGCCACTCGTGTGCCTGCATTAGTTAGAGTAGGGCGAGCTACTGCAGTCTCTCATAGGGAAAGATTAGTTAGCCTTAGCTTGTCCCTGGCTGCATACCTGTTCATTGATCCTGCCACTGCATACCTGTTCATTGATCCTGCCACTGCATACCTGTTCATTGATCCTGCCACTGCATACCTGTTCATTGATCCTGCCACTGCATACCTGTTCATTGATCCTGCCACTGCATACCTGTTCATTGATCCTGCCACTGCATACCTGTTCATTGATCCTGCCACTGCATACCTGTTCATTGATCCTGCCACTGCATACCTGTTCATTGATCCTGCCACTGCATACCTGTTCAGTGATCCTGCCACTGCATACCTGTTCAGTGATCCTGCCACTGCATACCTGTTCATTGATCCTGCCACTGCATACCTGTTCATTGATCCTGCCACTGCATACCTGTTCATTGATCCTGCCACTGCATACCTGTTCATTGATCCTGCCACTGCATACCTGTTCATTGATCCTGCCACTGCATACCTGTTCATTGATCCTGCCACTGCATACCTGTTCATTGATCCTGCCACTGCATACCTGTTCAGTGATCCTGCCACTGCATACCTGTTCAGTGATCCTGCCACTGCATACCTGTTCATTGATCCTGCCACTGCATACCTGTTCTGTGAACCCACCACTGCATACCTGTTCTGTTCAGTGGACCCGCCACTGTATACCTGTTTAGTGAACCCGCCACTGCATACCTGTTCTGTTCAGTGGACCCGCCACTGTATACCTGTTCAGTGGACCCGCCACTGCATACCTGTTCTGTTCAGTGAACCCGCCACTGCATACCTGTTCTGTTCAGTGGAGTTTGGTGTGTCAGTGTGAAGCAGTACCTTAATTACACTCCCTGATTGATGTATACACATGCAAGATGTTTTAAAGCACTTTAGGCCTGTCATTTAGCATTCAATGTGATTTCTGCCCTTAAAACGCTGCTTTGCGTCAAATCCAGATTTTTCCCGGTGACTTTTGGCGTGTATCCCACTCCGCCATGCCCCCCTCCAGGTGTTAGACCCCTTGAAACATCTTTTCCATCACTTTTGTGGCCAGCATAATTTTTTTTTTTTTCAAAGTTCGCATCCCCATTGAAGTCTATTGCGGTTCGCGAACTTTAACGCGAACCGAACCTTCCGCGAAAGTTCGCGAACCCGGTTCGCGAACCTAAAATCGGAGGTTCGGCCCAACTCTAATAGAGAGAGCTATGACTACAATTTAGATATACTCATTGTCTATTTTGAAGAATTGGGAGAATTACGGAACTTGTCATAAGAGGTGTACCAAATTACTGTTATTAATGTTTTTTTTAGTTGTTTACATTTCCCTGATAAGTAATTTACCATTTCCTGTCTGAAGGCTTTGAAATAGAGTTATCCTTAACATAAGCTACATGGGTGATGGCTCTGCCAGAAGTTACGATATAGATCATGAAGGATTTTTTATGACTTGGTTCTTATGTTAAAAGGCAGGTACATTTTATAATGCAGAAGTGTTTAAAACGTTTGGTTGATAAGAAATACGTTGCTCACAATTGCATTGCCTTGCATGTTCAAAATTTTTTCTCTAAAAAATGTTAAAGTTAAAAGAAGAGGAGGAAAATGTGAAATATATAGCACTGCAATACTGGATCTCCATCTTCATGTTTAATGGTTACTGAACAGAAACAGTCCACACATACCAATATTACCAAGCTTTAGCATTGTAAAGCACAACAGCATTACAGGAAAGTCTAGAAGTTACATTCTGCAGGAATCTTTAGCAGTGGTGAGAGTGATGATAATGATGATGATTGCTGTAGCTTGTCCTATACAGGTCAGCGTGTCACAGAACAGGAGACACCGAGATGTTTTGTTCTGCAAACCTCTATGTATAAAGCCATTCAGCCTCCCCTAAGAGTTCATCATCTCCTCCTGTGAGTCTCCACAGATCTGTAGTTTTGCCTTATTAGTGAACTCAAGATTACATGAAACTTTCTTGGCCACTAGAGATGGTAAAACTACATTTTCAAGTTACTTTTTAAAGTAAAGTTTTAGAAAGCTGGAGAAAGTCTACAATAAAATATTGGGTGAGATGCAGCTAAGTTGACCTAAACTGACAAAGTTGACAAAGCTGAACTAAATATTAGAAACAACAAATTGGAGAATTGGCTCTTGGGTGCATGAAAAATCAATAAATAATTTTATTAATTACATATCAAAAATCTTAATCCTAAATTCAATACAAACAAAAAATTAAAAAATCTATAATAAAGATATGTGTCGCTGCTCCGTCAAACTTGGCCAAGGGTGCTCACAATCTTTAGCTAGTTATGGGGCTGCAGTCCCCAAAAAAATATTTTTCATATGATATGTGGCTGGTCAGGAAAAAATGCGTTAAAACCTCATGGAGTGAAAATGTCCTCTTTTGATAACATTCATGAAAATGTGCCCTCCATTCACAAGGGCAGAGGTAATATGGCTGGAATGAACCTTAAGGTGTGTATATATATTGATGTAGAGGTATCCTGCTTTGATTGTCCACACAAGTAACACCCCCCACTCGCAGGGGTAGATGGAACATCAAAAGGCAATCAAGTAGTCATCAAAGGGTTAAGAAGCAGATCATGCTGTTAGTAGTGAATGATGTTGAAGCCTCAAACATGCAGCAGATTGTAAGCGTGCAGCGTGGTTAGGTTGTTAAGCATCCATAGCATAGGAGGCAATAAAACACACGCAGACTTGAATGCCAGCAAGAGTACAATGTCATATGTCCATCAGAATGAGACACTCGACAGCAGCAAAGGCATAAATGCAACAGCAATGATGCTTGAACAGTCCTCTATCCGAGGTGCAATCTGTATAAACCAGCAATATTCCAGCACTTCAATAGGAGATTCAGCCATGGATGAGAAATAACACATGCATGTTGATATAATTACCAGTCCATCCGGTTGTTGACCAATGTCAAAAATTGTGGATGAGAATGGGATCCCAGGTGGCCAGATGACGGCGCTAGCTTGCTGAAGAACAGCCTAACATGTTTCGCCGTTTACTAACGGCTTTTTCAAAGGCACAGCAGCAGTAAGCATGTTACTGGGACGCCATAGCGGCGTTCTTATAACGGTCATCCCTCTCCACGTCCCAAAGCCGCGCCCTCCGCACTTCACACGTGCGCAACCCACGTCTAAACGCGGATACGCCTGGACGCACGCCACTGGAGCGCAAGTGCGCTCCATCTTTGCAAGGCCGGAAGGAACTCCATCCGGCGTATGCCCCAAGTGACGTGCCATCCAGCTGGAAGAGCGGGGGGGCGGGGCAGAGGCGGGGAGAGCCGAACACGATTCAGTTACAATAAACATACATTCACAAAAATCCAGCACATCATAAGACAGCAAGTCTGAATTTCCATTCAACAATGATCAAACCATAGCTGCCAAGTATTAATATTGATGAATCCAATAATAATAAACTAATGAATTAGTATATATATATGACCAACAGGATGTATGAACAACCACAAATGTAAATAGAAAGGGCATGTATCAAAAGACATGTCCTACACATTAAATGGGCAGTATATAGGCCGCAGCAGGACAGACAAGAGGGAGAAAAATTCATCCATACAGCAGCCAGGGAAAGGAACGCACAGAGATTATTGTATAATGAAACAAGGGGTCAGGTAAGACGTCTAGAGGGACCAGGTCACCCACAAAATCAATCTGGAAGAAAAACACGGCAATTGATACTGTCATTAAGTCCCTTCCCTTCAGTGGCCCTCAGATCAAAGATCCACCGGGATTCTAATTGAAGTAGAGCTTTATCTATATTCCCCCCTCTAGGATGCCGATGTATAGCATCAAGCCCTATAAATTTGACATAGTGGGCAATGCATTACCCCGATGTTCCAAATGAACATGCCGAGAAATAGGGGATTTAAAGTTGCAACATGTAATGTCTCCCACATGATCTTTAATTCTTTCTTTCAAGGCTCGAGAGGTTTTACCAATATAAAAACAGCCACATCTACAATATAGCAGATAGATAACCGCAGGGGTATTGCAGTTAACAAAATGCTGCAGATACCATCTACGGCCATTGGGCAACATTACTGATTTGCCAATTTGTAAATACTGGCAATAGGCACAGCCACTACAACTGTATGTGCCCTTCACTTTACAATGGCTCCTCGGTCCCTTCTTCCCCCAAAAGTGACTCGTGGAGAGCAAGTCCCTCAGTGTCTTGCTGCGTCTGTAAGTAATTTGTGGTTTGTAGGGTATGAATTCTTTGATGTTATTATCATTAGTGAGGATATGCCAGTGTCGCTGAAGAACGCCCTCCACCGCCCGATTTTGGTCATTAAATCTAGTAATTAGACGAGTTTCTTTGAAGTCAGTTGAAGTCTTAGACTTTTTCTGTAATAAATCAGAGCGATTGGTGGATTTGGCTCGTTTGTATGCTTTTTTGAGCCAACGATCTTTATAACCTCTTTCTCTAAATCTAGACCGAAGTGATTTAGCTTCTTTTTCAAATGAAATATCATCGGTGCAATTCCTTCGGACACGTAAATATTGTCCGATTGGTATGCCACGTATGGTGTGTGATGGATGTGCGCTATTAGCGTGCAAATAGGCATTAGATGCCGTGGATTTACGGTAAATCTGGGTAGATAGACAGCCCTCCTCATCGACACTGACAGTTAAATGCAAAAAAGAAATGGAGCTATGATGGCTCTCCATGGTGAACCTCAAGTTCCAATCGTTATGGTTCAAAGTCAACATAAAATCATCCAGTAGGTCTCTGCCCCCGGTCCAAAACATAAGCACATCGTCAATGTACCTGTGCCAAGACACAATGTGGCACAGGTACATGACGAGGGCATCGTTTCCAAATAGATGGCGTTCCCACTCCCCCAGGTACAGGTTGGCCAGGGAAGGAGCACACGTGGTTCCCATAGCTGCCCCCTGCACCTGGAGGTAGTGGTCACCATCAAAAGTAAAGACATTATTTTGTAGAATAAATCTCAGACAATCCAAGAGAAACCGATTGTGAGGTATCTCTGCAACCTCCATTTCTCCCAGAAATCTTCCTACCGCTTCCACTCCCTTTTCCTGGGGTATACTGGAATACAGGGCCTCTACATCCAGGGTCACCAGCAAAGCATTGGTGGGCAGCCGCAACCCCTCCAAAAGAGTGAGGAGGTGCAGTGTATCCCGTACATATGAAGGTAATCGGTGAACATGTGATTGCAAGTGTCTATCCACATAGACACTTACTTTTTCAGTAAGGGACCCATTGCCAGAGACAATGGGTCGTCCTGGGGGCCTACATAAGCTCTTATGCACTTTCGGTAGTGCGTAGAACGTCGGTGTAACCGGATTCTCAACCTTCAAAAAAACGCCGACCTCGGCCGTAATGACTCCTTCCCCTACAGCTGTATCAATGAGGTCAAATAAACTTCTCTGATTGGTGATGACCCTGGATGCAGAGACCCTGCGATACCACTCCCTGTTCTTGAGGATTTTCTGGCACATATACATATATTGCTCAGATCTCATTATGACCACGTTCCCCCCCTTATCCGAAGGTTTTATAATAATATCTTTATTTTTGCGCAATTCTTCAAGCGCTTGGTGCTCTTCCAGCGTTAAATTGGGAGACTGGTTTCTCTCAATCCATAATTTACGAATGTCCTCCTCTACTAAGGAGACAAATGAACAGATGCTTGGGCACAGAGCAAAGGGGGGAACGAGGTCGACCGAGATCTAAACTGTTGGTTAATGGAGTCACTCACAGTTCTCCTCCCTACATTAAAGCCAAACAAATCGTCCTCGTCAACGAAATTGCTTTCCTCACTCAATTTAACCAGATCCATCAGAGCTCTGTAGTCCTGATTGGACCAATCTTTCCAATCGGAGATAGTTCCCCCCAAGGGAGAATTTTCTTTCCTTTTGTGCAACATCTTTAAGACGACTTTGCGTGCAAAAAGATGTAAGTCTTTTACAAACTCAAATCTGTCCAAGGTACTATTCGGACAAAAGCCCAGACCTTTAGACAGAAGATCGATAGTACATTTTGAAAACTCAAAACCTGATATATTGATAACTTGCATGCCATCAATATTATCATTCAGATCTGGTATGGGAGGGGCGGCTATGTCGGCATTGTCCGTCCCCCGTCCCCCTCCAAAAAACAGGAGGAGGACGATTGAGAACCTGAGCCGTCATATGTACGGGATACACTGCACCTCCTCACTCTTTTGGAGGGGTTGTGGCTGCCCACCAATGCTTTGCTGGTGACCCTGGATGTAGAGGCCCTGTATTCCAGTATACCCCAGGAAAAGGGAGTGGAAGCGGTAGGAAGATTTCTGGGAGAAATGGAGGTTGCAGAGATACCTCACAATCGGTTTCTCTTGGATTGTCTGAGATTTATTCTACAAAATAATGTCTTTTGATGGTGACCACTACCTCCAGGTGCAGGGGGCAGCTATGGGAACCATGTGTGTTCCTTCCCTGGCCAACCTGTACCTGGGGGAGTGGGAACGCCATCTATTTGGAAACGATGCCCTCGTCATGTACCTGTGCCACATTGTGTCTTGGCACAGGTACATTGACAATGTGCTTATGTTTTGGACCGGGGGCAGAGACCTACTGGATGATTTTATGTTGACTTTGAACCATAACGATTGGAACTTGAGGTTCACCATGGAGAGCCATCATAGCTCCATTTCTTTTTTGGATTTAACTGTCAGTGTCGATGAGGAGGGCTGTCTATCTACCCAGATTTACCGTAAATCCACGGCATCTAATGCCTATTTGCACGCTAATAGCGCACATCCATCACACACCATACGTGGCATACCAATCGGACAATATTTACGTGTCCGAAGGAATTGCACCGATGATATTTCATTTGAAAAAGAAGCTAAATCACTTCGGTCTAGATTTAGAGAAAGAGGTTATAAAGATCGTTGGCTCAAAAAAGCATACAAACGAGCCAAATCCACAAATCGCTCTGACTTATTACAGAAAAAGTCTAAGACTTCAACTGACTTCAAAGAAACTCGTCTAATTACTAGATTTAATGACCAAAATCGGGCGGTGGAGGGCGTTCTTCAGCGACACTGGCATATCCTCACTAATGATAATAACATCAAAGAATTCATACCCTACAAACCACAAATTACTTACAGACGCAGCAAGACACTGAGGGACTTGCTCTCCACGAGTCACTTTTGGGGGAAGAAGGGACCGAGGAGCCATTGTAAAGTGAAGGGCACATACAGTTGTGGTGGCTGTGCCTATTGCCAGTATTTACAAATTGGCAAATCAGTAATGTTGCCCAATGGCCGTAGATGGTATCTGCAGCATTTTGTTAACTGCAATACCCCTGCGGTTATCTATCTGCTATATTGTAGATGTGGCTGTTTTTATATTGGTAAAACCTCTCGAGCCTTGAAAGAAAGAATTAAAGATCATGTGGGAGACATTACATGTTGCAACTTTAAATCCCCTATTTCTCGGCATGTTCATTTGGAACATCAGGGTAATGCCCACTATGTCAAATTTATAGGGCTTGATGCTATACATCGGCATCCTAGAGGGGGGAATATAGATAAAGCTCTACTTCAATTAGAATCCCGGTGGATCTTTGATCTGAGGGCCACTGAAGGGAAGGGACTTAATGACAGTATCAATTGCCGTGTTTTTCTTCCAGATTGATTTTGTGGGTGACCTGGTCCCTCTAGACGTCTTACCTGACCCCTTGTTTCGTTATACAATAATCTCTGTGCGTTCCTTTCCCTGGCTGCTGTATGGATGAATTTTTCTCCCTCTTGTCTGTCCTGCTGCGGCCTATATACTGCCCATTTAATGTGTAGGACATGTCTTTTGATACATGCCCTTTCTATTTACATTTGTGGTTGTTCATACATCCTGTTGGTCATATATATATACTAATTCATTAGTTTATTATTATTGGATTCATCAATATTAATACTTGGCAGCTATGGTTTGATCATTGTTGAATGGAAATTCAGACTTGCTGTCTTATGATGTGCTGGATTTTTGTGAATGTATGTTTATTGTAACTGAATCGTGTTCGGCTCTCCCCGCCTCTGCCCCGCCCCCCCGCTCTTCCAGCTGGATGGCACGTCACTTGGGGCATACGCCGGATGGAGTTCCTTCCGGCCTTGCAAAGATGGAGCGCACTTGCGCTCCAGGGGCGTGCGTCCAGGCGTATCCGCGTTTAGACGTGGGTTGCGCACGTGTGAAGTGCGGAGGGCGCGGCTTTGGGACGTGGAGAGGGATGACCGTTATAAGAACGCCGCTATGGCGTCCCAGTAACATGCTTACTGCTGCTGTGCCTTTGAAAAAGCCGTTAGTAAACGGCGAAACATGTTAGGCTGTTCTTCAGCAAGCTAGCTCCGTCATCTGGCCACCTGGGATCCCATTCTCATCCACAATTTTTGACATTGGTCAACAACCGGATGGACTGGTAATTATATCAACATGCATGTGTTATTTCTCATCCATGGCTGAATCTCCTATTGAAGTGCTGGAATATTGCTGGTTTATACAGATTGCACCTCGGATAGAGGACTGTTCAAGCATCATTGCTGTTGCATTTATGCCTTTGCTGCTGTCGAGTGTCTCATTCTGATGGACATATGACATTGTACTCTTGCTGGCATTCAAGTCTGCGTGTGTTTTATTGCCTCCTATGCTATGGATGCTTAACAACCTAACCACGCTGCACGCTTACAATCTGCTGCATGTCTGAGGCTTCAACATCATTGTCTACTAACAGCATGATCTGCTTCTTAACCCTTTGATGACTACTTGATTGCCTTTTGATGTTCCATCTACCCCTGCGAGTGGGGGGTGTTACTTGTGTGGACAATCAAAGCAGGATACCTCTACATCAATATATATACACACCTTAAGGTTCATTCCAGCCATATTACCTCTGCCCTTGTGAATGGAGGGCACATTTTCATGAATGTTATCAAAAGAGGACATTTTCACTCCATGAGGTTTTAACGCATTTTTTCCTGACCAGCCACATATCATATGAACAATATTTTTTTGGGGACTGCAGCCCCATAACTAGCTAAAGATTGTGAGCACCCTTGGCCAAGTTTGACGGAGCAGCGACACATATCTTTATTATAGATTTTTTAATTTTTTGTTTGTATTGAATTTAGGATTAAGATTTTTGATATGTAATTAATAAAATTATTTATTGATTTTTCATGCACCCAAGAGCCAATTCTCCAATTTGTTGTTTCTAATATTTATTGTTGGCAGGTTGCATGAAAATATTTGTCATATAGACGAATATACAAATATTCTATGTTGTTTGGTGGTCCCATTCAATCTCAGGCCTTCCTTTTGAGTAATTTAAAATATGAACTAAATATTAGTTGACTTAATACTCATTGAATCCTATTTGGTAAAACTTACAGCATACATTTTTAAAAATAAATCCAGGGTAGGTTTTCTGGGCCACCTATGTTTTCCAGTCATCTCAGTAACTCAGGTGAAAGGCATCTTCTATATATATAATAGAGTAAGTGCCTCAACCTTCAAGCAAGAAGAAGAAGTAGCGCCCTGCCCCCAGGGCCGGTCCAAGCAAGAAGAAGGGGCTGGTCCAAGCAAGAAGAAGAAGTAGTGCCATATCAAACTAAGGGGCGAAGAGGGATAATTTGCATATTCAGTAGCAGTGCATTGTGGGTAACCACACATGTTCACTTATAGCTGAAATATTGCAGATTTGCTTTTCTTTTAAGAAGGCAAATTACACCAAGCTTTGCTTTTTTTTAGTAGGAGGGCTTTTTGGTCCCTTTTATCCCCCTATACATTCTTAGTAGTTTGGGTCACCCCGAGCTGCTTGGTTACTCTGTTGTACTGGTCCAAGCCCTATCTCATACAGCCTTATCAATAGTGATGAGGACTAAAAGTCTGAAATAGGCTGTCACATGTGGGTGAGATATGACTGTGTAAAATTTAAAGCTATAGACTTGCTATACACCATAGAGATGGGAAGTTTGGATCTTTTCAATGATCAGGGTGATTCCAATCGGATCATTGAATTGAATCTTCGGATCATTTTACTAGCAAAGCAGATGGGGTTAAATGACTAGTAGGACGGGACTTTCCCTGCACTGTACATTCAGTTCAAGACTGGCTGCTATTATAGCAAACCAGTATAGCAAGCTATGTGTTAACTTCTTTGATATATTTTACTTTTAGTTCTGTTTAAAGACATGATATGTAGACTTGTGCAGAATGATAAGATAACCTTTCCTCACCTAAAGAGAGAGGTTTAGCAAGCAAGGTGCCTTATCCCCCCAGAGTTAAAGGACTTCATGGTGGTTCCCGGCATCCTCCTGAAGTGTACATCAGGCGCGGCTGGAGGCGGGCTAAAAGCTGCGCAGTCACACTCGCGGCGAAGCGTACTGCGCAGCCATGGATCAAGGCGGCGGCCATCTTAGGGGTGGAATGACGATGCGACCCGTTCGGTGGGATCGGGACAAGCCCTGGGGGACCTGAAAGGACTAGATTGACGGTGGTATGGAGCAGAGGACGCGGAGGGCGTCCTCCGTGGATTCTGCAGGTAAAAAGGTAAAGTGTCATTTTCGTCATTTTGGCCTCGGAAGTCCTTTAAGTCACCATTTTATGGCCTGCCCATGTGATTCTCCCTGAGCATGCTGGGTATTTTGTAAATCAGAGCTTTATTTATTTTTAGGAGCATCTGCCGACTGCATCCACCAGTGAAACCGCTTGGCTAATGTATTTCAATGGGATGGTGCACGCCAGCGGTTTGAGGTTTTTAGCAAACCGCAAACGTGGGTCCTGCAGCACGTTTGCAGTTTGCAGAAGTGTTTCTGCCTCAAAGTAAAGTATAGGAATAATGCAAACCGCTCTGGAAAACGATACATCAGAACGGTTTGCCAGGCATTTTTGTTACAGAAGCTGTTTAGTAACAGCTTTTAGGGCCCATTCACACCTGAGCGGGAATAGCGTGATTCCCACTCATGGCAAACCGCTAGCAGTTTAGTAAAAACCGCTACACATTGTTGCAAATGGCAGTGTTCTCACTGTTTCTAAACGTGTTAGCGCCGCTCCCCCGCATCGGCGCTACCCGCCCGCGTCACTTCCCTCCAATCAGCTAGAGGGAAGGGACGCGGGTGGATAGCACCAATACGGAGGAGGCAGGGGAGCGGCGCTAACTGACAGGCAGAGGTAAACATTGTGCTGGCGGCACGTTGCATGTCGCCAGCACTGCGGGGGGTATAGCAGCGCGCAGGGGGTCTTGGAGGCACACCATGGGGCAACAGAGGCTGGTGTTAGTGTGCACAACCAGCCTCTGTGCCCCACTAGCATAATTAAATCCCACCTCGGGTTCTCTTTAAGCTGGAGGGGGAGCGCACATGGGGGACCCAGGTGAGGGAGGGGGGTCCTGCTGAGCTTAAGCTGCAGGGAGAATGCACATGGTGACCCAGGTGAGGGGGGTCCTGCCGAGCTTAAGCTGGAGGGGGAGTGCACATGGGGGACCCAGGTGAGGGGGGGTCCGACTCCCTTCCCCGCTGCTGTGTCCAATACCCCCTTCCTGCCCTCTACCCCCTTATGCGGTGTATGCTACGCCGCGGGTCGGCTAGTCATCAATAATTCACATATAAACTTTATTCATAAAACACACTCATATTTCAAAAATAAAGTATTATAAAACAATAATCTATATATATAAAATCGGATGTGTGTATGTGTGTGTGTGTGTGTGTGTGTATGTGCCGCGATCACGCGCAAACGGCTTGACCGATTTGAACGAAACTTGGTACACAGATCCCTTACTACCTGGGATGATATGTTCTGGGGGTCTCGCGGCCCCCCTGCACACGTGGGCGGAGCTACAAACAGCAAATCAAATTTCACCCATAAACCCTCCTGGCGGTATATTAAAAACCGCCAGGGGGCAGCGCAGCCGTTTTTTTTTTTTTTTTTTTTTTTTTATCATGTAGCGAGCTGAGGGCCCCCCATCCCCCCAGCCCCGCCTATCGCCTCCGGCGATAGGCGATCAGGAAATCCTGTTCAAAGAATGGGATTTCCTGGAGGGCTTCCCCCGTCGCCATGGCGACAGGGCGGGATGACGTCACCGACGATCCACCCCTTGCCGCTGCCTGGCGCTGATAGGCCAGGCAGCGCAGGGGTCTAGGGGGGGGGGCTGTGTTGCGACGCGGATTGCGGCGATCGAGCACGGGGCGGTGGCGATCGAAGTGCTGACGCAGCTAGCAAAGTGCTAGCTGCGTTCAGCAAAAAAAAAATTATTCAAATCGGCCCAGTAGGGCCTGAGAAAACCTCCTGCGCTGCTTACCCCGAACTGCGTTCGGGGTTACCGCCAGGAAGGTTAAGTCAATGGAAAAAAATGTAAAAGGCTGCCATTCTCACAGTAATCAAGCCAGAGTCCCCACACATGGCACAGTTGGTCACTTGGTGACCGAGGTTACCAATCCAGGAAAAGTGGGCGGAGCATAAAACTGTCAATCAAATTTCAGCCATTCATTTAAATGGGAAAATGTAAACTGCAGCCATTCTTAGACTGTTAATCGCAGGGTTCTCAAACTTGGTACACTTGGTCACTGGGTGAATACGATTACGATTCAAGAAAATGGGTGGAGCCTGCAACAGCCAATCAAAATTCACCTATTGATTATCAAGGGGAATATTTAAACTGCTGCTATTCTTACATTTTTAATGGCAGAGGCTTCAAACCTGCTACAGTCGGTCATTGGGTGACTGGGGTCCAAATTCACTAAAGGGGCGGGGCCACATACAGCCAATGAGATTTCCTTGGTGAATAAACTGCTTCCATTCACATATTTTTTATGCCAGGAACCTGAAAGCTCACAAACTTGGTCATTGAGTGACTGTGTGTGTCAAGGTTGCAAAAAGTGGGCAGAGCCCAAAAAACTTTTATTGGGAAAATATAAACTGCAGCCATTTTTACACCGTTAATGGCAGGGTTCTCAAACTTTGCACAGTTGGTCACTGGGTGACTGAGATTAAGATTTTGGAAGGTGGGTGGAGCCTACAACAGCCAATAAAAATTCACCTTTTGATTTTCAAAGGGAATATTTCATCTGCTACCATTCTCTTATACTGTGAAAAACAGATTCCTCAAACCTGGTACAGTTGGTCGCTGGGTGACTGGGGTCCAAATTCGGAAAGGTGGCGGAGCCACAAACAGCCAGATTTGTTTATTTTTCAATGGGAATATACAAAGTATTGATACCAAGGACCCCAAAGCCGATAAACTTGATAACTGAGTGACTGTATGTCAAGGTTAGAAAAAGTGGGCGGTGCCAACAACTACATTTTTAACATGGCAGGGTTCCCAAACTTTACACAATTGGCCACTGGGTGACTGGGATGAATATTCAGAAATGTGGGTGGAGCCTACAACAGCCAATCAAAATGTACCTATTGATTTTCAAGAGGAATATTCCGATTTGCTACCATTCTCACACTGTTAGTGGCAGAGGCCTCAAACCTGATACAGTCAGTCATTGAGTGACTAGGGTCCAAATTCACTAAAGGGGTGGAGCCACAAACAGCCAATCAGATTTGTTAGATTGATTTCAGCCATTCTGTTATTGGCAGGGTTCTCAAACGTGACACAGTTGGCCACTGGGTGACTGGCACTAATATTCAGAAAAGTGAGTGGAGCCTACAGCAGCCAATCAAAATTCACCTATTGATTTTCAAGGGGAATATTTACATTGCTGTCATTCATGCACTCTTAATGGCAGAGGCCTAAAATCTGCTACAGTCAGTCACTGGGAGACTGGGGTTTAAATTCTGAAGGGAACAGGCCAAAAACAGCCAATTAGATTTGTTTAATTTTAATGGTAAAATGCAAAAATGTTCAAATTCAGTAAAGGTGCGGAGCCAAAAACAGCCAGATTTCTTTGCTGGATAAACTGCTTCCATTAGCACAATTTTGATGCCACGAACCCAAAAGCTCACAAACTTGGTCATTAAGTAGTGACTGTGACAGGTTACAAAAAGTGGGTGGAGTTAAAAACAGATTTTTCTGGGAAATTGTAAACTGCAGCCCTTCTTCACTGTTAATGGCAGGGTTCTTAAACTTAGCATAGCTGGTTACTGGGTGACTGGGATTAATATTCAGAAAGGTGGGAGGAGCCTAAAGATGGCAATCAAAAGTCACATGTCACTTTTCAAGGAGAATATTAAAATTGCTGCCATTCTTGCACTTATGGCACAAGCCTCAAACCTGGTACAGTTGGTCATTGGGTCACTGGGGTTCAAATTCAGAAAAGGGGACAGAGCCACAAACGGTGAATCATATTTGTTTAATTTCATGGGAAAATACAAATTATTGATGCCAAGGACCCCAGAGCTCACAAACTTGGTCATTGAGTAGTGACTTTGTGTCCAGTTTACAAAAAGTGGGCGGAGCCAAAAACAAATTTCACTGGGAAAGTGTAAACTGCAGCCCTTCTTACACTGTTTATGGCAGGGTTCACAAACTTTGCCCAGATGGTCACTGAGTGACTGAGATTAATATTCAGGGAAGTGGGTGGAGCCTATAATAGCCAATCAAAATTCACCTGTTGATTTTCAAGTGGAATATTTAAATTGCTGCCATTTTTACACTGTTAATAGCAGATGCCTCAAACCTGCTATAGTTGGTCATTGGGTGACTGGGGTTCACATGCTGGAGATGGGCGGAGCCACAAACGGCCTATCTGATTTGTTTAATTTCTATGGGAATATACAAATTATTGATGCCAAGAACCCCAAATCTCACAAACTTAGTCATTGAGTGTTTGTGCGTTAGGGTTAGAAAGTGGGCGGAGCCCACACCAGTCAAATACATACCCGGGCAACGCCGGGTCATCAGTGGGTAGAGACAAATACAAATTTCACTGGGAAAATGTAAACTGCAGCCATTCTTACATTGTTAATGGCAGGGTTTTTAAACTTTGCACAGTTGGTCACTGGGTGACTGGGATTAATATTCAGAAAAGTGGGTGGAGCCTACAAAATTAGTCTCCACCTATTGCTTTTCAAGGGGAATATTTAATTGCTACCATTCTTGAACTGCTAATGGCACAGGCCTCAAACCTGGTACAGTTGGTTATTGGGTGACTGGGGTTCAAATTCAGAAAAGGATGTGGAGCCACAAACAGCCAATCTGATTTTTTCATTTCAATGCAAATTATTGATACCAAAGACAGCAAAGCTCACAAACTTGGTCATTAAGTAATTGTGTGTTAGGGTTAGAAAAAGTATGCAGAGCCAACACCAGCCAAATACATACCCGGGCAACGCCGGGCAATCAGCTAGTTATATTATAAAATATTGGTGTGCTTCGGTAATCTGGCTGCCATTGCTTCCTTTCCTTAAAAGTATTATGGCAAATTATTATTATTCTTTATTGCTTTGTCATTTATTAGGTTTAGCGTTAAATATATTTTTTAAACAGAAAAAAAATTATTATTGCAGAAAAATAAAAACAAAAATATTTGTTTTTTGTTTCTTTTGAGCTCCACTAGTTGGTCTGCCTGGTTAAATTCTTATTTCTTGTTTCTGGAAAGTAAAGGACACTGCAGTGACAGCCAAGGACGAGGGACACTGCAGTGACAGCCAAGGATGATGGATAGCACTATTTTTCGGGTGACTCATCTTGCAAAACCCATAATCCCTCATCCAGGAGCCCAGCGATGTCCAGACCACAGCGGCTAGATCAGGATACAGCAGAAGACAAAGTAGGCTCAGTAGGGACAATTATGAAATGTACATATTTTGCTATTCACACTTGCTACCATGTCATGCTATTGTGGAAGTCAGATTGGTATGTGCAGAGTCTCTGCCTTGATTTTAATGGTTCTTAAACTGCGTGTTATCAGTTTGTAATTAACTAATAAACTACTTTAAATGTATTACAAAAAGTTTGACTATCATTACATAGGGGTAATGCTTTTTCCTCTGTTTGGTATATAGGTTGTTGACCTGTTTACCTTTTTTAAAGATTATTTTCCTTATGGGATTATTGATATAATTACTAATATTGATCTTGCTTTTTATTTGCTGTATTGAAATTCTAATATGATAGTCTATATATTTTTAAGGCAAAGTGTGTCAATGCTTGCATCAGTTGTTTTTTGTTCTTGTTTTTTCCCTGTTTATAACACATTCCACCAAGACGTGTTTTTATTTTCACTGTAATTATTATTCATATGCTTATCTATTTTATTAATTTATTACTACGTTTTTGGATACTGGTCTGTAGAGTGTAGCACAGCAAAAAAAATCGGTATACAGAGGCGCCAGAGTAGAGTAAAACGTTTTAAAAACCGCTTAAAAGAAGAGGGGGATGTTAAGGTGGACTCACCTCCCTCTTACAAAAAAAGAAAACTCACTTGAGTCTCAATAAAACAGAATTGTCAAATAATTTATTCAACTCCACAAATGCAACGCGTTTCGCGGGTGTGACCCCACTTCCTCAGGCAAAAATGGGAGCACAACTCAGTGGGTCAAGCAATAGGTTTGAGCGCCTCTCAAACCTATTGCTTGACCCACTGAGTTGTGCTGTGATCTTCTAGTCCACCCTGGGTGGAGGGGTGCATCCCCATCTACTATCTACAGAGAGCGACTTCTTAACCTGAGTGGGGTCAGGTCCTAATGCTCCCCACCTGCATTTAAAGTGGTTGCCTATGGGTAACCCGTGTTTGTGAGTATATATACATAAAATTGTATTGAACTCTTCATTTTACCTGACAATACTACACCATATTGGGCTCTCGATTCTCTTCTTGTTTTTAAGCAGAGTGTAGCACAATCATGCCCATTTCTAAAGACGGGCGAACCGGGTTACTGTCCTGGAAGCAGAGGTTACAAAAAGTGATCCATTCATTTCAGCAAGATGTATTAATCTCCAAGTCTCATTCGCCCCACTAATGCACTTTCCTCATCTTTCTGTGTGTTCCTCTGTGCTCAGCCAATGTAGCCCTCTACATAGCTTTGCTCCCGTGCTGTTGGGGTTGATGGGCATGGTAGCCCTATGTACAGGCAGGGTGTTTCAACAATACGACCTATAACAGTGACAGAGCAAATCACCACTGCACTACAGGAGCACACTAGTGGCTGTGTGGACTGCTGCATTGCCGCTTTCAGGTACAAGTCAAGCGGCAATATAGAGGTTAAGGACAGTAGCAATGAAGGTATGATGGTGAGTAGAGAGGTGTATTGGCTACATGTGGGGACATCAGAGAGGGAGAATGGCACAAAATGTCATGAGGACTAACAGGAATGAAGGTAGAAGGAGGGGAATGGGTTGAGATGTGGGGCCTTGTTCTTTATCAGTGGATCACCTCCTGCATCCCCCTTTCCCCTGTCTCTGTCCTACAGCACTGGATGTGTATTAATCTATCTCCTCACTACATGTCTCTCTCTGACTTTCCTTTTCTCTCTCTTTCCCACACTTTTACTCCCCTCCTTTTCTCTCACACCGCTCTCTCTTTACCCTGAACTCCATTTCTCTCTGCTTTCTCAGTATCCCTCCCCTTCCCATTCTCCACTTTCTCTCCTCACTCATTCCTCTTACCTACCTCCCAATTGGTGTGTCTCTCCCACACAGTGCTGTTTTGGGTTCAGGCAAAGCAGGTCACTAGGATCAGGCAATTGCCAGGGGGGAGCAGCACAAACACCGGGAGGGGGTAGGGAGGGGAGTGAAGTGGTGTGGCCTATGCAGATAGCACAGTGGAGTGGGCGGCAAGTGACTTACTATCCAGGGCTAGGAGGGATGCACAGGAAATATTCCCCTTTGGGTTCCTGGTTACCATGGCTTCAGGATGTCAGTCATCACGTGACCTGCCAACACCAGTGGTTTACATAATGACTAATACCACTGCAGTTATTTTAGATCAGGACCCCGAAGAAGAAGACAGATCTCCTGCATCTTTTATGGCCTTAGTATGGTGAGCCGCTTAACTCTTGCTCCTCTGCACTATCTGCATGATGGGACATCTAGCTACCTAATACCTGGGGTCATATCTGCCTACCTATACTTGGCGGGGGGGGGATATGCATCAGATTACCTAATACTGGCCGAAGGACGTCTTGCTACCTATACTCAGGGTCGGATTTGTACTCTTCACCGCCCAAGGCCACTGTCAGCAGCCACCCCCCTTCAGTATAGATAGCCAGATGACCCTTCCCTTTCCCTCCAGTATAGTTTTGCCCTGTTTACCTTTCCCTCCACTATAGGAAGCCAGATGACGGTCCCCCGCCCCCCCCCCCCCCTTCAGTTTAGATAGCTTCCAATAGAGGTATCCTGATGGCCCATCCCTCTAGTATTTGATTACCCTCCCCACACTTCCATATAGATAGTTTGATGACCCCTCTCCCTCCAGTATAGATAGTCAAGTGTCCCTTCCCTTTCCACTGGTATAGCTTGTTGCCCACCCACCCTTGATCCTGTGGTGCCCTAGGCCATGGCCTATGTGGCCTTGGCTTAAATCTGGCCCTGCCTATACTGGGGGACAGTTTTAACTTCGATAGACGTAAAATATGAGCACTGTGAAGAATACCACTTACAGTGTATAAACATTAGACAGAAGAATAGGAGCAGCAATCACCAGTTTCTGTACATTTAACAATTATCAATTCCCGTTTATCCACTACAATGGCACTAAAGAAGTAAGCGAGGTATCATTGACAAATTAGCAATAAATAAAGCTTTATTTTGACAAAAAAAAATAAGATAAGTCACAGAAAAAGTTGCACCTTAAGATAAGATAACATGCTTATAAAATGTTATTGTGACAACAGTGTTCGCCACTGTTCGGGTTCTGCAGAACATCACCCTGTTCGGGTGATGTTCGAGTTCGGCCGAACACCTGGTGGTGTTCGGCCAAACTGTTCGGGGTTCGCCGAACTACTGAATGCATGGCCGAACAGGGCCCCTGTTCGGCCGAACAGGGCCCTGTTCGGCCGAATACTGCCCCCCATGGGGTCGCAGGCATAAGGGGGGAGCATGCCCCGATCGCGGGGGGGTCGGAAATTCCCCCCACCCCCTCCGCTAGCGCTCCCCCCTCTGCCCGCTTCCCCATACAAAAAGTTTGAAACAAGTTCAATAGTACCTGGGCTGGTGGCACTGGCTGGCAGTGGAGTGAGGAGGAGGAGGAGTCCGAGTAGCAGAGTGACGTTGAGGCCGGGCAGCGGGCGGTTCAGCGCTAGTACCCTTGTGGTACTTCCGCCCTTTCTCTGACCTCACGTCCTCTGCATACGAGGGTACGCATCACGCGTACCCTCGTATGCGTCATCACGCAGAGGACGTGAGGTCAGAGAAAGGGCGGAAGTACCACAAGGGTACTAGCGCTGAACCGCCCGCTGCCCGGCCTCAACGTCACTCTGCTACTCGGACTCCTCCTCCTCCTCACTCCACTGCCAGCCAGTGCCACCAGCCCAGGTACTATTGAACTTGTTTCAAACTTTTTGTATGGGGAAGCGGGCAGAGGGGGGAGCGCTAGCGGAGGGGGTGGGGGGAATTTCCGACCCCCCCCGCGACCGGGGCATGCTCCCCCCTTATGCCTGCGACCCCATGGGGCCCCCAAAATGGGCATGTTCGGGGGTCCCATTGACTCCCATTGAGTTCGGCGTTCGGGCCGAACATGCCGAACATCTGGCCCATGTTCGGCCTGTTCGGCCCGAACCCGAACATCCAGGTTTAGTGACAAGTACTACCATTTAATGCAGATAACCATGCTAGAGAATTTGACATTTAAAAAATACCACTGGTATTGTAAGTGTACTAAAAATTAAAGGATACCTGAACCATAGCATACATTGTTACTAGTAAGCATAAATGACGTGCAATAAGCCGTTCCACATTCATGAATCATGTTTCCCCAAAAAACATCTTAACCTAACACTGCATATTTCATACTAAAGTACAAATCTATGTGGGGAACAGGTAGGTTAAAGCTGCACATCACCCGTGAGGTTCACTTTTTTTTTAAGTGACCTTCAAGCTGGATCCAAAATGATCAATCAGTTCATTAGTGCAGTTTAATTTCTTACAAAAAGAAAAAAAATGGCTTATACAATCTGGAAAGTTCAGGTTCCAAAATCAGGAAAGTTCAGGTCATTACTATATTTAGAAGTGAAGTAGGACATTGTCCAATGAAATAGAACATTGCCCGTCTGAATGGTGAGATGATGGAGGGCAATGAGATCAGCAGCACAATTCCTGTTATAGGGTTTTTTTTTCCTTTTGGTGATTCTTGTAAGGGCCAAATATACCTAGGTGAGAAGTAGGGAGAGAACGGGAGCCCAATGGTGCAGTATCGTTAGGTATAGGGGGGATTAAATCATATAAATATATACTCACAAAGGTGGGTTGCAGTTCCTGCAACCACCGTATAGGCCTGCAGGGAATTAACCGTCCCTGCTCGATACTCCAGGTCTTGCTGGATACTGGATGGTCGCTCTCCTGTAGTACAATAGTCTTTCCAGAAAAACTGCACAGTTATTACCTCCAAAGACAATTTGTGTTAAGTCCTCATGATAAACACAAATGTCCCTATGCCAAGTTCTCGTTATTTAGGACAGATGAACAGTCAGTGAGGACCAAGAGCTGGTGGAGCAACCTACATGGTCACACTTGGAGCCTTAAGTGTCTTATTGATTGACCCGCAGCACTCACAGCAATATCTCAAATGCAAACAGATCTCCAGCAAGAATCCTTTGATGAAGAACTTGCAACCAGACCAGAAGAGGTTGGCAAGAGTGAACTCAACTTCTCATTCCAAATGCAAGTCCAGGGAGGTAGGAGACATAACTACCACAGGAGGAGGACAGGCACAGGTAGGTTCATCCTTATGGCGGAAGGTACTCCTTCTAGGGCTGCAATAGTCCAGCAGAATAAAATCTATTGAGACAATCTCCAAATTCCCAGTCACAGCTGGATCTGGGTGAGGACTGGTTGACTCCCTGGTTCATGATCAAGCAGCCGTTTGAGCATCAAGACAGCTTTTCAGCTCCCACAATTTCCAAAGTCCCAGCAATTGGAGGACACTGCAGGTGAATCTGAAGGCAGGTGGGTCTAACATCAAAGAATACTTTTGTGCAGGCAAATTTGTAATGGTTTATGAAAAGAAAAAAAAGAGTTCAAAGTTCACAAAATTATAGTAGCCATAGATCCCTTCCAAAAAATGTTTATCCAAAAAAAGTTGAACAGCTCCACAGGTGTGTGTTTATTTATTTATGTATTTTTGAATCTATATACCACATGCATATTAGTGTTGCTACTTCCTCAATCCTTACCTAAATTCTGGATGCAACTGATTACTTGAATTTCTTACTTGCACCCCATATAAGTTCTAAACACTAATTGAATAGGATGTAAACTGTTAAAGCAAACCTGGTGAAAATAAATCTATGTGTAGTACAGCTAAGAAATAGAACATAAGTAGCAAACAAAAAAGTCTCATATTGTTTTCCAGTACAGGAAGAGTTAAGAAATGTCAGTTGTTATCTATGCAAAAGACCTTCTCTGAGCTCTCCAACCAAACTTGGGTCAAATACAGTCCTGTTTTCTGAAGCACTTAAACATCAAGAAACAGAGAGACAGATTGAGATAAGGTTTTTTTCTGCAAGAAAGTTCAAAGGGTCATTAGCTCTGCTTTAGTTTATTGTTTAAAGTACAGAGTGTGGTTTCTAAACTGCAAATATTACAAAATGATGCAATACTATTAAAAAAAAAACAAAAAAAAAAACTATAAAACTGAAAAAGAAAATATGAGACTCTTTTCTAGGCTACTAATATTCTATTTATTATCTGTACTACACATATAATTCATTATATCATAAGTTTGTTTGCTTGTTTGTTTTTTACTTCAGATTTGTTTTAATGTACTCTTGAATAACTTACCTCTGCTGCTATTTTTAGGGTGTATTTGGATTATGCGCGCTCCATAATGCACACAATAATGTGGTCATAACACAAACCACATTGTGGATGTTAAAACATATGTATTATTCATTGCATGATCTATTGATCGGAAACAAGCATGAAATGCTCTGAGTGATAGGATACCATGATTCATGACAATGCAGAGATGTGAACATACCCTTACAACATACCTATACAACATACCCTTACAACATACCCATACAACATACCCTTACAACATACCCTTACAACATACCCTTACAACTAAGTTTACATGGGATATTGTGTTGTTGCAAACTTCCACATGCATAGTATAAAAGCACCCTCACTTTATCATTAAAGGACCACAATTGTGGGAAATTGTAAAATTTATATCACATACATAGAAAGTGTACATTTTCCTCAGCGCAAAATTAACTATTATTTTTTTTTTCTATTTAGCTTTCACTTTTAGTAGGTATTTAAAAGCTGACTGATCTGACAGATTTTGGACTGGTCCACCTCTTGATGGGGGATTCTCAGCATGTCCTTTATCCATTACAAAAAGATTCTCTGGAAAGGATCAATAAAAAAGATGCCAGCCAGCTTCCCTACTCGTTTGCACATACTTTTGGCAGTGCAGTAAATGTTTTTGTAAATAAAGAAATACTAAAGAATCTCCCGTGAGAAGATGGAGTAGTCCAAAACCTGTCAGCTCTGTTGGATTTTCAATAGCTACTGTAAGTGACCAGGGCCAAATTTACCTCAGAGGAGCCCAAAGGCACAGATGTCCTGGCACCTTAGGCTTTACAAACACTTGCTGAACCGCACCACAAGTGTGTAGGCTGTCCCAGCTTTCACTTCTCCCTTACTTCCCTTGCCCATCATAGGTAGTTACAGGTGCCCCCTAGTATTAGGTACTCTGCATAGGGATGGAGGGAGGGATGCACTAGGAGAAGGGGATTGTGCCACCTTTCCATCATCAGGCACCAGCAGGCATGTGCCTTATAGTTAATCCAGCCTTGTAAGTGACAGTAACATAGGAAAAAAGTAATTTATAGTGTATTTTAATAATATTTTATATGTATGCATCTTGTATTTTACAATTCTTCACAATAGTTATAATTATTAACAGTGACTCTAGCCTTGCTTTTCCTGTTAAGGTGCAGTTTTACTGCAAATAAAGCCATGGAAACCTTTCATATTCTGTAAAGCACAACAGCAACTAGTCTTATAAATAAAGATTCATTTTTTCTGCCACTAATAGCATCAACTATTTTTGCAAGTAAAGAGCACTCAAACATTGAATTGCTTGCAACTTACAACAGCAAATAGGGCCATATTCTATTGCTGAACTCGCCAGCGCTAAGCACTGGCGAGTTCTTAACTTAGGCGATGGGGGCATCGCCTAATCTAATAAAACTTTAGACCCCCCCAGGCGGAAAAGAACTCGCTTGGGTGATATAATCGCCCAGCGAGTTCTTAACACCGAATCCAATTACCCTTATCATGTCTCCGGGAAGCTCTGCTTCCCGGCAGACATGAGCGTTAGCTTAGACCTGCAAAAAGCAGGTCTAAACTAGCTAACGCACGTCGTCGCCGCTGCATCTGGGGGTCTCCTTTAATAAGGAGACCCCCAGAGCTCCCCGTCGGGTCGCCGCACAGTTTAGAAGCCCCCGCGCAGCTCTGCACCGGCACCCCTGCTGGCATACATACCGCCGCAGATCACCCGCCGCCTCTCGCTGCAAAATCCGTCGCGTAATTACAGTGTATCTAAACACTGTAATTACTGTCGGCATAGAAGGAGCCCGGGCAAAGCATCTTTGAATCTGCAGCCTGGGCTCCCCATTGGTCCGCTGTCTAAACCAATAAAATGGCTCAGACAGCGGACCAATGGGGAGCCCAGGCTGCAGATTCAAAGATGCTTTGCCCGGGCTCCTTCTATGCCGACAGTAATTACAGTGTTAGATACACTGTAATTACGTGACGGATTTTGCGGCGAGAGGCGGCGGGTGATCTGCGGCGGTATGTATGCCAGCAGGGTTGCCGGTGCAGAGCTGCGCGGGGGCTTCTAAACTGTGCGGCGACCCGACGGGGAGCTCTGGGGTTCTCCTTATTAAAGGAGACCCCCAGATGCAGCGGCGGAAGATGGCGGCGGGCGAGTGCGCATGTGTGGGGAGTGAGGCCGTGGTGCTGATGGACAGCACCACAGCGTAAACCTCACTCCGCATCGCTCGGTAAAAGGGAGCATCGCTCAGGCTTTCGCCTGAGTAATGCTCCCTAACGATCGGCTATCGCGCGAAGGATATGGGCAATAGGATTTGCCGGTAATCCTCGCGCGATGGCAAGGTGATAAGTAGCTCGCATCTGCAAGCTACTTATCACCTTGAATAGGATATGGCCCATAGTCTTTTAAAGATTATTGAAGCATTTATCTATAGCAGCAACCATTTCTACAAATGAAGATCACTTAAATATTTTATTGTTCTGCAACTCACAACAGAAAATATTCTTAAAAGGACTCTGACCAGTAAATAAAAACAAAATCTGAACATACCTGGGGCTTTCTGCAGCCCACCGTAGGTCGGGAGGTCCCTCGGCGTCCTTCTGGCCCATCTCCCAGGCCCTGCTCCGAAATGGCTCTCGGAGACACCGAGCTCCTTCTTCTGGAAAGATAATGTCAGTTGTCACCACGCCGGCCGCCTCGCGTCATCATGGCGGCCGGCGTGACAGTACTGCGCATGCACGGTTTAACTGCGTAGTGACGACTGACGTAATCTTTCCGGAAGAGGGAGCCCGACACTCGGTCCCGGTGTCGCCAAGAGCCATTTCGGGGCAGGGCCTGGGAGATGGGCCAGAAGGACGCCAAGGGACCTCCCGACCTACGTAAGTTCAGATTTTGTTTATATTTACTGCTCGGAGTCCCTTTAAATAGTTAAAAGATCACTGAACCATTCTGCAAATTAAAACATTTATTTTTATAAACATATGTTCATTGTACAGCGCCAGGGAATATGTTGGGGCTTTATAAATAATAATAATAATAATAATAATAATAATAATAATAATAAAGAGCACTGAAACCTTCCATTTTTATGTGATTCATGATTCTTATAATTATAGAGCACTGAAGCAGTTTAGTTTTCTGCTACTCACAATAGCAAATACTCCTACTAAAGATACAATCAAATTCTCAGCTAGTAAGGTAATATACACTTAGGCTACTTACACACTAAGACGTTGCGTTAGGTACTACGTTAAGGTCGCATAACGTGCACCTAACGCAACGCATGGTGGTGGTGACAGAGGACGTTAGCAAAGAGCCGCGTTAAGCGGCTCTTTGATGCGTCGGTGATGCGTACTATAGTACGCATGCGCTGGTGGAGACCACGTGAGCGGAACACTCCGCATCACGTGGTCCCGCCAGTGACGTCAGCACAGTGCAGTGAATATTAATTAGCCATGTGGCTAATCACTGCGCCTGTGCAAGCAGGCTAACGCGGCAAAGCCAATTTAACGCCGTAGCATGCTGCACTCTAAGATTGACATGCAGTGTTACAATGTAACCCAACGTGGGCACTGTGAACAGCCCATTGCAGTTACATTGCTATGCGTTGGGGAGTGTTACAGGCTGCACTAACGTGCACCTGTAACGTCTTACTGTGAAACCAGCCTTAATGGGTACCTGAACTGATATGTGACATAGCGGCTGGTTCACAAAGCTTTTATGCCGAATTATCTCACTTATTAACTCACAATGCATCTCTCCCTAAATGACAACTATTCAACCAAGTGTTCTATAATGACAATATACAAATAATGTCCAAGTAGCTGTGTAAACATTTTTCTCCTTTCATGGTAAATGTCAGAGGAAAAAAACTGTAATTCATTGTGTGTAGATTTTAGTTTGGTTGCAATGTCTCATTTGCAAAGGTGAATCTCTGCAGTCTGACATGCTAAGAACAGTGTGATATTGAAGCAGAGTTATATGAAAACAAAAGCCTGTCAGGTGTCAGGTTTCACACACACAGTAACAAATGTTTATATTGCACATACCATACATTTCCTCTGCTCTCTGCAGAGAGCTTAGTCAGAGACAGGCAGAGCTTTCTCTGCACACAGAGTTAACAGATGAAGTGTGAGGGAATTCTCCCCTACCCTACATTCTATATCCTAATTAGTGCTGCTATATGTTTCAGGATGTAAAATCTATGTCCTGCATTAAAAACTGCTGCCTTCTGCCGCACGTATGCATGCGCATGCAACAATCATTCAATAAATGTAGGGAAAAAAGTTTTAAAAGTTATTTAAGTGACATGGTCCCATTAAAAAAAAAGGGTTTGTTTTTCTTTGTTTTGTTTTTTTAAATCCCCTGTTATTTTTAACTCCAGCCTAGACTATTAAAGAATACCCAAGGTGACATGTGACATGATGAGATAGACATGGGTATGTACAGTGCCAAGCACACTAATTTCTAGGCTGTGTTCCTTTTTTTCTTTCTCTGCCTGAAAGAGTTAAACATCAGGTATGTAAGTGGCAATTCCTGCTTGAGTCAGGAGGACTGGGTCAGACTACAGTGTGATCCTCACTGATAAGAATGTACAACTATAAAACACTTTCCTAGCAGAAAATAGCTTCTTAGAGCAGGAAAGAGATAAAAAAGGGTCCATAGTTCATAGATTTTAACTCTGGCATCCTTCAATAAATGTGTCATTGAGCAAAAACAATAAAACAGTAAAAACTTAAAAAGTAGATTTAGATATAAAATAAAACTGTGGAATATCTTAAAAGGTCATTTTTAGGAGAAGGATGATAGATACAATTGTTTATTTCATTTGTTTATTTTCACCTTGGGTGTCCTTAACCCATTGTTAACTCCTGCAATACTTATACCTGTTTATAAACTTTTAACGACTGCTGCCTGTAGCGATCAGATGCAATTACTAGGGTGAAAGTTGCAGGCCCCAATGCTCTACAGATGCATTGCTCTGCCATTGCCTAGCGAGGCATCTGTACAGTACTATGGCCCTCGAACTTTCGCCCTAGCGAACACATCTGATCACCACAGATGCCTAGGCTGGGGATAAAGGTCCACCACATGCTCAGCTAGTAATACAATATGGCATATGGGGTATCACGTTAACCGGGAAGGGGCAAAAGATCTTTTTTTTTGTGTTTTATAACTGTGGGATGTGACACATGAAAAATAGGAAGAGTGAAAAATGAAAAAAAAGGGTATTTTCTGCATTTACGCCTTATTTTTCACCATAAAATGACTATAAAATAAAATAGTTTTGGAAGAACAGTATTACCCAAAGAAAGCCTAGATTCCAATAAAACAAAAGAAATGACCTCCCCTTGATCTGCTGCAATGTTCTGTTCATTTGTCTGGCTGTCTCGAATGTTCTCCACACATTAGAGGCAGCCAGTTTATCACCCGAACCTTCTATTGTAAAATATTATGTTATTGGGTATGAAAATGGACAGATACAGAATGGCCTCGATTCATAAAGCATTCCCGCATTCGGAAATGCTGAAAACGTCTCACTTTACCGACCACACAGCAAAATCTGTATTCATAAAGGCTTTTTCCGCATGAAAAGCCGACATTCGCGAGCAGAGTGATCAATCACCGCCTTGCACGGTGATTATCATAGCAAAAGTAACAAGTAGTCAATTCATAAAGATTAGAGGTAGCGGTATGCGGAGGGGTATTACCGCTACCTCTGATGTGGCGAGAAGCGTGCGGAATACAGTGCAGTGAATGGGACAGACCTCCCAAGCAGCTGCAGAGAGAACACCGCACGGAGGGATTCCGCCTGCTTCTCCTGTTTCCGCATGTCTCCCGACAGCCTAACGCCTGCCTACAGCGGAATATCTCCGCACGCCTGTCACAACTAGCAAAATTTTTATGAATTACCACCCTGAAGGCGGAAATACCGACAGCGGTCTTTCCCCACTCGACGTTACCTTCCCGGCAGCACTTTTATGAATCGAGGCCATTGTGTAAGATTATAGATACAATATTTTCCGCAGTTACCACTATGCAATGTTCTCATTAACCTCTTTTTTTCTCCTCTTGAGCCTTCCCTCAGCTTCTACTGTACCATCACTGCACCTTTTTTTTTACAGGCTGGGGCATTGGTTGATAGCTGCTTTGTTTTGTTTGGCTGATGGGCTTGTGATGGTGTGGCAGTAGGTGAAGCTAATTTTAGTGAGCAAAGGAGGAGGTGAGAGGTAGGAATGAAACAGCAGCTATGTTTCTTATAGGAGCTCCGGGGTTAATGTGGCCACTCTGCAGATGCTTCAGTTGAAATCAGAAGTATGCCCTTTGAACTGACAGCGCTCCAGTCATAGGCCTGGTTTGTCTGTGCCTTTAAATGGCCCTGCATGGAGGCAGGCAGTCGAGTTGGGTTTTGGTGATGGTCAGTCACCCTCCTGCTGTAATGTCACCAGATTTGATGTCCCACAGCACCTGCTTCCATATTCTTTCTGTGGAGGAAAATACAACTCATCAGGATGTTCTAGGTACTGAAAGGCAGGAGAATTATTCCTTTACCACAATTTTTTTTAAATATTAGAGAACATTTTAATTAAGTCAACTTCACATAGTTCCCATCCATTTATATTTGTCTGCATTCTGATCCCTTTCCTTTCCTTTATTTTGGTGCCCCTTGAAAGGGTCATGGGAAACCTCGATCCAAGTGCAGCAATTCCATGCAGAGACAAGACACGCAGTTCAGAGTGGACATTATGTAACTCTGCCCTCATTCTATAGTCATAGCATGCCTGAAGTTGATATTATCATTGCTTATTTCCATCCATGATATTTGCATCCACCTTAAAGAGACTCCGTAACAAAAATTGCATCCAGTTTTTTATCATCCTACAAGTTCCAAAAGCTATTCTAATGTGTTCTGGCTTACTGCAGCACTTTGTACTATCACAGTCTCTGTAATAAATCAACTTATCTCTCTCTTGTCAGACTTGTCAGCCTGTGTCTGGAAGGCTGCCAAGTTCTTCAGTGTTGTGGTTCTGCTATGAACTCCCCCTTCCAGGCCCCTCTATGCACACTGCCTGTGTGTTATTTAGATTAGAGCAGCTTCTCTCTTCTCTCTTATCTTTTACAAGCTGGATAAATTGTCCTCTGAGCTGGCTGGGCTTTTACATACTGAGGAAAGTCAGACAAGGGCAAAGCTGTTTGCAGGAAGAAAAGAGCAGCCTAAAACTTCAGCGCATGAGAGATGCAGGGGGAAAGAAACACACAAATGATCTCTTGAGATTCAAAAGGAAGGCTGTATGCAGCCTGCTTGTGTATGGATGTATTTTCTATGTGTGGACATACTGTACATCAACCTACTTCCTGTTTTGGTGGCCATTTTGTTTGTTTACAAACAAACTTTTTAAAACTGTTTTTAACCACTTATAATGTGGCGGGGAGCGGCGAAATTGTGACAGAGGGTAATAGGAGATGTCCCCTAACGCACTGGTATGTTTACTTTTGTGTGATTTTAACAATACAGATTCTCTTTAAGAAGATGGAGTCATCCAAAACCTGTTGGAGCTATTACATTATTACTATCTATGGTAAGTAACAGTGACAGAGGGGAAAAAATAACTTAGAATGCATTTCACTCAACATTTTGGTTTCACGTAGTGTTTTTAGTAATAGGGCTTTTTGGCTCTCTTTAGCCCCTTACACCCTCCAGTGAGTTCTGGTCCACCATGAGCTTGCTGGGTAATCTGTAACTGGGTGTTTCAAGTCCTGCACCACAGAGCCATATTAATCCATGCCATGCACTGATGAGGAACAACCAGTCCGAAACAGTCTGTATGCAAGTTGGATTAGTGTGACTTCATGGGCAACAAAGGAACAATTTGCATATTCAGCAGTGATGCATTGTGGGAGACCTCATGCTCACTCCAACCTAAATAATCGCACGTACCATCTGTTTTAACTACTTGGTGACCGCATCATGCCGATGAGTGTGACCGCAGCTGCAGCCCCAGGACCCCCTAACTCCACACTGTCATCAGTCTCACAGCGGCAATTGCAGCTAGGAGACTGTTAGACAGCGAAACCGTCATCTATTTAGTCTGTACAGCTCTGCGATCTATGACAGCACTGTACTGAGGACAGCCGTGTGACACCGTTGTCCCCCTGGGATGCAGGAGAGCAATCAGCTCTCATTGGCTGAAGCCCATGACACAGGGGTGTAGCTAGAAATCATTGGGCCCCCCTGCAAAACTTTGGATGGGGCCCCCTCCCTCGCTTTCTGCACAAGTAAACTGAGAACCAATGTTATTCAATTGGCTACTGGCTAGTGCATACTTGAATGTTTTTTCCCCATACAGATAAAAACAGACAGAAGTGAAGCACTGAGGCATTCTCCCTATCAATTACATTAGCTTATGTGATAAAATGTGCATGTTTTCATACATAGACACACATGGTGTGCAGAAAATGCATACAGAAAACCGACAGACAAGTGTGCTCTCAGTCTCAGCTTATTACACTCACTCTGTTCTCCTCTGATGGAGCAGAACTGGCCCTGCAGACTCCTCTACCATTACTACAGTGCATAGCAATTGGAGAGGGACAGAGAGGTTGGGGTCTGGGCATTGTACACAAGACCGAGCTGAACACTGAATAGGGACTGTCTACAAATCTTAGTCTACAAAACGTTGTATGATTCTGTATCAGTAGCTGAGCAGATGCAGTCATTAGGACAGTTGTGCAGAGAGCAGAAAGATTTTTCTCTCTGGGCCCTTAGTTGTCAGTCTCTCAGGACAGGGAAAATAAACTTCTTCTCCCACAGTGCCCCCTGTGGCTTCTGGGCCAACCTGCGGCTGCATCCCCTGCAGGGTCTATTGTCACGCCCCTGACTATGACAGCCGATCACTGTCATAGGCTGGCAGACGGAGGGAGGGGTATAAATAAAAAAAATAGTTGTTTTTAATTAAAAAATGAAAAACAATAAATATGTATTAAAAAAACAAACATCCTGGGAGCCATCACAGCCCACCAACAAAAATCTTTGCTCAGGGCGCCGTCTTCCAAGGGGGAGCCTACACCTGATTTCCTATACTGGGGGCACCTATATGGCTACCTTTACTAAGGGCAACAACACCTGACTTCCTATACTGGGGGCACCTATAGTTGACTACCTATACTAAGGGAGGGCAACTACTCCGAGTCCTGGCTACCTATACTGAGGGCACCAACACCTGGCTACCTATACTGGAGGCACCTACTGCTGGCTACCTATGGAGGTGATGGAGACCTTCATCTGACTTCCTATACTGGAGGCACCTATGCTTGGCAACCTATATTGAGGGCACCTACACATGAGATCCTATACTGGGGGCACCTATACCTGGCTATCTACCTATACTGAGTTTGAGGGCATTTTTTTTGGGGGGGGTGCACTGCGGCTATAACGCATGGTGCAAATTGTCAGTGCTGTGCTATCATTCTAAATGGGGGTGGGGGGGGGGGGCTAACTGTCCCACTAATTGTTTTTATTAATATTCCTCAAAAGGTTCTAGCCTTTATTTTTAAGAATATTCAGGATAATGCACTCTTTCCATCCATTCGTGGTTATTATTAGTATTTTTTCTATTATATATATGTGACGTGTCACAGAGATCTAAACATTTGGCGTGATGTGTCACTACATCAAAAAGGTTGGGAACTACTGTACTAGGAGATATCTCAGGAGAAAAGGTGAATTGCATATGGGCCTGCATGTGTGTGCGTGCATGTGTGTGCATGCATGCGGGAAGAGGATGAAGGGGAGGGTGGCACAAAAATCAGGTTTTTCTCAGGGCACTGTGAAACCTAGGGCCAGCCCTGCTGCCCAATTTTACCCTATGGGAGCACAAGTCTTCTACAAATACTCCAGGTGCTAGTGTTCTTTTGCAAAGGAACGCCCCCATCCTGCAGGTTGGTTAAGACAGCCAGAGCCAGATACCTGAGTTCTGGTTAGCTGGGACTTTACTGTACTTCAAAAAAAAATTGCGATAGTAGTACTCGGTGATATATCGGTCAGTTCTTTTTGTGGCTGAAGAGAAGTATACTTACCTTTTACTTACCTATCTAAATTATCTGGACGTATGGTTGATTGCCTCTCTGAATCTGGAATACAGTCGCTGGTTACAGTAGAATTTCAGACAATACATTTATATCCCTGCAGGATGCCGCAAAGAGTCATCAACATCATACATTATTTTAAATCCAATAGTTATAGAAGTAACAATTGCAATATTTAAAGGACACCCGAGGTGAAAATAAACTAATGAAACAAACAATTGTAAACAATTGTATCTATCCTCCTTCTCCTAAAAAGGACTTTTTAAGATATTCCACAGCTTTATTTTATATTTAAGTTTAGTTTTTATGTTTTTACTATTTCATTGTTTTTGCTCAATGGCAAATACATTGAAATATTCCAGAGCTAAAATCGATGAGCTATTGACCCTTTTTATCTCCTTCCAGCTCTCAGAAGTAATTTACTGCTAGGAAAGTGTTTTATAGTTATAATATCTTATCAGTGAGGGTCACACTGTAGTCTGACTCAGTCCTGATTCAAACAGGAACTTCCACTTACATACCTGATATTTAACTATTTCAAGCAGTGAAAGAAAAAAGGAACACATCATAGTTATCTGTGTGTTAGGCACTGTACATACACATGTCTATTTCATCATGTCACATGTCACCTCGGGTATCCTTTAACCTCTTCACCTCATAGGATGTTTTACCCCTCCCACCAAGAGCCATTTTCACCAATTCCATCCTCTATAATTTTAAAGAGACACTGAAGTGAAAAAAAAAATCATATAATGATTTGTATGTGTAGTACAGCTAAGAAATAACACATTAGGAGCAGAGACATAAGTCTAATATTGTTTCCAGTACAGGAAGCGTTAAGAATCTCCAGTTATCTATGCAAAGGAGCCATTGAGCTCCACGACTTTCAAAATCGCATAGACTAGAGCTCTGTCTTCTGAAGCTTGTTATCTCAACAGTCACTGTATCTTCTTTTTCTCTGCAGAGAAGGGTTCAAAAGTTCACTAGCCTGCTCTGTAAAATCATTTAGAATGCTGAGTAGTGTGTAAACTGCAAATATTAGAGAATGATGCAGTGTTATAAAAAATACTATATAACTGAAAAAAAAAATATAAGATGGATATAAGACTACTAATATATATATATATATATTTTTTGCTTCAGTGTCTCTTTAAAGTAAACAAAGCTACTGTAGATAAAGCCTGTAGATAAGGCTCACACAATTTATTTGCCCATTTGTCCTGGCTATCACAACATTTTAATTATGTTCCTTGTACAATGTATGGTGACATTTGGAAATAAAGGTGTATTTTGTTTTCTCACTGTACCTTCTTAATAATTGCAAGCCTTTACTGGTAAGACAAAAAAAAAAGTAATATACCCTCATGACATACGGATAAATAAAACTGAATCCCTAAGGTAACTATTTATGTATTTTTGTAATGCTGTAACTGTGGCTCTTATTTTTTTATGTCCTTTATTTTGGATACTATGGAGGTGGGGATGGGTGGGAGGGTGAAGGGTTACTGTCTAAGAAATTAGGGTTTTTTTAAAGTAATTTTAGTGTAATTTCACTGTTTATACACCAAATATCCCCACACACTTTAACCTGTGTATTTAGAACAAGGTTTCCCAGGAAATTTTTGTTCATTCATTTCAATGAATGATCACCGGCTTCTGGCTGAAGCCATGATCATTCATTCAGAGGCACTTTGATTGGCTTTGGAAACACATGTTCCCATTCACCAATCACTTTTGAGTAAGTCCCACCGTGAACATGCCATGGGACCTTGTGTGAATGCAGGCAGCCACCACTGATTGACAGGCCATGCCTGTATGTCCTGTTTACAGCAAAGGTAAGCAAACTGGACGCACCTGTATGTCCAGTTTGCGATAAGTGATTAATGCTGGATAATTTTGTATCATCCTACCTGAGAATAAAGAACACCTGAAGTGAGAAGGACACATAAGCTGAGATGTTCATTTTCTTTTCAACAATTGTCTGGTGTCCTGCCTCTAATACTTCTAGCCACAGACCCTGAACAAACTAGCAGATCAGGTGCGTTGACTGAAGTCTGACTTGTTATGTTGTATGTTTGTTTCAGGCGTGTGATTCAGACACTACTGAAGCCAAAGAGATTGGTAAGGAATTGGTATTGTTATAAATACATATGGCAATCTAAATTAATTGGTTGTATCTATCTAAATATTAATTGGTTGTGTGTACATTTGTGGTGGCCATGATTTACTATTTATCACTCAGAAAGTGATGCTTATGTGCATTCCTGAATATGCACCTAATTTATTTAACAGGAATTCATATTGTATTTTCAGCATTTCTAATATTAAAAAAAAAGAATTTTCAAGATTTCAAGACATTGTATTTATAATTGCTCATTGATGCTTTTAGTGGAAGCAGGAGATTTGGGCGCATGAGACAAGTGGACAAAAAGGGCGCCCCATTCACTCCCATTATAAATATCGTTTAATGGGCGCTGAACAGGGAAAAAAGGGCGCCGGAGATTATTAACGTTTTGCAAACGGCGCCCGGAGATTTTTAATGTTTTATAACTGTGCTTGTGATGATTTAACTTTACAGAATGAGCCTGTGACGAATAACGTTTATAAAAATACTAAACATATTTATCCTATTTAATTAAAACATTATTTAACATTTTAACCCTTACTGTTTGTAAAACATTATTATTCACAAAATAAAGCGATCAGTACCTAACGTAAATTGCAATATATTTTTTACAATCACTATTTAGAAAACATTTCTAAAACATTATTATCCACCCAAAAAATAATTTACATTTTTTTATTTAAATTTTGTATTTATTAATGTATGTAAAACATTATTATCCATAGGGAGTCTTAGGTTTAGGCACCACCAGGGGGGTCTTAGGTTTAGGCACCGCCAGGGGGGTCTTAGGTTTAGGCACCACCAGGGATATTTTAGGTTTAGGCACCACCAGGGGGGTCTTAGGTTTAGGCACCACCAGGGGGGTCTTAGGTTTAGGCACCACCAGGGGGGTCTTAGGTTTAGGCACCACCAGGGGGGTCTTAAGTTTAGGCACCACCAGGGGGGTCTTAAGTTTAGGCACCACCAGGGGGATCTTAAGTTTAGGCACCACCAGGGGAGTCTTAGGTTTAGGCACCACCAGGGGGGGTCTTAGGTTTAGGCACCACCAGGGGGGTCTTAGGTTTAGGCACCACCAGGGGGTCTTAGGTTTAGGTACTACCAGGGGGTCTAGGGGTTAGGGATAGGTACAGGGAGGGTTCTGTGTGAGAGTAGGGTTAGGTATAGCTTTAGTACAATTTTAATAATACTAATCAACAGTTATTATGAATGTACTTATATTAATATCATTGTTATAAACAATATTTTCACATTTTATTATAATAATAAACAATAAATCAAGATTATTCATAACAATATATAATTATAATGTTTAAACAAATATTACTGTTTTTTTAACAAACGTAATTATAAGTTTCAGTTTAGAAACAGGGAAGATTAACGTTTTAAGAATTGCCGATTTCATACACATTATTTAATGATTTATAAATTGTTAAAACACTATTTGTAAACGAAATTTTACACAATATTTTTATAAACAATAATACTGCTTATCGTTTACACCACTCGCCCTTTTTTCCCGACGCCCTTTTTATGATGTACACGCTTTTAGTGACCTTTCTTCCAATGGGGGATATTTTGGCCAGTTTTGGGGCTACAAACTAGCTTACCACTAGGCTCCAGTCCAGGTCTTTTCTTGTCCTTCAAAGGAGAAAGCAAACAACTATTCTTTATTATATGAATACAATAAAAATTGTGTTTTGATGAGCCTACATTTTCTACAAGTGTGGACTTTGACCTCATAGACATAGTGATACCTGCAAGGATTTGATTGGCATTTATGGTTGACAAATAATGCATTAGCTGACATGGGGGGTTGAATGGGAGGAGATGAGTGATTTGTGGTTGGGTTTAAAAAGGGGGAAAGTGGGGAAGAACTTCCTTGCTGTGCACTACAATGTAGTAGTAAGTCCACGGAGGGTTTGGTTCCCACCTGGCAATTCTTCTGCAGAGGTATCGTAAGAAAGAGCAGGTAGAGGCACTGATGAGCAGACTTGTGAGTTTACCTGTGCTGGCATCACCGGAACAGTGGCTGGTATGCTTTGTATGGCAGCCACCTGCAGTGGGCAGTACACAGTGGTATTTTGTAAAAGGGTTTCTTGCAAGATTAAATTATCTTTCTTCCTAATTTTGCTTTTTTGTTTCACTAGTACTTTATAGACTTGGTGAGCATAGTTACAAAGCTCACCAACTGTCTTTCTCTTCCAGTCAACTATCTTAAGTTGTATTTCTTCTCTGATTTGAGAAGTCAATCCATTTACAAAGAGTTCCCTTACTGTAGGATTTGCCATGTCTTCTGAGCTAGAAAAGCTCCAGTCTGTGTACCTCTCTAGTGCTTCGCTAAATCTTTTGGTATACTCCCGAGGGGACTCACCTGCCATCTGTTTAATATCCCTCATTTTCCATATGTTTTCTTCAGGGATAAACTTAGCGCTCAGCCAATTCTCCATAGAAGCTTTGACTAAGTCAAAATTGGAATCCAATACCTTGCTTTGTCCTTCTTCTGTTATTTCTTCCAAATCAGTCCAGTCCATGCTCCAGTGTTCGCCCTCACATTGGTCTAAATAACTAGAAGTGTTCCACATATAAAGGTAGTCATAATTTGGTGTCTTGCAATACCAGAGAACCTTTTGTATCTGTCTCACAGGTTGCAAGTCAGTGTTAAATAACTCATCAGTCTCATCGCAGAGCTCATTTCTTCTCCAGGCGATATACCTTGTTGGTGTCAACAATTTGAGTTTTCTATCTTGGTTACTGTTTTCTGCTGCCACTTCGGACAGCGGGATAGTTTTTATAGAGGTTGGAGTCATATATATGTTATCATTATCAGTCTCACTGTCTTTGAAAACTTGACATGGAAGGCTGTTAGAGGACATAGTATAGGATCTTCTTTTTGGGTAAAGTCTAGGGGGTGTTTGTTCAGCCATTGTTATATCAGATTGAGCCGAGGACCATCTTCTGAGAGGAGGTTGAGTCCTTTGGCTAGGTGCAGTTGTTGGCATAAGTGTCTCCCCCAAGTGGTTCATTAAGGGTACTCCACCATGGGCTTCCAGCAATGTACGTTTAGCATCATCATAAAGGGTGGCATGAGACATATCACTAAATCCTAATGGGGAGTCATTATAGGGTGGTGTCAAAATCCCATCACTTTTGTCTGCCTGTTGTGTCTTCTTTGCAATGGAACACCATGCTCTAAAGCATTCCATCATGTCCCTCCTACTTTCCATAAGTAGGATTAATTCAAGACTGCACAATTTTTCAATGTCAAATGATCCAGTGGGCGGCCACCATTTATTACGATCTTTAATATACAATCTGGTCATGTTACACCAGTCATTCATATATTTCCCCATATCTAGCCCTCCTTCCATAAGGGCAATACATAGAGGACTACTGAGATTCCATTCTGTAATTTTTAAATCAGAAAAAAGCTGTCTTACTTTCTGTCTATCTTCACAAGAAGGAAAATATATCTTTAAACTTGATTCAGAAACAGTTGCTGTTGCTTGGTTCCCCATGGTTGGCAGTATTTCGGGAGACTCGTCTAAGGATTATATGTCCACCTTCCAATGTGATAGTTGGGTCACCAAAAAAAGATCAGTATCTGCACCTTTCAGCCAATTGTCTGTCTAGATAGAATTTTAGGAATGCTAAAATGTTTCCAACTTATAACTTTTCAAAGGCAACAACTTTTTTTTTTCCTGCTTACAAATATTATAACTATGTCATGGGGATCTCCTTTAACAAGAAGTAATAATCAAGGATAGACTGTGACGACCATTTCAGGTCTTGAGTGTCCAAGATAAACAGTGACTAGCTGTCCACCTCTTCTGCTCTTATTCAAACAGCAGATAACTCAAAGACTTACCCACTGTGTCTATTCAAGAAGCATTCCATAGACAATTGGTAAAAATATATCACAAGTCATGACAGTATGTCGATTCCTTTTTAAAATAATTTTCCCTCAATTATATTCATCCTTGGTTGAACATCAAACACTTTCTTTCTTAGCTAGAAAAGCTTGTGTCTTGACCTTTGTTTCAATGAATTCTCAAAAGGAGTTCATGCAGTTCCTATTGTGATGCCAAAGATAAAAACAATTTCTCCTGGACAGAGTCTTTTGATCCTCACGGTGGTTAGTCTCTGTTAGTTGAAACATAGGTCTCTGATTATATCTCCAAATAATATGTGGGATTTTGTCAGAATTCAACCTAATGACTCTCTTAACATTTCAGAAATTTTGAGGCTAACTTTTCAAAGATAAAAACAAACAGTAGATACGATATAAAGCAGTTACAATTTTACCTTCATATTGCTGTTTGATGCCCAGTTCAGTCACATCATATCATAGAGTTCTCCCTTAAGTACAACTGTCCATGCTACACACAAACAGCCAGAGGCAAACCATAAGTTTAACAAATGATTAGGCACAGAAACACAACATAGTCTAATTTATAAGAAAAGTAGGAACTCTATTGAACTCAACAAACAGTGCCAGAGATCTAGAGACTGAGGACAACAACATGAAGGGTGCCTCACCTAGAATCAGATGTCCTTCTCTCCAGCTGTTCAGGCACCATCCGTGAACCTATAAACAGAATGTAGGAATGATCAGAGATGTTTTTTAGAGTCTGTGGTCCATCTGCAATTAACTTTTTCTCCTGAGTTTTCTCCTAAGTGATATATTCGAACTTGTCAATAAAATGCCATGTAAATCACCAGCAATAGATAAAATACTTAAACTACATTTGACAGTACTTTCCCACCTTCTTTTGTTAATACGTTTTAAATTTCAAAGAGCTAAAAGTTATTCTAAACAGAGGATAAAAAAATGATCTCCTAGGAGAAATCTCAGGAGAAAAAGTGAATTGCATATGGGCCTGTATGTGAATTTGTAGAAGCAAGCAAGAGCCTACCAGATCACAGCTTGCCGTTGTATCGCACAAACAGTAGGGGCAGCACGGTTGCATACGGGCAGCATGGCGTCACAGTGGTTGGTTTTCTTACCTTGCAGCACTGGGCCCATATCTGCATGGGTTTTCTCAAAGGACTCCAGCCCCCCCCCCCCCCCCATGAATACCGCACCGCTCCAACAATTAATTTCAATACACCATCTTTATTAACTACAAAATACACAATAAAAACACTTAAAACTCACAATAGAAAGGAGTAAGCACAATAAATAAAGTGTACAATCAATAATCCATAATAACCCAGTAAACGTAAGGTATTGTCATTTATAGATATATAGCCCTACAAGTCAAAGATTGAATAATGATAATAATAATAGCCCAAAAAGAGGTGATCCCTATAATCAAACATCATAGATGTAGGCTGCCAGTGTGCAATATGTGCAATAAGCATATTGTGCATAATGGCCAGTGACCACAAATGAGAGGCCCACGGCCTCTGAAAAGGACCCCACTGTTTCAGTGGGGTCCTTTTCAGTTCCCATAAGATCCCATAGGGTAACAGCATGTCAATCTGCCCATACACACATTGAATTTGTTATGTCACCCTCAATGAGTGTTGCTCAATATTTGAGAGAAAAAGAAATGCACAGACATGCTGCTTGGGTATTGGTGAGAAGCTGGTACTATCAATGAAGGGGGAGGAGGGATGGTGTGGTGGTGCATGAGCAAGAGGCTTACAGCAGCCTGGCACAATGGGCTCGATCATCACTCATAATTTACTGATCTGGTGGTGCAGACAGGTAAAGTCATCAGTGGTCCACTGTAAACACACCAGCTTCTCTGCAAGTTAAAGCCAAATGACTGCTTTGGCTGAAGATTATCTAACATGTGTATAAAGGCTCGTACACACATCATACTGAAGCCAACGACGGGTTTGTGGGCACCTCCCGCAGGGCGGGTTTTCAGCAGACAGTACAGCGTGTGTACAGTCTGTTGGTGGACTGATGAGGCTGTTTCTGAGAGATCCGCCGGGCGGAGCGCTCAGAAACAGCCTTATCAGTCCGCCGACAGACTGTGCACACACTGTACTGTCTGCTGAAAACCCGCCCAGCGGGAGGTGCCGACGGACCCGTCGTTGGCTTCAGTAGGACGTGTGTACAAGTCTTAAGGCTTAAAGGATTGTGATGCTAATTAGCCCAATACTGATACAAAAGAATGTTACCATGAAGTTTGCATTCCAATTCCAGGTTTGCATTGCAAAATCACAAAATTGAATTTATTGCTAATATATCCTCTGACTTACTACAAAACTGGACTATGGCTGGGGACAAATAGCAAGAAAAGCCCACATTTGCAATACACACACGTCAAACATAGCAGCAAAAGCTATAGAGAGGAATGATGCAGGAGGCAAACCCAGGATAAAACAGGCAGGTCCACCACTGAAGATTTCAAGGCGCCCACATTCACGACTGTTGCGGACTTAGGCACTTTTTATTGACCTGAGAAAGTTGGCCGCCACTACCCGTGAATCACGTTATCTTTTCTGCATCATTAAATATTATATTTCTACATATGTGGTTTGTTCATCCATGGATCCATTTACTCCTAAATCTTAGAACTTAAGAGTTCTAAATATATTTTTTGGGTGCCTCCCACAATCCTTTCAGTAATGGTCCACCAAACGTCTATCCAACCCAGCATAGCTCACAGATCACCAGTGGATGTGTTAAGCCTGACCCCCTTCTTTGAAGTCATCTTTCTTTTACCTTTTATTGACCTGGTCAATATTTTTCATAAATTAGATGCTCATTTTTTTCATAGATTACGGTAGACATTTCAGTCAATAACATCATCAGAAAAAGCTGTGTTTGGCCATGATAGCTGTAACATATATGGAACTTAGCATGGGTGTAGAAATCAGAAGCAACTGAGCACAACTTTGTACAGAACACATTTTTTTTTCTGAAAGGAAAGATTAGGTCCTCAGTAGCTTGCAAAGAAGCCATAAAAAATGTAATAAAATATGCTATATATACGGTTTTCCACAATAACTGCTTCTAGAATCTTAGATGATAGCAAAGTGGTATGCGCCCCCCACAATATACTTAGGCACAATGTATTCCCCCCAAAAAGGATTATGTACAGTGTACACCTCTCACCACCCCACTCCACCAACCAATAACAGAATCAAGGCATCACTTGTCTTGCAAACAACATAAATAGGCGGTGTCACCGTAAAAGAGAAATAAAACATAAACACACAGCATATCTTCCCCTAAAAAAATCCAATTAGAGGTATGCCGAACTGCTCCTTAATTTGTGCCGACAGGTGCCTCAGGCCTTTTGGGATCCTAGCAACACCACTTGGGCTTAATTAGAGTGAAATAAGATTTTTTTTGCATACCCACACAGAGCTGATAATGTTAGAAACTAACCTTTTCCCAACTAAAATTAGGAAGTGTGCCCCCAAACATAAATGAGTACTTTGACGAGTATTTAGGTAGTGTGACCCGCCACTAATAATTTAGTGTGTGCCTCAAAAATTATTATGTAGTGGGCTTCAAAATCCTAATAGGGCATTGTGCCCCACCCAAAAACACCATAATGCACAATGTTTACAACACGTATCTAGGCAGAGTTCCTCCTCCTTCTCCTATTACTAATGGCCAATGGTGTGGACAGCACCTGTAAATTTAAGTGGTATGAAACTCTGTGTTTCTTCTTTGCTCTCAAAAATTCTTTACAACATAAAAGGTACTACCAGAAAGAACACTGGTAGCAGAACAGTATTCAAACAGTTAAAGGACAAACGAGGTGACATGATGAGATAGACATGTGTACAACAGTGCCAAGCACACAAATAACTAGGCTGTGTTCCTTTTTTGTCTTTCTCTGCCTGAAAGAGTAAAACATCAGGTATGCAAGTGACAGTTTCTGTCCCTGTTGGGACCTGGCCGGACTGGGTCAGACTATAGCAAACCCTCACTGATAAGTAATTACAGCCTTAAAACACTGTCCTGTCAGTAAATGACTTCTGAGAGCAGGAAAGAGATAAAAAGGGTCAACAATTCATGGATTTGAGTTCTAGCATACTTCAATGAAGATGTCATTGAGAAGAGACAATGAAACAGTAAACACGTAAAAACATAATTTAAATATAAAAGAAAACAGTGGAATGTCTAAAAAAAAGTCATTTTAAGGAGAAAGAGGATAGATACAATTGTTTTTCTCATCAGTTTATTTTCTCCTCCGATGTCCATTAAACACAGCACTTTCTGCTTCAGAGGGAAGCTTTGCTGAACTTGGAAGTGATTACAATAGTAGCTAATAACAAAACAAACAAGATAATGTAAACAATGCTAGCAGGTTCTCAACAGACAACAAGCCAAAAGTGCACAAAGGAGAAGACACATTCTCATTGGATTGTAATATAAAAATAATGTATATAAATACAGCAGCTATGCAATAATTTACAACAGCAGTTTTCAGTGTAAATAAACTGTATGTTGGGAACTTGTACTTTTAACCAGACAATAATACCTGTGCACAAAAGCAAATATGATAACTATATGGGTAATACAAATTAGGAAACATGTTTTTACTCAATGTTATGTCCGAGTCTAATTCCTCTTTTAAGAACAAGACACCATACTCACCATTCCATCTCACTTGCTTCTTCTGCTTCCTGAGTGCTCGGACTACATTGAGAGACTTGGGCAGTGAGATGCAGCATGTATCACTCATCATCTGCCTAAGTCTCTCAGATAGCCTGAGCATGCAGATGAAACATGTTCTGCATTGCCTTCTGTGTACCTGAGGGTACTTTAGAGATCCAAAATTAGAATTCTTTAGTCCAGCGAAAAGGTCAGGGAACCACTGATGGGGACTCAAAGCATGTACCCTAAATTTTTAGTCTCAACAGTGCCACCACCATACTGCCCTGCCAAGGCAAAAGAAAGCAAGTCCAGTTTTAGCTTGTAACTACTTAACCCTTTGGGGCGCGCCGCATGTAAAACCTACACTGCACTTGTAGGCTGATGAGGCATACGATTTAAGCTGTCCGCCATTTCCGCTCCCGATGCGATCATGCACACCCAAGAGAAGAGATTAAGCTGTCATATGACAGCTGACATCTCCCCTCAGTGTTCAGGAGTCATCGTGTATGGCTCCTGATCACATGATCACTACAATCGCCGGCAAATTGTAGTGATCACTGTAAGAGCTACGGCGGTAGGGGGCGGGAAGAGGACCCCCTCACCTTCCTGATGTTTCCCCGGCAATTGGCACTCCTCTCTGCTCTGGCTGGCATCCCCACCTCCTCTGATGTAAGTGTCGGATCCCGGCTTGACATCATCAAGCCGCGACCCTGAACTTAACATCAGTGCGAGCAAGGATGCCAGGGAGAGCACAGGGGTCTACAGCTGCTCATAACTGGAGCCTGGAAGGTGAGTAAAGGCTGCAGGATATGCGGGGGACACCTGGCCACATGGGGACACCATATTTACCCAGCCAAACTGGGGATCCAGCTGCCTGACCCACCCCCCCAAATGTGTCCCCTCCCCCGCATGTAAAATGGCCTGGTCCTTAAAGTGGAATATAACCCAGCATTTCTACTTTGCGCTAATAGATTATTTACAGCATATTATATACAACCAGCATATATTTTTTTACTAGAACAACATTCAAAGGGTTAATACAGGCCCTTAGAAGCTCCCCTGCCAGCAGACCTGGACACATTCAAACTTGCAGATAATGTTATCTTGTGTTTAATTGTATCAAATGTGGAATGTAAACAAAGCCTTCTCTGACAGTGCCAGGTCTCCTAAAGACAGTGAGACAATCAGAAAGCATTAATGCTTAAGTTAGATGATGAATAAAGCAGTTATGAATAAAATGCAAAGTAAGCTCTCAGAGTAAAAAAAAGTGTACTTTGGAAACGCATAATTTTTAAATGAATAATTATACTTATGCACAAAAGCAATTATGCTAACCGTATGGCATATAAAAAAGTAGGAAAACATGTTTTTATTGAATATTTTGCCAGGGTTTTATACCGCTTTAAGGGGGGTTAGGCAGTTGGTCCCCAAAGGGTTAAAGGATACCTGAGGTGGCATATGACATGATAATATAGACACAAATCTGTCCAGTGCCAAGCACACAAATGATGTGTTCCTTTTTTTTCCCTCTGCCTAAAAGAGTTAAACATCAGGTATGTAAGTGGCAGTTCCTGTCTGAGTCAGGACTGGGTCAGACAACAGTGTAAGTCTCACTGATAAGAAATTCCAACTAAAAAACACTTTCCTAGCAGAAAATGGCTTCTGCGAGCAGGAAAGAGATACAAAGGGACAATAGTTCATAGATTTTAGCTCTGGCATACTTCAATGAATGTGTCATTGAGCAAAAACAATAAAACAGTAAAAACGTAAAAAGTAGATTTAAATATAAAATAAAACTGGAATATTTTAAAAAGTCATTTTTAGGAGAAGGAGGATAGAGACAATTGTTTATTTCATTAATTTATTTTCACCTCGGGTGTATTTTAAAGCATTAAACTCATTTTAGGTATTTTCTGAAAAATCACCCTTCAAGGACTTGCTTCATTTTACCTGTCCGGTCATATATAGTCAGTGTATAGTCATGGTGAGTTTGATTAAACATATGAATCAGCTTTCTTACAAGTGGATCACTAAAAAAAAATATATAGATAGATACTATATATACTGTATATATATAAATATATATATATAAATATATATATATAAATATATATATATATATATATATATATAAATATATATATATATATATATATATATATATATATATATATATATATATATATATATATATATATATATATATATATATATATATATATATATATATATATACTGTATATATACATATACATATATATATCATGGAGTTTCTTCTGTGGATTATACAAAGTAAAGTCTGAGTATCCCTCCAACAGATCCCTAAATATTTGGATGTACTCCTGGGTTGGTTCAAACTGCAAGTGTTTTTCTAAGCGCTTGCAATTTGAAAAGTGCTTGCTAATGCAGTGCTATTTGTGTTTTGTTTTTTTAAATAGCACTATAGCACTATATTAGCAAGAGATTTTCTATTTACTAGTGATTGGAAAAGTGCTGGTAGTGTAAATCAGCTGTGTATTTATTGTCAATGGCAGATAAAGTGAGTGAAGGATGGTTAGTCAGATCTGCCTATATCAAACCAACAAATGTTGATTCAGATAATATCTTTAATCTCTAAGGCTAGATCCACACTAGACACAGTTGCAGGACGGACACTGCAGTCCGGATCAGGGGAAGATTAGGGGAAGTAAATCCGTACTGCAAACTGATAAAGGTGCATCAGTTTTGCATCAGTTTTGCATCAGTTTCCGTTCAGTTTTTTCCTGACAGAAAACATCTCTATCATTAGGAAGGAGTGGGAGGATTTTTTTGGGCCAATCATAAAGCTCAGGCTATCCGTTTTCACATCAGTTTTTTGCCTGTGGAGCTGGAGTTGCGTTTTCTCATTGCTTTCACTACCCCTGCGTGTATCCGTGGTCCTGATCCGTTGCGTGAAAATGCAGCAGGTCCGGACCTTCCGTTCAGGTTTTGAAAACGGGTCCCCGCAAACGCAGACGGATCCGTTTTTTACTTGGGTGAGGCTGGCTGCTATTTTAAACATTAGTATCCGGGACTCAGTTTTTCATCAGGTTTGAAAAACGCAGCCACGGATACGTTTCCAGACCTAGTGTGGACGCAGCCTAATAGGACATAGTATTCTTGCAAGCTTTGAAAAATTTAAAGGACTACTATCATGGAAAAGAGTACACAATAAAATAAAAGTGTACACAAACATATGAGGTGTACCTTTCTCCTAGACTAGAATGGTCTATAAATTACTTTCCCCAATGTTACTGTCACAAAGAAAACACAACTCTGTGATAGCAACATAGGAAAAAAGTAAGTCCTAGTGCATTTTACTCTGGGATAAATGAGCATTTTATACATATGCTTACACATGTATTTTACATTTTACACTTTTCTGCTGGGTGTGGTCTTTTAGGTTTCTTCCTCGGGTAAGATAGTGAACTGGATCAGAACTATTCAAACGTAGATGTTACATGGACCTACAAATGTTGTAGGCTTATTCAGCAGTCTGATACCAAGTTCTTTTATCACACAGTCTTACCTTCTTTAAAAAATAAAGAACCTCAATATCAAAGCTGGCAAATATGGCAGTGGAAATTTGGACGCAGCTGTAGGCCATAATGAGAATTACAGCTCTAGCGGCACCCAGTCAGTCAGTAATTTGTGCGCTATCAAAAGACGACGCCCAAATTACGATACAAAACAGCGTAATTCACTAGCAATAGCTGGGAACCAAATAATGTCATTACCCAGTGTCAATGACAGCCTGGAGGGAGAATAGTAATTGACACTACCGGGACTTTTGCAGGAGCAAGGTGAGCCTTTTTTCAGCTTTACCATGTGCCTTAATTTCCTGCCGCATTAATCATATGTACTGTATACCTCATTGTAACTTAGGACTATATAACCATGAAAATATTTGATGATGAAGATAAACACAATTAAACATCTGCACTATCAACCAGAAAACAGTAACAGCAAATAAAAGATTGGGTTGGGTGAAGGAGTCTCCAAGTCCATCAGGGCCCAGTCATTAATCAACCCTTTAGCAGCCAAGTAAAGTAAAACTGGGTCAAATGTTCCCTGCCGCTGGGGAAGTGTGCCTTCCCCAGTCTGGCAGGCTCAGCAGGGTATGCAGAGTGGGTGGCAGGGAGCTTTTATAGTTACCTGTCCAGACGGCTGGATTGGCTTCTTCTTCCTCCATCGCAGTGGTGATGTACTCCCAGCAAGTCTTCTCAGTTCTGATTACATAATATGATATGTGATCGGTGTCCAGGAGACCATGTCAGTGTTACAGCGCCACCCAGTGGTGAAAGAGGGGTGATGGAAGAGTCTCTTCCATCACCCCTCTTTCACCACCGGGTGGCGCTGTAACAATGACACATTCTCCTGGATCCCTATCACGTCATATCATGGGATTCAGACCCAAAAGACCTGTCAGACGTCCAGAGCCGCCAGTGGAGGAAGAGAAGAAGCCGCCCAAAGTGGATAAATATAACTGCTCCCTGCACTAGGCAGCCAAACGAGTTATGCCAACAGAGGTTTACGATGCACCAGCAGCTTTCAAACAAACATTTTCTGTTGAAGCTGCTAATTGGTTAAATAATTGCATAAAGGCCAATTCAAAGATATAACCGGTACACGTTGTCAGCTACACAGCTGACAGGCGTCTGTACAGGATGGCCCAGCAGTGCCGCCCAAGGGGATTGGGTACTGATCGTCGATGGGCGACATCAGTCTAAGGTGTGTATGCCCCTTAAGGCTAGTCTGTTTATCCCTTCAGCAGTTCCCTGAATATGTTGAGTCTACCTCTTAGTGTGTATCCAGTTATCTAAGGTAAATAACAATCAGTTGCATCCATCCCCAGCAACATTTTTGACAATGCACCATTTTCTGAAAGGAAAGATTAGGCACTAAGTACCGTACAAACAGCCATGTGAGATGTAATAAAATATTGTATTTTAACCAATACTAGAATCTTAGATTATACAAAAAAGCAATATGTACCCAACCAAAACAGCATAATTAGGCAACCCAATAAAAGTTGAGATAATTCATGCGGGATCTATAATTAATATTTCAGCACCTCCACATATACATATACACATACTATATCACAAAAAATCAACCCCACTAACACCACAACTTCCCCTTCCCATAATAACATATTGGCATCATAGAACACCATGGATCCCCATCATATCTAATATCAGTAGGAACGCGCCTACTGCCCTGATACAGCCACACACGTCACTCACACAGCACTCATTTACCTATAGAGGTCAACTCCAATGTTTACAACATACACCATACTCACCATTCCATGTCAATTGTATTTTTCACCATTTTGAGTGCTGACACTGCATTCAGTGATCCAAACGATGTGATGCAGCATATATCACTTCACATCAGTCAGAACACCCAACACAGCCTCAGCCTATTGAAGGACCATGTTCTGTGTTTCTTCATATCTGCAGAAGGTTTGGAGAATCATGGGGTTTCAGAGCACATGGCCCCGATCTTTAGCTCTAACAATGCCATAGCTGTAGCCATGTTGGGTTATTAATTACTGTAGTGTTTGATCTGTTTGGCTAATCAAATAAGGCACCTATCCCACCAGTGGACTAAGCAAATGCACGTAAACATTTCCTAGATCCCTAGAGCTTTACCTGTGGGTCAGATAAAATCCGATCTGTGTATCCTTTCAGGACATCACAACATTTTTTGTGTATACTCCTTAGTGTGTATACAGTTCTCCAGGGTAGAGTTCATCACATCAATATTTTGACCTTAATACAAGCAAACAGTTTATCAGCGCCAAGGAAATAAAACATATGATCGCTGCCGAGAATGAACAACGTCCAAAGTCCACAAAATTAATATTAAGAAGTCAGCACAGATCGGGGGGCGCATGCGCGGCGCTTCCGGAATGGCCGCTTGATCTCGGAGCTCCAGCCCGTACCACTGTCCGCTTAGCCGCACACAGCCACACAAAGCTTCCTGAGCGCGGCTCTTACCGGGATCGATAGCGGAGACTCTCCTGCGGCAGATGCCCTCAAAACCGCCACCCAAAACGGCAACACAGAAGGGCACGATGGATCGGTTTGTCCGCCCCCCAGGTAATCAAGATGGCGCCGACCACGCAGAGCACATTGATCCGCCAGGCATACAGGCCCACACAAATCCTGACACAGCTCCAGTCACAAACGCAGCCTTAGAAGCTGCGCTGGACAGACACTATCATTCCCTGCAGGAATCCTTCCAACAGCTCATGCTCTCAGCAGTAAAAGAGCTCAAAGCGGACATTTTAGGCCTGGGAAATAGAGTAAACACTCTGGAAGACAAATATGATGCTTTAGCACAGAAACAAGCAGACTTAGAAGAAGAGCAACAGCTCTCCCAATCTGACTGCAAATCCCTGCGTACTGCTCATGAGGATCTGGAAAATAGAGAGAGGAGACAAAATCTCAGAATAAAAGGGATTTCTAAATCTGTAACCCCAGACCAAATTAAAGCTCATCTCACTGATTTCTTCAAAACATTAGCTCCAGACACACCAGATGAACTTTGGCGAATGGATAGGGCTCATAGATCCCTAAGTGATAAACAAGCTACTTCAAGGGGGCCAAAGGACATTATCATAAGACTGCATTACTATGAGGCTAAAGAGATCATCTTGGGGGCTTTACGCAAATCACCCTCAACTTCTTTCAAAGGAGATGACATACAAGTTTTCAATGATCTCTCACTTATAACGCTAGGTAAACGCAGGGCTCTTAAACCCATCACACAACTTCTGAGGGAGTCTAACATCCCCTACAAATGGGGTTTTCCCTTCCGTCTTATTGTTATCAGAAATGGTATGACTTTCTCGCTCACGGACCCAGATGACGCCCCTCTCTTCCTCAAGCAGATGGGCCTAAGACCACCACCACCGGATTCCTCCCAACGTCTCCGCTCTCCTTTGGCGCTCTCTCCCCCTAGGAAGGTCCGCCATATATCAGAATGGACCAAGGCCCCGATCCGCAGCCTCACCTACACGCAGGACTCGGATTCTATGGAAGCACACCCTAGCTAACTCCCTGATGTCTTTGGCATAACCTGGGACATAAACTGTTCGCAAAAATTATGCTTTACAACACAAAACCTTAAGCGGAAAAGAAAAAAAAAAAAAAAAAGGAACACTCACTTAACTTTCAGCTCACCTATGGGGAACACCTATTGAGGTGCTTCTTGCTTACCACTAATCTGGAAATACTCTCGCTATCACCGGTACTAGACTGATATGCTTAACATGGGCTATGGGACTCGAGACAACGGTCTCGGTGCTCCAGCATCCGCCCTCGGAGGCTCACTCCCGGACCTACCGGGTCCCCTGAGGTCCCAGGTATTCCCGGGGTACCCTCACCCAGACAACCATTTTGGGTTGTCCCTACTTGCGGCCACATGATCTGCAGTGGCTATTTAAGGTTATGGATGGTAATGTTTATGTTTCTGTTAACTAACTTTCTTTTGTTTAGGTTTAATGGTTTTCCCCTACTTAAGTCACGGTGTTCAGAGTTAGTCTTATTCCTCACAAGTCTCTACATGCTGGATTATGGTTAAACTCATTACTTTAAATACAAAGGGTCTCAACTCCCCCCAGAAAAGGTTTTCCCTGCTGAAGGACCTTAAAAGGCTGGATATAGACATTGCCATGCTGCAGGAGACTCATTTCTGCTCGTCTGATACAATCCGATTAGGAAATAAGCTTTACTCGGAAGTTTACCTAGCCTCAAGTACTACCAAACGAGCGGGAGTGGCTATCCTGTGCAAAAGCAATCTCCCCTTCCAGGTACAAAAAACAATCTATGATCCTAAAGGTCATTATATTATACTAATAGGAACTTTAGCGGGAAAACCCATCACTTTGGCAAATGTATATGTACCCAATACGCAACAAATAACCTTTTTGTCCTCCTTTTTTACCAAACTGCACAAAGCATTAATAGGTACCCTCCTTATTGGAGGAGACTTTAACTTAGCTTTCTCCTCCACTATGGATAGGAGTGTCTCCAAAAACGCTACTATAAATTCCACTCATGACCGCAACTCCCGTAACTTCAGGGCACTGATGAGAAAATACAGGTTAATAGATCTCTGGAGGGTCTGTAACCCCACACAGAAAGAATACACGTTTTTTTCTCCACCACACGCCTCACATTCCCGTCTAGACTATTTTTTCTCTAACTCTAATTTACTCCCCTCTCTTCTGAATTCAGAGATTACACCAACAGCTTGGTCTGACCATCAGAACGTCACTCTAAATCTAAACTGGTTGCACACACCACATAAACCCATGAACTGGAGACTAAACGAAACACTACTAAGAGACAAAAATCTACTACCTGGGATTACTGAGGAGTTGCGATCATTTTTTCAGCAAAATCAAGGTTCGGTCTCATCATATGGTATCCTATGGGAAGCTCATAAAGCTTTCATCAGGGGACAGTTCATAGCTGAAGGCTCTAGGCGTAAAAAGTCCTCATCCCAGAAATTGCTATCCCTTCAAGCAGCCTTATCTCAAGCTCAAGCAAAATATAAAAGTAACCCCTCACAAGAACACTACCATAATATGCAACAACTTAAGCAAGACATACGCTCTCTTCAGACTATCCACCTTGAAAAAAGTTTTAGATGGACTAGGCAGCTCTTTTTTGAAAGGGGCAACAAACCCCACACCATCTTAGCCCGGAAACTTAACCCTAAAAGCTCCCAACGAATAATTTACTCGATGAAAGATAGGGACGGCACCACGCACTATGACCCACAAAAAATATCCAAAATCTTTACCACTTTTTATGAAGAATTATACAATCTCCCTGACCAATCTAACAATCCTGCATACTCGGATAAAGTAGAAGCCTTCCTATCACCCCTAAATCTACCAAAACTCACAGAAGCTCATCGTACATTACTTAATTCCCCTATCACCATAGCAGAACTTGCAGAAGTTCTTAAAAATCTACCATCCTCTAAATCTCCTGGACCAGATGGGCTCCCATACTCGTACTACAAAACATTTAAAAATATCCTACTACCCCATCTATGTACCTTAGCTAATAAAATCATGGAAGGAGAGACTCCTCCCACCTCTATGCTAAACTTCCTCCTCACAGTAATCCCTAAGGAGGGCAAAGACCCCCAACTCCCCCAGAGTTACAGACCTATCTCCCTCCTAAACTCAGACCTTAAAATTATCACGAAAACCCTCTCCAACCGCCTAAATCCCATCTTACCACAATTGATCAATAATGATCAAGTAGGGTTCATATTAGGAAGACAAGCTGGTGATAATACTAGGAGAGCAATAGATCTCATCTCCATTATGAACAAAAACCAGAGGCCTTCTCTGCTCCTTAGTTTGGATGCAGAGAAGGCCTTTGATAGATTATCCTGGCCATTCTTATTTCAGATCCTCAAACACCAAGGCTTTGAAGGCCCATTCATCACAATGCTCCAATTTTTATACTCCTCCCCTTCATCGACGGTAAAACTCCCCTCAAACTCTCCTCAACCATTCAAGATACAAAATGGTACCAGGCAAGGGTGCCCCTTATCTCCCCTCCTGTTTGCCATTAGCATAGAACCCCTAGCATCAGCTATAAGATGTAATGCAGACATTAAAGGAATATCCCTAGGTAAGTCTGAATACAAAATATCACTCTTTGCAGATGACATATTGCTCTCCATTACGAATCCTCTTCTCTCACTCCCTGCTCTCCATGACACATTAAACGAATATGAACTTCTCTCCGGTTTTAAACTTAACAAAGACAAAACAGAAGCACTCCCAATTAATTTCCCGCTCCACCTCCTTGAATCCTTAAAATCAGCCTTTCCCTACAAATGGAAGACCCATACTCTAAAATACTTAGGAATCAACCTTACCCCATCCTACTCCACAATTTACAAACATAATTTCCCATCACTCATTCAAAAAATCCTTCAAGATCTTCACAAATGGACCGCATATAAGATATCTTGGATTGGAAGGATATACGCATTAAAAATGAATGTACTACCCCGCCTGCTGTACCTTTTCGAGACCCTCCCAGTTCAGGTTCCCTCATCTCAATTATCTAGGCTACAGTCTGAATTTTCAAAATTTGTATGGAATCACAAAAAGCCCAGAGTCTCTAAAACTGTCCTCATCTCTCTGAGAGAACAAGGAGGCCTAGGTCTCCCAAATTTAAAAGCATACTATCAGGCTTCTCACCTCAGACAGTTGACAGAGTGGTCCTCTTTTAGGGTATTTTCTAAATGGGGCCTTATAGAAGCTACTAGTGTTCTACCACTATCCCTAGCCTCCTTCATATGGTCAGATACCCCCCCGAAAGTTCCCCAGGCCAATCTTCTGCCAACTATATCATTCACCATCCGATTATGGAAATCGGTCATGTCTCTAGCCAACCTGAGATCCTCGCCATCCCCACTGTTCCCTATATTAGGCAACCCTTCCTTCCCTCCGGGACTCTCAAACCCCTTTATGGCCAGATGGTTTAACTACGGATACTTCAACCTGAACAATTGGACTGATTATGTGAGCGGGAAATTGATCTCTAGGTCCAAAATAGAAGAAAAAAAACCCCTCACCCCTCAGACTATTATGGATTATAATCAAATAGCTCATTTCCTACAACAGTACACTAAAAGAGCCCCTTCACTTTCCTCCTCCACCCCATTTGAACGTATTTGCCTTCACATAGGATACCAGAGAGGCATCATCTCACAAATATATAACCTCCTCCAGACCAAATCAGGAACTCTCTCTCCATCTCACTTATACATGGAAAAATGGGAGACAGCTCTCTCTAGGAATATAGATACTGAAGACTGGACTGATATATGGGAAAATGCCCGGCACACCTCCATGTGTACCCAAATAAAAGAAAATATTTATAAGATCTTATTCCACTGGTATCTAACCCCAGAGGTTTTATCTCGAATATACCCCAACACTCCAGATTGCTGTTGGAGGGGGTGTGGTTATAAAGGTTCTTTGGAACACATCCTTTGGTCCTGCCCCTCGATTACATCCCTGTGGACAGGGGTACAGAACTTGATATCACAGGTTACAGGGGTCTCGGTTCCTTTGGATCCACTCCATATGCTTCTGGGAAAAACTATACCAAATACTCCCAAATCCACTATGCGTTTAATCACTCACATTCTAACCGCTACTAGGCTCTCAATTACATCTGCTTGGAAAAAAATAGCTCCACCCACCATCCCAGATATTAAACAAAAAATAAATTGGACTAAATCCATGGAGCAGCTAACTGCCTCCCTAAGGAACACAGAAACTAACTTCCACAGAATATGGGACCCTTGGGAGCACTTTTCCCCAGACAACTTGCCCCCCTGACTTGCAAAAACTACTTAATAATGGAGTGTACCCGGAGGAACTGAACCAACCTATATTTGTAAGGAGGCACAATGGCTTCAACGGCCTGATGACCCCAATAAGTAGGATATAAGATGGTATGAGACCCTCTTACTTCCACTACACCTTAACTGAAATAAGTATAAACAAACTACCTGAACATCGTGACTCACCACCAACCCCCCCTTATTATGAATATATGTTTTCTATTCTGTATGTTTTTTACTCACTGAAATAATCATCTGATATATGTGGCCACGCCCTATGATTGGAACTTCAACTCCTTCTCCCTATGAAGGTTTCACCCTGACCACGAATCTTATCCCTACAGCTTGGTGACGCTGACTACACTTTCCCCAAGATACTTTTACCAATTTGGGGGGTGACCCACGTCGGCCAGAAGATAAACTTATAAAAGTTCATTTATGACGATTCCTAAGGGAAAGGAAAATCAAAAACAAATTTGATATGCATATATTAGTACCTGTTTCCTTGTTCACTTTTATATGTTTATATTGCCATGTAACTCTTTTGTTGAATGAAGCAATAAAAAACAGTGTTACAAAAAAGAAGTCAGCGCAGATCAAAGAGGAATACCATCACCAGAAAAGAGTAAGAGGGGCTTACCAGCTGCCAACAGCCCACATTATAAGGTTGTATGTCTCGCATTCAGTGGTAATCCTAACGAACCTCGAGCAGATATGGATCCAAACTTCCACCACTCCATCACTCCGATATATGGTGGGGTGTACAGGAAGGCCAATATATAAACACAACAAAAAACGGCAACTCTAAGTGTAAACCATTTATTGTAAAAACAATCGGTATAGACCATAAAACAAGATAAAAACAAAGTCTTACATACGGGGCCCCGGAACTGGGAACCCCTAATAAAAACTTGCGCGTGTAAGCTGGTCCACAGTCAATAAAGCATTAAAGGTGCCACCTGTCTTCTTTCCGAGGAATGTATACAGGCACCACCTTTAACCCCCTTGGCGGTATGAAAAATACCGCCAGGGGGCAGCGCAGCAGTTTTTTTTTTAATTTTTTTTTTAAAATCATGTAGCGAGCCCAGGGCTCGCTACATGATAGCCGCTGCTCAGCGGCATCCCCCCAGCCCCGCCGATCGCCTCCGGCGATAGGCGATCAGGAAATCCCGTTCAAAGAACGGGATTTCCTGGAGGGCTTCCCCCGTCGCCATGGCGACGGGGCGGAATGACGTCACCGACGTCAGCGACGTCGGGACGTCATTGGGAGACCCGATCCACCCCTTGGCGCTGCCTGGCACTGATTGGCCAGGCAGCGCTCAGGGTCTGGGGGGGCGCGCGCCGCACCGGATAGCGGCGATCGGGCGCGCGGCGGCGGCGATCAGGGTGCTGGCGCAGCTAGCAAAGTGCTAGCTGCGTCCAGCAAAAAAAAAATTATGTAAATCGGCCCAGCAGGGCCTGAGCGGCACCCTCCGGCGGCTTACCCCGTGTCACACACGGGGTTACCGCCAAGGAGGTTAATGTCTTATTGGCTGTGAACCAGCTTACACAAGCAAGTTTTTATTAGTGATGTTTTTTCTGGTGATGGTTGGCCACAAGACCATGTAAGGTTGGAATATCACAGTGGTGAAGTTGTATTTATTCCTCTTTGATCTGCGCTGACTTCTTAACCTCCTTGCCGGTTTTCCCGACCTGAGCTCGGGGTAGAAAAAATAAGCTGTTAGCGGTGATCCCGAGCTCAGGTCGGGGTAGGCATTGCAGAGCTTTACCTGTAGTTTTGGAGTCCCGCACGCGATCTCGCTGCGCAGCGGGACTCCAGCCTCTCTCCCCGGCAGTGTGGGGTCTTTCCCTGGCCGCCGGGATCCCCCATGTCCCCGCTATTCTTCCGGGGACCCGGCAGCCAGTTGGAGCAGCGCAGCCGTGGTGGCAGCAGCAGAGCGGTGGTGGCAGCGTGACGTCATCGGGGGCGGGGCTAATATTGAAAACGAACTTCTCTATATTAGAGAAATATAGAGAAGTGCGTTTATATGTATATTAGCGCCATCTTGTGGGCAAATAGAAAACTGCAGCACAGGAGCCCAGGAAGGTACTTTTTTTTTTTTTTTTTTTTGCTGCAGATCTCCCTGCCAGAATGAGTTTTTTCAGGTTTTAGGGTCTGAAAGAGTGGAAAAAAATTGCACCGCTTTTAGACCCTAAAATGTGGAAAGAATCAGACCGCCAAGGAGGTTAATAATGGATATTTTGACCTTGCTTCACACTTCCTCTATCTCGATCACTTTACCCACATTACTTCATATTCTATAGGTAGTACATATCTATATTTTGACATCCTATGCTCAGTATTTGTCTGGGATTACAAATGTCATACAACCAACATGGTTCCACAAATAAGAGTAGTAAAGAAAAAAAATGGGCCTCCCTTAGTATAATAAATTGAAAACACACATAAGAATGTATACTGAACTCCCAACGTAAGCTCAAGAGCAAAATGTTCTGGTAGAGGCTTGGAGGTGAAGTAGAAAGCATTGGTTAGTGGCCCTGTCTTGACAGATCCCCATTAATCATAATGCCCAAGTTTTCGAGATAAGAAAGAGGGCCTCTATTAGACACACCCCTGACACACCTCTAACCACACCCCTCACCATGCATATCACAAAAAATAAAAAACAAAAGATATAGTTTTATCAATCATTCAAACCACAAGATATAGTTTTATCATTCAAACCACACTGGTCCTTTTTTATAACTTTGGGAATAAAGTTTAGAGTCTGTAGGATAATACGCAAATTAACATAGATCTGTACAGCACTATTGAAAGAGGGACAAATACACAATAAAGAGGGACAGAGGGATTTGTTTCCCATAGTGGGACTGTCCCTCCAAAAGAGAGACAGTTGGGAGTTATGTTGTTAATTTGGGTAAGTTACAGTATCTCCTGCCGTGTCACTGTGCTAATATTGGTAAATTTATTTGTAATCCTTACAAACCCAAGTATGTAATCTGTACTACTCCTACTGTACTTTCCCAGTAAATATACACACTTTCTCCCAAAATGCCCATGCCCAACGGGCACTAATAAATAAATAAGTAATAAATCGATTTAAAAGAATTGGACCTAGTACTGCCCCTTGCGGGACCCCACTGCTAACAGTTTCCCATTATGACTATGACCCATTTACCACCACTCCCTTAACTAGTTCTCTATCCACATATATATGAGGTATAATACAATACAGTGTATGAACTGTTTTTAGCAATAATTACTTCTAGAATCTTAGATCATTAGGGTAGTGTTGGCCCTTTTCCCCTCAACAACATACATAGGCGACATGTTCCCCCCTCAAACTAATAATTAATCAGTATGTTAAAAAAAACATAGATACACAGCACATACAGTACCTCCAAAAACAACTTTATTAGGGGAACATTGAGAATTGTCCCTCTGTTGGTGCATAGAGGTGCTCCAGATCTTCTGGGACCCTAGAAACATCCCTAACGATTACAATGCCAGTTTTTTTTTAAACCCACAGAGAGTATTAAGTCTAAAAACCATCCTACCTACAATCATTCTCAGGCAATGTACCCCCAAAAATATTGAAACAGTGTAACCCTGATAAATATGATGTGAACCCCAAAACATAATAAGACAGTAACACCTCTAAATGGGGTACATATTATTTCGGCACCACTCAGTTCGGCACGGGGAGAGCCAAATGATGGCTCTCACCGCTGCCGCTAAATTCACAGGCGGCGTTAAATACTATTCCCCCTCCGAGTTGTCGCAACTTGGAGGGAGATGTACTTTGAGGTCTGGCAGCCACCAGAGCCCTGAAATACTGCTACGCGGGGCGCACATCATAGCATTGCTGTTATGATGGCGTCCTAGCTTTGGCGCGCGGCTGATCTGCCTAAATGTAGTTTGTAGTGTGTCCTAAAAACATAATAAAGCACAATTAGTCACAGTGTTATTTTGATACATATCTGGGTAAAGTGCTACCCCCATATCACTGGTGCCAAGTGGGAGCAATACCTGTAAATGGTAAAATAACATACTCACCCTTTCGTCTCACTGGCACCTTTTAGCTTCTGGAGTGCCAAGATTACACCAATAGCCTTAGGTACACTTTACGTTAAAACTACATGAGTATGTCAGACAGCCTTGATGTGGAGAAGAATTACATTGAGTCGCCAAAAAATTAGAGGCACCCTTTAAAAATGAGTTGGCCCACCTCTAGTTCTGATCACAGCCAATATTCCTCTTGGCATGGACTCAACAAGATGCTGATACCGTTGCTGAGGACTGTTGGCCCATGCTGACATAATGGCAGCTCAAAGTTGGGTCAGATTGGATGTTGGCGTTTCCAAGCTTTGAAATGATCTTTCAACTTTGTCCCACAAATGCCCATTCAATAGGATTGAGGTCAGGGGACTGAGCTGGCCATGGAAGCAGGTTAAATTCTGATTGATGTTCCTCAAACCAATTTGAAACCGATTGAGCATGGTGGCAAGGTCCCACAACAGGTGTCTTTTCATATTAATCTGTGATACCAAAGGCACATCTGATGGTCTTCTGCTGCTAAAGCCCATCCTTTGCAAAGTCCGTCATGTGGTGCATTGGGATATGCTTTGTGATGCACCTGCATTGAATTTAACTGTAATTTGTCATGTTGTTGCCCTTCTGTTGCTGCGGACTATGCGTGCTACTCATCTTTTACCTCTCTCATTCACCAGCCTGAAACTGATGGGCAACAAAATGCTAAAAGAGTCGTCGTTTCAGAGATGCAAGTACCAGCTCTTCTTGCACGAACTATCATCCCTTATTCAAAGTCACTTAAATCTTTTGTCTTCACCATTTTGACTTTAACGTCTGTGATAACTACTTTGTCTGAAGCTGAGCGTTCCTTATATAAGCAACTTATATAAGTCACTGTTGGACTCGTTTACTTTCAAATAAGGGGATTGGACATTTTTTTGGCCACTTGTATGTTCTGTGCTACCTACTGTCTGACCCTGAGTATATTATAGATCTCAAAGTGGGACTACTGAGGCCTACAGAAGGATTAGTGAAACACAGGCAGGAATTTAGTAAACACTCTCCAGATCTTTTCCTATAATAATATCAGACAACCTTTTGTGCCCATCTTTCAGGCTGCAAGTCAGTATTGGCTACTTGGGCAAACATGACATGCAAGGCTATATGTAGTAGTTATAGCATGTAGTCCTATTCACAAAACCAATCACCAACCTCAAAATCCTTCTATCTGCCTGCTGCTCATTTCCTCTTTTTATTACCCATCCCTACTCTACATGTCCAGTCACTCACTCTAACCTTCTCTTCTCCAACAGGTTTAACAGCCTTTCACTGAACAGAATCCTCCTCCCCTAATCTCTAAATCAGTTTTCACTATCTGTGCTCTGAACAACATTCTCTTTCACCTCATCCAGAGGGATGGTCAACAAAGAATTCTGGGTTTAGGCACAATTGTGCAAATGTATGCATTGTAAAAACAGACCAATCAAATCAGGTCGCAATGGTTTTTGATTGGTCTATTTTCCAACCACATTAAAATGTGCATTTTGTATATAAACTTATAATTATTTGCATCTCATTAAATATTCCTTCTGTAACTTTAATCATAAAAAGAACAAACAAACAAGAAAAAAGAACAAAAACACCCAAACAACCTGTACATTCATTTAAGCAACATAATTAAACAGCGTGTAGCCCCCCCCCCCCCCCCAACAACATAATCAGGTATTAGGCATCACCAAACAACAACATTTTAGGCCCCGTACACCCAGAAAACCTAAGAGTGTCTCCTTAAAAATATATAAACAGCATATCCTTCAAAAAGAAAAAAAAAACACAATAAGGGGTACTCCAAGAATATTTCCCCCATTAATGCCCAGGGGAGGCTGCGCTCTTTTGGGATGTTCGATATTAACCTTGTAGTTTCAATGGGAGAGTGGAGGGATTTTTCTCATCCAGAAAGAACAATTTAGCCTAGAAATGGTGTCCTGCCCTGAATATAATTCGTTCAAACATAATAAGGTTGTGCACCCCCCTTCCCCCAACCATAATTTGGCAGTGTGGCCCCACAAACATAAATAGTCAGTGTGCCCCCCACTCCAAAAACACAAAAGTACAGAGCCCTCAGTACACATCTAGGAAGAGTGCCCCTCCCGCTCACTGATGGCTAGTGGTGCGGACAGACAGAGCTGGGACAAGGTCCTCCAGCACCCAAGGCTGAGACACCAAAGTGCGCTCCTCCATCCCTCCCACCCCAGCTATCATACAGTGATCGCTATTAGGCTAAAAGGTTCCCCAGAGCCCCCCAACCCCTTAATCTATAGTTATGTGGCTTGCAGTCACTGCCATGTATCCCTTTTTCTTATTTCTCTCTGCTTCAAACACAATAGGGGAATGATTGCTGAGTGAGTTGTGCACCACACCTACACTGCGCCCTGAGGCTGGAGCCTCTCTTGCCTCTGCCCGACCCTTTGGGCAGAACCTGTAAACAAAAGAAAAACACCATACTCACCCTTCCATCTCATTCTTATCTTCCTGCTTGTGCAGTGCCAGGACCACACTGGGAGACTCAGGAGATGTGATTCAGCAAATACCACTCGACATCTGCATGAGGCTCGCAGGGAGGCACGGCATGCTGAAAGGTCATGTTCTACATTTATTCCTGTCTGCGTAATATTAAATTAGACTCCAGCCCTTCTCACAGATCAGAAAGGACTTGTTGTGGTCATAATAGTTTGAGGATGGAACCATAGCTTAACCACTTCGCCGCCCGGGTACAGTATATCTACGCTCCTTTGGACTTCAGTTTCCCGCCCGGAGCGTAGATATACTCACCCCCCGCCGCTACCGCTGCTGCTGCTGCTGTCCACGCTCCCGCTCGTCCAGAGATCAATGAACGGGAAAAAACATTCCCGTTCCTTGATCTCTGCCCCCCAGCAATGATCGGCTGCTTCTATGTGAAGCAGCGCGATCATTGTGAAAAAAAAATCAATTTCCCAGCCTCTCTGAACTTCCTGCAAGCGTACTTCCTACGCTTGCAGGACGCATTTACAAAAAATTACTGTGGCCATCTTGTGGCCAAAAAGTAAAACTACACCCAAAAATATTTTTACATGCAAATACATTATTTTACAATATAAAATTAACTCATTAACTCCCACACTCCCCAATTGTTACCAATTTTTTTTTTTAGTAATAAAAAAAATAAAAAAAATTACAATATAAAAAAAACATAAATAGTTACCTTAGGGACTGAAATTTTTAAATATTTATATCAAGAGGGTATAACACTGTCACTTTATAAATTATGTGCTTGTAATTAGGGATGGACGCAAAACTGAAAAAAATGCACCTTTATTTGCAAATAAAATATTGGTGCCAAACATTATGATAGGGACATAATTTAAATGGTGTAATAACCGGTACAAATGGGCAAATAAGTTACATGGATTTTAATTACAATAGCATGCATTATTTACAAACTATAATGGCCGAAAACTGAAAAATATTGTTTTTTTTTCCAAATGTTTTCCTATTTTCCCAGTAAAACACATTTAGAATAAAATAATTCTTGGTATAATGTCCCATCTAAAGAAAGCCTAATTGGTGGTGAAAAAAACAAGATATAGTTCATTTCATTGCGATAAGTAATGATAAAGTTATAGGCGAATGAATGGAAGGAGCGCTGAAAGGTGAAAATTGCTCGGATGCTGAAGGGGTAAAACCCCTCAGTTGTGAAGCGGTTAAAGCGCGGCCACAAAATCAAATTCAATTTACCCACTACTCTGTGTTTATTATGCAGTCTACAATGCAAGCATTCCAATATAATCATACATGTTTCTGCTGTATTGAATCTTATCTCAGTCAGCCTCGCTCCTTCCTGGTACATTGCCGGGGAGAGGAAAACTTGTAATCTCCCCTCCCACATTCCTGTTCCTCACTGACTGGCGGAGGGCAGTTCAGTGGGTCATGAGGCTGAGAAGAGAAATACGCCTCACCCTTCTGCAAAAGCTGAAGAAATACGATCTATGCTGTGCTCACATGTGTTTACAGAGCAAGCTAGATATGACAGTGAAGTTTCTAGATGAAAAGAAAAAAAGAGTAAGGGAGGAAATGACATCAGGATTGGCTTCAGTCACAGGGAGTAAAAATGGAAAATGCCTGGAATGGTTTTCATTTTATTTAGCACATACAATTAATGGAATTCAAAACTTGGACAGTACAATACATATATTATATAAGTAGAACATGGATTTATCTACTTATACATGTGTCTTTTTTCCTGGCATAGTATGGCTCTCCTTGCTGCTTTAAAGTGAAATCTAAAACAAGGGAAACTAAAAATCATAGGCAACCCAAGGAAAAAAAATGGACAACACACCAATTTTCTCATTGGAAAAAAAGGCTCCACGTACCATACAAACAGCCATATGGGATGAAATAAATAGTATTCTAACCCTTCTAGAAACTTAGATCATAATGAAGTAGCATCTATCCAACCTTACCAAACAGCATAATGAGGCATTCCAAAAAAAGCAAAGGTCAACAAGTCTTCATAAACATCATAATAATCTCCATAAAAATCAATCACTATAACTCCACAAATGTCCCTTCCTATAAAAACATACCAACATCATAGATCACCAAATGAGGCCTCTATCATATCTCCTATTAATAGGAGCACACTTACTGCAATCATACAGCCAAACACATCTTTCATACAGAAGTCATACACCTATGTAGGTCAATTTCAATGTATGCTACAAACGCCATACTCACCCTTCATTGTCAGTTGTATTTCTCAGCTTTTTGAGTGCTAGGACTATGTTGTGTGATCTGAGCTATGTGATGCAACATATATCACTTCATATAGAACAGAGCATGCAACACAGGCTCAACGTGGTGAAGGATCATAGTCTCTGTTTCTTCATATCTGCAAAACCACTCATGAGGATTCTGAGCATGTGCCCTGGATCGTTAGCCACAGCTGTAGTCCTGTTGGGTTTATTCATTGACTGGATCCACAGGCACTGGCAACTTAAAGGGACTCCGAGCACCTCTCATGGGCATGCCTTTAAGACTCTGACCAGCAAAGTACTTAAAGATGCACACCTTTCTGTAGCTTGTGCTCTCCTCTTTCATTTGATGCCTGAATGCCATTCTATACCAAATAGTTTTCGTTCGATTTCAATTTAAAAATTGCGGCTGCCATCTTGGCTATGTTATAATTTCCAGGTCACACCTGTCTTCTCTGTTAGAGAAGTGCATCGCAGCCGCAGGAACAGGAAGTGACACGCATGACCATTGCAAGAGGCTCCTCCAGAGGGGTCATAGAACGACTTTGTTGGAAGTCATCTGGCTTAAAGGCATGCCCATGAGAGGTGCTCGGAGTCCCTTTAAAGAACACCTGAAGCGAGAGAGCCATGGGGGCTGCCATATTTATTTATTTTTAAGCAATAACAGTTGTCTGGCTCTCCTGATGATCCTCTGCCTCTAATACTTTTAGCCATAGACCCTGAACAAGCATGCAGCAGATCAGGTGTTTCTGACATTATTGTCCGATCTGACAAGATTAGCTGCAAGATTGTTTCTGGTGTAATTCAGACACACATACATTTGCAGGGCTGCCAAGCAACTGGTATTGTTTAAAAGGAAGTAAATATGGCAGCGTCTATATTCTCACTTCTGTTGTCCTTTAAGGACCAGAGTTTTCTGTTTTATTTCTCCTTTGTGATCACTGTGATTGTCTCCCAGTGGTCACGGCATCAGGAGCCAATTAAATTGTCCTTCGAATGATGCACAGAGTTTAGCTGTCATCATGTAGCGGCGGAAGCGGGATTGTAGCGGGAGGGCACCGAGCCACACTATTGAAATCGATGTCCTGTTAGAGTAAAGAGGCTGCAAACAGCGCATAGATTTCAGTAGTGTGTGTCCAGAACCAGTCAATGTAGTGTTTGATCAATAATCAGATGAGATAGCTATCTTACCAGTGAACTATGCACCTGAACAGCACTTGCAGTAAAACACTGTCTTATGTCTGGCACACACCATGCAATTTTCTGTCAGATAGACAGGTTGAATTGATTATTATTATTATTTATTTATAAAACACCAACATATTTCGTGGTGCTGTACAAAGTAGTAAAACACAAGCAAGGGATACATAATGATACAGACAATGTTATACATCAAATATGGACATTGGTACAACATGCATAACTGGTGAATAGCAGATGTAACATGATGAATAAAATGTATAACAGAGTGCCAGCTATTAAATTAATAACATTTCAAGACAGAAAATGGTGAGATCCCTGCCCTTGCGAGCTTACAATCTAAAGGAATGGGGTGTAAACAAGAGGTGGGGAAGTATACAGTATACATACAGGCAGTGCATGATTAGGTTATTTAGTAAGGAGTAAAACTAGACGCGAGGTTGAAGGGTGATTGGCCCAAGATAGAGCATATGCTTGTCGGAAAAGGTGGGTTTTGAGGGATAGTTTAAAGATTTCAAAGGTGGGAGAGTGGTGGATATGCTGTGGAAGGGCATTCCAGAGGAGGGGTGAGGCACGTGAGAAGTCTTGTTATTATTTCCGACAGGTCTGATTTGATTTCCAAATGTTTTTCTGAACAATTTTCCGATCACTTCTATACAAAATCGATCAGAAAAATTATTAGAAATCAGATTCAACCTGCCATAATCGATTCAACCCGTCTATCTCATGGGAAATTGCATGGTGTGTGCCAGGCATTAGGCTATGTTCCTACTTGTGCCGAGCCACTTGTAGTGTCCACTCCGATGGTCCACTGTGGTCTGGCTGTAACCTGGGGCAGATGCCTTACCCCCATAGGCGATTATCGTGGACTGCACAGAAGTGCGGCCCACCAACGGGTCCCACAGGTTCTTTGCAGAGTGACAAGTGTGAACGCTTCCTATTTATAAAATGGGAGGTGTTCACTGTCCATTACGTGATGAGCAGAGAATGGACAAACATTCTCCGCTCAAGTGGGAACACAGCCTTAGGCATCATAAAAAATATACCAGCATGATAAATCGCCAAATGAGGCCCCCATCATATCTTATATCAATATGAGCACTCTCAGTGCCCTCAGGGCTGGTTCTCTCGAGAAGCAAGGTGAAACATTTGCATCAGGTGCAGAGATTAGAGGGGCAGAATATTTGTACTGTGTTTACACTAACAGCATGCAGTCAGAGTAGGAGGAGAAGCAAGAGGAGAGTGAGGTGAAGAGGTCATCATTGGGGGAAAAGCAGCTTGTTGTGCTGTGTGAGGAGTCTGACAGTGAGTGAGGAAGGGGGGGGGGAGCAGGAGAGCAGCAGTGTTTCATTTGACTTGCACAGCAGAAAGAGGAGGTGGCACTGCTGTACTGACTGAGGAAGAATGGAGGACGGCTGACTGGCTGAGGGTGAGTAGTTTGTTTGTAACAGCCAGCCAGTGTGTTATTGTTACATAGTTACATAGTTATTTTGGTTGAAAAAAGACATACGTCCATCGAGTTCAACCAGTATAAAGTACAACACCAGCCTGCTCCCTCACATATCCCTGTTGATCCAGAGGAAGGCGAAAAAACCCTTACAAGGCATGGTCCAATTAGCCCCTAAAGGGAAAAATTCCTTCCCGACTCCAGATGGCAATCAGATAAAATCCCTGGATCAACATCATTAGGCATTACCTAGTAATTGTAGCCATGGATGTCATTCAATGCAAGGAAAGCATCTAAGCCCCCTTTAAATGCAGGTATAGAGTTTGCCATAACGACTTCCTGTGGCAATGCATTCCACATCTTAATCACTCTTACTGTAAAGAACCCTTTCCTAAATAAATGGTTAAAACGTTTTTCCTCCATGCGCAGATCATGTCCTCTAGTCCTTTGAGAAGGCCTAGGGACAAAAAGCTCATCCGCCAAGGTATTATATTGCCCTCTGATGTATTTATACATGTTAATTAGATCCCCTCTAAGGCGTCTTTTCTCTAGACTAAATAAACCCAGTTTATCTAACCTTTCTCGATAAGTGAGACCTTCCATCCCACGCATCAATTTTGTTGCTCGTCTCTGCACCTGCTCTAAAACTGCAATATCTTTTTTGTAATGTGGTGCCCAGAACTGAATTCCATATTCCAGATGTGGCCTTACTAGAGAGTTAAACAGGGGCAATATTATGCTAGCATCTCGAGTTTTTATTTCCCTTTTAATGCATCCCAAAATTTTGTTAGCTTTAGCTGCAGCTGCAGCTGCTTGGCATTGAGTACGATTATTTAACTTGTTGTCAATGAGTACTCCTAAGTCCTTCTCCAAGTTTGATGTCCCCAACTGTATCCCATTTATTTTGTATGGTGCTAGACCATTAGTACGTCCAAAATGCATGACCTTACATTTGTCAACATTGAATTTCATCTGCCATGTATGTGCCCATATAGCCATCCTATCCAGATCCTGTTGCAATATGACACTATCTTCCTGAGAGTTGATGATTCTGCACAATTTTGTATCATCTGCAAAAATAGCAACATTGCTCACTACTGCATCTATTAGGTCATTAATAAATAAATTGAAGAGCACTGGACCCAGAACAGACCCCTGTGGGACCCCACTGCTAACAGTCTCCCATTTTGAGTACGATCCATTGACCACAACTCTTTGTTTTCTGTCCATTAGCCAGTTCCCTATCCATGAACACAGACTCTTCCCCAGTCCTTGCATCCTCAACTTTTGCACCAGACTTTTGTGGGGAACAGTGTCGAAGGCCTTTGCAAAGTCCAAGTTTTTCACATCTATATCCATATTAGCATTCACTACCTCATAAAAGCTGAGCATGTTAGTCAAACAGGACCTGTCTTTAGTAAACCCATGTTGATGCTGAGAAATAAGATTATTTTCTACTATGAAGTCATGTATAGTATCTCTTAGTAACCCCTCAAATAGTTTGCATACAACTGATGTTAAACTTACAGGTCTATAATTTCCTGGATCAGATTTTTTGCCCTTCTTAAATAATGGGAAAACGTGGGCTGTACGCCAATCCACTGGGACTCTGCCAGTTGCAAGAGAGTCACAAAAGATAAGATAAAGGGGTTTATCTATAACTGAACTTAATTCCCTTAGGACCCGAGGATGCATGCCATCCGGACCAGGTGCCTTGTCTATTTTTAATTTATTTAGTCTTGCCTTCACTTCTTCCTGCGTTAAGTATTTAATATTACAGTTAGAAGATTGAGACTCTTCTGCCTCTGTAGTTTGCAACAGTGCTGTTTCTTTTGTGAAGACAGAAGCAAAGAAAGCATTTAATAACTCTGCCTTACCTTGGTCATCCACCATTGAGTTCCCATCCTCATCCTTTAGGAGTCCTATACAGTCAACCTTTCTTGTTTTAGAGTTAATGTACTTGTAAAACCTTTTTGGGTTAGATTTGATATCCTTAGCGATTTGTTTTTCAGCTTCAATCTTTGCCTGCCTAATTTCTTTTTTACAATTTTTATTGCACTCCTTATAATTGCTTAGTGCAGCCTCGGTCCCCTCCTGTTTTAAGACCTTATAGGCATTCTTTTTCCTCTTCATTTTATCTTTAACCTTTCTATTCATCCATAGAGGCCTTTTTTTATTCCTAGACATTTTGTTTCCATATGGGATATACATACTACAGTATTGATTGAGTATAAGTTTAAAAGCTTGCCATTTCCCTTCAGTGTCTTCCCCTTGTAGTACATTATCCCAGTTCACCAAACTTAGTGCCTGCCTAATTTGAGTGAACTTTGCTTTTCTAAAATTCATAGTTTTAGTGGTCCCGCTGCCCCGTGGCCTATCAGTCACCAGATCAAACGTTATCATGTTGTGATCACTATTTCCCAAATGTTCTTGAACCTGCACATTTGATACATTATCTGGTCTATTAGAAATTATCAGATCCAGTAACGCATGCCCCCTAGTTGGTTCAGTTACCATTTGAGTCAAGTAATTGTCCTGTAGTGCTGCCAGAAATCTGCTGCTTTTACCAGAATGGGTAGCCTCAATACTCCAGTCAATGTCTGGAAAGTTGAAGTCGCCCATAATTATGACCTCATTTTTACCTGCAGCTTTTTCAATCTTGTGTTGAGCTTCAGCATTTCATGTCTCAAGCTTTTGCATATGCTCCCTTGCTGACTGAGAACATTACAAGAAGCAGAGTAAATTGTTTGGTGCTGTGCAATCAATCCAAATCGGGAAGGGGAGGTGGGCGCATCTTCACAAGTTTGCCAAAGGCAGCAAAAAGTCTAGAACCAGCCCTGACTGCCCTCACAGCACACATTACTCATGCGGCATGCACTTATGGTGGTCAACTCCAATGTTAGCTGCAAACACTATACTCACCCTTCTGCCTCATTTGTATGTTTCAGCTTTTTGAGTCCTGGGACTACATTGAGTGATCCGGACCATTGTGATGCAGCATATATCACTTCACATGGACCGGAGCACACAACACAGTTTCCACGTGCTGAAGGATCATGTTTTGTGCTTCTTCCAGTATGCAGAAGGAATGGATAACCCCTGGTGGGGGTGCAGAGCACATGCCCCAGTTATTTAGCTTCAATAATGTCACTGCTGTAGTCATGTTGGGTTTATTCATTAATGTAGTGTTGGATCCAAGGATACTCATCAGTCATCACGAGGTCGTGATCACGAGCCATTTTTTGCAATCACAAGGTCGTAATCGGCATTAGTGACTCAGGTTTAAGAAGTCGCTCTCTGTACACACGAATGAATGGGGATACACCCCTCCCCCAAGGGTGGACTAGACAATTTGTAAAGCAGTAACACAGAAGCGCCAAGTAGAGTAAAATCGATTAAAAACTGTTTAAAAGGGGGAAGTTGGTGGACTCACCTCCCTCGTAGAAAGAAAGACCGGACAATGGGACGTTACTTACAGTATAACGTAACTTCTTATTAAAAGCTCCAAAGTTGCAACGCGTTTCGCGGGTCACAATCCCGCTTCATCAGGCAAAAATTATTGAAGGGTACAAAATCGGGTCAATGGCCTGGCTGAGCACCTCTGTCCCTTACATGTTAGAAACACCAAATTTGCCAGATATGTTAAGAAGCACAGTGAGAACAAGAGGAAAAATGACAGTTAATGTATTTACCGCTTTTACATGTATAATTTTTTCCTTTGAAACTTTCAAATACATTTTCTCAAAAACTATAATGTCTTTTTGAAAAAAAAATGTTCCTCTTGTTCCCACTGTTCTTTTTAACATATCTGGCAAATTTGGTGTTTCTAGCATGTAAGGGGGCTTTGCTATAAACAGGTAAAGTCGGCGGGTTTTAATCACAAATACCACTCATGATTCGTGGTTACATGCGGTTATTCGACTCAAAACCGCACTCGGGCCGGATATCCCTTTCTACATGTGATCGTGATCACGAGTCAATGCGGAAGTGGGTGGAGTCAAATTTGTGATTGGGGGTATCCGAGCACCACTAATTGGATCTGTTTGGCTAATCAGATAAGATAGCTACCCCACCAGCAGTAACCACTTAGTAAGAGTAAGCACCAACAAAGGTCCTGCACCCCAAAAAATCCTAGAGCTTCTTCTTCTGTAGGTTAAAGTAAACCTGTGAGGCTATAAAAGGAAAAAAGTCTGATGCTCACCTTGGGAGAGAGAAGAAGATTCCCCCTGTATCCCTCCACCTCACCGTTCCAGCACTGAGACCTGTGAAGCGCGACTGGCGACCGCACTGTTAGTGTGCTTGTGAAAGCCATTGACTATGGCTTGTTGATGGTTTTGCGGAGGGGACAATGCTGGAATGGACTGGTGGAGGAGCATGGGGTAGGACTCTGGATTATCCAGACACCACCCTCTATAAAAGGAGCAGGGACAGCCATACTATAGCAAGAAAAAAACAGGGCCTCGCCTGTATGAGACGCCGTCTCCTCCCGCGGACCCCCTGCTCACCCTGCTCCACTATACAACTTTGGGGGACACCGTGCAGCATTTGACGAGCGCTTCGGGGCGCTTTCAGCACACCAGGACTGGCACCTCTGCACAGAATTGTGCACCTCTTGGACATACTATGACGGCAGTGGACACCTACAGCCACGACACTCATTACTCCACGCACACCAGCCTGGCAACCAGCGGGTCAACCATCTTGACAGACAGCCTGCTTGCATCTTTGGACACACGTGGATCACAGGAGGGTGAGATACGGATGGTACCCATATGGTGATCATGATTGATACAGTGTGATGCATGGCTTGAAGCTACGTTTTCTGCTTTTTCATATGCTGCCAACTTGCTCCTTTTTCTGCTTTGGACTGTGCAGTGTTCTTTCTTGCAGTGTTTGTCCTGGACTGTCCCTCATATAACGATCTAATGCAATGTCAGGTTTTGGATAGGCACACCTTGCCGTGTTTCTGTAGTCGGGTGCTCAGCCTTGATGCAGAAGCGGCATCAGTCCAATACAAGCAATTCAAGGTCGGCTGGCACACCAGTTCAAAGTTCCAAGCAGTTTTATTGTATGCACAACATGACAATTGTTTCGGGGCCACGGAGGGTCCCCTTCATCAGATAAAGTGCAGACATACATATAACGATCTAGTGTGGAAGAGCTCCTTTACATCCACATGAGCTCCTATCATTACCTGGCCAGTGATGTGTGATAGAGGTGTGCATGGGGTCTATGTGAGGAGATAGCCACCTCATAGAGTTCTTTTAATCATTATGTGATTTATAGATGGAATTTCAATAAAATTTATATTTTTATAGATCCTTGATATATTCTCATTTTATATTAGTATTATCACTGACAGCATCTGTGGACCTTTTTTCCTCTCCAAACCTGTGCGTGTATGACAGCCATACTATAGCAAGAAAAAAACAACACATATATAAGTAGAGAAATGCTTGTTCTAATTACATAACATATGTATTGTACTGTCCTCATTTTGATTTCAGTAATATAGTCACACGACAAAGTTTATAAGCTTTGGGGTCCTTGGCATCAATAAGTTGCATTTTCCCATTGAAATTAAACAAATCTGATTGGCTGTTTGTGGCCGGCCGGCCCCGATTTCAGAATTTAAACCCAAGTCTCCCAGAGACTGACTGTACCAGATTTGAGGCCTCTGCCATTAACAGTGTAAGAATGGTAGCAATGTAATTATTCCCCTTAATTAATAGGTGAATTTTGATTGGCTGTTGTAGGCTCCACCCACATTTCTGCATATTGATTCCAGTCACCCAGTGGCCAACTGTGTCAAGTTTGGGAACCCTGCCATTAACAGTGTAAGAATGGTTGCAGTTTTTATTTTCCCATGTAAAAAACGTAGTTGTTGGCGCCACCCACTTTTTCTAACCTTGATATACAGTCACTCAATGACCAAGCTTTGGGGTCCTTGGTATCAATAATTTGGACCTCATTCACCCAATGACTGAGCAAGTTTGAAGCCTCTGCCATTAACAGTGTAAGAATGGCAGCAGTTTAAATATTCCCCTTGAAAATCAATAGGTGAATTTTGATTGGCTGTTGTAGGCTCCACCCACTGAATATTAATCCCACTCGCCCATTGACCATTGACCAACTGTACCAAGTTTCAAAATCCTACCATAAACAGTGTAAGAATGGCTGCAGTTTACATTTTCCCATTGAAAATGAATGGCTGAAATTTGATTGGCTGTTTTATGCTCCACCCATGTTTCCTAGATTTGTAACCTCTGTCACCAAGTGACCAACTGTGCCAAGTGTGGGGACTCTGGCTTGATTACTGTGAGAATGGCAGCCTTTTACATTTTTTCCGATGACATGAATGGGTGAAATCTGATTTGCTGTTTGTAGCTCCGCCCAGGTGTTCAGTGGGGACACGAGGTCCCCAGAACTTATCATCCCAGGTAGTAAGGGATCTGTGTACCAAGTTTCATTCAAATTGGTCAAGGTATTTTTGAGTGATCGCGGCGCATACATACATACATACATACATACATACATACACACACATATACACACATACATCCGATTATATATATATATAGATTTAATCATGCTTGCCCCTCCTTCGGTGAGGTAAGCCTCTTAAATATACTTTTATGAATGGTTGTTCCTGATAATAGCCTCACCATAAACTTTGTGGCACCTCCTCCCTAACTGAATAGGAGCACTCCTACTACCTTTATAAAGGCACACATCTATCATACAGCGCTTACACTTATCCAACATTTGCTACATAAACTATACTCACCTTTCCATCTCATTGGTATCTTTCAGCTTTTTGAGTGCTGGTACTATGCTTGGTGTTCTGAAAGACGTGATGCAGCATATATCACTTCACATCAGTCAGAAACCCAACACAGCCTCAGTAGGTCGAAGGATGTTCTACTGTCCTTTCTGCGTGCAGAAGGATTAGGCATCCAGTGTTGGGAATTCAGAGTACATACTTTGGATCTTCAGCTCTAATAATGCCATAGCTGTAGTTGTGTTGGATTTATTTGTTCATGTAGTGTCTCTTTCTCTCTCAGGGATTTTTGCCATTGATGGGAATTTTTGCTTCTACTCGGATATCCTTACTAACTATCCGACCGGATTTCGGATGTTCACATAGAAATCCGAGTTTGCTCGAATAGTGCTATTCGGATTTACAAAGTGTAATGATCCGCTCATCTGGCTGCACAGGCAGACAGCTGTTTGACCATTCCTTATGTCTGAGGGATGCAGGTCTCTGGAAAAGAGACCTGGCTTCATCTTGCTACTTTCAGAGTTGCTTTGCTGAGGGATTTGCATACATGCAAATTGCCCAGCTGTCTCCTTTGAGGGCTGGCAGTACAAAAGCCTTCTGCTTCCAGAATGCTTTGCTGATCATAATGGTTTGTTAATACACTCCTGGAGTGTCAGCCTTCTCTGTTGGATTGTTAAAGTTATCTTAGAGTATTTCTGGGGGCTGTATTAGACACCCCTCTAGTTCAGTCAGGTTGTATTATTTGTATTGCCTGTTTTGTCTGTCTAGGGGTGCTAACCAGAGCAGCGGTTGCTACTGGTAGCTCCTTCTGTTCATCTGCTTGGATCGCACTTGCCTCTAGTGGTAGTGGTTGTGGATCCTTCTGATCTGTATTTTTGGAGGGTAAGCTGGAGCAGCGGTTGCTACTGGCTACCTTATCTTGCTGTACTTGGATCGCACTCGCTCTGGCAGAAAGAGCAGTGGATCCTGCTAACTCTGTTTCTATACTTGGATCACACTCGCTCTGGCAGAAAGAGCAGTGGATCCTGCTAAGCTCTGTTGCTTTACTTGAATCGCACTCGCTCTGGCGGAAAGAGCAGTGGATCCTGCTAACTCTGTTTCTATACTTGGATCACACTCGCTCTGGCAGAAAGAGCAGTGGATCCTGCTAAGCTCTGTTGCTTTACTTGGATCGCACTCGCTCTGGCGGAAAGAGCAGTGGATCCTGCTAGCTCTGTTGCTTTACTTGGATCGCACTCGCTCTGGCGGAAAGAGCAGTGGATCCTGCTAGCTCTGTTTCCCTACTTGGTTCGCACTCGCTCTGGCGGAAAGAGCAGTGGATCTTCCCTGTCCTGTCCCTGAACCCGGATCGCACTCGCTCTGGCAGAAGAGCGGAGGATTGTATCTATAATATTCCTGCTTTCCGTCTGTCTGTCTGTCTTGTCTGATACGAACGCTTGCTGTAGGCTCGGTGAGGTAACCGTTAAGCTAGCGCTTGCGTCTTCTGTTTCGTGTATGTGTGTCGGTGGTTAGTTAGGGTGGCGTGCTTGTCTCTGTTGCGCTTAACGTGCGGAGACCGCGCTGTAAACGCGTTCGCTGTTGCGAATGAGTGCGGTGTTCGCGTTTAGTTAGCAATTGTTATTTTCCTTATCTTTCTCATTGTATGATTTGCTGTGCCTTTGCTCTGCTCCTGGGTTTACCTCTGCTTAGTCTTGTGTCACCTCTGGCAATCGCCTCTCTCGCGATTGCGTTTCTACTCTGCTTCTGTGGTTGTGTGTGCACCGTCGCGGGTTGGCGACTAGATTGGTGCACACACATACATTCTGTCCCTGTGCTCATTCTCATTTGCAATCGCTTCTCTTGCAATTGCGTTCTCACTTGGTTTCCTCTGTTGTGTGTTTACCGTCGCAGGTTGGCGACAAGATTGGTGGACATACATACATCCCTTTTCTGTGCTTATTCAGTCTTGTGTTGCTATTAGCAATCGCCATCTCTGGCGATTGCTTTCCCACCTGATCTTCACGGTTGTGTGTTCATCGTCGCGGGTTGGCGACTAGATTGGTGAACACACATTCACCCTGTCGCTGTGCTCTCTCTCTTTAGGGGCTATCTTGCCCTGCTCGGTTGCAATTCGGACAATTTCCATCTGTGGCAGTACAGAGGCTTTGCTCCTCTGCACTCCACAGCTCTACCTTCCGGTGGGAATTTCCCTCTACTGGTGCTTTGCACCAAAGCTGGGTTCTCACCTTTCATACCCTTGTGGAGGTTTTCCGCCGTGTCAGCGCACGCCTTGATATCTGCTGCCAATCTGATTGCATTTTGTGGGGGTATCTGCTGCCAATCTGATTGCTTTTTGTGGGGGTATCTGGTGTTAACCTGCTGTTAACCTGATTGCATTTTGTTAGGATGCCTGCTGCCAATCTGATTGCATTTAGTGGGGATATCTGCTGCCAATCTTATTGCATTTAGTGAGGATATCTGCTGCCAATCTGATTGCATTTTGTGGGTGTATCTGCTGCCAATCTGATTGCATTTTGTAAGGGTATCTGCCGCCAATCTGATTGCATTTTGTGGGTGTATCTGCTGCCAACCTGATTGCATTTTGTGGGGATATCTGCTGCCAATCTGATTGCATTTAGTGGTGGTATTTGCCTCCAATCTGATTGCATTTTGTCGGAAAATCTGCTGCCATGTGACTACTTGATGAATTATCATGAGGCATGTAACTCCTTGAATATTTTATCTAAAATGTATCTGGTCGGACCTAATCTCTGTGAATAACACTGCTACTTATTTTGTGTTTTTTTTTTTTTTAAGTCTTAAAGAAAACCTGTACTGAAAATTAAAAGTCAAACTAAACATATACAAGTCATACTGGCCTCCCATGTAGTCTACTCCTCAGTGTCTTTCTCCTGTCCGCACCCTGTTTGTTCACTGTGATCAAGGGAATTTTCCGTCCTCCATTTTGAAAATGGCCATTACCCATAACAGCTTTCAGGTCAGCACACAGTTAAACTGTAACATCGCCCACTTGAGCCATAGGGAAACATGGACATTTACCTGGTACATCAGTTTTCCTCTCAGCTATAACTGACAGCAACTGATATTTTACTGACAGCAACTGATATATTTCAGATCTGACAAAATATTGTCAGAACTGGAAGGGATTATTGTCAGAAGAAAATGGTGAGCTTCTGAGAAGAACTGATGGCAAGGTAACTATGTAATGTTCATTTGAAGTTACCTCATGTGTTTATTTTAATATTTTTACTCAGTACAGGTTCTCTTTAAGCTCCTATTCTTGTGAGATAGGGGCCTTTGCTGGGGGAATTTTTGTTGGTGGGGGGTGCACTGTTTACTACTGTATATATGTATAGCACTTCTTTGAAAAAGCCGTTAGGGTGAAACATGTTAGAATTACCATATACCAGCACCTTGTAATTTAGCACTTATCAATTGTTATCCTCAAGCAACTATTAGGTGACAGATTGTGTACAAATCAAACTATGCAAGTCGGGTGCATCAGGCCACAATGACTGAGCAATAGTATCACAACTGTCCCCCTTTGTGTGAGACTAAACCATAGGTGGAATAGCTACACCACTCGGACTAACTGCCCGAGTGGGGGATAAGCAAAGACCTCCACTGCCAATGGTTACCTTCTGATATGCAGATCTCCACAATTAGGGTCGCCTTAGGTGGGCACTCTAACCTGACTATTAGTCTTTTTTATTAGGAGCTATAAACTCTGTCGTTCATTTATAGGGATTGTCCTTGCGGACTCAGTGTTGAACATCAGTTTTCCTCTCAGCTATAACTGACAGCAACTGATATTTTACTGACAGCAACTGATATATTTCAGATCTGACAAAATATTGTCAGAACTGGAAGGGATTATTGTCAGAAGAAAATGGTGAGCTTCTGAGAAGAACTGATGGCAATGTAACTATGTAATGTTCATTTGAAGTTACCTCATGTGTTTATTTTAATATTTTTACTCAGTACAGGTTCTCTTTAAGCTCCTATTCATGTGAGATAGGACAGAAGCCCCATTTGGTGATCTATGATGCCAGTATGCTTTAATGAGATAGAGAATTTGTGAAGTTATACTGGTTTATTTTTAGGGGGGTTATTATTATAAATAGAGTTGTTAAAATAAAGATTGATTTTAGATCCCGCTTGGGTGACTTTGCATTTCTTGCACTGGAACATCGGCGTGGTCATGATAAGTCTTCCCATGACTCATCATGACCACGCCGATGTTCCAGTGCAAGAAATGCAAAGAGACATAATACTGCCATTATTATTCCCCCCTTCTCATATAGGGCCCACCTTATAATGCCTACCTTAAGGTGCCCCTATGTCAGGAATATTGCCACAGTGTGTGTGGGTGTGTGGGTGTGTGGGTGTGTGAGTGTGTGGGTGTGTGAGTGTGTGAGTGTGTGAGTGTGTGAGTAGTGTGTGTAGTGAGTGAGTGTGTGAGTGTGTGAGTAGTGTGTGTAGTGTGTGTAGTGTGTGAGAGAGAGAGAGAGAGAGAGAGAGAGAGAGAGAGAGAGAGAGAGAGAGAGAGAGAGAGAGAGAGAGAGAGAGAGAGAGACAATACTTTTCCTTGTAGAGCAAGACAAGACATATAATATTTATACTGCGCATTCCTCCTGGTGGACTCAAAGCAGTGAGTGAAAATGTTGATATTCTTTTTGCATACATTTTTACAAACACTATGTAAAATTTGACTTTCAAATGAAAATACCTCCAACAATCATTTTGTAATAACTGTAATATTTTGCATTTTTTACACATTTTCGCTGTCAAAAGAAACTATTTTTGCAGTTTTCGTGATTTTTTGCACTAAAAAAGGTTTTCCACACTTTGCGCACATTTTTACAGCAGAAAGAAAAATGTGTTTCCTATGATCATATTGCAAAAATACAATGTATTTTCGAGAGTATTTTCTCAAAATCGAAATTAGCATTTTTTGAGGCAATAATGGCAATAGTTTGCAAGCAACACTGCCCCACAATACCTTGCCATGATGCTGGGTGCAGAGCAAAACAAGACAAGACAGATGAGATGTTTATAGGGCCCTTTTCTCCTGGTGGACTCAAAACACTTCATGGCCACAGCCACTTAGGGCACGCTCCACAGGCAACCAGATTCATTAGGGAGTATTGTCCAATGATTCCTTACTGTTTTACATACTGCCATGAGTCGGGATTCAAACCCTGCTCGAAGGCTCAAGGCTTAACCAGCATGCTATCCAGCTGAGGTACAAACCCTCCAAATCCGTGATCAACCACGTTCTCCCCAGCACACCTGATCGCGAAATGGAATTGGAAAGAGTTAAGAGCGAACACCTTACTGCTCTGTATTTGGAGGGTTTGTTTCCTCTTTTTAGAAAAACTACAAAAAAGCGTCAAAACATGAACACCACGATCTCTGATTGCTGACCTCTATAAATAGGAGAGGGAGGAGAGAGAAGAAAAATATACAGTACTGTTCAAATGCGGCACAAACAACAATTTTCTTTTCTAAAAATATCACATTTTTACAAATTTACTGGAGCCCATATTACAAACAAAAACAGACCCAATGATAATAACCGAAGCTAAATCACATAATGTGCACTTAATGCACACCCTGATTCCCAATGGGCAGCATTGCTTTGTATGTGTGTTACAGCCGTAAGGTAGGAGGTTGGATATGTATTCTTTATCCCCCCCTCCCGCAGACCAGGCCTTCACTACTAAACCTTACCCTGCCACCATGATCCTTCCACCCTTGCTCCAGCCTCTGTAAATGCAATCTTCTTCTCCAGCAGCTGCAGATCACGTGAGCCACTGGGGTCACACATTGGGCCTGATTCACTAAAGCGTGATAACTGCTATCACAGCACTTATCATGCGATCTGCTGTGCGAAAAAGGTTTGCGTGCGAACGGCGTTACTTCGCTTGATAAGCGAAGGTTTGCGGGCGACCACGGGCACTTTTCTTGTGAAAACCTTCGCTTATCATGCGACGTTACGCTGTTCACGTGCAAACATTTGTGTGCGGCAGATCGCGTGATAACTGCTGTGGTAGCAGTTTTCACGCTTTAGTGAATCAAGCCCATGATGTGCAGCGCACATGCCAGGGCACTGAGCAGGAAATACAGAGGAGGCCACAAGGAACAGAGGGCCCAAGGGTGTCCAGGGCCGGATTTGTACTCTTTACCGTCCAAGGCCACTGTCAGCAGCCGCCCCCCTTTAGTATAGATATCCAGATAAAAACCCCCACTCCAGTATAGGTGGCCAATTAAGCCTTCCCTCCAGTATGGGTAGCCAGAAGACCCTTCCCCCCACCTCCTCCAGTTTAGATAGCTTGATGCCCCTCCCTTCCCTTCAGTATAGGTATCCCATTGACCCCTCCCACTTTCACTCTAGTATAAGAAGACAAATTACCCTCTTCCCCTCGTCCATAAAGCTAGCCTGATGATGCCCCTCCCTCTAGTATAGGTAGCCAGGTGACCCTTTCCTTCCTCCTAGTATAGCCTGCTGTCTACCCACCCTTAATCCTGCGGTGCCCTAGGCCATGGACTATGAAGTAGAGAAGCAGCCGGCACCATCCAGTTCAGTAATGCTCTTTTATTGAAGTAAAAACATCTCAGCAGATAACAGCGACATTTCGAGGAAACCACCTCTTTATCAAGCTCATGCTGAAAGTATGTCACATGTAAATCATTCGAACACAGGTTTATATACTAAGCATGATTATGCAGCAGCCAATCATATACAATTACCCTTCTGCTCAATCATAATAGTCCGTGAGTTGCCGGACCTGATGGGGAACTTAGAGGTTGCTGCCTCATAGGTACATTTAAATGGAGTCCCTCCCATCCCCAAACACCCACCTTGGTAAACCGCCGCGGCCCCTTCTGCCCGTCAGTCACCACCATCTCCTCCCATCCATCTGCCCATGGCGGACCTGACAGGGGACTAGGTGGGGTAGACGCCTGTGCGTCCGCTCTCATGCACGGACACTATGCATCCAGATGGGCAGATGGTGACGTAGGCGGCTTGAGTAGCCGCCATACGTCACACGTTGGTAGGTGGGGCAGCGGTGGCAACCAATAGGAGCACTCCAAGTTCAATGCGTCAAGGTGGGTATTTGGGGATGGGAGGGACTCCATTTGAATGTACCTATGAGGCAGCAACCTCTAAGTTCCCCATCAGGTCCGGCAACTCACGGACTATTATGATTGGGCAGAAGGGTAATTGTATATGATTGGCTGCTGCATAATCATGCTTATATAAACCTGTGTTCAAATGATTTACATGTGACATACTTTCAGCATGAGCTTGATAAAGAGGTGGTTTCCTCGAAACGTCGCTGTTATCTGCTGAGATGTTTTTACTTCAATAAAAGAGTATTACTGAACTGGATGGTGCCGGCTGCTTCTCTACTTCATACAGTGTGATCCGGAGTGCTGCTGGATCTTGGCCTGGCATGTCAAACTATTGACAGCTAAGAGGAAATGCTACACATTATCTCCTATTTAGCTTCTTCAGCACCTTGTGAGAGCACCCTCAGTATAGCATGGAGGACATTGATGTGGGGACCCTCGTGTTCTCTTATACCCCAGAGGAGACTATGAAAATCATGGCGCAAGTTTCTAAGGAAGTGGCTTTTCTAAATATGGCAGATGACAAGGCCATCAAGAAACAGATATATAGGGTCGCTAAGACACATATTACTTTTGAACTACATGCAAGGACCCTAGCGGAATATCACAGGGTTAAACGCATACCCAGGGGAATGAGATCGAATGTGGCCCCGATAATGTTTCCAAACGATAAGGACTTCTGTCAAAAATGGTGTTGCATATGGAACAAGGCCTCTTTTGACTCAATGGTGTTAACCATAGAGAAGATACATGAGGAATTACCAAAGTTGGCCATACAGCGCCAGGAGTTAAGTCTAAACTCAAAGAACTCATTTCTATCGATGAGTATGAGGGATTCCTAGACGAACTAACAACTAATTTGGAGACACATGAGAGACAGATCCAGGCAATCAAAAGAGACAAATATCAAAGAGATGAGTATGACTATACTCGGGGATTTGTATACAATTGGCAAAGACCCACTGGACGACCACGTCATCCACGTAAACCCAGACAGGGGGGTAGACCATGGGGCCGACCAACGGGTAGCCAACCTGATTCATCAGATAATCCCACTACATCATCTCAAGAGGCCCTGTCGGATTTACCGTCAGGTCAAGAAGGAAACGTAGGCAGATCAGCTAAAAATAGCGCTAATAGATTTGGGCGCGGCTATATTTCTAATGTTTATTATCGTTTTTGTAAATTTACACTCAATTTTGCATATGTTTGGGCGAAAGTGCCTAAAATCGATATTTTACGTAAATCGATAAAGTAAACTCGGTAATATTCCTAATTTTGTTGTGGAATCGGTAATATCGGTAATTTAAAGTTTACGATAATATATCAAAACGAATATCATAACGCTAAATAAAGAAAAACGATGTCAGTCATAACGATAACTTAAAAAGTATTTTGGTGTAATAACGGTAAATGAACATTTTTAATGATGGAATGTAAGCAAATTATGTCCAAATACATTTCATTTTGTAATTACGAAAATATAACATTCACTGTACAGCTGTAATAACGATTTTTGACATTTCTATTTACGATAATATATGAAGTATTTACGATAATTTAGGGTTAGACACCACCAGGGGGGATGGTTAGGGTTAGGCACCACCAGGGGGGGGGGGGCGTGGTTAGGATTAGGCACCACCAGGGGGGTGGTTAGGGTTAGGCACCACCAGGGGGGTGGTTAGGGTTAGGCACCACCAGGGGAGTTTTAGGGTTAGGCACCACCAGGGAGGGTGGTTAGGGTTAGGCACCACCAGGGGGGGTGGTTAGGATTAGGCACCACCAGGGGGGTGGTTAGGGTTAGGCACCACCAGGGGGGTGGTTAGGGTTAGGCACCACCAGGGTGGTGGTTAGGGTTAGGCACCACCAGGGGGGTGGTTAGGGTTAGGCACCACCAGGGGGGTCTTAGGGTTAGGCACCACCAGGGGGGTTTTAGGGTTAGGCACCACCAGGGGGGGTCTTAGGGCTAGGCACCACCAGGGGGGTCTTAGGGTTAGGCACCACCAGGGGGTCTTAGGGTTAGGCACCACCAGAGGGGTGGTTAGGGTTAGACACCACCAGGGGTGTCTAGGGGTTAGGGATAGGTACAGGGAGGGTTCTGTGTCAGAGTAGGGTTAGGTACATTTAGGGTTAGGCACCACTAAGGGAGGGTTCTGTGTCAGAGTAGGGTTGGGTTAAGCTGTGTTGTTGAATTACATTACGATATTTAACGTTATTATATTTTCGTTTTTATCTCACATCTGTTTTATACCTGTAATATTAATAATCAGAAATATCGATTTTACATTACAAATAATTATCGATATTTCTAAATTACGGTATTTTTCTTTTCCCGATAAATCACGCCTAAATTTGACCGCGACTTTTTTAAATGTACGCAACGTAGGGGCAGATGTAGGAGAAGGAGGAATAAGGGAAAGGCTTCGGCCCCGACGCAATCAGCCATACCGCAGAACATGATAGTGGTTAATATCTCCTCCCGCCAGTTGTCCTCCGCACAACTCTCTGGCCTCAATCTTGGACTGTCCTTTGCACCTTTGCATACTCCTGATCCACTTGAGGTGGATGTTGAATTACAGCGATTTTTTCGATCTATAAAGTTAAAAAAAAAATTTCTCTATGCCACGGACTTTGGATCTGACTCCTACTGCTGATGTGAATTCTCATCAGTTACAACTTAAAGATACCACTTTGCGTTTGAAGAGTACTTTCCAACCCCCATCTTGTCAGATAATTGACCTTTTTGTGAAAAAAGTAACAAGTGAAGTAGACTCTTTGCTGAGGAGACCCAGCTTTATGGGCCTCTCGGTCCATAGGAACATCACAAAAGAACAGCAATCAGCAATTGTCTGAGGTCTCCGCTATAACAATTAAGCCGGCAGACAAGGGTGGGGCAGTGGTTGTAATGGATACGTCGACATATCGTGAAGAGGCCTTGCAACAGCTTTCCGATGTGTCGACGTATTGCAAGTTGGATACAGATCCATTACCCAATATACAAGGTTTGATTTCTGAGGCAGTTTTGGGAGCTGTTAGATCCAATGTTATTGATGAGAAGCTGGCTAATTTTCTTTTGCAGGAACATCCTATTACCCCTGTGTTGTATCTTTGTCCTAAAATTCACAAACGTTTGGACAATCCTCCTGGCCGCCCGATTGTAGCCGGGGTGGATTCTGTATTTGCTCCAGTAGCAAAGTATCTTGATCAGCTTTTGAGACCTTTTGTGATAGCACTTAAGTCTTATTTACGTGATACTCAGATGTTTCTAAATATTCTTCGCTCTATGGATTCATTGCAGGGACCCTGCCTTTTGGTTACGCTTGATGTGGAGAGCCTCTACACCTCCATCCCTCATGATGGGGGTGTGGAGGCTGTCCGTTATCTATTGGAGACCGCATCAGATTATAAATCAGTACAGATTGGGTTCATTTGTGAACTATTGAACATTGTGTTGCGGTACAATTACTTTTGTTTTAATGATACTTTTTACATGCAGGTGAGGGGAACTGCCATGGGGTCGAATGTGGCTCCGTCCTACGCAAACATCTTTATGGGCGTGTATGAAGACATGTTTGTCTACACGAACCAATTGTTTCAAAGGTATGCCATACATTGGTACAGATATATAGATGATGTTTTTTGCGTGTGGGCGGGGCCGCATTGGACCCTACAACAGTTTGTGGAAGAACTTATGAATAGATGTGGAGACATCAAACTTACAATACATAGCTCGCCAGATCAGGTGAGCTTCTTGGATACAATGGTTATCAGACAGGGTGATAGATTGGTGACCGACCTCTATGTTAAGCCCAGGGATGTGAACTCCCTTCTTCATTACGGGAGTTTCCATCTGGGGGTTACTAGGAGGTCGGTCCCCATTAGCCAATTCCAGAGGATATGCCATATAGTTGAGCATGGGGAGGTGCGGGGGAGGAGGATGGAGGAGATGCAACAAAAATTTATTTTGAGGGGTTATCCCATAGACACTTTAGAGAGGGCCAGGACAAGGGTGGGTGGACACAGTAGGAATCGGAGTTCTAGACAATGCATACAGAATCGTATCCCTTTTGTCACAAGATACAACACACAGAGTGACAATATTGCCAGGATAATTAGACGCCATTGGCATTTATTGTCAGAGAGTTTTCCTGAGGTGGAGCACTTCAGAAATCCCCCCTTAGTCTCATACAAGAGACCACCTACTCTGCGAGATCGTCTGGTACATGCAGACACCAGGCAAGAAAATATTCCATCACAGATAACAAAGAGACGGGACATATCCATGTCTCAATTGTGTGCATTGTAGCTCAGTTATCAAGGGAGCTGAACTGGTGCACCCACATCGTGGCATCAAATTTAAGGTTAAAGGCTGGCATACATGTGATTCTGATTATGTGGTGTACGCTTTGAAATGCCCTTGCGGCCTACTATATGTTGGTCAGACCACACAAAAACTTAAGAAAAGGCTATCATCGCATAAACATGCGATCAGAGAATGTCTAGTGGAACAAGCGGTTCCATATCATTTTGTGCAGACCAAACACCACGTAAACCAATTAAGATTTATGGTTATAGAGCGGGTGGCCCCTTTGAGGAGAGGGGGTGATCGAGTTAAGAGACTACTTTGGAGAGCGGCATTTTGGATTAAGCAAGCTGGATACAATGGAGCCTCGGGGACTTAATAGAGAACTTGATTTATTACCTTTTATTTAGTAATTTGTTCCCAGGAGGCTCCATTGTATCCAGCTGAATGTTAGAGCATTATATTGTCTCTATAATGTGATGCTGTTATGCTAAAATAATTCCGTGGACTGATTCCACTTACCCTTGTATCTGAGTACCCCTTTCCCGATTCATCCTTCTGCTATGTTCAAATTTTGTTTTTTGCTACTGTGTCTATTTATGGCTTTATTATAACCTTTTTGCCCTTAATGTGTACATAGTGTGGGATGTTATGCGACTCTATGGCAGTCCTTGCGTCTGTGTTGTCGCGTGGATCCAAATACTGTGTCCACATATGTTGACAAGCCGCGTACATGATATATATACGTACTTCACAATGCATTGTTTACATATGCTAATGTGCCACATGTACACCATACATGCGTACTGTATGACACATTGAACTTGGAGTGCTCCTATTGGTTGCCACCGCTGCCCCGCCTACCAACGTGTGACGTATGGTGGCTACTCAAGCCGCCTACGTCACCATCTGCCCGTCTGGATGCATAGTGTCCGCGCATGAGCGCGGACGCACAGGCGTCTACCCCACCTAGTCTCCTGTCAGGTCCGCTATGGGCGGATGGATGGGAGGAGATGGTGGTGACTGACGGGCAGAAGGGGCCGCGGCCGTTTACCAAGGTGGGTGTTTGGGGATGGGAGGGACTCCATTTGAATGTACCTATGAGGCAGCAACCTCTAAGTTCCCCATCAGGTCCAGCAACTCACGGACTATTATGATTGGGCAGAAGGGTAATTGTATATGATTGGCTGCTGCATAATCATGCTTAGTATATAAACCTGTGTTCGAATGATTTACATGTGACATACTTTCAGCATGAGCTTGATAAAGAGGTGGTTTCCTCGAAATGTCGCTGTTATCCGCTGAGATGTTTTTACTTCAATAAAAGAGCATTACTAAACTGGATGGTGCCGGCTGCTTCTCTACTTCATACAGTGTGATCCGGAGTGCTGCTGGATCTTGGCCTGGCAGGTCAAACTATTGACAGCTAAGAGGAAGTGCTACCCATTATCTCCTAGGCCATGGCCTATGTGGCCTTGGCTTAAATTCAGCCCTGTGTATAGCGGTGGTGGCAGGCAGCTGCAGTAATCAGCAGCTACAGAAGAAGAGGATCACGTTTACAGCAGTTGGAGCGAAGGGGAGAGGAGTGCGTGGAAGCCTGACAGGATGCATTTTTCCCACTACATGTCATAAATGCTACTAATATTTATTAATCATTACAAGTTGCTGTGTAATTACCTTCTTTTTAATACCATGGGCTTGATTCATAAAAGTGTGCTAAGTGTTAGCACGCCAGTGAAAAGCCACTTAGCACGTGCAAACTGGCTTTGCATGCGCTAATATGCGCGCAAAAGTTTGCGCAAGCAAAGTTTCAGTTTTGCACAGACCATTTCGCTGAGAGATGAGAGTATCTGTAAAGTGTGCATAAATCTGGTACCTCTACCCCAAAATAGAAAGTTTGTATGTTCTCCCCATATCTGTGTGGGTTTCCTCTGGGTACTCCGGTTTCCTACCAAATCACCAAAACATACAGATAAGTTAATTGGCTTCCCCATAAAGTTGGCCCTAGACTACAATACATATACTACGCTATACATAAAAAATTGGCCCTAGACTATGATACAAACATAGCCACCTGACTATGGCAGGGATTAGATTGCGAGCCCTATTAAGGGACAGTTAGTGACAAGACAATACACTCTGTACGGCGCTGCGTAAGATGTTGGTGCTATATAAATAATAATAAAAAGGAGTATCAAATTTATTTTTACGTTCCTTCTTTCTTCCCAGGGGCTTAAAAAGCATTTTGTTGATAAGATGTAAAATGATCTCCTGTGAGAAAATTCAGGAATAAAGCTAACTGAATAGGGGCCAATATATCCAATAATATCTCCCTGATACTCTGTAAAAAGGACACAACTTCCACCCAACACATCTGCTATATTTACTGTAGGAAAAAGGAACCAATGTTTTGTACTTGTGTGTGGTGGGGACAGTTTGTTAGCCGCAGTGTCCCCGTCAGAGTGAGATACTATTCTCCATTTCCAATCCAGGTGTTAAACCTCAACCTGGTAAACAACCCGTATCACACTGTGGCTTATTTCATCATACATGCATCATGTGCATAAAAACATCAGCGGACATAATAGGCCACTTTTTGCACAAGCTGGTGTCTGTACAGAAAACTCCAGGTTGCCGTCATACTCTAGAATCATATAATTATAAGCATAATAGATGGAAGAGGTACTCTGCATGTCACTGTCACGCTGTATGTGGGTGAAGAATCATAAGATGGAAAAGTCTATTGTCTATGGTCCATCCAGATACTTTAAAACATGTATTGTGTTGGTAATTGACCCAGTGGGCACTGATAAAGACATCTGCAGAATTCTTGGGCTGTTTAGTAGAAAATGGCCATACCAGGAACATGAAGTTAGGTTTAGGCAACTAAAGAATATTTATCCTAAAAAATAGAAAAAGAAAACTTCACTTCATACGGACACATCGTATACAGAGTAAATTATTCCTCAAAATTAAATGGATTATCATACCAATAGGGCCAATCAGTAAGACGAAAATACTTTTGGGTGTATGCAGGTTTCTGCACATTTTGTATGCATGTTTATACAGCTTAAACCTATTGACCAATTGAATTCCACCTTGGCAGGATTCAATTGGTCCATTTTTAAGCTGCATACAGTAAATAGGCGTACACAATTTACTTAAAGCGGATCCGAGATGAAAAACTAACTATAACAAGTAACTTGTCTATATATATATCTTATCTAAAGTTTAGATAGTTTACACAGTAAATGTAGCTGCAAACATCTTTAATAGAAGATGATTATTTCTTCCTGTGATACAATGACAGCAGCCATGTTGTTTGTAAACATTACACAGAGGCAGGCTTATCTGTATCTTGAGCACTCAGCCTGTGAAAAAAACCTAATTCCCCCTCATCCCTCCTCCCCTCTGCCTCTGAAATCAATGGCTAGTAACACCTCCCCCTCCTCCTGCCCAGACTGAGCTCCCATGCTACTTGCTACTGCCAAGGCTCTCTGAAAATCTGTTGGCGTGGGTTATTTAGTTTATAGGGAATTAGAGTATTAAAACAAAAACAAAAAAGTATTTGGATTGAGGAATGCCCAATAAACAATAGGAAAGGAACACAATTATGCAATGAGTAAAAGTTCACCTCGGATCCACTTTAACCCTGCATTGACCCAAAATGACTTGCATTTCCATCCCTATTCACCAACGTATATTTACACAATATAAGATAATTAATCATCATCCTTTACAAGAATGCACTCTTGGCTGGTTTTGATGGCTAGGTCCATTTTTACATTAACCACTTCAGCCCGCGGGTTGTTGTTTTTTTTGCCGTATGGACGAGAGGACTTTTCACATTTCAGCGCTTCTCCCATTCATTCCCCAATAACGTTATCGCTACTTATCACAACAAAACAATCTATACCTTGTTTTTTCTGACACCATTTAGGCTTTCTTTTATTTTTATATTATTCTAGATGCATTTTAACAGGAATAATAATAAAAAAAATGGAAAAAAAATCATCATGTGTTAGTTTTCAGCCATTATATTTTTTGAAATAAAACATTCTACTGTGGATAAAAGCCACACATTGTATTTGCATATTTGTCCCGGCTATTGCAATGTTTAAATTATATCCCTAGTACAATGTATAGTGACAATATTTTATTTGGAAATAAAGGTGCATTTTTTCTGTTTTACATCCATCACTAATCAGCAGGCCATAATTTAATAATAATATGATCTCTTGACATCCATATTTTAAAACAAAATGGATTTTCTGTTGTATATAAGTGTAGTTTTACTATTTTGCCACAAGATGTCCTTGCACAGTACTTCCTATTCTGGTACAATAGTACGATATAGGACGTAATGTGTTTTACATTGTAAGTAGGTAAGTGACACAGGCATCCATTGATGCCTCTGTGATCACGGTGGCCTGCGAGGAGACTAATGAATAACAACAATGTCCCCATTCATTAAGCTAATGATCTGTGGCAGAAGCGACAGAAATCAGGTAGCGGGAGGCCGCATGGTGGCAGGATCGGAGCATGATCACTCTTTTTGAACAAAACCAGTGATCATTCTCGGCGGACATGTACGAATTTGCTCAGGGGACTTTTGTCCCCTGCCACCAATCCCCCCTGTTGCAGGCAACATCGTGATCGCGGGCTTCTGCCCGCACGATCGTGAACAAAGCCCTGCAAACTGCACAGACAGGAGCCTCATGTCCCTGCTGCTGCAGCAGCACCTGCCAAGGATGTGAGACTCACATCTGTGCGGCTGAAGTGGTTAAGGAGGGCCCCAATTAAAAAACAATATTTAAACTCTAAGCTATGTGAGCCCGTCCAAGGAAGAAGAAGGAAAGTCCATGGTAAACAGAGGGGTTTATTCCCAACCCAAAAATTGTAAAGCCTGTAAAATGGGTTAGAAATTAAAGAAACGAAAAACTGTTGTGAAAAAGTGATGGGAGATAATTTAAAATGAAAAACATTTCCATGCAGTACAAAACATATGATATAAATGTTATGGTCTACTTGTGGACTTCAGTCTATAGGAAGAACCACTAGAAGTTTATAAACCAACCGCTAAGCATATGTATTACACTGGAAAGGGATGTAACTAATAATGTTGTCCCCAATTTAAGGATAATCCCATATGTAATGTGACAGAACTAGAAGCATGTAGTTAAAGGACACCCGAGGTGAAAATAAACGAATGAAATAAACAATTGTATCTATCTTCCTGCTCCTAAAAATGACTTGTTAACCACTTACCAACCGCCCACTGCACAGGGGAGGCCGGAAAGTGGATCCCGCAAGGACCGCCGCATGTACAAGAGGCGGCGGTCTTTGTACGGGCATGGGCGGAGCGATCGCGTCATCCGTGACGTGATCCTCTGCCGGCGATCGATGGCCGGGGATTTAGCCTCCAGCTCGCCGGCCACCTAGCAGCGCCGGCGGGCGGAGGAATACACATATCTGCATGCAAAGCATATAATAGGCTTTGTAATATATACAAAGCCTATTATACAGGCTGCCTTCTGCCCTGGTGGTCCCAGTGTCCGAGGGACCACCAGGGCAGGCTACAGCCACACTAGTCTGTACCCAATCACACTGATCTCCCCCCCTGCCCCCTGATCGCCCACAGCACCTCTCAGACCCCCCCCCCCCTGCCCACCCCCCAGACCCCTGTTTGCATCCAATCACCCCCCTAATCACCCATCAATCACTCCCTGTCACTATCTGTCAACACTATTTTTTTTATTCCCTAAACTGCCCTCTGCTCCCTCCTGATCACCCCCCCCCCCTGCCCCTCAGATTCTCCCCAGACCCCCCCCCCCCCCAGATCCCCCTCCCTGTGTACTGTATGCATATATCCCCCCTGTAATAACCCACTGATCACCTGTCAATCACCTGTCAATCACCTGTCAATCACCCATCAATCACCCCCTGTCACTGCCACCCATCAATCAGCCCCTAACCAATAGCTCACCCGCAGATCCGACGTCAGATCACCTCCCAAGTGCATTGTTTACATCTGTTCTCTACCCTAAACACCCACTAATTACCCATCAATCACCCCCTATCACCACCTGTCACTGTTACTCATCAGATCAGACCCTAATCTGCCCCTTGCGGGCACCCAATCACCCGCCTACATGCTCAGATTACCCTCAGACCCCCCTTATCAATTCGCCAGTGCAATATTTACATCTGTTCTTCCCTGTAATAACCCACTGATCACCTGTCAATCCCTTGTCAATCACCCATCAATCACCCCCTGTCACTGCCACCCATCAATCACCCCCTGTCACTGCCACCCATCAATCAGCCCCTAACCTGCCCCTTGCGGGCAATCTGATCACCCACCCACACCAATAGATCGCCCGCAGATCCGACGTCAGATCACCTCCCAAGTGCATTGTTTACATCTGTTCTCTACCCTAAACACCCACTAATTACCCATCAATCACCCATCAATCACCCCCTATCACCACCTGTCACTGTTACCCATCAGATCAGACCCTAATCTGCCGCTTGCGGGCACCCAATCACCCGCCTACACGCTCAGATTGCCCTCAGACCCCCCCTTATCAACTTGCCAGTGCATTATTTACATCTGTTCTTCCCTGTAATAACCCACTGATCACCTGTCAATCCCTTGTCAATCACCAATCAATCACCCTCTGTCACTGCCACCCATCAATCACCCAATGTCACTGCCACCCATCAATCAGCCCCTAACCTGCCCCTTGCGGGCAATCTGATCACCCGCCCACACCAATAGATCGCCCGCAGATCCGACATCAGATCACCTCCCAAGTGCATTGTTTACATCTGTTCTCTACCCTAAACACCCACTAATTACCCATCAATTAGTGTTGGGCGAACACAAGGATGTTCGGGTTCAGGAACGTTCGCCGAACATGGCCGCGATGTTCGGCATGTTCGGGCCGAACCCCGAACTCCCCGAACATCCCGCTTTTGGGGGCCCTATGGGGTTGCAGGCATAAGGGGGGAGCATGCCCCGGTCGGAAATTCCCCCCACCCCCTCCGCTAGCGCTCCCCCCTCTGCCTGCTTCCCCATACAAAAGTTTAAGGAAAGTAAAATAGTACCAGTGGTAGTGGCTGGCAGTGGCACTGTGAAGTGAGTGAGGAGGAGGAGGAGTCCAGAGAGTGACGCGTTGAGGGAGGCCGGGCAGTGGGCGGTTCAGCGGTAGTACCCTTGTGGTACTTCCGCCTTTTCTCTGACCTCACGTCCTCTGCATACGAGGGTACGCGTCACGCGTACCCTCGTATGCGTCATCACGCAGAGGACGTGAGGTCAGAGAAAGGGCGGAAGTACCACAAGGGTACTACCGCTGAACCGCCCGCTGCCCGGCCTCCCTCAACTAGTGTTGGGCGAACAGTGTTCGCCACTGTTCGGGTTCTGCAGAACATCACCCTGTTCGGGTGATGTTCGAGTTCGGCCGAACACCTTACGGTGCTCGGCCAAACCGTTCGGCCACATGGCCGAACTAAGAGCGCATGGCCGAACGTTCCCCGAACGTTCGGCTAGCGCTGTGATTGGCCGAACGGGTCACGTGGTTCGGGCCCGAACGCGCTCTGATTGGCCGAACGGTCACGTGGTTCGGGTAAATAAATACCCGAACCACGTCATATCTCCGCCATTTGTCTGTGGGTTTAGCTTTGGGTAGGCAGGCAGGGTAGTTCGCTCTCCAGCCACGCTAGCCAGGGTCCCCCCCAGTCATTGTGTGTCGCTGCTGGGAACAGTAGTACACCGCTCGCTCAGCCACACTATATATAGCATTGTTTACTGCCACTGTGTACCTCGCTCAGCCACGCTATATATATAGCATTGTGTTTTCTGACACTCTGTGTACACGGCTTAGCCTGACTAATATAGCATTGTGTGTACTGCCACTGTGCACCTCGCTCAGCCACGCTATATATAGCATTGTGTGTACTGCCACTGTGCACCTCGCTCAGCCACGCTATATATAGCATTGTGTGTACTGCCACTGTGCACCTCGCTCAGCCACGCTATATATATAGCATTGTGTTTTCTGACACTCTGTGTACACGGCTTAGCCTGACTAATATAGCATTGTGTGAACTGCCACTGTGCACCTCGCTCAGCCACGCTATATATAGCATTGTGTGTACTGCCACTGTGCACCTCGCTCAGCCACGCTATATATAGCATTGTGTGTACTGCCACTGTGCACCTCGCTCAGCCACGCTATATATAGCATTGTGTGTACTGCCACTGTGCACCTCGCTCAGCCACGCTATATATATAGCATTGTGTTTTCTGACACTCTGTGTACACGGCTTAGCCTGACTAATATAGCATTGTGTGTACTGCCACTGTGCACCTCGCTCAGCCACGCTATATATAGCATTGTGTGTACTGCCACTGTGCACCTCGCTCAGCCACGCTATATATAGCATTGTGTGTACTGCCACTGTGCACCTCGCTCAGCCACGCTATATATAGCATTGTGTGTACTGCCACTGTGCACCTCGCTCAGCCACGCTATATATATAGCATTGTGTTTTCTGACACTCTGTGTACACGGCTTAGCCTGACTAATATAGCATTGTGTGTACTGCCACTGTGCACCTCGCTCAGCCACGCTATATATAGCATTGTGTGTACTGCCACTGTGCACCTCGCTCAGCCACGCTATATATAGCATTGTGTGTACTGCCACTGTGCACCTCGCTCAGCCACGCTATATATAGCATTGTGTGTACTGCCACTGTGCACCTCGCTCAGCCATGCTATATATATAGCATTGTGTTTTCTGACACTCTGTGTACACGGCTTAGCCTGACTAATATAGCATTGTGTGTACTGCCACTGTGCACCTCGCTCAGCCACGCTATATATAGCATTGTGTGTACTGCCACTGTGCACCTCGCTCAGCCACGCTATATATAGCATTGTGTGTACTGCCACTGTGCACCTCGCTCAGCCACGCTATATATAGCATTGTGTGTACTGCCACTGTGCACCTCGCTCAGCCACGCTATATATATAGCATTGTGTTTTCTGACACTCTGTGTACACGGCTTAGCCTGACTAATATAGCATTGTGTGTACTGCCACTGTGCACCTCGCTCAGCCACGCTATATATAGCATTGTGTGTACTGCCACTGTGCACCTCGCTCAGCCACGCTATATATAGCATTGTGTGTACTGCCACTGTGCACCTCGCTCAGCCACGCTATATATAGCATTGTGTGTACTGCCACTGTGCACCTCGCTCAGCCACGCTATATATAGCATTGTGTTTACTGCCACTCTGTGTACACCGCTCAGCCAGACTATATACCGTTGTTTACTGACACTCTGTGTACACCGCTCAGCCAGACTATATACCATTGTTTACTGACACTCTGTGTACACGGCTTAGCCTGACTAATATAGCATTGTGTGTACTGCCACTGTGCACCTCGCTCAGCCACGCTATATATAGCATTGTGTTTTCTGACACTCTGTGTACACGGCTTAGCCAGACTATATAGCATTGTGTGTACTGCCACTCTGTGTACACCGCTCAGCCAGACTATATAGCATTGTGTTTACTTCCACTCTGTGTCTGCTGGGCCTGGGAACAGTAGTACACCGCTCACCCGCCACTGTATAGCATTGTGCTCTGTGTCGCTGCTGGGAATAGTGGTACTGTATAGCATTTCTGTACTGCCACTGTACTGCTGCCAGTCAGCGTGTACTGTAAGGATAAGTGAAATGAGGAAGAAATCCGGTGAAAGAGGAAGGGGCAAGGGAAGAGGTGTTTCCCCTGACGGTTCACGTACAGGCCACAGGGGAGCACCCAAGAAAACCCACTCAATACCGCCCATGTTGTCCAGGACAACAACCCTCACAAATCCAAAAGAACAGGACCAGATAATTACTTGGATGACCTCTCAAGCGTCCAGCAGTGGGTTAAGCAGCACCAGCACATCACGCACGAGTTCCGAGTCCTCAGCCAGTTACAAGGAGCCAGTGGGCACAAAGCTGACACAACCGGCAGCGACACCACGCACACAACTGCCAGATAACCAGTCCTATGAATTACCTCAGGACACAATGGGGTATTCGCAGGAGCTATTCCCAGCCCAACAAACTTCCACCTATGAAAGGTCAATGGAGGAACAGCCAGAAATGTTGTGCCCGGATTCACAACCATTAACTGTGGGAAATGCACCGCGCACTGAAATACAAGGCGAGTCCGAGGAGGACTCGGAAACCCAAATCCCAGAGCAAGTTGGGCAGGAGGGGTTGCAATTGCAGGAGGTCGGCCGACAAGATCTGGAAGACGACGTTGGAGTGAGCTGCGCAGAGGTTGTTCTGGGGAGCTCTACTCCATGGCGGCGGCCCCCCACAATGACATATGACGAGTTTGAGGAGATGGAAGAGGAGGGTATGGACAATGTGGACAGAGACCCAGATTTTATTTGTGAACGAGAACATCGCCGTCGTAGCAGCAGCACAGATGAGTCTGTTGAAGAACCCACTGCTGCACGAGTTCGCCTTGTGCCACAAGGTAGGCGGCGCGCAATTTCAGGCACCACAAGCGTGGAAGTTAGAGTGAGAGGCAAAAGAGGAGGAAACAGAAATCGCCAGCAAGGAGGCAGGTGCTCCAAAGTCTGGGCTTTCTTTGAAGACTGCACTGAGGATGTTACCATGGCGATTTGCAAGGTGTGCAAGACTCGCCTGAGCAGGGGGAAAAGTATTAACAACCTCTCCACCACCAGCATGAGCCGCCACATGCTATCCAAACATCCCACTCTGTGGGCAAACGCGGCAGGACAGGGTACCAGCAACACTGCCTCCCTTGGGTTCACCAGACTCACCACCAGACCCGCCTCAGCAGCAGCAGTAGCCCAGCCATTGCGTGGTTCACAACATTCACAAACATCAGACGACGCTGACACTGTCACTTTCCGGAGTAGTGCTCTTGAGGTCTCCCAGTGTTCATCAAACACAACAACCAACAGCCCTTCCGTGTGCAGCGCTACGGTTCAGTTGTCTGTGTCGGAGATGTTTGAGCGCAAGAGGAAATTGCCAGCAAATGACCCCCGGGCCGTGGCAGTAACAGCCAGCATAGCCAAGCTTCTGGCCTGCGAAATGCTGCCATATCGAGTGGTGGAGACAAACAGCTTCAAGGGCATGATGTCAGTGGCCATCCCACGTTACGTGGTTCCCAGCCGCTACCACTTTGCGCGCTCTGCAGTGCCTGAGTTGCATGAGCACGTGGTCAGCAAAATAACCCGAAGCTTGAAGAATGCCGTTGCCTGCAAGGTTCACCTCACCACTGACACTTGGACGAGTGCGTTCAGCCAGGGTCGATACATCTCCCTTACCGCGCACTGGGTGAACCTTGTGGAGCCTGGCAGCGATTCCTCACCTGCTACGGCGCGGGTGTTGCCCACGCCGCAAACAGCTGCACCGCCGTCCCTCCCACTGGATAACAACAGCAGCACCTACCTCTCTGACTCCTTCTCCTCCAACGCATCTCAAAGCTGTACCTCATCCGGAAACGCTAACCCAGCAGCAGTAGGATCGTGGAAGCAGTGCAGCACAGCTGTTGGCATGCGTCAGCAAGCGTTGCTGAAGCTGATCTGCCTTGGGGATAAGCAGCACACAGGGGAGGAAATTTGGAAGGGAATAAAGGAACAGACGGATTTGTGGCTGGCACCGCTGGACTTGAAACCGGGCATGGTTGTGTGTGATAATGGGAGTAATCTCATTCGCGCTTTAAGGTTGGCTAAGCTGACACACATCCCTTGCCTGGCGCACGTGATGAACCTAGTAGTTCAGCGGTTCCTGAGGACATACCCAGGCGTGGCCGATCTTCTGTTGAAGGTGCGTCGAGTGGCCAAACATTGTAGAAATTCCAGTACTGCTTCGGGGGCACTCGCCAAGATGCAGGAGCGCTTCAATCTCCCCCACCATCGCTTGCTGTGTGATGTCCCTACGCGCTGGAATTCTACGCTGCACATGCTAGCACGCTTTTGTGAGCAGAAGAGTGCAGTGGTCCAGTACATGACGGCGCAGTACCGAGGCGCATCCGGACAGCTGCCAAGCTTCTGTGGATCCGATTGGGCCAACATGTTGGACCTCTGCCAAGTCCTCCAAAATTTTGAGCAATCCACGTTGCTTGTGAGCAGTGACAACTCTTCAGTCAGCATTACCATACCACTGCTGTGTTTACTGAAGAGGTCAATGTTGAAAATCAAGGAAACAGCTGTCATGATGCAACTGGGGGAATCTGAAGGAGAAAACGATCAGCGTGATGGTACCAACATCAGGCCATCCGCCTCAGGGAACGCTGGCCCCAGCAGCTATGACGAAGAAGAGGAGGAGGAACAGCTGGAGTTGGAGCAGGAATTTCATGCCACCACTGACGAGGGCCAGAGCGGTGCACGTTGGACTTTCACAATTCAACGCGAATGGTCAGCAGAAGCAGACCAGGAGGAAGGTGACGACTATGATGCATCACAACAACTATCACAACGCTCACAAGAGGATGATGAGGATTCTGGTAGGACTCTGGCACACATGGCTCAATTCATGCTAGACTGCATTGAACGTGACCCACGCATTGTGCGCATTCTGGACAACACCAATTACTGGGTTTATACCCTTCTGGATCCACGGTACAAACACAATGTTCCAAAACTGCTTGAAGAAAGAGTCAGACAGGTCAAAATGGAAGAATACCAGCAGGCCCTTGTGGAGACTTTAGAGAGGAGATTGACATCCTCCCCCTCCTCTAGCCAGTTGTACGCAGACAGACTGACTTCCGCAAACCCAGGACGACCAGGAGGGCAGCAAACAATGCAAGCCGCAGCTAGTGCCCAAAAGGGAACGGTATCGGCAGTGTCCTTGGAGTGGGAAAATTTTCTGACACCCATGCAGCAGCAGCCCACTGAACAGCAAGCGTGCAGATCCACCTCCAACACCGATCGCCTGGAGAAGATGGTCAAGGACTACATGTCAGATGACGTAGCTGTGTCGAACAATCCATCTGCACCCTTCAACTATTGGGTATCGAAGCTAGACACCTGGCACGAACTGGCAATGTACGCAATAGAGGTGCTGGCTTGCCCGGCAGCCAGCGTTATGTCGGAACGTTGTTTCAGTGCTGCCGGAGGCATCATCACAGATCGGCGTATCCGCCTCTCCACAGAAAATGCAGACCGTCTGACTCAAATTAAAATGAATCAATCCTGGATTGGAAATGACTACGCAACACTCCAGGACCCCAACCAAGTAACATGACCAATGAACATCTGGGATGGTGTAGCATTTCCGGTCCCTGTTTATTGAACCTCTCATCTGTATTACATTTATGACTGCATGGCGGCAAAAAGCATTGCTGCTATATCCGCACGCTTTTTGTCCTCATGCAAGGCCTAGGTTGTTGTGTCTCAAAAACCGTGGCCTTCTCCTCCTGCGCCTGCTCCTGTTCCATCACGTCTGCTGCTGCTGGGTTAGCGTTGCCGCGTGGTCCCTGTTTATTGAACCACTTATCTTTATTACATTTATGACTGCATGGCGGTACAAAGCATGCTATCCGCACGCTTCTTGCCCTCATGCAAGGCCTGGGTTGTTGTGTCTCACAAAGCGTGGCCTTCTCCTCCTGCGCCTGCTCCTGTTCCATCACGTCTGCTGCTGCTGGGTTAGCGTTGCCGCGTGGTCCCTGTTTATTGAACCACTTATCTTTATTACATTTATGACTGCATGGCGGTACCTCATGCAAGGCCTGGGTTGTTGTGTCTCACAAAGCGTGGCCTTCTCCTCCTGTGCCTGCTCCTGTTCCATCACGTGTGCTGCTGCTGCTGCTGGGTTAGCGTTGCCGGTCCCTGTTTATGGAACCTCTTATCTTTATTACATTTATGACTGCATGGCGGTACAAAGCATGCTATCCGCACGCTTCTTGTCCTCATGCAAGGCCTGGGTTGTTGTGTCTCACAAAGCGTGGCCTTCTCCTCCTGCGCCTCCTCCTGTCCTGTTCCATCACGTCTGCTGCTGCTGGGTTAGCGTTGCCGCGTGGTCCCTGTTTATTGAACCACTTATCTTTATTACATTTATGACTGCATGGCGGTACAAAGCATGCTATCCGCACGCTTCTTGCCCTCATGCAAGGCCTGGGTTGTTGTGTCTCACAAAGCGTGGCCTTCTCCTCCTGCGCCTCCTCCTGTTCCATCACGTCTGCTGCTGCTGGGTTAGCGTTGTCGCGTGGTCCCTGTTTATTGAACCACTTATCTTTATTACATTTATGACTGCATGGCGGTACAAAGCATGCTATCCGCACGCTTCTTGCCCTCATGCAAGGCCTGGGTTGTTGTGTCTCACAAAGCGTGGCCTTCTCCTCCTGCGCCTCCTCCTGTTCCATCACGTCTGCTGCTGCTGGGTTAGCGTTGCCGCGTGGTCCCTGTTTATTGAACCACTTATCTTTATTACATTTATGACTGCATGGCGGTACAAAGCATGCTATCCGCACGCTTCTTGCCCTCATGCAAGGCCTGGGTTGTTGTGTCTCACAAAGCGTGGCCTTCTCCTCCTGCGCCTCCTCCTGTTCCATCACGTCTGCTGCTGCTGGGTTAGCGTTGCCGCGTGGTCCCTGTTTATTGAATCACTTATCTTTATTACATTTATGACTGCATGGCGGTACAAAGCATGCTATCCGCACGCTTCTTGCCCTCATGCAAGGCCTGGGTTGTTGTGTCTCACAAAGCGTGGCCTTCTCCTCCTGCGCCTCCTCCTGTTCCATCACGTCTGCTGCTGCTGGGTTAGCGTTGCCGCATGGTCCCTGTTTATTGAACCACTTATCTTTATTACATTTATGACTGCATGGCGGTACAAAGCATGCTATCCGCACGCTTCTTGCCCTCATGCAAGGCCTGGGTTGTTGTGTCTCACAAAGCGTGGCCTTCTCCTCCTGCGCCTCCTCCTGTTCCATCACGTCTGCTGCTGCTGGGTTAGCGTTGCCGCGTGGTCCCTGTTTATTGAACCACTTATCTTTATTACATTTATGACTGCATGGCGGTACAAAGCATGCTATCCGCACGCTTCTTGTCCTCATGCAAGGCCTGGGTTGTTGTGTCTCACAAAGCGTGGCCTTCTCCTCCTGCGCCACCCTCCTCCTGTTCCATCACGTGTGCTGCTGCTGGGTTAGCGTTACCGGTCCCTTTTCCTGGAACCTCTTATATGTATTACATTTATGACTGCTTGCCGACAAAAAGCATGTTACCTGTGCAAAGAAAACAGACATTTCCCGCATTTAAAAGACAGTTTTCCCTTTGAAACTTTAAAATCGATTTTCTCAAAAACTATAACCTCTTTTTGCTAAATTTTTTTTCCTCTTGTACCCACTCCCAAGGTGCACATACCCTGTAAATTTGGGGTATGTAGCATGTAAGGAGGCTTTACAAAGCACAAAAGTTCGGGTCCCCATTGACTTCCATAACACCCGAACATCGCGGCCATGTTCGGCCTGTTCGGCCCGAACCCGAACATCTAGATGTTCGCCCAACACTACCCTCAACGCGTCACTCTCCGGACTCCTCCTCCACACTCACTTCACAGTGCCACTGCCAGCCACTACCACCGGTACTATTTTACTTTCCTTAAACTTTTGTATGGGGAAGCGGGCAGAGGGGGGAGCGCTAGCGGAGGGGGTGGGGGGAATTTCCGACCCCCCCCCCCCCCGCGATCAGGGCATGCTCCCCCCTTATGCCTGCGACCCCATAGGGGGGCCGTATTCGGCCGAACAGGGCCCTGTTCGGCCGAACAGGGGCCCTGTTCGGCCAGGCATTGAGCCGTTCGGGCGAACCCGAACAGTTTGGCCGAACACCACCAGGTGTTCGGCCGAACTCGAACATCACCCGAATAGGGTGATGTTCTGCAGAACCCGAACAGTGGCGAACACTGTTCGCCCAACACTACCATCAATCACCCCCTGTCACTGCTACCCATCAGATTAGACCCCTATCTGCCCCTAGGGCACTCAATCACCCGCCCACACCCTCAGAGCGCCCTCAGACCCCAGCCCTGATCACCTCGCCAGTGCATTGCTTGCCTCTATTCCCCCCTCTAATCACACCTTGAGACACCCATCAATCACCTCCTGTCACCCCCTAGCACACCTACCCTTCAGATCAGGCCCTAATTTGCCCCGTGTGGACTCCTGATCCCTCGGCCAAACCCTCAGATCCCCCTCAGACTAGTGTTGGGCGAACAGTGTTTGCCACTGTTCGGGTTCTGCAGAACATCACCCTGTTCGGGTGATGTTCGAGTTCGGCCGAACACCTGATGGTGTTCAGCCTTTTAGTTCGGGTTCGCCCGAACTACTCAATGACCGGCCGAACAGGGCCCCTGTTCAGCCGAACAGGGCCCTGTTCGCCCGAATACGGCCCCCCTATGGGGTCGCAGGCATAAGGGGGGAGCATGCCCCGATCGTGGGGGGGGGGTCGGAAATTCCCCCCACCCCCTCCGCTAGCGCTCCCCCCTCTGCCCGCTTCCGCATAAAAAAAGTTTGCGGAAAGTTACCTACTAGTGGTGGGCTGGCTGGCTGGCTGTGGTGAGATGGATCATGAGTGGAGGAGTCCGACTAGTCTAGGAGCCGCGTTGAGGCCGGGCAGCGGGCGGTTCAGCGGTAGTACCCTTGTGGTACTTCCGCCCTTTCTCTGACCTCACGTCCTCTACGTGATGACGCATACGAGGGTACCCTCGTATGCGTCATCACGTAGAGGACGTGAGGTCAGAGAAAGGGCGGAAGTACCACAAGGGTACTACCGCTGAACCGCCCGCTGCCCGGCCTCAATGCGGCTCCTAGACTACTCGGACTCCTCCACTCATGATCCATCTCACCACAGCCAGCCAGCCAGCCCACCACTAGTAGGCAACTTTCCGCAATCTTTTTTCATAAGGGAAGCGGGCAGAGGGGGGAGCGCTAGCGGAGGGGGTGGGGGGAATTTCCGACCACCCCCGCGATCGGGGCATGCTCCCCCCTTATGCCTGCGACCCCATAGGGCCCCCAAAACCGACATGTTCGGGGGTCCCATTGACTTGCATTGAGTTCGGGGTTCGGGCCGAACATGCCGAACATCTGGCCCATGTTCGGCCGAACGGACCCGAACCCGAACATCCAGGTGTTCGCCCAACACTACCTCAGACCCCCTTCCGATCACCTCCCCAGTGCATTGATTGCATCTATTTTCCCCTCTAACCACCCCCTGAGACACCCATCAATCACCTCCTGTCACCCCCCTAGCACTCCTATCCATCAGATCAGGCCCAATACAACCTGTCATCTAAAAGGCCACCCTGCTTATGACCGGTTCCACAAAATTCGCCCCCTCATAGACCACCTGTCATCAAAATTTGCAGATGCTTATACCCCTGAACAGTCATTTTGAGACATTTGGTTTCCAGACTACTCACGGTTTTGGGCCCGTAAAATGCCAGGGCGGTATAGGAACCCCACAAGTGACCCCATTTTAGAAAAAAGACACCCCAAGGTATTCTGTTAGGTATATGACATGTTCATAGAAGATTTTATTTTTTGTCAAAAGTTAGCGGAAATTGATTTTTATTGTTCTTTTTCACAAAGTGTCATATTTCACTAACTTGTGACAAAAAATAAAATCTTCTATGAACTCGCCATACACCTAACAGAATACCTTGGGGTGTCTTCTTTCTAAAATGGGGTCACTTGTGGGGTTCCTATACTGCCCTGGCATTTTAGGGGCCCTAAACCGTGAGGAGTAGTCTAGAAAACAAATGCCTCAAAATGACCTGTGAATAGGACGTTGGGCCCCTTAGCGCACCTAGGCTGCAAAAAAGTGTCACACATGTGGTATCGCCGTACTCAGGAGAAGTAGTATAAAGTGTTTTGGGGTGTATTTTTACACATACCCATGCTGGGTGGGAGAAATCTCTCTGTAAATGGACAATTGTGTGTAAAAAAAATCAAACAATTGTCATTTACAGAGATATTTCTCCCACCCAGCATGGGTATGTGTAAAAATACACCCCAAAACACATTATACTCCTTCTCCTGAGTACGGCGATACCACATGTGTGGCACTTTTTTACACCCTAAGTGCGCTAAGGGGCCCAAAGTCCAATGAGTACCTTTAGTATTTCACAGGTCATTTTGCGACATTTGGTTTCAAGACTACTCCTCACGGTTTAGGGCCCCTAAAATGCCAGGACAGTATAGGAACCCCACAAATGACCCCATTCTAGAAAGAAGACACCCAAAGGTATTCCGTTAGGAGTATGGTGAGTTCATAGAAGATTTTATTTTTTGTCACAAGTTAGCAGAAATGGAAACTTTTTTTTTTCTTGTCACAAACTGTCATTTTCCGCTAACTTGTGACAAAAAATAATATCTTCTATGAACTCCCTATGCCTCTCAGTGAATACTTTGGGATGTCTTCTTTCCAAAATGGGGTCATTTGGGGGGTATTTATACTATCCTGGAATTCCCCCCCCTAATGAAACATGACAGGTGGTAAGAAAAGTCAGAGATGCTACAAAATGGGAAAATTCACTTTTTGCACCATAGTTTGTAAACACTATAACTTTTACCCAAACCAATAAATATAGGCTGAATGGTGTTTTTTATTTTTTTTATCAAAAACATGTTTGTCCACATTTTTCGTGCTGCATGTATACAGAAATTTTACTTTATTTGAAAAATGTCAGCACAGAAAGTTAAAAAAAATCTTTTTTTTGACAAAATTCATGTCTTTTTTTATGAATATAATAAAAAGTAAAAATCGCAGCAGCAATCAAATAGCACCAAAAGAAAGCTTTATTAGTGACAAGAAAAGGAGCCAAAATTCATTTAGGTGGTAGGTTGTATGAGCGAGCAATAAACCGTTAAAGCTGCAGTGGTCTGAATGGAAAAAAAGGGTCTGGACCTTAAGGGGGGTAAAGCGTACGGTTCTCAAGTGGTTAAGATATACCACCGTTTTATTTTATGTTCAAATCTCATTTTTAAGTTTCAACTGTTTTTTTGTTTTTGCTCAATGACACATTCATTGAAGTATTCCAGAGCTAAACTCTATGAGATATTGATCCTTTTGTATCGCTTTCCTGCTCTCAGAAGCCATTTTCTGCTAGGAAAGTGTTTTATAGTTGGCATGTCTTATTAGTGAGGGTCAGACTGTAGTCACTTCCGGTCTAAGTCAGGACTGAGTCAGCCACTTACATACATACCTACTATTTAACTCTTTCAGGTAGGTAAAGAAAAAAAAGGAACACAGCCTAGTTATTTGTGTACTAGGCACTGTACATACCCATGTCTATCTCATCATGTCACATGTCACCTCGGCTATCCAATTAATACAAACTAAAAGGATAAAGGAGAAAATACATCTTTCAATCATACTTGACTCAAAGCAAAGCTGTCTTGGGTAAGCACAAAGGTATATTCATCATCATTAACATCATTCAAATACATTGACAATTTGTAGTCTCCCCTCCTAAATCTCTTTAACCCCGTCTCACCTATGCAGGCTGGTATAGCCAGAATTCACAGCCCAGAACACATGGGGTTCTGCCAGGGCCGGATTTCTGGAAAGGCCACAAAGGTCAAGGCCTAGGGCGATAAAATTCAGCAGGGCGCAGGACTTGGAGAGATAAGAGGTCACATGTCAAAGTAAATCACTTCTGCTTTGCTCTATTCTGCCTGAATTCCGGAGATCCCTGCATCTCTCTCACCGCAGAGTGTGTGTGATGACAGTCAGCATCTGTTGTCATCTGAGGATCTTGTCCTTAGTATATTGAGTGGGGACATACAAGCTGCTGTAAGAGGAAAAATACATGGGCTCAAGTAGTAGAACTTTTGAGTTCAGATTAGTTTCTTTATGCACGCATTCATGGACAGGAATTATCAGCTCTCCTCTCCCCCTGACTGATGTTTATTACTTGGTCAGAGCTGTTAAAGACCTGAGACCTGTTAGATTTATGGTTTGTTTTTATTTCCTAAGGAATGACAGCAACATTCTCTCTGTGCTACAGTTTAACTCTTTCCTGACATGTTTTAAAAGCAGCAAAGCATTGTTCTGTGTCAGCCATCAGTGAAAGCAGGATGTTTTAAAACAGAATGACAACTGTATTACATTTATTTATATTTACAAAACAATGTATGCATCTCCTGCTGACTGTATATATAGCTCTGTGTCCTAACATCTTCTATACAGGAAGAAAGTCTGAAGATGGCTCATTAGCCAAAGGCTCACTGTTTTCTTTTGGTTAGCCAATAAATATTATCATTCTATTACAAAACTTTAAAACTTCCTGCTGACTGATTAAGATCTGTCTTAACTTGCCCCAAGTGCTAAATTTTCACTTTGTAAAGTACACCTGAGCTTATGCTAGATACACATGATGCAATTTTCTGACAGATTTACTGTCAGATCAACTATTTCCAACATGTCTGATCTGCTATCCGATAGATTTTCTGAATGATTTTTTCATAGAAATGAATGGAAAATCGATTGAAAAATTGATCGGAAATCAGATCAGACATTGGAAATAATCAATCTGACAGTAAATCTGTCAGAATTGCATTGTGTGTACCTAGCATTACACTACATCTATGCCAGCGTGTATAGTGTTGGATCCTTCTACTTACCTGTTCTCTGGTTTGGATTGGTTACTCTCCTTTGCGCTGCACCATCACCTGTTTGTGACTCTGACTGAAGCAAGTCGCATAAAGGACAAAGAAGCAGTGCATGCTCTGTCCTCTCTGGCTTCTTGTTATTATGCACTCCTGTACTGATGTGCACAGCAGCCGAGTCTTGGAGTGTTATGGGTATGTGTACTTGACAAGTGCTGCTCATATATGAGAATCATTTCTGAATTATGCAAGCCCTGAACACTATCGGCTGCTGTACATCCAGGCTGGAGTGCAAAATTACATGGAGTGGACAGAGCATTCACTGCTTCTTTGAACAGGGGGGGCAAATCAGCAAAACAGACAGGAGCCCATGTAACCCAGTGATCACTAGTCAGAGTTAGACAGAATGAGGGGGGGGGGGGGCTGGTTGGTGACAGCCGGCCTAGGGCGCTGGAAAGTACAAATCCGGCCCTGGGTTCTGCGTCCTCAGCTATACCAGCCCACATAGTACATTATATGGGGGGCTCTCATCCAAATCACTTGTCTATTAGATGAACAAGGGTATTATCTCCACCTCCAGTGCCCATGAGTAAAAATGAATACTTACCTTTGACTAGACAATTGAATATCCTCTGAATATGCCCCACTCCAATATCCCGTAAGATGGATAAAGACACCACCACACCCCATGAACTCTAGCCTCTGAATGCTGCCTATGCCCATATATCAGCAATGACATCATCAAGGTGGCCACCGTGAATTCCCTGATCCCTGATGTTGAGGCTAGGGCTAGAGTTATAAAAATTAACAATTTTTAACATGAAGGAGGGTCCAGGGGACAATAAAGGAGGAAACAGAGAATGATGAAAAAATCTGGGGCCTCAATAGATGTCAATATCCCATCATCATCCCATCATCAAATAAATATTTTACAAGACTAGCCAATTTCCCTAGGTGTCAATTGCCGAGACCAGGTCTAGGACATATTCTATGTAGGGATGATTAATGAGATGAAGATATTTCAAAGTTCATGCAGGATTATGTAAATTTTTAGGCAAATATATGCAGCTTGAAAATGGATCAATCAAGTCCCACCCAATTTAAAGAGACTCTGTTACATCAAAAAGTTCCCCTAGGGGGTACTCACCTCGTGAGGGGGAAGCCTCAGGGTCCCAATGTGGCTTCCCATGCCGTCCTCTGTCCCACGGGGGTCTCGCTGCAGCCCTCCGAACAGCTGCCCGACAGACCCGACAGCCTGTGTAATATTTACCTTTGCAAGCTCCAGTAGGGGCGCTGTTGCGGCTTTCGGCTCCGAAGTAGGCAGAAATACCCGATCTCAGTCGGGTCCGCTCGACTGTGCAGGCACTGGAGACTTGCGCCTGCGCAGCAGAGCAGACCCGACGGCGATTGGGTATTTCCGCCTAGTTCAGAGACGACAGCTGCCACAGCGCCTGCGCAGGAGCCGGGAAGGTAAATATTTACATCCCCGCTGTTCGGACGGCTGCAGCGAGACCCCCGAGGGACAGAGGACGGCTTGGGAAGCCTCATTGGGACCTTGAGGCTTCCCCCTCTCGAGGTGAGTACCCCCCAGGGGACTTTTTGACGTTACAAGTTTTCTTTAAATTGGGTGGTCCATTTCCAGGCTACATATATTTGCATAAAAGCTTACATAAATCTGCATGAACTCGGAAATATTTGTATCTCATTGATCATTCCTAATTCTATGGCCCCGTGCCCAGATTTATTTCATCTCTGCGTCTCTTTAATAAACTGGCTTAACCCTACAATAAGCAGAAATCTCTGGTCTACACCAGCCATTCAACTTTTCCTTTTTCTCCTTACACTTTGCATTTGACAAGCCACATTAAAATCTAGGCCATATGTATTAATTCTAAAAAAAAAAAATGGACTTTTACTGCTATCCCTCAATAATATGGATTAAGATAATAAATCACAATATTATATGTATAGAAAAGCTAGATAGATATGCTGTAAAATAATAAGGAATTGACTAAAAAAGCCTTTGAAATGTGGAAAGCTTTCAGCATAGCTACTCTCAAAAGAGAACAAATTAGGGAGTTCATGTAAGCTTTTAGGCTGGGTTCACATCAGGCCAAAGCTATGGAAATGGCAGCTGATGGATGGGAGAGGTGTTCTCAGGTATGGTATTTTTGAAAGTAGAAAAAAAAAACTCTGCTTAGAAATTTAAGCTCTTTTTATTATTATGTAGCTGCTAACTGACATATTAGAACAGCTTCTTTTTGGCTATAGTTCCTCTTTAAATGTTTCTAAGATTCATGGCTTTACACATATTCTAAATATATTACACGGAAAATTATTTACAAATACTTTGTATACACAAATGGTATCTGTACCCTGTACAATAAATTATTTTTATTTATTTTATTTTTTTAAAGAACATTTTATTAAAACACACAGAGGGTGCCCAGTAGAGTACGGTAATACAATTAATTTAAAAACAGCTAAATTAAAAAAAAGAAGAAAAAAAAAAAAAAAGAGGGTGGCTTTCCTCAATAACAACAAATTCATACACACAATGAATTTTTTGCTATGCACTGGCAACAATGTGTTTTGTGGGTCTCTGCCCATTTTCTCGGGACAAAATAAAACAGAAGGTATTTCAAGCCAGATATAGAGCACCTCCATAATACAATTCCTTGTGTATATTAATTTGTGGTTATTGAGGTAAGCCACTCCTTTTTTCATTTTAGCTGTTTTTATCTTAATTTATTACCTTCCTTTGTGCTTTTCATCCTTGGTCACACAAGCTTTTCTTGGTCACACACAGGGGCGTAACTAAGACCCACCGTGCCCCCTGCAGAAATTTTAAGTGGGCCCCCTACCTGCCCCCCCCCCCCCCCCCCGGACCCGCTCAGGGCCATTTTGGAGGGCTGGAGGGGTCGTGGCATGAGGGGAATGCTATGGTCACACTCAGCGGGGAGAGAGGACGGTCCCCCCCTCCCTAACCTCAGGCTCTCCCTCTGTGCTCCCCTCCAGCTTCAATAACCATATGTGTGCAGCAGCGGGCAGCAACAGCTGCATACCTTCCATGCACTCCAGCGTGGATGCTTCTCTCTCTAGTGTCTGATGCGACTTCCCCCTGTGGGCACATGGGCTGCAGCCCCTGTTGTTACGCCCGTGGTCACACAGGACTACAAGCCACCACTGAGAATCTGAACATGGTTTTTAAAGAGTGCTACTCCATCCAGTTTCCTGGGCTCCCAAGTGAAGCTGGGTTTATAAATCTCCAACTGCATCTAGTGCTTGGTTTTCCCTTGTGCAACCTCCTTTTGTGAGTACCCACACTACTACTACTACTACTACTTCTACTACGTTCATGTGACGTACTGCACCATTCAGGCTCCCGTTGTGTCTATTTTTTTAAGCTGTTCTTCTGAACACCCTCACCTTGCAGTAACATTTTAATATAGAACCATACATTACATTGAATGGAAAAAACTTGGAGACGGCATACACAGCAGTACACAACATGTTTCGGGCGCTTCCTCAGGTGTAACGCCCGAAACATGTCGTGTACTGCTGTGTGCTCCAATACAATTTGATATTGGAAGCCATTGGTGTGCCGTCTCCAAGTTTTTTTCTGTTCAAGTCGTTACAGGAGTGGTGTTCCTGTGGAAGTCTGGCACCGGTAAAAGTATCGGTTGAGAGGAGAGAAGTGTGCGGTCATCTGTATAGTACATTACACTGAATGGAGTACCCTTGAGCACCTAAGTCCTCAACATAGGATATATGAAAACTTAGAATGGCTCAGTGGGTTCTTGAACCTCTCAGTCTATCTTGTTAATCCAGTATAAAAGTTTTTTTTTTAGATTAAAAAATTTGAAAACAAATCTGTACGTTTTTCAAAAGTAAAATGTATATACTTACCTCTGGAGTGTGAAAGCCTCTGGATCCTCCAGAAAATCGACCCATTTCTTTCCACTTTTCTGTTCCAAAGGTGTGCTCCAGACAGAGACGGATTAAGGTGAAATGGGGCCCTAGGCAGGCAACAACTTTAGGCCCACTCTTGATGGCCACCAAGCTTTTTTGGGAAGATTTGTTGGGGGCTAGCATAGACCGGGCCCTAGACCCTCTCCAGGCCCTAGGCAACTGCCTAAGTTGCCTTGTGGATGATCCGGCTCTCGCTCCAGAAGCCCGTGCCCCTGCACGTGCGACGCTGGCAATTTGGGTGCCCACTAGTGGCTGAAGATTGGGCGTCATCATAGACGCCTATAGAAATACCGGCATTGAGCTGTAATTTGGGCACCCGATAAATAGCGGATCCAACTATTTATCAAGCACCACGGCCACACAAATTACATCTCAATGACAATATTTTTGTAGACAACTATAGCGGCACCTGAGAACTTTCATTTTTTTCACCTTGCAGCGGGGTTGTGGGTCATTGGCAACGGGGTAAATTTAGGGGTGGGGGATGGCTAGGCAACAGGTAGGAAGTTTGTGTGTGTGTGTGTGGGGGGGGGGGGGTTAGGGTTAGGCGTCATTTAGGAAGTTTGTGCGGGAGAAGATTAGAGTTAGGCATAAGGTAGGAAGTGTGTGCAGGAGAGGGGGGGGGGGGGTTGGTTGGGTTAGGCATCGGTTAGGGACTTTGTAGTGGGGTGTTGGGCTAGGCGTTAGATGGGGAGGGTCCTGTGTGAGAGTAGAGTAAGGTTTATCCATAGTAAAGTATTGGTATTTAATACCGATATACACTGTAATAGAAAAATAATGGTATTAAATACCAACGTTTTACCAGGGGCATAGCAATAGGGGATGCAGAGGTAGCAACCGCATCGGGGCCCTTGAGCCAGAAGGGCCCATGAAGGGCCCTTCCTCAACTAGAGTATTAGCTCTCTATTGGTCCTGTGCTCATAATAATCGCTTCTATAGATACTTCGAATAGTGGTAATCATTAACAAGCTGTTCCCCATCCCTTTCTGCACCTCAGACACTGTATTTGCCATTGGCAGGTTTTGGTGCGCCGTATCAATTTTTATGTATAGAGTGCTTGGGGGGCCTCATTGTAAAACTGGCATCGGGGCCCACAGCTCCTTAGCTACGCTTGAGATGTCTCCCAGTGCAGCACCGCTGAATATATGCAAATTAACCATTCTACCCTTAGAAGCTAAACACACCTCCAGTGTTACTATTGACATTACTGAGCACCCAAATTGCCATGTGCCTTTTTTTGATACACAGCCTTATGAGAACAAGCGTGGCTGCACTTGGCCTGTGCAGTAGCATGAACAAAAAGCCAAGGCTGATCGGGTCAGGTCCATGTGCGAGCCAGTTGCCGGCCTGTCCTGCTGATCCTCTGCCTCCAAGTACATTCAGCCATAGACCCTACACAAGCTTGCAGCAGATCAGATGTTTCTGACCAATGTCCGACTACATTAGCCACATGCATGTTTCTGGTGGTGTGTGATTCAGACACCACTGCAGCCAAAGAGACCAGCAGGTCACCAGGCAACTGATACTGTTTAAAAGGAAAAAAAAATTTGGCAGCCTCCATATCTCTTTCAATTGAAGTCCCCTTTAAAAGGAAAAAAAAGATGGCAGTCACCATACGCCTCTGCAAAACAGGTAATAGTAAAGATTTTTTCATTTTTCTTAATGCCAACCTCAGAAAAACAGAAAAAAAACCACTATATATATATATATATATATATATATATATATATATATATATATATATATCCTACTAATATAATAAATGGGAAAGTTCGGATGTTTGGATGTTTGTTACTCGATCACGCAAAAACGGCTGAACGGATTTGAATGAAATTTGGCACACACATAGTACATTACCTGGAATAAAGTATAGGATACTTTTTATTCCCATAACCACAAAGAGACAAATACAAATTTCACTGGAAAATGTAAACTGCAGCCATTCTTACACTGTTACACTGGAGGTGTGTTTAGCTTCTAAGGGTAGAATGGTTAATTTGCATATATTCAGCGGTGCTGCACTGGGAGACATCTCAAGCTCACTCCAACCTGAATTATCGCAAATTCTTTCTGTTTTAAGAAAGCAAACTTTTGTTTTTCTTACTCTGTTAATGGTAGGGTTCTCAAACTTTGTACAGTTGGTTGTTGGGTGACTAGGGTTATTATTCAGAAAAGTGGGTGGAGCCTATAAAAGCCAATCAAAATTCACCTAATGATTTTCAAGGGGAATATTTACATTTCTGCCATTCTTGCACTGTTAATGGCACAAGCCTCAAACCTGGTATAGTTGATCATTGGGTGACTGGGGTTCAATTTCAGAAAGGGGGTGGAGCCACAAATAGCCAATCAGATTTGTTTCATTCCAATGCAAATTATTGTTGCCAAACGCCACAAAGCTCACAAACTTGGTAATTGAGTAATTGATTAATTGTGTGTTAGGGTTAGGAAAGTGGGCACAGCCAACACCAGCCAAATACATAAGCGGGCAACGCAGGGTCATAAGTGGGCGGAGACAAATACAAATTGTACTGGGAAAATGTAAACAGCAGCCATTCTTACACTGTTAATGGTAGGGTTCTCAAACTTTGCAGTTGGTTACTGGGTGACTGAGATTAATATTCAGAAAAGTGGGTGGAGCCTACAAAAACAATCAAAAATTACCTATTAATTTTTCAGGGGAATATTTCATTGCTGCCATTCTTGCACTGTTAATGGCACAAGCCTCAAACCTGGTACAGTTGATCATTGCGTGACTGGGGTTTAAATTTATATAAGGGGGTGGAGCCCCAAACAGCCAATCTGATTTGTTTCATTTTAATGCAGGTTATTGATGCCAAAGACCGCAAAGCTCACAAACTTGGTCATTGAGTAATTGAGTAATTGTGTGTTAGGGTTAGGAAAAGTGGGCACAGCCAGCACCAGCCAAATACAGAATCGGGCAATGCTGGGTCATCCAGCCAGAAAAAAAAGTTGCGATCACAATCCTGATCTCCAATTGAGTATAGGATTTCCCTGTAAAAGATTCAAATATAGTGCAATATTGTTTCAATGGAACACCCGTGATTCACTCCACATAACTGTGCAGGGAATAACCTCCACCACAGAACAGAGGAAGCCGAGAATAGGGGTTTTTTTTCCACCCCCTTGTGAGTCTCACTCACCAAATACTTTCTTGTTATTCCAGCATATAAGCCCTCCAATCTGGGCAACAACCATATGGGACCTTTAGATATAAAAGAGCGGGACTCGCATAGCGTAAAAAACCTTCCACATTTATTGCTAAAACCTTTTAAAATATGCGTACCAGATAGAAGTTTTCACAAGCGTTTGTTTATGGTGCCAGCACCGCCGCGGTCGGATCTCTGCTGAACTCCACACTCCCCGCTGGATCACTTCCTCATTCCGTCCCACGTGACTCCTTAGCTCCGCCCTACGCGTTTCGTCATTTGACTCATCAGGGGCATCATCATGCCCCTGATGAGTCAAATGACGAAACGCGTAGGGCGGAGCTAAGGAGTCACGTGGGACGGAATGAGGAAGTGATCCAGCGGGGAGTGTGGAGTTCAGCAGAGATCCGACCGCGGCGGTGCTGGCACCATAAACAAACGCTTGTGAAAACTTCTATCTGGTACGCATATTTTAAAAGGTTTTAGCAATAAATGTGGAAGGTTTTTTACGCTATGCGAGTCCCGCTTTTTTATATCTAAAGGTCCCATATGGTTGTTGCCCAGATTGGAGGGCTTATATGCTGGAATAACAAGAAAGTATTTGGTGAGTGAGACTCACAAGGGGGTGGAAAAAACCCCCCTATTCTCGGCTTCCTCTGTTCTGTGGTGGAGGTTATTCCCTGCACAGTTATGTGGAGTGAATCACGGGTGTTCCATTGAAACAATATTGCACTATATTTGAATCTTTTACAGGGAAATCCTATACTCAATTGGAGATCAGGATTGTGATCGCAACTTTTTTTTCTGGCTGGATGTTAACAGGAGTGTGTACTCAAGTGAAAGTCTGCGGATCCCCTATATAAACTGGTGACGTTTTCTGGTGCTACATACATATATATTAGATCTGATCTGAAGTGCTGTGGAGCGCAGTCTTTTTGCCTCTCTGAGGGCATTTGGATTATAATGCTGGGTCATCAGTAGGCGGAGACAAATACAAATTTCACTGAGAAAATGTAAACTGCAGCAATTCTTACACTATTAATTGTAGGGTTCTAAAACTTTGCACGGTTGGTCACTGGGTGACTGAGATTAATATTCAGAAAAGTGGGTGGAGCCTACACAAGCCAATCAAAATCCACCTATTAATCTTTAAGGGGAATATGTAATTGATGCCATTCTTGCACTGTTAATGGCACAAGCCTCTTGCACTGTTAATCACCTGTACCTGGTACAGTTGGCCATTGGGTGATTGGGGTTTCAAATTCAGAAAAGGGGTGGGGCCACAGCCAATCAGATTTATTTTATTTCAGTGCAAATTATTGATGCCAAAGACCGCAAAGCTCACAAACTTGGTCATTAAGTAATTTTGTGTTAGGGTTAGAAAAAGTGGGCGGAGCCAGCACCAGCCAAATACATACCTGGGCAATGCCGAGTCTTCAGTGGGCGGAGACAAACACAAATTTCACTGGGAAAATGTAAACTGCAGCCATTCTTACACTATTAATTGTAGGGTTCTAAAACTTTGCACAGTTGGTCACTGGGTGACTGGGATTAATATTCAGAAAAGTGGGTGGAGCCTACAAAAACCAATCACAACTCACCTATTGATTTTTAAGGCAAATATTTAATTGCTGCCATTTTTTGCACTGTTAATGGCACAAGCCTCAAACCTGGTACAGTTGATCATTGGGTGACTGGGGTTAAATATTTAGAAAAGGGGTGGGGCCACAAACAGCGAATCAGATGTGTTTCATTTCAATGAAAATTATTCATGCCAAAGACCACAAATCGCACAAACTTGGTCATTGACTATTGACAATTGTGTGTTAGGGTTAGAAAAAGTGGCCACAGCCATCAGCAGCCAAATACATACCCGGGAAACATTAGAACATCAGTGGGTGGAGAAAATTACAAAGTTAACTGCCAGAATGTAAACTGAAATTTGGCACACACATAGTACATTACCAGGAATAAAGTATAGGATACTTTTTATTCCCATAACCAAAAAGGGGGCAGAGACAAATACAAATTTCACTGGAAAATGTAAACTGCAGCCATTCTTACACTGTTACACTGGAGGTGTGTTTAGCTTTTAAGGGCAGAATGGTTCATTTGCATATATTCAGCAGTGATGCCCTGGGAGACATCTCAAGCTCACTCCAACCTGAATTATCACAAATTCTTTCTGTTTTAAGAAAGCAAACTTTTGTTTTTCTTAACATCTTAGTAAGGGGGCTTTTTAGGACCATTGTAGTCCCTTACACACTCCAATGAGTTCTGGGTCACCATGAGCTTGCTGGTTAGTCTGTACCTCTCGGTGTTACAAGCCCTACTGCATAGAGCCAAATTAATCCATGCCATGCACTGATGAGGATCAAACAATCCAAAACAGTCTGTATGCATGTTGGATTATTATGGCTCTGTACAAATTAACAAGAAGACGCATCATTGCATTCCAGCAGTTCTGGAGGTGTTTAGCTTTTAAGGGTGTCAATGATTAATTTGCATGCACTGGACGACATTTTAAGCTCACTCCAACCTGAATTATCGCAAATTCTTTCTGTTTTAAGAAAGCAAACTTTTGTTTTTCTTACACTGTCAATAGCAGGGTTCTTAAACTTTGCACAGTTGGTCACTGGGTGACTGGGATTAATATTCAGAAAAGTGGGTGGAGCCTACAAAAGCTAATCAAAATTCACCTATTGATTTTCAAAGGAGTGGAGCCACAGCCAATTAGATTTATTTCATTTCAATGCCAATTATTGATGCCAAAGACCACAAAGCTCACAAACTAGGTCATCCTTGAGTAATTGTGTGTTAGGATTAGAAAAAGTGGGCAGAGCTTACACTAGCCAATTACATACCCGGGCAACGCCGGGCGGCCAGCTAGTATATATATATATATATATATATATATATATATATATATATATATATATATATATAATGCACATTTCACCATGCAGCAATATTATGTTTGCACAGGTCCCATAAAGGGAACCTAAGGATATAGAAGCAGACTGCCATATGTAAATTCTTTTGAACAATGCGTATTGCCTGGCTAACCTGGATATCCATATTACTATGTATTGTACAGCGTAATATGCATAATATGTTGCCGCTATATAAACTAAACACAATAATAATAATGTCATCCTGTGTATCCTCTGCTTTTAATACTTTTAGCCATATACCCTGAACAAGCATGCAGATCAGGTGCCCTGACTGAAGTCTGACTGGATTATCTGCATGCTTGTTTCACGTGTGTGATTCAGACACTACTGCAGCCAAAGAGATCAGCAGGGTAGCCAGGCAACTCGTATTGCTTAAAAGGAAATAAATATTGAAGCCTTGCTAAAGGTTCTCTGTGTTAAAGTCTCTGTGAACACACTTTACACCCAGTTTTTTGTTGTACGCGGCATTCCCCAGTTTAATGTGAATCACTCACAAATGCTAGAATGCACAGCTTGTCCGGAGCTCTTTTGTGGAGAGTGCCGTTCAGTTCTGATCACCAGGTTGTCTTTTAATTGTTAATCAAAAGTACAATTCCATAATAAGCACAAACATGAGACAGTCTTCACAGATTCCACATCCTATAATCACCCACATTCTACTCAGACACTTCCAAGCTGAAATCAGAGAGATGAACAATATACAGGAATCACTTCTATCAATAAACTTCTTCTCTGGAAGTTCCCCCTCTCTGTCCTCCTGAATCTTTCCTCCCACCCCAGCCTGCTCCAGAGAAGGGTAAAGGTAATCAGGTATCTTACCACCACCACCACTGGAGAATGCCTCTCGGAACGCTCGCTCCTGGGCTCTCTGAAGTTTGCAGCGTGTCTTTTCAGCGGCGCGCTAAATAGGCATGTTTACTCCTCCCCCCTCTTCCCCCCGTGTTCGAGTCTCGGCTTTCTAGGGATGGCTGGAATAGTCAATTGTGGATCAGCGTAGTGTTAAAGGGAATCTGAAGAAAAATAAAGTTATGATATAATGATTTATATGATTTGTATGTGTAGTACAGCTAAGAAATAGAACATGAGTAGCACAGATATGAGTCTCGTATTGTTTCCAGTACAGGAAGAGTAAAGAAACTTTACTTCTACTCCTCTGAGCCATCAGACGCAACTTGCGTCAGCTACAGTGCTGTTTTCCGAAGCACTTATCTCAACCTGCCTCTCACTGTTTCTAGTTTGTTTAAAGGGATCCTTAACTGAGAGGGATATGGATGTTTCATTTTAAACAATAACAGTTGCTTGTCAGTCCTGCTGATCTCTTTGGCTACAGTAGTGTCTGAATCACACACTGGAAACAAGCATGCAGCTAATCCAGTCTGACTTCAGTCAGAGCACCTGATCTGCATGCTTGTTGAGGGGCTGTGGCTAAAAGTATTAGAGACACAGGATTAGCAGGAGAGTCGGGCAACTGGTATTATTGTAAAAGGAAAAATCTGTATTCTTCCCCGTTTAGGTTCCCTTTATTGTTTTACTGCAGAGCTAATGCCCCTTTGAACTTTCCTGCTCTGTTTCATAGTTTAATTTACAAATACTAGAGACTAGAGATACTGCAAATATTAGAGAATGATGTAATGTTGTAAAAAAAGAGCTGCCTAACTGGAAAACAAAAAATAACGTCTGAGACACGATTCTTTGCTACTTATGGTCTATTTTTTATCTGTACTACACAGTCAATTCATTATCATAAGTTTTTTTTTTTCGCTTCAGTGTCAATTGAAATTGTGAGATTTTACCAAGGTACAGCAAAGATCGTTTCTGGTGGCATGCCACAGTCCAGGTGTTGACGGTCCCAAGACCCCTTGAAACAACTTTTCCATCGCTTTTTCACAGCCCCTCTAGGTTTTGAAATTCGCCTGGCCATTGCAGTCTATAGCGTTTCGCCTAGTTCGACCATTTGCGGAAAATTCGCGTTTGCGAACTGAAAATTTGATGTTTGCTACATCACCAGTAAAAAGCCATGATTAGAGGCTGTACATTTTAATGCATTCAGTCATTCATTCATTAACCCCTTAATGTTTGCAGTACAGTATATCTACTCCCCTAAAAACTTAATCTAAGCCTCAGGGGAGTAGATATTCATAACTCTGCCACAATTGCAGCTGTGCACTCTCTAACGCACTCATGCACTCGTTCTCGCTGCTGCATGTTAGCCTAAAGATAAATGAATGGGAACACAGTTGTTCTAGTTCCCATGTCAATTATCACGGCATCAATTAGTTGCCTGCGGTCATTTGTAAACATTGTAAGTTACAGTTACACGCATTAGTTCCTGTTCGTGTACTAAAAGCACGTGCAGGAAACTAATAACTGAGGACATCTTGCGGCCAAATAGTAAAATTACATCTACATTCATTTACTTTAATAAAGAGACCTACATATAATTTAAAATTAACCCCTTACCTCCCACACTCTCCCATAAACGCCCAAATAAAAGTTTTGCATTGAAAAATATATATATATTACGATAATAAAAAAAAACATAAATAGTTCCCTTAGGGAATTCACTTTTTAATATGTATGTCAAAAGGGTATATTACTGTTATTTTTTAAATTATGGTCTTGCAAATATTGATGGACACAAAACTGAAAAAATGCACCTTTATTTCCAACTAAAATATTGGCACCATACATTGTGATAGGGAGTTAGGGTCATAATTTAAACGGTGTAATAACCAGGACAAATGGGCAAATAAAATATGTACGGTAGGTGTTACTTATGGTAGCATGTATTATTTTAAAACTATAATGGCTGAAAACTGAGAAATAATGATTTTTTTTCTTTTTTTCTTAATATTTGCGTTAAAATGCATTTAGAAAAAATAATTCTTAGCAAAAGGTACACCCCAAAGAAAGCCTAATTGGTGGCATAAAAAAACAATATACAGATCATTTTGTTGTGATAAGCAGTGGTAAAGTTATTGGCAAATGAATGGGAGGAGTGCTAAAATGTGAAAATTGCTCTGGTCCATAAGGGGAAAATACACTGAGGGCTGAAGTACTTTAAATGCCTATTTGTAGCCACATTTTAGATAGAGTTAGGGATGGGTGGGGGGGAAGGGGTGCAGTTGAGATTAGGAAGGTTGTTTAGGGTTAGGCATAGGTTAAGGTGATCTCTTAATGTTATTCATAGGTTGGGGGGCACTTAGGGTTAGGTATAGGTTAGGGGGGTCATTTAGGGTTAGGCATTGGTTAGAGTGGTTTTTTAGGATTATGCATAGGTTATGGGGGTCTCTTAAGGTTATTATTGGTGGAGGGGGTTGGCTAGGGTATGTGTACTCTGGCTTGACAGTTGATCACCATTATCAAAGAGACGATGATTCTGCCTGAGACCTCACAACTTTTCTTGGGGCCATTAGCGTATTAGAGGCTTTCAATATTTTTAGAAGCTTTCAATATTTTTGTTACTTCAAAATGCCTTTGATGAGCTCTTGAGACATCCAGTGGATGTAAAGTTTCTTGGTCACACAAAAAGGAGGGCAACAGCGTACAAGTGAAATCACCGCTAGAAGCCTTGGCCGATTTACAGCTTAGCCTGCTCCTGCACAAGTCTTGGCGGCGTTAATTACTATTCCCCCTACATGTTTATGTGGCTGATGGGGAATGATGAAATTCAGCTTATTGCTGGCAGTCGAATTACAGTGTTTTAGAAGTAACTTCAGCTGCATCTTCTGACGGTGCCGAAGTTACTCACTGTGTACCGCTATAGCCGTAATACCTTTTACGGTCTATGGTGGCGCCGGCTGAACCCCAATCTCCTGCGCTGGATTTGATGTGTTCGGGGCAACATTTACTTCTGATTCAGATGTTCTTGAGATAAAACCTTTGGTAGAAATTAAAACACAAGCCGAAACACCACCCTGTTGGTGGAAGGTAACAAACGGTTCTTTTGAGCCCAGCAGAAGGTGCTCCAAAAACACCCTATGGAAGTGCTTACAGACTAAAAATCACACAAACTCATCAGGGGTGGTCTTAGGGCCCATTCACACTTACACATGCAAAACACTAGTGATTAGACTAGCGTTTTGCACCAGCAATGTTTACACAATGAACGCGTAAAATCACTAATAATGTACGCGTTTTTTGAGCAAACGCAATTTATGACTGAAATACATTGCAATCGTGATCACTCAAAAAACACAAAAAAATGCTGCATATAGCAACGTGCTAGCGACCAGCACCACTGTGTTAATGGGCCCTTAGAGATCTTTCAATGCAGATTCCGAGCAACAGGAAAATAGGCACTAATTCAGGCATTATTATTTTTTTTATTAATATGCAATAAAATATGTTCAGATCTTTATGTAAAAAAAATAAAATAAAATATATATATATATATATATATATATATATAGTGTGCAAAAATAATCAAGAAAAATACTTGTTGCACCAATGTATAGATCCTCAGAGAGATGCTTATACCTGCTCAGTCCCAGGCAGCCTGAAACTCTTCTTCTTTAGTGAAATGGGTGTACAGGGAAATATAATTTGCACTGAAAAGCCATGCATTTCTGCTGGCTGATATTATCATATCATGAGCATTAGAGTCAGACTGACCGGAGAAGGGTGGTGAGTGAGCTGGCAGGGTATGTTGCTGAGGATCTATAAATTGTATAAGTGTGGGTTGTTTTTTTTGAGAGGGGGGGGAGGGTTTGCGAATCTTTTACTTTAGAGAGTATGTTCTGCATAAGTTCCATTTTAATGAAAAGTAGCAGCTCTGTCTCGGAAATGGCAGCTAACACCTATAAGCTGCAGAATCATATTGTAAATTGGGCAACACGATTAACTACTTAAAGACTGTGTCACGCCAACGGGTGTGAACGCGGCGGCAGCCCCAGGACCGCCTAACGCCAATTGGCATAAAGTCCTGGGGCCGGCTATTGCAGGAGATCACACGCATCTCCTGCTTGGTAGGCGGAGCTCTGCTCCGCCTTCAGTCTCCCAGCTGCAGACTAGAGATGGGCCGAACGGTTTGCAGACGAACTTCAGGTGGTTCGCGTTTGCCTGCGAAGGCGAACTTTCCCGTAAGTTCGATTCGCCCCATAATGCTCTATTGAGCAGAACTTTGACCCTCTACTTCACAGTCAGCAGGCACATTGTTACCAATCAGACTGCACTCACTGCTGGAGCCCCACCCCCCTTATAAAAGGCAAGGTCCTTGTGCCGTTTTACTCACTAGTCTGCCTGCACTAATTAGTTAAGGGACAGCTGCTGACAGACTCTGCTAGGGAGAGTTTAGTTAGGCTTGTTCCTAGCTAATTGTTGTTCCTTATATTCCCTTCGCCCGGAGGGAGGAGGGTCTCATCTTCCATGGAATTGTAGAATTTCAAAAGCCAGCTTATATACCTTGGCCAGGAATTGAACCCAGGTCTTGGCCGGGAATTGAACCCAGGTCTGAAAGCGTGGTAGATAGCTCTCTTAACCGCTATACAACCACCAACACTACATTCTGAAACCAGCCTAGCATGTACCATTATGATATATCCTAGAGAAAAATGAGCTTGCTTAAAGATTTGTAGGCTTTCAAAAGCCAGCTTACACATACCTTGGCCGGGAATTGAACCCAGGTCTGAGTGCACGGTAGATAGCTCTCTTAACCGCTATACCACCACCACATGCTGAAGCCAGCCTAGCAGGTACCGTTATGATATATCCTAGAGAAAAATAAGCTTGCTTAAAGATTTGTAGGCTTTCAAAAGCCAGCTTGCATACCTTAGCAGGGAATTGAACCCAGGTCTGAGTGCGTGGTAGATAGCTCTCTTAACCGCTATACCACCACCAACACTACATTCTGAAACTAGCCTAGCATGTACCATTATGATATATCCAAAAGAAAAATGAGCTTGCTTAAGGATGTGTAGTATGTCAAAAGCCAACTCACATTGGCCAGGAATAGAACACAGGAATAGAACCCAGGCGCACTGCTTTGTAGGCTGCTATCCTAACCATTATACCACCAACACTACATGCTGAAACTTCTTGGAGCAGACTTACTTCCTACCTCCAAAAGACACACATACATCCCCATAAAATCATTCAATAGCAACTGTGTGCACAGTCTGTGGCACACAGTCTCTGTGGCACAATTGGTTAGCGTGGTTGCCTGTTAACTAAAAGGTTGGTGGTTCAAACCCACCCAGGCATTGCCTTGCCTTTTGTGTTCAACAGTTGTCCGAATGGAACCCCAGATAGCCATGTAGATTCATATCTCTCTCTCTCTCTCTAGTAGGGATGGTCACCGCTTTCCGCGGAATTGTATTTTCCGCAATTTTGGGTGGAAATTGGTCATTCCATTCCATTTGGTCAGAACGGAATTGCTTTTTCAATCTGGCAGAATTCCGAAATTGTCTGTGAAATTCTGCTGGTATCCGTTGATGCCATTGAAATGAATTTTCAGCTTAAAACCATCAAGTCCTAGAGAGAGAGAGAGAGCAAGCTCATTTTTCTCTTGGGTATATCACAATGGTACATGCTAGGCTGACTTCAGCATGTAGTGTTGGTGGTGGTATAGCAGTTAAGAGAGCTAGCTGCCATGCACTCAGACCTGGGTTCAATTCCCGGCCAAGGTATGTGTAAGCTGGCTTTTGAAAGCCTACAAATCTTTAAGCAAGCTCATTTTTCTCTAGGATATATCATAATCGTACAAGCTAGGCTGGTTTCAGAATGTAGTGTTGGTGGTGGTATAGCAGTTAAGAGAGCTATCTACCAAGCACTCAGACCTGGGTTCAATTCCTGGCCAAGGTATATAAGCTGGCTTTGGAAATTCTACAATTCCCTGGAAGATGAGACCCTCCTCACTGAGGGAGAGAGGGATTCACTGCCTGATGTTGTAAAGCAGTGTAGGCCTGTAATTGAACAGTCAATGAGATTTTTGACCTTAAAACAGGGGTTTAAGTGAAATCTAGATTTTTGCCTGGGACTTTTGATGTGTATTTCACTCAATCATGTCTGCCTCCAGGTATTAGAACCCTTGAAACATGTTTTATAACATTTTTGTAGACTGAAAGATTGTTCCGTTACAAGACAATATTCTCTGTACAGTGCTGTGGAAGATGTCGGCACTATATAAATACTAAATAATAATAAGTATTTAAAATGTAATATTAAATTCAGTCATAGTGAAGAAATCTACTTTTTACATACATACTGAAGTCATTTGTCATTCTGTATGACTTACAAGTTTGGTTTGAATGTTGAATCTTTTCCTTCTCACAGGACCCCCATCCCTTAGCGGGAGACTAAATGCTTCTTTATAATATAGCGGTCGGGATACACGCCGAGCGGGTTTGTGAATGTTGAGGTCCTTGTGGGACACGCAGCTGTACGAGCAGTTAGAAGCTATTATGTGACCCCTGTTGGCTTGGCATTTCACAAGAAAGCTGTAGAAGCCATTAAAACAATTCTACTACATGGGGAGGGTGGGATTGGTTAGAGGGACTGGTATTGTAATGGAACCATTTAGCCTTCTTTGTGGGCAAATGTAATTTGCAAAAATCTACGAGAAAGGGAAGAAGACAGTATTACAATTGAATTTGTAACTGGATTTGCATGATGGCATAGCGGTTAGCACTTTTGCCTTGCAGTGCAGGGACCCTGGTTTAAATCTTGGTGTGAGAAAGCGCAAAGGAGCCGCCGCCATGAGTCAGCGGCGGGCGGCTCCTTCAGCGCACAGCGGGCATCCGCACGGAGAGGCAGCCGCCTCCTCGCATCATGAGGCGGCTGCCTCCGTGCATCAGAGTGTGGAGCGTGAGGAAACCGCCGCGTTGGACGCGGCGGTTGGTACACGGCTCCCCGCTGCGGAGACTCCGCAGAGCGGGGCTGGGCTGGCTGGGACGCATAGTCCCTCAAGTTTCAGAGTGACGCGCGCGCGCACACTCAGACTAAATTTATGACTCTTAGGGGAGAGTCAGCTGACCAGGCAGGTCAGCTGACCATAGCTCCACTCCCCATTGGTCAGCAATCAGGGAGGTGCTGGGGGACACCTAAGTGTATATATACTGCCGGCTGTTCATTCTTCTGGTGTCTGGCGTTGCGTTCACATACGTGGGAGCACCCAGATCCGTTAGTCAGATCCGTTAGTGTGCCGGGACCAGCAGGAGCTGTAATCCTACACTAAGTTAGATTGTTGATAGCTTAAAGTACTAGTTTGATTGTGATTATATGTTATGACCTTTGCCTGCCTCGACTATTCCTCTGAACTCTGACCTTGTACCTCGTTATTTCTGATACCTGTTGCCGAACCCTGCCTGTACCTTGACTCCGCCTCTGCCTCCTGATTTTGTACCCTGATATTTCTGATACCTGTTGCCGAACCCTGCCTGTACCTTGACTCCGCCTCTGCCTCCTGATTTTGTACCCTGATATTTCTGATACCTGTTGCCGAACCCTGCCTGTACCTTGACTCCGCCTTGCCTACTGTATCTGTACCTATCTGTCCGTGTGTTTACGACTTGGCTTGCCCGACCTCGAGAACCGACCTCACGATTGGAGGCGGTTCCTAGTCCCGTTAGTGACACTTGCGCCTGAGTGTCATTTTCGGACTTTCCTTCCTACTGTCAGTCTGACTCCTCCCGTCTCGGAGAGCTCAGACCTGTGGAAGGAATCTGTGCAGTTCTCCTTGCTGCACTGAGGCTTGTCCTCTGTATTACTGTTGCACCAATCACAACACTCTACACAGGTGACCAGAGGTTAGTTAGTATATTGGATTATCGGTGATACTGCAGATCACATATAATCTGATATACGTCTGTATTTCCCGTGATACTGCAGTTCACCGGCAATCAGACCTCTCTGTGCTTCACCGAGCGTTACACTTGGCCAGTACACTACTGTATCTTATTTGAATGAAGACTATGGTCCATATGCAAATAACTTTTTCTCCTTAGTTTTCTCCTAGGAGATCATTTTTCAACTTCTTTTTAAAATAACTTTTCAGCACTTTGCAACTGAAAAATACCAAAATGTAGGGGCAAAAGTACTATTAAAAGTATTTTAAGTATTGTCTAGTTTTTAAGTGGTTTAAACAGCCAGCATTTTATTGATAAGTTTGAAAATATCTCCTATGAAAAAAACTAAGAGAAAATTTGAATAAGGGCCTATATTCCCCCCCTGTGCTTGTATGAGATTCCCCCCACATCCCACAAACATACAGATACATACAGATAGAGAACTGACATCCCTCGAAATTGGCCTTAGACTATGGTAGACATGTGACAATGGTAAGGATTAGGACAGTCAGTGACATGACTATGCACTCTGTAAAGTGCTGCAGATGTCAGTGCTATATAAATACATGACAATAAAATGGTAGAATAATACATTTGTTTTATTAATTTGGTATGTAAATGTAATAAGAAACCATTTTTTGTAAAAAAATGTTTTTTGCAATTTTTTGCTTAATTTCATGTCAAAGTTATCAGCGACTGTCACCAAAATTGCTATGTATGATAAAGAGAATCTGTTCTCTAAAATTCTTACAATAAAAAGCATACCATTCTATTCATTATGTTCTCCTGGGCCCCTCTGTTCTGTTTCTGCCACTCCCTGCTGTAATCCTGGCTTGTAATTGCCAGTTTTAGGCAGTGTTTACAAACGAAACACATGGCTGCTAACCAGAGTATGATAGGCTGAGAGAAGCTCAGTCTGTGACTCATACAGAGTATTTGGGGTGTGTGTGGTACAGAGACTGCACGTGCGCACAGTGGAACATAACTGGGGAATATACTGGGACACACTGCGGGAGAACAGCATAGCCTGAGAGGATGGCAAGGGAGCCCATGGCATACAGGTAAGTATAAATGCTTGTGCTTTTGTAATCCTAGGTACACTTTAAACTAGTCAGCATTGATCCCCTATGTTCATCTAAAAATGAGTTCCCCCATGACCTCCATCCCAGGATGATAAAACACAGGGATACCAAAGATGCCTGTAGATGCTGTGGGTAACCAAGTAAAATGGGTGGTCATTTAGGCTTAGTTTTTATGTTGATTTTCTTTTTTTAGGGCCTGAGCCCACTGATGCAGTTGTATCCGCTTCTGTCCGCTTTTTAGCATCTCTAACATTGACGTGTAACTGAAAAGTGGGCACAACCCCATCATTGGGCTCAGGCCCTTAGTGTATAGGCCCGCAGGTCCTCTCTATGTCTAACTTATGTTGAAAGGCACCTTTAATGTGATACCACTCTGTCTTATGCCTGGAATACACGGAGCGATGTGGCGGCTCGATTAGCTGCCGGATCAACTCCCGCTTCGCCCCCGCTCATCCCTGCGGCCGTCTGGATCGATTTCCGCTCGTCCCCGCGGGCGCTTCCTTATCTTTCGCTCGATTCCCCGCTATTGTCCGCCCACGGGTATCGAGCGGGGAATCGATCCGCGCGGTCATCGGACCTGTCGTATATTATCAATCGAGCCATCAGCGGCTCGATTGATAAGGAGCTATCACTCCATGTATTCCAGGCATTAGTCCCAGCAATGACCCCCCCCCCGCTCCCTACCACACACTTGTGGCCTGGACTGTTCTGCACATGTGCAGTACATTAAGACTGTAAATGCACTGCTGGTGGGATTGGGAGCGGGATTGAGGATGCCCACGGTCAGGAACGGCACATGCACAGTAGCCCACAACCCAGCTGGATGATGGACCTCACAGCAGCACAGTGTAAGGGAGTGGGACAGGGAGAACATCAAGGGTGCAGACAGACTACAGGGGACTGGAGGAAGCCCTAGGTACATAAAAATATTTTAGTCCCATTCATCTCAGGTTTTCTTTAAAGGATACCTAAAGTGACATGTGACATGATGAGATAGACATGTGTGTGTACAGTGCCTAGCACACAAATAACTATGCTGTGTTCCTTTTTTCCTTTCTGTGCCTGAAAGAGTTAAATATCAATTATGTAAGTGGCTGACTCAGTCCTGACTCAGACAGGAATTGACTACAGTGTGACCCTCACTGATAATAAATTCCCCTTTTTATACCTTACTTGCTCTCAGAAGTCCATACCCATGTCTATCTCATCATGTCACATGTCACTTTGGGTATCCTTTAAGTGGAAGCATCTATATGATATTTGGTACTTACAACACCAAACAAAAAAGACCTGCATTTTTTCCCCACTCACATATTTTTTTTTTCTTGATTAGGAATTTTTAGACCCCACATAACCTCCAGAAAAGATTCAGACAAGTATAAAACAAGGCCTGCGAAGAAGCTAGGTTCACACCATTGTGAAACGGTCATAAGGCCGTGTGCCCTCTGGCGCCCACAGCCTCCTCCTCCACCCCAGCAGGATTGAAACCATAAGTACACCTGTCTTTTATGTATCAAACATATTACAGCACTACTACAGCACTTTACTATGGCGATTGTACACTTGCTTTAAATTACAGTTTTAAATTAAATTAAAGCTACAGTGCCAGACTTCTTTCATCTGTTGTCATTCAAGTATAAAACGAGTCACCCTATTTGTTTACACACACACACACACACACACACACACACACACACACACACACACACACACACACACACACACACACACACACACACACACACACACACACACACACACACACACACACACACACACACACACACACACACTCTTACCTGGTGCCCCAACCCCTCATTACTAAGAGATAGGGAAATAAGTAGCAAGATCACACAAAAAAATCAACAGTATGAAAAAGATGATGCTTCCCAAATGTTAACATGGGCCCCTCAGTACTTTCTAGATAAAAGAATGCTGCATGGTACCTCCCAACTTTTTGAGATAAGATAAAGGGACACTTAAAGAGAACCTGTACTGAGTAAAAATATTTAAAATAAACACATTAGGTAACTTCAAATGAACATTACATAGTTACCTTGCCATCAGTTCCTCTCAGAAGCTTACCATTTTCTTCTGACAATATTCCCTTCCAGTTCTGACAATATTTTGTCAGATCTGAAATATATCAGTTGCTGTCAGTAAAATATCAGTTGCTGTCAGTTATAGCTGAGAGGAAAACTGATGTACCAGGTAATGTCCCTATGGCTCAAGTGGGCGATGTTACAGTTTAACTGTGTGCTGACCAGAAAGCTGTTATGGGTAATGGCCATTTTCAAAATGGAGGACGAAAAATTCCCTTGATCACAGTGAACAAACAGGACGCGGGACAGGAGAAAGACACTGAGGAGTAGACTACATGGAAGGTAAGTATGACTTGTGTATGCTTATTTTGACTTTCCATTTTCAGTTCAGGTTTTCTTTAAGCCACACCTCTAACCACGCCCCGGCACGCCCTTAGTCACGCATAACGTAAAACTTTCATAAGAATAAGATGTTTTATAATTCAAACCACACTGGTCCTTTCTATCCTGGTTCATTGTCTTTCATATTGACATTGAAACAAATAAAATAAACAAAACATTGAAAGGATGGGAATAAAGTTTAGTCAATTAAACACATTTTTTAGTAAAAAAAAAATTACATATGTTTACACAAATCTGTACATCAGTCCTGAAAGATTGACAAATGAGGAAGAAAGAGGGACAGAAGGACTTGGTTCCCAAAGAGGGACAGTTGGGAGCTATGGGTTAATAAAGAATGTGAAGCCACTATCGCCTGTACTTTGAATAACATACTTCTTCCAGAAGCACAAATTAAGGCTTCGCTGGCAGAGACAATATTGTTTTCACGCATGAAAGAAAAAAGCTAGAATCCAACATGAAGTTAAGCATGCAGCACAAAGATGTAGCAAAACCTATTATGGCTATGGGAACAAAGGCAGCTGACTGCTTGCAAAAGCTTTAAAACAACAGCAGGAAGCCAATTTTGTTCCATCTACAACTGACCAACCTGCACAAAAAAACACTATAAAATGGAGTTTCCTGAGACTGTTCTTACCAGTTATACGATTTATGACAGCAACCTCAAGAATGGACACAAATGCAAAGCTTTATTAAATCATATTAATAACAACGGAGCAATAGCATATGTGGTCAGTAGAAGAGCCAGGCACCTCTGTGTGACCACATATGCTATTGCTCCGTTATTATTGCCTGATGAAGCGAGATCAAACCTGCGAAACGCATTGCATATTTGGAGTTCATAAATAAAATATATTGACTGTATTTACTACAGTCGTTGTGTGTCTACTTGGAGGAGATAAGTCCACCACTACCTCCTCTATTTACCAAGAATTTGGTTTTTAAGCTCATTTAGCTTCCTTTTATCCTCTTGGCGCCTCTGTTCTCCTGCATACTATGAATATGATGTTTTTGTAATCCAGTGATAATTGGTAAGAGAAATTTAAAAGAGGAGGGAAACTTACAATTTACCCCCTTAAATACTCTTTCTTATAATTGGATTCACCTGTGTACTGTAGGTCAGCGGTCACTGAGCTTACAAAGCCAATTTGAATTCCAATAATTAGTTCTAAAGGTTTTGGAATCAGTAAAATGACAACAGTGCCCAAATGTATGCACCTGCCTAATTTTATTTAAACAATTATTACACACTTTCTGTAAATTCATTAAACTTCATTTCACTTCTCAAATATCACTGTGTGTGTCACCCATATGATATATTTATTTGTTATCGTAACAACCAATGGTTTATACAGGAAAATGATGACGATTAACAACGTTGCCCAAACCTTGGCATCCCACTGTATTAACCCTTTCCAATCCTTTTTCACCCACATTTCCCTAGCAGGTAACTTCTTCCAGGTTGCTGGGCAGGACGTGGGTGGTTGGGGTAAAGGATCAGCGGCAGGGTCTGGAGGCCCTGTATCTTCTCGCTCCTCACCTCGAGGTGACCCAGCGTCAGTAGCAGGGGGCATGGCCAGCGCTTTGTCCGACACTTTGATCCACATAGAGGGACCAGATCTGGCAGGGACTGCTCTTTATTATTGTTCCATATTATCCTGATTTACTTCCTAGTGATCGCACCACATGCTGACTCACCCATTTGTGACAACTGCATATATGCCGACCATGTCCTCACTACAGTTATTTCTTTGAATTGATCTTAAATAAACTTTTTTTACATTGCTACTTGTGGGTGGAGTATATTTGGTGCTATATGGATATATTTTTTATGAATTTTGGACACAATATACAGTACATGGACAACCTCAACAATTCATGACTGATTAGCAAACATTGGATACTCTTCCCTTTTGGTTTGACAGAAAATATTAAAAAATTAGCCTACTGTAACGATTGTGGAATCGTCTCCGTGGTCAGCGCACCAGACGTGCGCTGACACGGCGGATTTCCTCCACAAGCGTATAAATTTGCAGGAACCCAGCAGTAGGTGCAATGCACCTGCAGAGGGAAATTCCTGACGGCAGGTGGAGCTGTGGAGTGCAGAGGAACAGCTCCTTTGCTCTACCACACACGCCAGACAGGAATTGTACGAAGGGAAGAACTGTAATCGCAAAAGAAGCGATTGAGAGTGAGCACAGAGACAGATTGTGTGTGCGTGCATAAAACTAGTCGCCAACCCGCGACTGTGCATACACCACAGCAGATACGAAGCAGGAACGCGATCGCGAGAGGTGCGATCGCCAAGCGTGACACAAGGCTACAGCAAGGCGGAGCACGAGAGTAGCAAAGGCACAGCAAATCATACAATGAGGAAATATGGAAAATAACAAACGCTAGCTAACCGCGAACACCGCACTCATTCGCAACAGTGCACGCGGGTACGCGCGATCTCCACGTGATAAGCACAATAGAGATAAGCACGCCTAACTAACCATCGACAGACAAACATGAAACAGAGGACGCGAACGCTTGCTTAACGGTTACCTCACCGAGCCTCCAGCAAGCGTCCGTAGCAGAAAAGACAGACACACAAAAACAGGGACAAGCGAGAGATAGGATCCACAGCACTAGCAAAAAGTGGCTAGCGCGATCCAGGTACAGAGTAGCAGAACAGAAGGATCCCCAGCGCTAGCGAAAGTGGCTAGCGCGATCCCAGAAGACAGAACAGAAGGATCCCCAGCGCTAGCGAAAAGTGGCTAGCGCGATCCCAGGAGGCAGAACAGAAGGATTCCCAGCGCTAGCGAAAAGTGGCTAGCGCGATCCCAGGAGACAGAACAGAAGGATCCCCAGCGCTAGCGAAAAGTAGCTAGCGCGATCCCAGAAGACAGAACAGAAGGATCCTCAGCGCTAGCGAAAAGTAGCTAGCGCGATCCCAGGAGACAGAACAGAAGAGATAGCTGGTAGCAACCGCTGCACCAGCTATACTCCAAGAACAGAGATCAGAACCATTTCCTGTCGACCACCGTTGGGACAGGACAATGGCAACAGGCAAGACAAGACAGAACAGGCAATACAGATAATACAACCTGACTGGGCTAGAAGGGGAGCCTAAAGCAACCCCCAGGAATTAACTATACTAGATAGCAATGGCTGACACTCCAGCAGTGTCCATCAGGAACAGACCATGGAAAGGAAATGACCAGCAAAGCCTTCTGGGAAACATAAAGCACTTATAGTGCCAGTCATCAAAGAAGGCAGGTAGGGGATTTGCATAACGAATGTCTGCAAATTCCCCAGCAAGAGAACAGACCAGAACTTGCAATGGAAAGACAGGTCTCTGTTCCAGAGTCCTGCAGCATGCAAACCTAAACAATGGTCAAAAGGCTGCCTGTCTGTGCAGGCAGCTGAGCGGATTCTCACAGGATCCTTCTGTTCTGTCTTCTGGGATCGCGCTAGCCACTTTTCGCTAGTGCTGTGGATCCTTCTGTTCTGCTACTCTGTACCTGGATCGCACTCGCTTCTCGCTAGTGCTGTGGATCCTATCTCTCGCTTGTCCCTGTTTTCGTGTGTCTGTCTTGTCTGCTTTGGACGCTTGCTGGAGGCTCGGTGAGGTAACCGTTAAGCAAGCGTTCGCGTCCTCTGTTTCATGTTTGTCTGTCGAAGGTTAGTTAGGCGTGCTTGTCTCTATTGTGCTTATCACGTGGAGACCGCGCGTAACGCGTGCACTGTTGCGAATGAGTGCGGTGTTCGCGGTTATCTAGCGTTTGTTATTTTCCATATTTCCTCATTGTATGATTTGCTGTGCCTTTGCTACTCTCGAGCTCCGCCTTGCTGTAGCCTTGTGTCACACTTGGCAATCGCACCTCTCGCTATCGCGTTCCTGCTTCGTATCTGCTGTGGTACAATTCCTGTCTGGCACTTGTGGAGGTACAGAGGATTGGTTCCTCTGCACTCCCCAGCACCATCTGCCGACAGGAATTTCCCTCTACAGGTGCGTAGCACCTTTTGCTGGGTGCCTGCAAATATACGCTTGTGGAGGATTTCCGCCGTGTCAGCGCACGCGTTGTGCGCTGATCACGGAGAAAGTTCCACAATCGTTACAGATCCCCAGCGCTAGCGAAAAGTGGCTAGCGCGATCCCAGGAGACAGAACAGAAGGATCCCCAGCGCTAGCGAAAAGTGGCTAGCGCGATCCCAGGAGACAGAACAGAAGAGATAGCTGGTAGCAACCGCTGCACCAGCTATACTCCAAGAACAGAGATCAGAACCATTTCCTGTTGACCACCGCTGGGACAGGACAACAGCAAAAGAACAAACAAACAGATAAACAATCCTCACTGCACTAGGGAAATCTGCCTAGCACAGCTTCCAGGAATTACTCTAAGATAACTTCAACAAGAAGTAGCATGGCTGACACTCTCTAGGAGTGTGTACTACAAACCCTGAAGGAATGACCAGCCAAGGACTGTGGGTAATCCCAACCTTTATACTGCCAGTCATCACAGGAGGCAGGTAGGGGATTTGCATAACGAATGTATGCAAATTCCTCAGCAGCAAGCTGCAGAACTGACAAAATGTCTCTCTTAAAGAGACCTGCAGAATGCAGACGTGAACAGTGATCAAAACGCTGCCTGTCTGCACAGGCAGCTGAGCAGATTCTCACACCTACCACTGAAAATGCCCAGGCAACGCCTATACTGTAAGAATTACTCCAGATAGTTTACTGAGAAAATAAGGAAATAATTTATTAAAATTAAATGACAAGGTAAACAAAACCCTCAAATTAACCTCTTCTATACTGATGTAGTTGGAATCTACACCCTGCTAGTGGCTTTGCGGCTCCAACAGAAGCCAACAAGATGGCGCTGAGTCAGCAGCCACGGCCACAGGGCTCCGGCACCTAACTTCTCTTTTCTCCCCTTAATTGCCGGTATGCCTTGCCAAAACCATCTGTGGGGTCTGCAATCAGCCCCGCTCTCCAGCGGGCGAATGACCGGAGGTCGGGCTCCCCCCGGCACCCCGCATTCGATTGGTGCTCGGCAGCTCTCCACAAGTCCGCTCAGCTGATCCTAGCCACGTGACATGGGTATCCGGCTCCAGCAGCAGCTTCTTCTCAGGGCGGGCCAGCACGATCAGCCACAACACCGGCGGTCCGGCGTAAAGAGAACCCCGTCCTCAGTGCTCATGCTGTGGCTCTGGCACAAAGAGGGATCCAACACACACCACCTCTGTTCCTGCCTCGCCAGCCTGGACAAACTGTGTCCCTTCACCGCTGCCTCCCGACACTCTTTCCACTGCCACACCAGGATGCCACAGCAGGATCAATGCAGCCCCAGCCCACACATGGAGGGTCCCAGCGCAGCACAGAGCAATGCAGGACTGCACTCAAAAGAGCCACCATCACAGCATCAGGTCAGACTCTGCCATATAGGCTCAGGCCTGTACCACAGCCCAGCAGCCACCGCATGGCATCCAAGCACTTTTTTCAACCACGTGCGGAAGATGGTCACAACTAGGCCAGCCTAAATGCTGCAGCTCTCCCACCTCCTATGATGCCAATTCCTTCTGATGGCAACCCTGTGCACCGCTAGTATCCACAGTAGCTATGGAGCAAAATCGACCAGACCAGCCAAAGAGGACTCCTAAATGGCCAGGTCATGCCGCAATCCTTAAGGGACTCTTGTATGTGTACTGTATCTACTGTATGTATCTAATGTATATCTGCTGTAACTACTCTCTATCTCTCTCCTATCGCTCCTTCTTTTTTCTCAGTCTCTCTCACTACCTGCATTTTTCCAAGACATGTGGTGGGGTGTCTGTTATTGCTGCAGAGCAGTTGAGCGCCGCACAGAGCGTAGCAGGCAGCTCTGCTCGACATAGTACTCAGACAAACCCATCTAGCTGAATGTTTTGTGTATTGTGCAACGTGTAATATAATGAGACGACTGCTTGTATATCTCTCTTGTATATCTCTGAAACTACTTTGTGTATTTCTATGATTTTGCTGTTACCATCACCGACCCTGTATGTGCCAAAAATAATTCCGGGTACAACCCCCGTTGTACTTGGCGAAATAAATGATTCTGATTCTGATTCTGAACAGAACATAGATTGTAACTAATCACTGGCGTGTAGTGGTGCTCATCACAAGCTCGTGATCACAAGTAACTCGTGATCACAAGCCGTTTTTTTGTGATCACGACGAGGTCGTAATCGGCATTAGTGATCGTCTCTCCATCATGAATGCCGATCACGAATGCACTCATGATTGCACTCATTACCCAACTCGTGATCACGATTTACTCGGGATCACTAGTCGGTATTCGTGATTAAAAACCTGCCAATTTTAGCGGTTAATAGCAAAGCCCCCTTACATGCTTTAAACACCAAATTTGCCAGATATGTTAAGAAGAACAGTGGGAACAAGAGGATTTTTTTTTTCAAAAAAACCTTATAGTTTTTGAGAAAATCGTTTTTAACGTTTCAAAGGAAAAAAGTATAAATTTAAATGCGGTAAATACATTAACTGTCATTTACCGTATTTAAATGTATACTTTTTCCTTTGAAACTTTAAATTTGATTCTCTCAAAAACTATAAGGTCTTTTTGAATTTTTTGTTTTCTCTTGTTCCCACGGTTCTTCTTAACATATCCTGCAAATTTGGTGTTTCTAGCATGTAAGAGGGCTTTGCTATTAACCGTTAAAGTCAGCGGGTTTTTAATCACGAATACCGACTTGTGATTCGTGGTTACATGCGGTTATTTGACTCAAAACCGCACTCGAGTCGGATTTCCCTTTCTACTTGTGATCGTGATCACGAGTCAATTCGTAAGTGAGCGGAGTCGAATTCGTGATTGGGGGTATCCGAGCACCACTGCTGCCGTGCACTCACTCCGTTTGCGCCGCTGTTGTCGCTGCACCCACTCGATGTGCTGTTTCAGGGACAGCAGGGCTTCTGCCTCTTGGTCAGGAGCCAATTTTTATTGGTTATTGATTTTAGCTGGATGCCAGCAACAAAGCAAGAAAAATGCAGAAAGAACACAGCATACAGGAATCACATGTAAAATTGCATCAAAATTGGAATCACATGTAGTGTAAAAGAGCCCTAAAACGGGTGTAATGTCTTTAGAATGCAAATTTACACTTCATTGACGCTAACTGATAACATAGCTGGATTCTTGTATTTTAAACTAAGTGATTACCGACAGGGGCGTAGCTAGAAATGATGGGGCCCCATAGTAAAATTTCTGTTGGGGCCCCCCCAATCCCTCTGACGACATTGCAGGGCCAGCACTGTGCAGAACGTGTCCCTAGGCTGAAGGCTAGCAAGGTGTTCTGTTGCTACTGGGCAGCACGATGGTGCAGTGGTTAACACTCTCGTTGCTATGTCAACATCTGAGTTTGCATGCTCTCCCTGTGTCTGTGTGGGTTTCATCCGGGCACTCCGGTTGCCTCCAACATCCCAAAAACATACAGATAGATTAATTGGCTTCCCCCTAAATTGGCCCTAGACTATGATACATACACTACATGATACATACATAGACATGGGACTATGGTAGGGACTAGATTGTGAGTCCCTTTGAGGAACAGTTAGTGACAAGGCAATATATTCTGTACAGCACTGCAGAAAATGTTGGCGCTATATAAATAATAATAATAATAGTAATGTGGGGACGGAAAGGCAGATGGATCAGCACAAAAGTGCCATTACACAGGGGAGGGCAAGGTGAGTAGGGAGAATAGTGCACTGAGGCTGAGCTGAGTTGTTCCACAAAGCTGATGGCTTGTCCTTTCACTTTGGGGGCTGCTGTATACAAGCTGCATTCATTATTGCCAGTCATTATTGCCCAAGCTTTATCTAGCATGCTTATACAGCTATATGGCATAGAGAGAGCTATGGGGCATGGAGAGAGTTAACAGTAATCATTACAGTGCACACTGTCCCCCACAAACATGTCACTTTTTCCTGATACAGATAACCGCTGTCTCGGCCATTGCAGCAGAGCTGGACAGCATGGTGAGGAGAGAGTCCGGAGGAGGGACTGTCAGACACCAGAAGAGATGAGGAAGATACTTTCCTTGTTGCAGCTCACGTTATTACAGCATCCTGTGCCTGCACTGCACTATATGGCAGAGGCACAGGAGCTGCATACATTAACCGAGACGCAGCTGCTACTACGTGAAAAGAATAAGTGGCTAGGGGGGGCCTGTGCACGGATGTTGTGCTTTTATATTTTATAATTTTATTAAAAAAAAAGAAAGTGCTCTGCTGCTGGGAGGGGCCCCCTAGTGGCAGAGGGCCCCATAGCAATTGTTATCTCTGCTATAGTGATTCCTACGCCACTGATTACTGAGCAAATGAAGGGTAGAAAGTTATTTGCTTGTTCCCGGGGCATGACAGAAATTGTTCTGCATTGTTTACACTTCTTAGTACAGCCCATGTTAAACTGATAATTCTGGTAGGCCATGGTTTTTTATTAGGGCCTGAGCCCACTAACTCAGTTGTGCGCAGTTGTGTCCGCTTTTCAGCAACACATCAATATTACAGATAATGAATAGCGGACACAACTGCGCACAACTGCATTAGTGGGCTCCGGCCCTTAATGAGCTTTGAGTATTAATCTTTCCAGTAGCTTAGAAATCAGCCATATGATTTTAGCTTTAAATTGTATACTGTTTAATGTGTACCCGAGGTGACAAGTGACATGATGAGATAAAGATGTGTATGTACAGTGCAAAACATTAAAAACCAGGCTGTTTTACTTGTTTTATTTATTTATTTTTGCTGCCTGAAAAAGTTCATTTTTTGACATGGAAGTGACAGCTTCTGTCTTGCGGTACCTTGTCGGGAATATAGCAAACATCACTGATAAGCAAATTACAACCATAAAAGTTTCCCTGACAGAATACAACTTCTGAGAGCAGGGGGAGATAGAAAAAAATACATATATCCAAGCACATCGCCTCTAGTTAGGACATTAAATAAGTTATTAAGGAAAGGGAGGTGCTGAAGGGGGTGTGGCTAGAAAAATGCATTCTTCTGTGAAATAAAACCCCGGCTTTTAACTTAGCTGTAGGGATAACAGTTGTGCCTGGATGAGTGAATCTGTGAATGTATTTGTTTGAACATTTGCATGCGAGAGTGCGTGGAGATAGAAAAAAGGTTGATAGTTCAGGTATTATCATTAGGGACACTTAATAGGCTGCCACTGAGAAGAGACAACATTCATTCTACTTGTAAATGTTTAAAATATATATAAAAAGAAAAAAAATACAAGGGATATCTACTGTAAAAAAAAATAAAACATTTTTAGGAGTAGAAGGATAAATACAATTGTTTATCTCATTCTTGTTTATTGTCACCCCGGGTTCACTTTAATGCTTTAGACTGAAAATCAAATTTGAGTTTCATCTGACTTTAATAAAGGGAGCTTTTAACAAGGTTTAGTGTAGTGTTTTTAACAAAAAGAGGCAATACTTAGTATAAGTATAGCATACCTAATAAATGGAGACCGTACCCAATACTAGTAAAGCAAACCTAATGGACCTAATAAACCTATTAATGAACCTGGCAATGCATTCCCTAACAAAGGTAAGGCCTACCTAATATAAGTATTTGCAGTACTCAGTGTGTGTTATTTTTTCTGGATAAACATTTTTTTTTTCCATCGATAGTGTTGATTTTTGCATTTTTATTCTACAAAAAAGTAATGGTAAAATACATGATTTTTTTTCAGTTTAAAACCTTTTTTTACTGAGTCTTAAAATTACACATTTCACTCTTTGTGGTGACTAAAGAAACACCACACTGTTGTCTTCTGGCCGACTCGTTAGCTGTACTTATAGCCGCCATTAACCCCATGGTGTGCATTTGTGTTTTAGGAAAGCAGTTTTCTGCAATTTTACAATAGTTAACATAATCTGTAGAATCTGAGAAAACCCTTAACTAAATACATCTTGAAAAGGACACCTATTGGGCTATCTTCATTTGCAAGCTCAAAAACCTTTCACCTCCTGGACGTTTTTTCCATTTTCTCAAACTCTAAAACCATATCAAAAATTACAACAGGTGCATGTATCATAAAACAACCCTAAAAACAAGTACAAAAACAACAAAATACTGATATTTTTTTAATACTAGTAATTTTAAAAATGTGGCAGAGAAAAGCATTAATTAGGGTTCACTCAGTGAGTTCTGTATACAGATAGACAAAGAGCTCAATCATCACACATGTTCACGGTGAACAACAGCCGTTTGCCAGTTCGCATTGAAAGTGACCAGTTCTACACATTTGCGTCTGCACCATAGTTATCCATGGAGCCATTTTTTGACCCTTCACTCTGCAGTCAGGTAGCGGAGGATGGCATTACTGATCTCTTTTGTGTCTGCAAGCTTGGGTGGCTCAATGGTCGTGTAACTAGTTAGCTTAGGGGAGTCTTGGTCTTTATCGGACATTTAGTGCAGCTGGAGGTACATGACAGACAAGCAAAGTCACCTAGCACACAGTAGCCAGTCAACTGGCATTTACACATAACAAAAAGCCTCTGCGTAAAATACATATTTTTTTGCAGAACTTTTTGCCGCTGATCCCCTGCTGCCATGCCACTGTCTGGGTTTGGGTACACTTTGTATACTTTTTTTTAAGAAATTGTGGCTGCAGACATGTCCTGAAGGTTTCAGAATTTCGCCCTGCCTTTTACGTTAATGTGGCTCGCTGGTTCACACTCACTCCACAAATGTTTTTGCTGACATTTGTGGACCCGTTCGCGAACACAAGATCTTGATGTTCCATTTGTGGACCCGTTAAAAATTCTTGATGTTCCATTTGCTGACCCGTCCGTGAACACAGGATCTTGATGTTCCATTTGCTGACCCGTTCGTGAACACAAGATCTTGATGTTCTATTTGTGGACCCGTTACCAAATCTTGATGTTCCATTTGCTGACCCGTTCGTGAACATAAGATCTTGATGTTCCATTTGCTGACCCGTTCGTGAACACAGGATCTTGATGTTCACAAATCTTGATGTTCGGCTATGCATAGTTATGGACATTTTGGGGACTTAGGTCCCAGTCTTGTGAATAAGATCGTACACTGCATTCATTCATTTTGCAGGCACCAATAGCAAACTGATAGTTTGCCACCCTTTAGGTGCTGTTGGTCATCTGGAAGGTTCTACACAACTTGGTGCCAACATGTTTATGAGGCTGGGAGCCTTCCTGTATATACATTTTGGGCTTTCTGGGACAGATTTCCCGAGTAGCTATTAAACATTTCCTGCAGTTGTTTGTATTGTGCATTGAAGCCTGTCACAAATGCAATTTAGCAACTTTAAAGGGGCACTACAGCGAAAAACTGTAAACTTTAAAATATGTGCAAACATCTACAAATAAGAAGTACATTTTTTTCCAGAGTAAAATGAGCCATACATTACTTTTCTCCTATGTTGCTGTCACTTACAGTAGGTAGTAGAAATCTGACAGAAGCGACAAGTTTTGGACTAGTCCATCCCTTTATAGGGGATTCTCGGGGATTTATTTATTTTCAAAAGCACTTAGTGAATGGCAGTTGCTCTGTCCAACTGCCAAAAAACTGTGTAGGGAGCAGGGAAGCTGGCCAGCATCATTGTTTAAATCCTTTTTAGAGAATATCTTAATAAAGAATAAAAGCCTTGCTGAGAATACCCTATGAAGAGATGGAGTAGTCCAAAACCTGTCACTTCTGTCAGATTTCTACTGCCTACTGTAAGTGACAGCATTATAGGAGAAAAGTAATTTATGGCTCATTTTACTCTGGAAGAAATGTATTTCTTATTTGTATATGTTTGCACATATTTTAAATTTTACAGTTTTTCACTTTTCCGCTATAGTGCCCCTTTAACTGGACAGTACTGGATGTGTAGTGCAGCCTTCTAAATATAAGAACTTTCAATACCAACTTTGGAGGAAGCGAACCAGCACTATTTGTTATAGAGTGTTACTATTTTGAACAGTGCAGTATATTATGCAGCACTAACTTTTTAAAACACAAGGGGCCATATGCAATTCACTTTTTCACCAAGTTTTCTCCTAGGAGATATTTTTTAATTTTCAATTTAAAATACCTTTCCAGCACTTTTCAACTAAAAAAGTACCAAAAAGTAAGTGAAAAGGGACTAATAAAATTATTTTGAGCATTTTCTTGCTTTCTGGTGGCTTAAAATGCATTTTATTGACAAGTTTAAAAATGTCAACTTGGAGAAAACTAAGGAGGAAAAGTGAATTGCATATGGGCCAAGGTGTGTGTGTGTGGTGTGTGGTGTGTGGTGTGTGGTGTGTGGTGTGTGGTGTGGTGTGTATAGTATTTATATGCGTGTAGCTCCTACTTGCCTTGTGTCCTAGATAATGGTTGATCCAATTGCAGTTGCTACTGCCATTTCCTCAGCATCTGTCACAGATACAAAGATCTGCCCTCCCCTCTCTCCCTCCTAGAGGCTAATAACCAGCAGTGTGACAGACTCATTTGAGCAAGAGTGCTGGAGGAAGGAAGAGACTGGAGGGATATACAGGAAGATAGGGAGAGAGGGTGAAACAGAAGCAAGCAAGATGTGGTAAGATAACTAGTCTGGTCAAGTGCCACCATTAAGAATTATGTATCATCCACATTCTGCAATCAGTTGTTTTCTGTCTCATGATATGAATGCTGTGTGCTGCAATTGAGAAATGCTTTGTACTAGCTGCTCTGTTGTACATTTATCGGACTGAGGATGTGCTGCTGTAGTGCTAACTACAGTGTACCCTTTGCATATTAGTAATGTACACTTGCTTATTAGTATATACATTTCACCAGGCTATAGCCACCGAATAAGGCATACTAACTCAAAGGATCACAACAGCGAAAAAAATAAGCAGTTAATATTTGACTGAACCTACAGATTTTGGACTAATCCGTCTCCTCATGGGGGATTCTTAGGGTTTTGTTTGTATTCAAAAGCATTCATTGAACAGCAGTTGCTCAGTCCAACTGCAGCAGTGGGGTTTCACCCCAATATCAGCCACACAGATGCCCCTGATGATCTATTCCAGAAAAGGTAAACATTTCTCATGTGAAAGGGGTATCAGCCACTGATTGGGATGAAGTTTAATACTTGGTTAAAGGAATCATCAGGTTGTAAGGCCCCCTCCCCGATATACTTATCAGTGGCTTCCTCCAGCTCGTTCCCAGCAACATGTCCCACAACGCAGCTCCGCTCGCAGCCTGGTACCCCCGCCGGTACTGAGGCCGATGTCAGGGTCGGCCTCGTACTGCGCCGGCGCAAGCGGCGCTGTCAATCACCGCCACATTATCCGCGCTGTACTGCGCAGGCTTGTTTTCTTGTGTGTCATTCAGATACTATTAGAGCCAAGCGGATCAGCATGACTGTCAGGCAACTGTATTGATAAAGGAATCAAATATGGCAGCCTCCATATCATCTTACTTTGGGTTCCCTTTAAGTCAAAATTGACCCGGCTCTCAAGCTGCTAACCAAATAGTCTGGTATTGCTGGCTGATTTGTTCAAGTATAACCATGGTTACCTGCTTGACAAAGGGGGCTGTGTGGTTCATGTCCTCCTTCACTATAGTGGCTGCAACAAGAGGCAAAGCAAAAAACATAATGTCTCTGTCAAAATTTAGCTTTAAATATAGCACATTTGCCAAGTTCTTTACTCCCCTTACCACCACCCCCCCTTCCTCCTCGCCAATACCTCGTTTAGCCCTTAAAAGAACAGAAATAAGGGGGGGGGGCAGGAGCAACAGCTCTATTGCACATCTTCATGCACATACAAATAATTAAAGAGGGCTGTGAGTGAACTCAAGTAGGGAAGGAAGATAAAAACCTTTATGAACCAGAAATTAGGAAGGCCAGCAATCATGAGCGTGAGGACTGGATCTGCAGGATGCTGAGAGTCCAGTGATGAGTCATGAGAAGTAACTAACACTAGTTGGTACAACAGACTACTGATTCCAGGTAGGTGAACAGAGGCGCCAGAAGGATAAAAGTACATAAAATTTTTAAAAAATTGCTGGGAGGAAGCGGTGGACTCGCCTCCATTAAAGCAGACACCAAGGACTGTAAATATATAGATATACACATTTATTGAAAATACCCCAAAGATGCAACGTGTTTCGCTGGCACAGCCCACTTCTTCAGGCAATAAGCAGGGGATAAACAACAGCAATTCAGTTATAGCAAGCAGAGCACTGACAGAGGATCCTCCGTTCTATGTCAAGTAGTCATTATAAGATCCTAGCTGTACCTGTACCATCATCTACCTAATTATGTTTTTGGGGGACATGCTGATAAATTATGATGATGGATGCACACACACTCTGGCTGTTTATACAGCAAATAGGGCATTTCTGTTTTCATTGAAGGAGAGGGGCTCATCCAAAGTTTTGGTGGGTAGGTCCACTGTCTTTGAAATATGCTTCTGCTAGGCTCACGTACATTTGGCTCCACCCATGACCACATTGCCTGGCCACGCCCATTGTTTACCATGACGCTCCTTACTGGTGCCCACAGGTGTCCCCGATCTGTGACTGTTAGGAATCCGGCTCTGTGTGGTTGCACCTGCTGGTGGCACTTGGTTTCGGGACTGTGCTAACATCTATCACCAGCAGGTGGCATTGTGCAGCATGTCATGGACATTTCTTTGCCTGCAGTTTCCTGGTTCACATGCTGGTGGCTCTCTGCATCTGGACAGTAGTAATTCTATCATTCACCAGCAGGTGGCCCTCATGCTATCTATCCTGGACAATTATGCATCATCTGATGGGATTTGCATTTAAGGACTCCACCCGCCTCAGAACCTTGCCAGAACCTCAGTTCAGCTTGGCTGTCCTGATCGCTGTGTTCTGTGCTCCCTGCTCTGAGAAGCTCTGCTCTGATCTCCTGGTTTATGTTCTTTGATTACTCTGACTCTGATTTGCCTTGCCCTTGTCTGCTGTTCCGCCTGGTCTGTAAATATTTCTGTATATTGTTGTATAGTTAGTTAGTTAGGATTGCTGTGTTTATGTGGGTTGCACTGTGGGATTTACCATTTGCTAATTTGTATATAATTGCACTGATTGACAATAAAACTGTTTATTTCACATTCATTGGTTTCCGTCTCAGTTCTGCTGCACATTGTGATCTATCAAGTCTGCTGCTAAGAGCAGCCGTAACAGTAGGTTCTGGCCACACACTGATCACAGCAGCAAGCCTGAGTTTTGGAAATGTATCCCAATCAGGTGCAATATTATGCATTGCTAGCAAAGGAAAATGAGTTTTCCTGCAGGAAGTTTTTCTCTGATCATCCCAGAGAATCTTTGCTTGCTTTAGTTGATCTGGTGCATGGCTTTGTAGCCCAAGGAATATTTTGTAGTCAGGAAGTAGAATCTTTAATTAAAATATGGGTAGATTTAGCACTGTCCAATTTGCCTTCAGATGATTTCTCGGCACCCCTACAGCCAGTCCAAATCCAATCATTATTGTATTTATTAGAAGAGGATCCAGTATATTTTGAGGAACAATATTTGGGGAAAGGTAATGAAGCAATGTTGGAGTGTATAGAATCTGCATATTCTCTTGTTTGTCAGGGTTTGTGTATCTATGAAGATGCTCTTACTTTAATCTCTGTCTGGCAAAAACTGCTTTCTGCCTCTTCCACTCCTCAGTCTACTTCCTTACCTTCCTTTTCTGCTGATCAGAGCTTGCAGCACACAGCCTCAGTAAGCCCAGAAAATAATTTGGTCTCTTATACAGCAGGCCCCACAGTTGCTAAAAGAAAGGGGAGATCAAAGCATAAAAGAAAATATGTTCCCACTGCCTCCATTCAGCATGTACTGCCTATTGAACCTGGGTCTGCAACACCTGCAGCATTTGATCTGTCTCCATCCCTGACTATACAATCAGTTGCTCATTTTCCAGTACAGCCTGCAGACTCTTGCCTCCAGATGCCAGCAGACTCTTGCCTCCAGATGCCAGCAGACTCTTGCCTCCAGATGCCAGCAGACTCTTGCCTCCAGATGCCAGCAGACTCTCGCCTCCAGATGCCAGCAGACTCTCGCCTCCAGATGCCAGCAGACTCTCGCCTCCAGATGCCAGCAGACTCTTGCCTCCAGATGCCTGCAGACTCTTGCCTCCAGATGCCAGCAGACTCTTGCCTCCAGATGCCAGCAGACTCTTGCCTCCAGATGCCTGCAGACTCTTGCCTCCAGATGCCTGCAGACTCTTGCCTCCAGATGCCTGCAGACTCTTGCCTCCAGATGCCTGCAGACTCTTGCCTCCAGATGCCTGCAGACTCTTGCCTCCAGATGCCTGCAGACTCTTGCCTCCAGATGCCTGCAGACTCTTGCCTCCAGATGCCTGCAGACTCTTGCCTCCAGATGCCTGCAGACTCTTGCCTCCAGATGCCTGCAGACTCTTGCCTCCAGATGCCTGCAGACTCTTGCCTCCAGATGCCTGCAGACTCTTGCCTCCAGATGCCTGCAGACTCTTGCCTCCAGATGCCTGCAGACTCTTGCCTCCAGATGCCTGCAGACACTTGCATGCAGCCTACAGAGACTTTGTTTCAGCCTGCAGAACATTGTACTCATCTTGCAGAAAATTGTATCCAGCCTGCAGACGCTTGCATCCAGCCCGCAGACGCTTGCATCCAGCCCGCACAGGCCCTGCTCCAGCCCGCACAGGCCCTGCTCCAGCCCGCACAGGCCCTGCTCCAGCCCGCACAGGCCCTGCTCCAGCCCGCACAGGCCCTGCTCCAGCCCGCACAGGCCCTGCTCCAGCCCGCACAGGAAGGTGCTCAGCCAACGGCCCAGCCAGGTGCTCAGCCAACGGCCCAGCCAGGTGCTCAGCCAACGGCCCAGCCAGGTGCTCCACCAGCTGTCAACCAGTCTAATGCCCTCCCAACTGCCTACCAGTCTGTTGCCATGCCTGTTGCCAACCAGTCTGTTGCCATGCCTGTTGCCATGCCTGTTGCCAACCAGTCTGTTGCTATGCCTGCTGCCAACCTGTCTGTTGCCCTGCCTGCTGCCAACCGGTCTGTTGCCCTGCCACAAGAGACTTCTGCTTATGCTGCCCAGCCTCAAGAGACCTCTGCTTATGCTGCCCAGCCTCAAGAGACTTCTGCTTATGCTGCCCAGCCTCAAGAGACTTCTGCTTATGCTGCCCAGCCTCAAGAGACTTCTGCTGCCCAGCCACAAGAGACTTCTGCTGCCCAGCCACAAGAGACTTCTGCTGCCCAGCCACAAGAGACTTCTGCTGCCCAGCCACAAGAGACTTCTGCTGCCCAGACACAAGAGACTTCTGCTGCCCAGCCACAAGAGACTTCTGCTGCCCAGCCACAAGAGACTTCTGCTGCCCAGCCACAAGAGACTTCTGCTGCCCAGCCACAAGAGACTTCTGCTGCCCAGCCACAAGAGACTTCTGCTGCCCAGCCACAAGAGACTTCTGCTTATGCTGCCCAGCCTCAAGAGACTTCTGCTTATGCTGCCCAGCCTCAAGAGACTTCTGCTTATGCTGCCCAGCCTCAAGAGACTTCTGCTGCCCAGCCACAAGAGACTTCTGCTGCCCAGCCACAAGAGACTTCTGCTGCCCAGCCACAAGAGACTTCTGCTGCCCAGCCACAAGAGACTTCTGCTGCCCAGCCACAAGAGACTTCTGCTGCCCAGCCACAAGAGACTTCTGCTGCCCAGCCACAAGAGACTTCTGCTGCCCAGCCACAAGAGACTTCTGCTGCCCAGCCACAAGAGACTTCTGCTGCCCAGCCACAAGAGACTTCTGCTGCCCAGACACAAGAGACTTCTGCTGCCCAGCCACAAGAGACTTCTGCTGCCCAGCCACAAGAGACTTCTGCTGCCCAGCCACAAGAGTCTTCTGCTGCCCAGCCACAAGAGTCTTCTGCTGCCCAGCCACAAGAGTCTTCTGCTGCCCAGCCACAAGAGACTTTTGTTTCTGCTGCCCAGCCACTAAGGACTTCTGCTGCTGCTGTCCAGCAATTACAGTCTTCCGCTGCTGTTCCTCTGGGTGGTTCCCAGCCTGCTCCTATTCCTGATGGCATCCAGTCTGCTCCTCCTCCTGAAGGGATCCTGCCTGCTGCCCAGCCTGAGGTGATCCTGCCTGCCGCCCAGCCTGAGGTGATCCTGCCTGCCGCCCAGCCTGAGGTGATCCTGCCTGCCGCCCAGCCTGAGGTGATCCTGCCTGCCGCCCAGCCTGAGGTGATCCTGCCTGCCGCCCAGCCTGAGGTGATCCTGCCTGCCGCCCAGCCTGAGGTGATCCTGCCTGCCGCCCAGCCTGAGGTGATCCTGCCTGCCGCCCAGCCTGAGGCGATCCTGCCTGCCCAGCCTGAGGCAATCCTGCCTGCCGCCCAGCCTGAGGCAATCCTGCCTGCCGCCCAGCCTGAGGTAATCCTGCCTGCCGCCCAGCCTGAGGTGATCCGGCCTGCCGCCCAGCCTGGGGTGATCCGGTCTGCTGCCCAGACTGAGGGGATCCAGTTCACTGCTGCCCAGACTGAGGGGATCCAGTTCACTGCCTGGCCTGATGTTCCACCTGTTAGCCTTTTGTCTGTGGTCCTGCCTGACATTTTCCATCCGTCTTCTATTAAGACTTTTCAGTTTCCTGTCATCCAGTTTTCAAATACTCCTGTCACCCAGCCGGATCCGGTAATATTTATTTTTGAATTATTTCCCTCCCTGCCCACCCAGTCTTGGCATTTGCTGCTTATTTTATTTCCTGCTGTTTTTCGTGATTCTGGCGGAGGATTTGTAAGAACATTGTGGAGCGTCCTGAGGCCGCTCCTAAAGGGGGGGGTTATGTTAGGAATCCGGCTCTATGTGGTTGCACCTGCTGGTGGCACTTGGTTTCGGGACTGTGCTAACATCTATCACCAGCAGGTGGCATTGTGCAGCATGTCATGGACATTTCTTTGCCTGCAGTTTCCTGGTTCACCTGCTGGTGGCTCTCTGCATCTGGACAGTAGTAATTCTATCATTCACCAGCAGGTGGCCCTCATGCTATCTGTCCTGGACAATTATGCATCATCTGATGGGATTTGCATTTAAGGACTCCACCCGCCTCAGAACCTTGCCAGAACCTCAGTTCAGCTTGGCTGTCCTGATCGCTGTGTTCTGTGCTCCCTGCTCTGAGAAGCTCTGCTCTGATCTCCTGGTTTATGTTCTTTGATTACTCTGACTCTGATTTGCCTTGCCCTTGTCTGCTGTTCCGCCTGGTCTGTAAATATTTCTGTATATTGTTGTATAGTTAGTTAGTTAGGATTGCTGTGTTTATGTGGGTTGCACTGTGGGATTTACCATTTGCTAATTTGTATATAATTGCACTGATTGACAATAAAACTGTTTATTTCACATTCATTGGTTTCCGTCTCAGTTCTGCTGCACATTGTGATCTATCAAGTCTGCTGCTAAGAGCAGCCGTAACAGTGACCAAGGATTGATCACAATCAGTAGCTGATACCCCCTTTCCCATGAGGAATCTTTTGCTTTTCTCAAACGGATCATTAGAGGGCTCTGTATGCTGATATTGTGTTGAAACCCCTCCCACAGTGTGATGTCAGGACCGTGGTGCTGACATCACATGTGGGAGCTTTGTTGCATTGTGGGAAATAACAGCTGTTTCTATGCCAAAAAGTAAGCAGCAGCTACTTCCACTGACATCACCTGCCAGTAGTAAAAAATGTCACCATATGATAAATGTCAGAAAGTAAATCAGGGAGAGGAAAGACTTTACAATGGACAAATACGGACTAAATGATCCTTTATAATAAAACACAAGTGTCCCTGCGTACTGCTGTTTCTGTGTCCTTGGGTCCGTGATTTTTGCTACTGCGCATGTGCGCAGGACGGACCCAGACAGCCATTGAGACAGGAGGACGAAGACAGTGAGCTGGACGTGTGCGCAGGCGGCTTGTGCGTGTGGGCGGCGGGTGCGCGTGCATGCACACTGTCAAAAAACAGACCTAGAGCCTGTTTTTAAGGGCTTGGGTCTACTAGTTTATGCATAATTATTGTAAGCACTTTTGTTCATTACGTTATTGTCACTGGAGATCCTCTTTAAAGAACCCTAGCAATGCTCCTGTTGCAGGGACGGATCAAGACCAAGTTGCGCCTGGGGCAAGGTCAGGTTTTGGCGCCTAAACTGCCATTCATTTTGCCGCCTTTTTAAGAATTCAACAAACTGCGCCTGGGGCAAGATACCCGCTTGCCACCCCCCCCCCCCCTTCCCCCTAGATCCGTCCCTGTGTTGAAGGGAAGAGGGAGAGTAGCATGTTTTTTGTGTGTTTCAGACATAATAGTGTGAATGTGAAAAACTGTTAATGAAAAGTTTAAGATAAGGGGAAGAATTTGATTGTTCTACTGATGTGAAAAATAATAATAGTTTCTAAAGACAGTTTGTCTGCGTCTGCTCTTGTATACAATAAAAAATAGGGATATTATATGTGATTTTAAAAAAAAAGTGCAAGTTGTTTGGGAATTATAAAGTGAAGTGTTGAGATGAAGAAGTATAGAGAAGACTATGCAGAATGGCTTTAGGTGGGCATGGGAAGCATAGATGTGACATTTAGCAGGTGCACAGGAAGTAGGTGCTGTGAGCTGAGCAGGCACTGTCAGAGACGGACCTGCTGTGAGACAGTTACAGAACCATGTGCTGCCTGTTTTTCCTGGAGTAAAAGCTACGCACTCTATGCTAAGTGGAATTGCAGAATAGTCACAGAGAGCACACGGCTTTTAGCAGAGGGAGTCAGGCTGTGCACATGAATAACAAAATGTATTGTGATTTGTCCATTTTTTTTTTACCATTGGTTAAAGTTAATTGGACATAAAGCAAAGACGTCAGAACAGCTTGTGTGCTCAACAGTGTCCTTACAGAGTAACACAGATGAATGCCGTTCTATTATATCTAAGAGCAATGCAATCTAACTAAAATCGAACTCCTACCCAGTAACGTACCTAAGGAGCTCTGGGCCTCAGTGCAAGTTTTACAATGCCTCCCAAGCACTCTATACATAACAATTGATACGGCGCACCAAAACCTGCCAAGGACAGCCACAATGTGAGAGGTGCAATAAGGAGATGGGGAACAGTTTTCTAATGATTTCTACTGTTCAAAGCATCTATAGAAGTGATTATTACCAGCACAGGACCAATAGAGAGCTAATACTGTGATTGTGGGAGGGCCCTCAGGGCCTCTCTGGCCTAGGTGCCCCGGTGCAGGTGCAACCTCTACAGCCCCCTATTGCTACGCCACTGCTCCTACCCAAGAAAACTCAGGGGCCTTTCACACTGGCATTTTACCGCAGTCTAACGCTAGGGCAATGAAAGCCTATTGGGGATATCACACCACGGGCTTGATTCACTAAACCGTGATAACTCATCTCACGGCATTTTCACATTTGTGCACGATCGTAAATTATCACGCGCAATCACGAATTATCATGCGCAATCGCAAAAATTTGCGATTGCATGCAAGCGCGAAAATGCGTGCGAAAACGGCCGTGATATGAGTTATCACAGTTTAGTGAATTAAGCACTACATGCAATGCGGTGCGGCGCTGCGGAAGTAACTAATCTAAAGCAAGCACAAACCTACGTTACCGTGCAATCTCTGCGGCAACTTGCGGTGGACTGGAAGTAATGTAAGTCTATTACAACTAGGGATGGTCGGAAATGTTGATTTCCGATTCTGCAGAAATTCCGATTTCCGCCAATGCCGATTACCGGCCTGAACTCAGAACTTCCTCTGTGCTCTAAAATATAAGCAACAGCATAATAAGTTTTAAAGATACAAATCCTGCAATAACTTTACAGTGTGTCTGTTTCCTGCTTTCATGGAAGCAGACATAGGGTTAACAATCTGTGTTTACATATTAGCTGCTCTGTCAAGGTAGCCAAATTCCTGAGCTGACAGCTGAGAGATCAAATTGCAATTGTAATTAGTCACAGACAAAGGGGCATTAGACAGGCTAAACTCTCTAAATACATCATTTTGATAGTGTATTCGTAATGATTGGGTGCTACAACTCAGACGTCTGATCATTCGTGATCTGCAGAATCACCAATAATACAGACGCTATACCTGATTATATGGTGATCTGCAGTATCACCAATAATACTAGTATAGCTAGCAGAGAGTAAGGTGTGGTGTTTGGTGCAACAGTAAAATGATTAGATAGATCTCACCAGAGGAGCTGGTGAGTACTATCTGCAAGAACAATGCTAGACCTCACCAGAGGAGCTGGAAAGGCACTAACAGCACCAGTGACTGAGTAGTTTAGCAAGATCTTGCCAGAGAAGCTGGCAAGGTACTAACAGTCACTAGAACTATACAAGTGAGACTGAACCTCACCAGAGGGGCTGGTGGGTTCTAATAGCTAGAGCCCCTCACTAGTGGCAAGTAGTGTTGGGCGAACAGTGTTCGCCACTGTTCGGGTTCTGCAGAACATCACCCTGTTCGGGTGATGTTCGAGTTCGGCCGAACACCTGTTGGTGATCGGCCAAACTGTTCGGCCATATGGCCGAACTAAGAGCGCATGGCCGAACGTTCCCCGAACGTTCGGCTAGCGCTGTGATTGGCCGAACGGGTCACGTGGTTCGGACCCGAACGCGCTCTGATTGGCCGAACGGGTCACGCGGTTCGGACCCGAACGCGCTCTGATTGGCCGAACGTGTCACGTGGTTCAGGTAAATAAATACCCGAACCACGTCATTTCTCCGCCATTTGTCTGTGGGTTTAGCTTTGGGTAGGCAGGCAGGGTAGTTCTCTCTCCAGCCGGACTAGCCAGGGTCCCCCCCAGTCATTGTGTCGCTGCTGGGAACAGTAGTACACCGCTCGGTCAGCCACACCATATACTATTGTGTTTACTGCCACTCTGTGTACACCGCTCACCCAGCACTATATATAGCATTGTGTTTACTGCCACTCTGTGTCTGCTGGGAACAGTAGTACACCGCTCGCTCAACCACACTATATAGCATTGTGTTTACTGCCACTCTGTGTACACCGCTCACCCAGCACTATATATAGCATTGTGTTTACTGCCACTCTGTGTCTGCTGGGAACAGTAGTACACCGCTCGCTCAGCCACACTATATAGCATTGTGTTTACTGCCACTCTGTGTCTGCTGGGAACAGTAGTACACCGCTCGCTCAGCCACACTATATAGCATTGTGTTTACTGCCACTCTGTGTCTGCTGGGAACAGTAGTACACCGCTCGCTCAGCCACACTATATAGCATTGTGTTTACTGCCACTCTGTGTCTGCTGGGAACAGTAGTACACCGCTCACCCGCCACTGCATAGCATTGTGCTCTGTGTCGCTGCTGGCAATAGTGGTACACCGCTCACCCAGCACTGTATAGCATTGTGCTCTGACTCGCTGCTGGGAACAGTAGTACACCGCTCGCTCAGCCACACTATATAGCATTGTGTTTACTGCCACTCTGTGTACACCACTCACCCAGCACTATATATAGCATTGTGTTTACTGCCACTCTGTGTCTGCTGGGAACAGTAGTACACCGCTCACCCGCCACTGCATAGCATTGTGCTCTGTGTCGCTGCTGGCAATAGTGGTACACCGCTCACCCAGCACTGTATAGCATTGTGCTCTGACTCGCTGCTGGGAACAGTAGTACACTGCTCGCTCTGCCACAGTATATAGCATTGTGTTTACTGCCACTCTGTGTACACCACTCACCCAGCACTATATATAGCATTGTGTTTACTGCCACTCTGTGTCTGCTGGGAACAGTAGTACACCGCTCACCCGCCACTGCATAGCATTGTGCTCTGTGTCGCTGCTGGCAATAGTGGTACACCGCTCACCCAGCACTGTATAGCATTGTCCTCTGACTCGCTGCTGGGAACAGTAGTACACCGCTCGCTCAGCCACACTATATAGCATTGTGTTTACTGCCACTCTGTGTACACCGCTCACCCAGCACTATATAGCATTGTGTTTACTGCCACTCTGTGTCTGCTGGGAACAGTAGTACACCACTCACCCGCCACTGCATAGCATTGTGCTCTGTGTCGCTGCTGGCAATAGTGGTACACCGCTCACCCGCCACTGTATAGCATTGTGCACTGTGTCGCTGCTGGCAATAGTGGTACACCGCTCACCCACCACTGTATAGCATTTCTGTACTGCCACTGTACTGCTGCCAGTCAGCGTGGTTCCCAGCCGCTACCACTTTGCGCGCTCTGCAGTGCCTGAGTTGCATGAGCACGTGGTCAGCAAAATAACCCGAAGCTTGAAGAATGCCGTTGCCTGCAAGGTTCACCTCACCACTGACACCTGGACGAGTGCGTTCGGCCAGGGTCGATACATCTCCCTTACCGCGCACTGGGTGAACCTTGTGGAGCCTGGCAGCGATTACTCACCTACTACGGCGCGGGTGTTGCCCACGCCGCAAACAGCTGCACCGCCGTCCCTCCCACTGGATAACAACAGCAGCACCTACCTCTCTGACTCCTTCTCCTCCAACGCATCTCAAAGCTGTACCTCATCCGGAAACGCTAACCCAGCAGCAGTAGGATCGTGGAAGCAGTGCAGCACAGCTGTTGGCATGCGTCAGCAAGCGTTGCTGAAGCTGATCTGCCTTTGGGATAAGCAGCACACAGGGGAGGAAATTTGGAGGGGAATAAAGGAACAGACGGATTTGTGGCTGGCACCGCTGGACCTGAAACCGGGCATGGTTGTGTGTGATAATGGGAGTAATCTCATTCGCGCTTTAAGGTTGGCTAAGCTGACACACATCCCTTGCCTGGCGCACGTGATGAACCTAGTAGTTCAGCGGTTCCTGAGGACATACCCAGGCGTGGCCGATCTTCTGTTGAAGGTGCGACGAGTGGCCAAGCATTGTAGAAATTCCAGTACTGCTTCGGGGGCACTCGCCAAGATGCAGGAGCGCTTCAATCTCCCCCACCATCGCTTGCTGTGTGATGTCCCTACGCGCTGCACATGCTAGCCCGCTTTTGCGAGCAGAAGAGTGCAGTGGTCCAGTACATGACGGCGCAGTACCAAGGCACATCCGGACAGCTGCCAAGCTTCTGTGGATCCGATTGAGCCAACATGTTGGACCTCTGCCAAGTCCTCCAAAATTTTGAGCAATCCACGTTGCTTGTGAGCAGTGACAACTCTTCAGTCAGCATTACCATACCACTGCTGTGTTTACTGAAGAAGTCAATGTTGAAAATCAAGGAAACAGCTGTCATGATGCAACAGGGGGAATCAGAAGGAGAAAACGATCAGCGTGATGGTACCAACATCAGGCCATCTGCCTCAGGAAACGCTGGCCCCAGCAGCTATGACGAAGAAGAGGAGGAGGAACAGCTGGAGTTGGAATTTCATGCCACCACTGACGAGGGCCAGAGCGGTGCACGTTGGACTTCCACAATTCAGCGCGAATGGTCAGCAGAAGCAAACTAGGAAGAAGGTGACGACTATGATGCATCACAACAATCACAACGCCCACAAGAGGATGATGAGGATTCTGGCAGGACTCTGGCACACATGGCTCAATTCATGCTAGACTGCATTGAACGTGACCCACGCATTGTGCGCATTCAGGACAACACCAATTACTGGGTTTATACCCTTCTGGATCCACGGTACAAACACAATGTTCCAAAACTGCTTGAAGAAAGAGTCAGACAGGTCAAAATGGAAGAATACCAGCAGGCCCTTGTGGAGACTTTAGAGAGGAGATTGACATCCTCCCCCTCCTTTAGCCAGTTGTACGCCAACAGACTGACTTCCGCAAACCCAGGACGACCAGGAGGGCAGCAAACAACACAAGCCGCAGCTAGTGCACAAAAGGGAATGGTATCGGCAGTGTCCTTGGAGTGGGAAAATTTTCTGACACCCATGTAGCAGCCCACAGAACAGCAAGCTTGCACATCCACCTCCAACACCGATCGCCTGGAGAAGATGGTCAAGGACTACATGTCAGATGGCGTAGCTGTGTTGAATAATCCATCTGCACCCTTCAACTATTGGGTATCGAAGCTAGACACCTGGCACGAACTGGCAATGTACGCAATAGAGGTGCTGGCTTGCCCGGCAGCCAGCGTCATGTCGGAACGCTGTTTCAGTGCTGCCGGAGGCACCGTCACAGATCGGCGTATCCGCCTCTCCACAGAAAATGCAGACCGTCTGGCTCAAATTAAAATGAATCAATCCTGGATTGGAAATTACTACGCAACACTCCAGGACCCCAACCAAGTAACATGAACAATGAACATCTATGATGGGTTAGCGTTGCCGGTCCCTTGTTACGGAACCTCTCATCTGTATTACATTTATGATTGCATGGTGCTGCTGCTCTCTAAGTCTGCTCCAGACATTACATCTCATTTCTGCTACTTTAAACCTCTTAATGAAAAGACTGGACCGAAATTTCAGTGGATTCTAATGTAGCACTTCTCCAGCAACACCTATAACCTTTCAGAACACCTGGATTACTTGGGATGGCAAAGATTTAAGCTGGATTGGATCTTCCTTGTTATCACACACGGCTGAACACTGCACACCTTCCTTGGAATTGACCTGAGACCTTAAAGACTTTCTGCCTCTTTGTGCCTGCCCTCTCCCATCCTGTGAGTAACTTTCATCGATTATCTACAGCATCTATGCTCAATAGACTATATTTTTCTACATATATTATACATTATATCTTCAAATTCCTAAACAAAGAACTGTGTTTTCAAATTCATGCTGTCCATCCATACATCTCTGTGTAAGGACAATTCAGTCTATACAGGCCCTTTGATCTCTGCAGGATACCAGCCACAGCTGACAAACTTCACACCTTGACTCTAAATAGGACCTATCTCAGCAGGAGCCCTGAGCTGTCTCTTGTCCATCCTAATGTGTAAACATCAATATTCAGCAGAGAGACTTCTAGCTGTATACCAACCAAGAAATATCTATCCAATTGACAAATCCACAATAATTCTACTGAAGTCTGTTGGAATCTTCAGAAAGACAAAGAGAGGCTCGAGAGGACGTGGGAAAAGATATTCTTCACCGCAGAACCAAAATAACTCTGTGACAAAATCTGCAGAGTACACCCAGCCAACAACCCTAATAGCTCCAGCACAATCCAGCAGAGATGACAGCCACACATCTGGAGACTGTTCTGTCTTGGAGTCATCAATCTCAGACCCTAGCTCCCAGGGTAGCCCCATCAAGGCTGTCCTCTGTAATGTCAGATCGATAAACAACAAAACAGCGATCATACATGATCTAATAGAGTCTTCTGATCTGGCCTGCCTGACTGAAACCTGGCTTTCTGAACCAGTTGGCCCCACCCTGGAGGCTGCCGTGCCAACAAACTATTCCGTGATATACTGCAACAGGAAAGAACGCAGGGGAGGAGGGGTTGCACTTTGCTTTAGATCAGCTTTGAAAATCAGACCACTTACTGTAGGTCCTACCAACTCGTTTGAATGCTTGGGGGTGCAACTTTCAGCTGAGAAAAACATTAACATATTGCTGATCTACCGCCCACCAGAAAAACACTCAGACTTCCTTAAAGGGAACCTAAACTGAAAAGGATATGGATTTTTCCTTTTAAAATAATACCAGTTGCCTGAATCGCCTGCTGATCCTGTGTTTCTAATACTTTTAGCCACAGCCCCTGAACAAGCATGCAGATCAGGTGCTCTGACTGAAGTCAGACTGGATTAGCTGCATGCTTGTTTCAGGTGTGTGATTCAGCCACTATTACAGCCACAGAGATCAGCTGGACTGCCAGGCAACTGGTATTGTTTAACAGGAAACATCCATATCACTCTCAGTTAAGGTTCCCTTTAAGGAACTTGTAGACCTCCTATGCAACCTAACACTGGAACACCCCAGATGGATTGTTCTTGGAGATTTCAATACATGGGTGGATGACTCCTCTTCAAAACTTGGAATAGAGCTACCTCGTGCCTTACATGAACTGGGCTTCCTCCAATCAATCAGCTCTGCTACTCACAGGAAAGGCCACACTCTGGACCTTATATTCCATACTGGGCTGTCAATAGCCAATGTGGAAATTAATCCTGTTGCCTGGTCAGACCATCACACTATCCACTTCTCCCTCTCAATACCAGCTGTCAAACACCAGGTCAAGAATCAAATAAAATATCGCCGCTTAAAAGGGCTAACACCTCAACATATCAGAGATAACCTTAGCTTTGATGAATTGACTGACTCCAGCTTGGACCCTGATACTCTGGTGTTTAAATACAACAAATGTGTGTCCTCCACCTTTGAGACCATTGCTCCTCTGCGCACCAAATATCTTACTCCACACCATCATGCACAGTGGTTTGATAACGCTATAAAAGAGCTGAAAAGACAAGGCCGAAAACTTGAGAGACTGTGGCTCAAATCTCAGACAAACATGCCTTAATCCTCCACTTGAAGAGTAGGGATGCTCGGAAAATTCCGCGGAATTATAAATTCCGTGATTCCGGCCGGAATTAGGTTAATTCCGATTCCGGTAGTCAAATCGGAATTCCTATACCTCTCAAACGGAATTCCGCGGAAATTTTATAATTCCGAATTTTCCGGAATAACACAAAAATCTCTCTCTCAAATTCCACATCAGGTGACACTGCTGTCCAATTGGTTTGCAGATTGTCACCTGGGTATGCTTCACTGTCTGGTCCGCAAAGACTTCTACATCATTTTATGTTTACTCCGGCCCACCAGCGGTCTGAAGTATGTTGTCCCGGCCCTCAACCCAAAATGTTTGGGGACCCCTGGTCTAGAGGGTAAGACAGATACCTACTACACACTAGGTCCTGGGTTCAAATCCCAGCTATGGTATATAAGCATGCTTTTCAAAAAGTACAAATCCTTAATCATGCTACTTTTTCTATCGAATTGATCATAATGGAAGTATGGTTTATGCTACCGCCAGCTTTAGCATATAGTGTGGGTCATGGTCTAGAGGGTAAGACAGATACCTACTACACGCTAGGTTCTGGGTTCAAATCCCAGCTATGGTATATAAGCTGTTTTGAAAATCTGCAATTCCCTACTGCATGAGATGGATGGATGGATGGATGGAGGAGGAGGAGGAGAGAGAGATTTTAAAATTTTTCCGACGGAATTCCGTATAAATCGGAATTCCGCGGAACTGCCCCGGTATACCGTCGGAATAGAACGGTAACGGAATTTCTATATGTCGGAATGCGGAATTGTGCCGGAAACGGAAATCGGCTATTCCGACCATGCCTGTTGAAGAGCTACCAAAAGGTAATCACGGGAAAAAAATCATCCTTTCTATCACAAGAGATTGCAAATGCAGTTAACAAACCAGCCCAACTGTTCCGCACAGTGGAAAAACTCTGCAACCCGGCATGTCAAAAACTTAACATCGAGTCTTCAAAGGACCTCTGTGACCAATTTGCCCATTTCTTCACAGACAAAGTCTCCGCTATAAGGTCCGCCATCCAACTTACAGCATCTGAGCCTAATATAGCGCCGAAGACCATTAGCAGAGACAATGTAACACCTTGGTCAAACTTCAAAGAAATTGATGAAGAAGTCACATCAAGCATCCTCCTTCACGTCCGCCTAACTACCTGTGACCTAGATCCTGGCCCAACACAGTTCATGTTGAACTGCCCCGACCTGTTCGTACCGGTATTCCTAAAAATTGTTAACTGTTCCTTAAAATCAGGGATATTTCCTGCTTTACTGAAGGAAGCAATCATCAGGCCTCTCCTCAAAAAACCCTCCCTGGACCCAGATGCAATGACCAGCTACAGACCTGTCTCTAACCTTCCCTTTCTGGGCAAGCTAATTGAAAAAGCTGTTTACCTCCAGCTAGAAGCCAAAATCCTACAAAACAACAGTTATGACCCATTCCAGTCTGGCTTTAGGAAACACCACAGCACTGAAAGGGCCTAATCCAAATATGCAACCACCTGCTCATGGCAAGAGACAGAGGAGAGTGCTCCATCCTCATACTGCTAGACCTTTCTGCAGCCTTTGATACAGTTGACCATGACATCTTGATAAACAGGCTACAGGAATACTGCGGCATTGATGGCATAGTTCTTCAGTGGTTCCAATCCTTCTTGAGTGGCAGAACCCACAAAGTGTCTATGGGGCCCTTCCTGTCCACCCCTGTATCACTTAGGTATGGGGTGCCCCAGGGCTCAATCCTCTCTCCCCTGCTTTTCACGATTTACATGTTACCGCTGGGAAAACTAATCCAAAAACATGGCCTGATATACCACTGCTATGCAGACGACACTCAACTATATCTTTCCTTCAAGCCTGGTGTGACAGACCCAACTCTAACTATAAACGCCTGCTTACGTGAACTACAGCAATGGATGAATGACAACTGGCTGAAACTAAATGCAGACAAAACTGAAGTCCTTCTGATAGGAGGGCAGAGCATGATAACAAAACAACTTAACTTGCAGTCTTCACCACTGGGAATAGGAGGCACGGATCTGCGCAGCTCTGATCATGTGCGTAGCCTGGGAGTTCGAATTGATTGGGATTTAAACTTCAGAACTCAAATCTCTGCTGTGGTGAAATCATCCTATTTTCACCTGAAGAACGTTGCAAAAATCAAGCACCTCATACCCCCAGAAGATCTGCCAACCTTAGTCCACGCCTTCATTCATCACATCCCGACTGGACTACTGCAATGCTCTCTACACTGGCCTTCCAAAAAAGGTCTTGTACCGACTACAGCTGATACAGAATACTGCTGCCAGACTGCTAACCAACCAACCCCGTCACTGCCACATAATGCCAGTCCTGCACTCCCTTCACTGGCTACCTATAGAATGGAGGGTCCTATTCAAGATCGGCCTACTGACATTTAAATCCCTGAATAATTTAGGCCCTGGATACATGAAAGATATGTTGCAGCTGCGTAGCAATCCCCGCATTCTCAGATCAACAGGTTCTAATAATCTAGTCATACCCAGAGTCCACTTGGAAACTTTTGGTCCCAGAGCCTTCTGTCATGCTGCCCCTACGTTTTGGAACTCCTTACCTCAACAGATCAGGACAGCTCCATCCCTGGACGTGTTTAAATCCAGACTGAAAACCCACCTGTTCAGTTTGGCATTTGCAGAAATATAACTTTTGTTGTGTGAATACTTCATCCTACTAATTACTGAATCTGAGAGAGCCTAAGCGCTTTGAGTCCTATGGGAGAAAAGCGCTATAGAAATGTTATTGTATTGTATTGTATATCCGCACGCTTTTTGTCCTCATGCAAGGCCTGGGTTGTTGTGTCTCAAAAAGCGTGGCCTTCTCCTCCTGCGCCTGCTCCTGTTCCATCACGTGTGCTGCTGCTGGGTTAGCGTTTCCGGTCCCTGTTTATGGAACCTCTTATCTTAATTACATTTATGACTGCATGGCGGCAAAATGCATGCTATCCGCACGCTTCTTGTCCTCATGCAAGGCCTGGGTTGTTGTGTCTGAAAGCGTGGCCTTCTCCTCCTGCGCCTCCTCCTGTTCCATCACGTGTGCTGCTGCTGCTGGGTTAGCGTTTCCGGTCCCTGTTTATGGAACCTCTTATCTTTATTACATTTACTGTATGACTGCATGGCGGCAAAATGCATGCTATCCGCACGCTTCTTGTCCTCATGCAAGGCCTGGGTTGTTGTGTCTCAAAGCGTGGCCTTCTCCTCCTGCGCCTTCTCCTGTTCCATCACGTGTGCTGCTGCTGCTGGGTTAGCGTTTCCGGTCCCTGTTTATGGAACCTCTTATCTTTATTACATTTATGACTGCATGGCGGTAAAAAGCATGCTATCCGCACGCTTCTTGTCCTCATGCAAGGCCTGGGTTGTTGTGTCTCAAAGCGTGGCCTTCTCCTCCTGCACCTCCTCCTGTTCCATCACGTGCTGCTGCTGCTGGGTTAGCGTTTCCGGTCCCTGTTTATGGAACCTCTTATCTTTATTACATTTATGACTGCATGGCGGCAAAATGCATGCTATCCGCACGCTTCTTGTCCTCATGCAAGGCCTGGGTTGTTGTGTCTGAAAGCGTGGCCTTCTCCTCCTGCGCCTCCTCCTGTTCCATCACGTGTGCTGCTGCTGGGCTAGCGTTGCCAGTCCCTGTTTATGGAACCTCTTATCTTTATTACATTTATGACTGCATGGCGGCAAATATCCGCACGCTTCTTGTCCTCATGCAAGGCCTGGGTTGTTGTGTCTCAAAGCGTGGCCTTCTCCTCCTGCGCCTCCTCCTGTTCCATCACGTGTGCTGCTGCTGGGTTAGCGTTTCCGGTCCCTGTTTATGGAACCTCTTATCTTTATTACATTTATGACTGCATGGCGGCAAAATGCATGCTATCCGCACGCTTCTTGTCCTCATGCAAGGCCTGGGTTGTTGTGTCTCAAAGCATGGCCTTCTCCTCCTGCGCCTCCTCCTGTTCCATCACGTGTGCTGCTGCTGGGTTAGCGTTTCCGGTCCCTGTTTATGGAACCTCTTATCTTTATTACATTTATGACTGCATGGCGGCAAAATGCATGCTATCCGCACGCTTCTTGTCCTCATGCAAGGCCTGGGTTGTTGTGTCTGAAAGCGTGGCCTTCTCCTCCTGCGCCTCCTCCTGTTCCATCACGTGTGCTGCTGCTGCTGGGTTAGCGTTTCCGGTCCCTGTTTATGGAACCTCTTATCTTTATTACATTTATGACTGCATGGCGGCAAAAAGAATTGCTATCCGCACGCTTCTTGTCCTCATGCAAGGCCTGGGTTGTGTCTCAAAGTGTGGCCTTCTCCTCCTGCGCCGCCCTCCTCCTGTTCCATCACGTGTGCTGCTGCTGGTGCTGGGTTAGCGTTACCGTTCCTTTTTCCTGGAACCTCTTCTCTGTATTACATTTATGACTGCATGGCGACAAAAAGCATGTTACCTGTGCAAAGAAACATGACATTTTCCGCATTTAAAAGACAGTTTTTCCTTTGAAACTTTACAATCAATTTTCTCAAAAACTATAAGCTCTTTTTCAAATATTTTTTCCCTCTTGTACCCACTCCCAAGGTGCACATACCCTGCAAATTTGGGGTATGTAGCATGTAAGGAAGCTTTACAAAGCACGAAAGTTCGGGTCCCCATTGACTTCCATTATGTTCGGAGTTCGGCGCGAACACCCGAACATCGCGGCCATGTTCGGCGAACGTTCACGAACCCGAACATCCAGGTGTTTGCCCAACACTAGTGGCAAGGACCCACTAGTAGTGAGTAGAATAGTCAGACAGGCAGAGTTGGATAACAGGCAGGTAGAGATAGTACTAAAACGGCAGGCAAGAGAATAGTAAATATCAGGCAGAGGTTCGGCAACTAAAGTCAGAAAGGCAGAGAGGCACAGAATAGTTTTAGCAATAGCAAGGTCAGAGAATAGACAGAATCATACACAGGTAATCAATACAATAACAATCCTAGTCTGGTGTGAAGTCCTTGATTTCAACACCTGGATACTTGTCTAAGGTCTGAGCGCTAACACGAGTGTATTCGCAACAGCAGACGAGTTGGCAATGGCCTGCGATGGCTTAAGAAGCCGGAGAGAACCCAGCGCTACGCCCCCTAGCAATCAGCCAATCCGGGCGACGCGAGTCACTCCTGACATCAGCCGACCAACAGGTCAGCTGACGCGGCTTCTTCCAGCATAAAGGTCCTGTCTCCGCGCGCGCCCGCACGAGACAGAGACCCTATGAGCAAAAGACAATGCCGCTCCCGGCGTGCTAGACGCCGCCGGGACGGACAAGGCCTGGGAACGGGGAACAATGGCGGCTGCGGGTATAACATACGCATCCGCAGCCGCCAGGTTTACAGATGTTACAGTATTTTCGCCAAATTTTGGCAATTTTTCAGTTGCAGAGGGTTGAAAAGTTATTTTAAACAGAAGGTTAAAATTATCTCCTAAGAGAAAACTTAGGGGAAAAAAGTGAATTGGATGAGGCCCTGAGTGCTGTAATTAAATCAGAAGATGCTTCAACAAGGTATTAATTGAATGAAATTAATGAAATAAATAAAAAGTTTTATACATACCTGGGGCTTCCTCCAGCCCCATCCACTCAGATCCCTCCCACATCGCCGTCCTCCGCTGCCTGCAGCTTCAGAAACCGGGTCCCCGCACTTCCGTCAGTTGGAGCCAGTCTAACGTTAGAGAAGTGCGCTGTTTGAGTATCTCTCCAGCAGCCTCCAGGTCCAGGTGCACTTATCCTGCGGAGACTGGCACCAATTGATGAAAGTGCGGGGACCCGTTACCGGAGCTGCGGGCAGCAGAGGACGGCGGCGTGGGAGGGATCCGAGTGGATGGGGCTGGAGGAAGCATACATATGAAATCGGCGCCGGTAGATTTGGGCGCAGGATACAGCGGTATAAGGCTGATCCTGCTGCTGCACAAGTCCCAGCCATGTTAATTACTATTCCCCCTCCAAGCTGCCATGGATAGTGGGGGAATGATGTAATTCGTCTTCCAGCGATTGCTGGAGGCCAAATTATTGTGTTTTTTAAGCAACTCCGGCTCCGTCTTCTGACAGAGCCGACATTACTCACTGAGCGCCGCTGTAAAGGCTTACGAAGGTTTGTGCGCAATTAGGATCGTGATTGCAATTGCAATTGCATTTCATGCACAAACCTTCGTTAGCACGTGGACAAAAGCCTTTACCCGCATTATCACGCATCACATCACGTAGTAACTGCATAGCACGGCCGTGCTATCAGTTATCACGCTTTTGTGAATCAATCCCTTTATTTATTTCAGCTCTGATACAGGACGAGAGCAATTTTCACGTATCAGCACTGCTCCTATTCATTTGTCAATAACTTTATCACTACTTATCACACCTAAATTATCTATATATTGTTTTTTTCAGGACAAATTAGGCTTTGAGTGAGTGATATTTTTGTTCAGTAGTTACCTTATTTTCTATGCATTTTAAAGGTAAATTAAGGTAAAAAGTAGAAAAAAACGCACTATTTCTCCATTTACATCCAATATAGCTTTACAATAAACAGTGCTAAGTATAAGTTAAACCCACTAATTTTATTTGCTCATCCATCCTGGTTATTACAATATTTAGATTATGTCCCTAGCATAATGTATGGTGACATTATTGTATTTGGAAATAATGGTGTCATTTTTGCTGTTTTGTGTTTTTTGCTTTCTCATTGTACACTATCGATGATTATGAGAGCTTATTTGCAAAAATAATAGTAATATATCTGTGTTGGTGAGAGACACTGTGGAATACAGCATCCTTTCTAATAAAAGCTAAGTGTCGCTGTGTCCAGCAGTTTTGTCCCTGTGTCCCAGGATTTTTGTTACTGCGCAGTAACGGACAGCTAGGACCAGGGAGCTGGATGGGCAAGCGAGGTGGACGGGTGCAGGTAAGCAAGGTGGGTGGGTGCACGCCTGCTGCGTGTGTAGTGTACGCACTGGCGGCGGCGGACGTAGACCTAGAGCCCGTTTTTAAACAGGCTGGGTCTACTTGTATTTATATAGTGCCAACATCTTATGCAGCTCTGTACATATATATTGTGTTGTCACTAACTGTCCCTCAGAGGAGCTCACAATCTAACCCCTACCATAGTCTCATGTCAATATCATGTCGTGCATGTATCACAGTGTAGGCCTAATTTAGGGGGAAGCCAAATAGCTTATCTGTATGTTTTTAGGATGTGGGAGGAAACCGGAGTGCCCAGAGGAAACCCACACAAACACAGGAGAACATACAAACTCCTTGCAGATGTTGACCTTGCTGGGATATGAACCGGGGACCCAGCGCTGCAAGGCGAGAGCGTTAACCACTATACCACCATGCTGCCCCAATGATAATGATAATAATAAAAATAAAAATAATAACAACAACACTTATTACATAGCCGCAGAGCAGTCACACGCTTCCCTGCACAGAGAAAAATGGAGGAGAGGGAACTTCAGGCCAGTACAGGTACTACTCCAGGCTTGAGTTAATCAACACTAGTCCTACTGTGTTGTTTTTTAGTACAGCTTTACTATGCTGCCATTTTCTCCTCCAGCTGGTACAAAGGAAAGGCGGCCGGGGTCCGGACTGCTGCAGGGCTGCCAGAGAAAAGAGGCTTACAGTCACATTCACACTATAATGAAAAGCTGAAACATTCTGTGGGGAGCACAATGGAAAGTGAAAAGACATTAAGATGTTTTTTTGATTTAGATTTAAGTAAATTAGTAACTGTTTTATTTATTTATTTATTTTTGGGTACACTAGTATAGAATTCAATTATCTGTCTAAATTTATTACTGAAGCAAGTTTTTTTTGCGTGTAAAGGCAGCTCTGTGGCAAAGACTTTCTTTTTCATCCTTATGTTTTTAACCCCAAACATGCAGCTAGTTACATAGTTTGGCGTTTTTTTTAAGTATCTGTCCCTATATCAGTAAAAAGCTGACAGAACTGACAGATTTTGGGCTAGTCCATCTCCTCATAGGAGATTCTTAGTATTCTCTTACACAACCAATCTCTGGAAAAGGCTCTATATAAACATGTCAGCCAGCTTCCCTAATCATTTGCCACACTATTTTGGCAGTTGGACTGAGTAACTGTAGCTCAGTTAGTGCTTTTGGAAATTAAAAAAAATAACTGAGAATCCCTCATGAGGAGATGTACTAGAGTTTCACTGCTTACTGTAAGTAACAAAGTAAAAAAACAGACCTGACTCTGGAAGAAATGTACATTTATATGTATGTATTCAAAATTATACGATTTTTCATGATAGTGGTCCTTTAAAGCGGGATTGTCAGCCATAAAATCTCATTCCATTTACCCACTGCTCTCTGTTTATTATGTAGTCTACATCATGATCCTGCATTGCAAGCATTCCAATATAATCATAAATGTTTTTCTCTAATATACTGTATCTTATCTCAGTCAGCTTTGCTCTATTCTGGAACATTGTCGGGGAGAGTGAAGCTTGTTGTCTCCCCTCCCATATTCCTGCTTAACACTGATTGGCTGAGGGCAGTTCAGTGTGACACATGGCTGAGAAGGGAGATACGCCTCACCCCTCTGCAGAAGCTGCTGAAAATCGATCTATGCTGTGCTCACGTGTTTACAAAGCAAGCTAAATATGACAGTGCATAAATAAAGAAGAAATAAAGCTGTAAGGTGCACATGCTGCCTCTGTTTTTTGCTTTCCAAAATACTTATAAATACCTTCTTGCACCGCCAGGTGAAAAAAAGAGTAAGAGAGGAGTGAAAAATGCCTGAAACAGTTTATTTACTATATACTGTAACATTTACTGACATCAAAACGTGGACCATACAGCACATGTTATATAAGTAGAAAAGTATTTATCTACTTATTTATATTTGTGTTTTTTGTTTTTTTTCTAGGATAGTATGGCTGTCCGTGCGGCTTTAGGCCCTTTTCACAGTGGTCAGTTATGTTGCAGAATAATTCTGTATGACAACTCACTGCCCATACAATTCTATGAGCCATTTCACAGTACTGTGCTGTAAATGATCACGTTATTCTAACTTGCTGCCTGCAGGCTTTGGGTTTGATTCACGGCCGTGCTATGCAGTTAACACTTGAAGTGACGCATGCGCAGCTGTGCATGCGCTAAGTTTTATGCCCACGTGCTAAACTAAGGTTTGCGCAAGATCGCACGTGTGTTTGCACGCAAATGTGCATGTTATTGCACGCAAATATTAGTTAGCACGCGGGCGTAAGCCTTTGCACGCGCAAAGGTGCGCGCCTCCCCTCACGTGTTAACTGCATAGCACGGTCGTTTACTCTTTTGTGAATTAACCCTCCTGGCGGTTTATTAATTTTTTTTTATATATATATCATGTAGCGAGACAAGGTCTCGCTACATGATAGCCGCTGCTCAGCGGCATCCCCCCAGTCAAAGAACGGGATCTCCTGGAGGGCTTCCCCCGTCGCCATGGCGATGGGGCGGGATGACGTCACCGATGTCCTAGACGTCGTGACATCAAAGGGGACTCCGATCCACCCCTCAGCTCTGCCTGGCACTGATTGGCCAGGCAGCACACGGGGTCTGGGGGGGGCGGCTGCGGCGCGACGGATCGGCGGGGAGCGTCTGCGATCGAATGACATACGCAGCTAGCAAATTGCTAGCTGCGTGTAGCAAAAAAAAAAAATTATGCAAATCGGCCCAGCGGGGCCTGAGCGGTGCCTTCCGGCGGCATAGCCCAAGCTCAGCTCGGGCTTACCGCCAGGAAGGTTAAGCCCTTTGTATTAAAGTCTATGTCAAATCTCCATTGCAGTTCACAGTCATTATAAAGCATTATAACGCGTGCGTTACGCAACAGACCACTGTGAATCTAACCATAAGGGTGCTTTCACACATCTAATATATTTATTCTTGGCCAATGATTAGCCAATTTTACCACCTACTAGCAGCATGAAGGCCAACCGATTTTGAATACTTTGAACAGAATGTGTAGGTAAGCTCTCATGCTGATTGGAAGTGGTTAAATTGGCCAGTTATTGGTCAACACAAATTGAATGGTGTGCACACCCACTAGCAGTTGGAAGCATTTGCTGATTGGTGGTGAATGGCAGTGGAACACTATGAAAGTGGCTCTACTGCAGTGCATCGGCTTGGAGCTCATGTTTGCCAGCAGGCTGCAGTTTTTGGAATTATCCTGGAAAAATCACATTGAAGAGATGCAGGGCCAAATTGATATAGTTTCAGGAATTATGGTAAAATCACACACTTCTGCCATTTTGGAAATCCCTGGCGCCATGCAATCCATCCTGAAGCAACTTCAGTGGGTCCCGGGCCTTACACTGACAGACTAAAACACTGATGAACTGAAAATAGAGCAGGGTAAATTATAACGAGGGATGATCGGAATTGCCAAATTCCGATTCCCACAAAATTTCTGGTTTCCGAAAAGTGAATTTCCAACAAATGTTCATTTACTTATTTTGTATTATTGTGGAATCTGCAATTTTTTTTGCGGATGTACGCTATTATATGAAAAACGCATTTCCAAATAAAAAAACATGGTAAACTTCTGCATTCTCTGATAGGCCTAAAACTTCCAAATTATTCTGATTGGCCTAAAATGACGGTGGTAATCTGATTTCCACAGAAAAATTCTGCATTCTCTGATTGGTCCAATGCTTTTGAGTTCTGTGATTGGGCTAAAATTTCCGAGTTGTGGTAATGTGATATTTACGCAGAATTCTGATTTCCACATATCGATTTCTGCAATGTTCATTGTGGTAAGCCCATTTCTGATTGGAAATTCAGAAATCAACATTCCATGGAAATTGTACAACAATCCGTTATTGTAACAGCAATCAGGATAAAAGAAAAGCTAGAAGTAGACAGCACTCCAATAATTCAAGATGTGATGTGCCAGGTCTAGGGACTAGGGCTCCTCACAGCAAAAGAGTCCAAACAATCAAATGAAAAAGATGAGGACTGGCACCATCCAAGTAGTTATAGCTCTTCAGTTTATTGCAGACACCTAGGGCTTGATTCATAAAAGCATGCTAACAGTTAGCACGCTGGTGAAAAGCCCCTTATCACGCCTAAACTCAGTTTAGGCGTGATAAGTTTAGGCGTGATAAGTTTAGCACCAACTGGGTTAGCACCGCAGTGCACAGCTGATCAAAAGTTTTGCGCTAGCAAAGTCTGGTGCGCGCAAAACATTGCATAGAGTTTACTGGCGCTGCTTTGCACGCAGGATTTTGCGCGCGATCTAAACTTATCTAAACTTATCACGCCTAAACTGCGTGATAAGGGGCTTTTCACCGGCGCGGTGCAATGGTTATCACGCCTAAAGTCTTTTAGGCGTGATAACTGGGTTATCACCGCTTTGTGAATCAAGCCCATAGACATCAGGCTACAGCAAAAGCAACGTTTTGAAGGTGACCCTCCTTTATCAAGCTCTGTCAGTGTCTAAACAGGTAAACAGCAAAATCAAATTAGCCTATCTGGATGCTAGGCTGGACATAAGGGGAATGGTCGCCATAGGCGGCAGCACAATAAGAGGCTAATTTCCAGTTCCAGTGAGTATAAAAGGCTGATTTTGCTGTTTACCTGTTTAGACACTGCAAAGTAGTTGTGACCGGCCACACTCCCCTAATGCAACGATGAAGCCACCAGAGCACCAGGTGGCAATCAACAATTTGTATCGCAAAAAGATCTGCACACTCAGCGCTATATTGCAAAAACTTCAAGCTCTTTTAATACAAAAAGTTTCCACGAATACACTTTGGGCTTGATTCACAAAAGCGTGCTAACAGCACGCTGGTGAAAAGCCCCTTATCACGCCTAAACTCAGTTTAGGCATAATAAGTTTAGGCGTAATAAGTTTAGGCGTGATAAGTTTAGGCATGATAACTATAGCACCAACTGGGTTAGCACCACAGTGCACAGCTGATCAAAAGTTTTGCGCTAGCAAAGTCTGGTGCGCGCGAAACGTCGCATAGATTTTAATGGTGCTGCTTTGCGCGCAGGACTTTGTGCGCAATCTAAACTTATCTAAGCTTATCACGCCTAAACTTATCACATAAGGGGCTTTTCACCAGCGTGGTGCAATGGTTATTTCTTCTTTAGACGTGATAACTGAGTTATCACCGCTTTGTGAATCGAGACCTTTGTGTTCAACAAGGTCAGGACCAGCAACTTGCAGTAGAGACACCCATAGTCCATCAAATGCCTGGCCAACTTGTATAGAGAATCCGTGAGAGAGTAGAGTACAAGATCCACACTTCCCAGGAAAAGATGTGTCTCAAAACATGGCAACAGACACTGGCCTAATGCTGTTTCGGGCATCAGCCCGTCTTCAAGCCGATAAATGTGCACATTTATTACTCAAAAATTAAGCACATTTATTACTCAAAAAGTAATTACTCAAAAATTATGCAAAATCATGGTTTACAAAATCATAATTATGGTTACAAACAAAATGTATTATGATTTTCCCCAAAATTTCACGTTACAATTGTGCATCATAATTGCGATTTGCAATGCAAAAAAAAACAATTACATGAAATTTGTGTTCACTAACACAGAGGCTTCTCTCTCCCAAGGTAAGAACCCCCAGGGGCACTTTTTCCCTACAGGTACCCTTTCAAGTATTAGAGGCAGACCATCAGCACAGAAGTCAGGCGACTGGCATTGTTTATTAGAGAATGAAGATGGCAGCCTCCATATTCCTTGCACTTCAGGTTCCCTTTAAACTGGAGTATTTCTTTAGCAGTTTACCTCTACATAAATAAAGAAGAAATAAAGCTGTAAGGTGCACATGCTGCCTCTGTTTTTTGCTTTCCAAAATACTTATAAATACCTTCTTGCACCACCACCACGCCCCTCCATTTATAGCTGTACGGAAAATTGCTTTAACATTTTCAAACTCGTTGGGAAAATAACAGGCTGCCTCTAAATAGCCCAAAACACTGAATTTATTTGGCAGCAAAAAGACTTTGACAGTGGACTAGGTCAAAAATGGCATTGGGCTTCTGTGCATTTTGGGGGGTCACCTGTTGTTCCTGTTATTTATATGTGTAGACCACATATAGTATGTCTTAACTCATTGTTGCACTTTTAGACTGCCTTAGTAAAATATGTCTTTTTACTTCCAAGGCCTTTATTTTACAAGCATAATTTGATGCTTTTTTGTGCTTAAATGGATTTAAAGTATAAACATACAGTAGTTTAAAAGGTTTTTATGCACATATGTCCCCTTAACAGCTGCAAAAGTTACAGAAAAAAAAAATGTCCAACTACTTCTTAGCAGCCACCAAAAGTCTGGTTACGCTGTTACATGTAGTGAGTTTGGTTGAAAAAAGACATCACCCTAATCCTTCACACACATTACATTTAATCTGCCATATGCCTGCCCACATGCCCATGTTGTCAAGGTCCTGTTGTAATATGACACTATCAACCTTAGTGTTGATAATTCTGCATGATTATGTATCGTCTGTAAAGATGGCTACATTACTTATTCCTTTTACTAAATCATTAATATATATATTGAAAAGAAATGGAGGAAGTACTGATCCCAGCGGCACCCCACTGCTAACAGTTTCCCATTTTGAGTACTGTATATACTGGCATATAAGCCAGCTCGCGTATAAGCCGAGGTACCCACTTTTTCCTCAGAAACCAGGAAAAAGTGATTGACTTGTGTATAAGCCCCCTCCCCAGTATAGCACACTCCACAGTAGCCAGATTTGCCCCCAGTACAAGTCAGCCCCCCTCCTCATAGCCAGATGTGCCCCAAACATGTATACAGCTGTGTCTCAAAATGCCACTAGGTGGCGTCATAGATATGAGACACAGCAAAAGCCACACAAGAAGAATCCCCAATCCTTGCACCGCTGACATATTGCTTGCACCCTCCACTCCACAAGCCAGGGGACACAGGTAGTCTTGTGCAGTGCACTCTGCACACAGTGACTAACTGTATCAGCTGCACATTGTGTAATACCCATTATTAGAGTTGTAATGTGTACAGCGCTCCCCACTGTGCGGCAAACGTCAACCAGGGCTATAGATTCTGTACACCCTTTACCGTCAGTGCACAATATAATTAAAACATACAGTACAACTAATATTGTGTTAACTATTGGATTGTGTGGCTGATGCAAAAGTTCAGTTAGCCCCCTAACAACACAGTCCACTCTAGAGTCCAGATATGTTAAACACCCAGATATTCAGGCCTTCAGGTAATATAAACAGTTCCACAGTTAGTAGTTATACTCTCACCAGTGTCCAGTGGCTGATAGCATAAATATCAGCAAATTCGCTTTATTATGAATCCAGGCATCAGCTTTCCTCACCGGCTTCACTCTATATGGAACTCGAACAAAACAAGGAAAGGCACATAGTGTGATCCAGTTTTAGCAATACTACCGAATGACTCCCTCCACCAGTGAGATCCTCTCGTGTTAACAAACTGCCTCTGTGTACACGCCACCACCAGAGAACATATAAACGCTCACCAGATTGAATGGCTGACCGTTTTCAGACCAGCAACTGCGCTTTAGGTGTCGTTCAGCGCGGACTTCAGCTCTTCGCCAGCTATGTCCTCCTTAAAGACTCAAACAGATGCTTCCATAGCATAACACCATTTATTAAGAAATATAAAAGCATAAAAATGCACTCACATGTGTAAAAAGAGTATGCGCATATCATATATAAAATCCTCATCGGCTCTCTGCCATCCGCGTCTCTGCTGCCTTCGTGCCTGAGGCCACGCCCTACCGGTTTTGTCACGTATGACTCATCAGGGGCTTACCTCAGCGTCGGCAGGGAGACGCTATGAACACCTTGTTATGCTCAGCTGGTGAAATCACTTGCAAATGCTTGCTGATGCTGACGTCACTCCTCCTGTCCTAGTAACTCTCTTCACTATCGCCGTCCACATGCACTCAGGGACTCCTGGCTGGAAGTGACATCTGCGAACTTCCGCCTGGGCGCCACCCAATCACTCCGCATTACAAAAGAAACCGATTTCCACAAAAAACGAAAGTACTTTTTTTTAGCCAAATTTAAAAAGTACAAATCAACTTTATTAACAATAGACTATTATCAACAGTATTGATGATCATCTTGAATTTCAGATACTAAAACAATGTTTCAAATGAGCGACTGAGTAATTCCTCCATAATTAATGGAAATCCATTTAAAAATTACAGAAAATGTACCCGGCGGAATTACACGGAATTACGCCAGAATGTAGCGGAATTACGCTGGAATGCAGTGGTTGCGGAATTTCGTTATGACGGTATGCGGAATTACCGCGGAATCGGAAATGGGCTCTTCCGACCATGCCTGTTTTGGAGGTGTCTGAGGAAAGCAAAGCTGGGCAGGATGATTATGATGACGATTATATGGAAGCCATGTATGTTTCCAATGGAAGAGATGAACAGGGGGACAGTTCGGAGGGGGAGTCAGAGAGGCGTAGGAGGAGACGAGTTCCTGAAAGAAGCAGAGGGAGCTCGTCCTCAGAAACAGCTGTTGGCAGTGTCTGGTGCCATGTATCACCAGCTATGGACAGCCAGCCAACATGCCCTTCAACGTCAGCTGCTGACTCTGAGGCCACCATAGTGCCATCACCCCAGGGTGGCTCAGCGGTGTGGACATTTTTTGATGTGTCTGCCTCATATTGGAGTAAAGCCATCTGTTCCCTCTGTCTCCAAAAATTGAGCCATGGAAGGCCAACACTCATGTAGGGACAAGTGCCTTACGAAGGCACATGGAGAAAAGGCACAGTCAACCCCTTGCCCCCCATCTGACAGCTGGCGTGGCGGAACTATTAGCTCACCAGCTATTACCATACAAGATGGTGGACTCTGAGGCTTTCCGTAAATTTGTGGCCATTGGGACACTGCAGTGGAAGATACCAGGCCGCACTTATTTTTCTAGAAAGGCGATACCCAAACTGTACCATGAGGCAAGTGGTGTCATCTCTGGCGAACAGCGTTGGGTCAAGGGTCCACCTGACCACGGATGCCTGGTCTGCCAAGCACGGTCAGGACCGCTACATTACTTACACAACCCTTTGGGTCAACCTGGTGAATGATGGCAAGCAGGGAGTACGTGGCTGCGCAGCGGACCAACTAGTGACTCCTCCACGGCTTGCAGGCAGGGCTCTTGCCACCTCCTCTCCTACTCCTCCTGCTACATCCTCTTTGCTGTCGTCCTCCTCCTCCTTGGCTGAGTGGCAGTTCAAGTCTAGTGGTGCTGCCATCTCCTCTCCCACTACACAGCCCCATCTCCCCAGAGCCTATGCTGCATGCCAGGTACGACGGTGTCACGCCATCTTAGACATGTCTTGCCTTAAAGTGGAGAGTCACACTGGACCAGCTCTCCTGGCTGCTCTTAACAAACAGGTGGAGCACTGGCTGACCCCGCACCAGCTGGAGATCGGCAACGTGGTGTGTGACCACGGCAGCAATCTCCTTTCCGCTTTGAATTTGGGAAAGCTGACATATGTACCCTGCAAGGCACATGTGTTGAATCTGGTCATTCAAAGATTTTTGTCAAAGTACCCAGGCTTAGAGGGTGTCCTGAAGCAGGCTAGGAAGTTGTGTGGGCATTTCAGGCGGTCTTACAAGACCATGGCATGCTTTGCGGACATTCAGCGGAGAAACAACTTGCCGGTGAGACGCTTGATATGCGATATCCGACTCGCTGGAATTCGACCCTGCTCATGTTCTCTCGCCTGCTAGAACAGGAGAAAGCCGTCACCCAGTACCTGTACAATTACAGTAGAAGGACACAATCTGGGGAGATGGGGATGTTCTGGCCACCGAACTGGACACTGATGCGAAATGCAGGCAGGATCATGCGGCCGTTTGAGGAGGTGACCAACCTGGTGAGTCGCACTGAAGGCACCATCAGCGACTTGATCCCATACGCTTACTTCCTGGAGCGTGCCGTGCATAGAGTGGTGGATCAAGCTGTGGAGGACCATGAAGAGGAACAGTTATGGCAGGAAGAGTCATGGGAGCAATTTTAATCTGAACCAGATGTTTCCTCAACACCTGCGGTAGCACAGAGGGGGGAGGAGGAGGAAGAAGAGGAGTCATGTGGGGAAGAAGAGGAGTCAGACTCGGATGATGAGGAAGGTGTTTCTGTGGAGGAGGAAGAGGCGGCGGCCGAAGAACATTCGCAGCAGCCATCACAGGGGGCTTGTGCTGCTCCATGTTCCCGTGGTATTGTTCGTGGCTGGGGCGAGGAAGAGGACTTATGTAACGCCACTCAGGAAGAGCAAGAGGAGATGGATAGTATGTCTGGATCCGACTTTGTGCAGATGGCGTCTTTCATGCTGACCAGCCTGTTAAGGGACCCCCATATAAAAACAACTGAAGGGGATTGAGCTGTACTGGGTGGCCATGCTACTAGACCCTCAGTACAGGCACAAAGTGGCGGACCTGTTACCAACTCACCTGAAGGCGGAAAGGATGCAGCATGTGCAGAACAAGCTGGCAACTATGCTTTACAATGCGTTTCAGGGTGATGTCACAGCACAACGTAATAAAGGTACCACTGACAGTAATCCTCCTCCCAGTCCACGCAGGCAAGGACCACGATCCAGCGATCTCATGGTGATGTCAGACATGCAGACATTCTTTAGTCCAACGCCTTGCCGTAGCCCTTCGGGATCCACCCTCCACCAATGCCTGGACCGGCAGGTAGCCGAATACCTGGCCTTAAGTGTGGATGTAGACACTGTGAGCAGCGATGATGTACCCTTGGACTACTGGGTGCGCAGGCTTGACCTGTGGCCAGAGCTGTCCCAATTTGCCATCCAACTTCTGTCTTGCCCTGCCGCAAGCGTCCTGTCAGAAAGGACCTTCAGTGCAGCTGGAGGCATTGTCACTGAGAAGAGAAGTCGCCTAAGTCACAAAAGTGTTCAGTACCTCTCCTTTATCAAAATAAAATAAAAAAAAGGGCAAGACAGAAGTTGGATGGCAAATTGTGACAGCTCTGGCCACAGGTCAAGCCTGCTGTTGTCTACATCTGCAGTTAAGGCCAGGTGCTCAGGAGGATGGATCCGGAAGGAATAAGGCGAGGCGTTGCACTAAAGAATTTCCACATGTCCGACATCACCATGAGATCGCTGGAGCGTGCTGTCCTTGCCTGCGTGGACATGGGAGAAGGATTACTGGCAGTGGTACCTTTATTCCATTGTGCTGTGACATCACCCTTAAACGCACTGTAAAGCGTAGTTGCCATCTTGTTCTGCAAGTGCTGCATCCTTTCTGCCTTCAGGTGAATTGGTAACATCTCCGCCACTTTGTGCTTATACCGAGAGTCTAGTAGCCATCTGCATAAATTTGGATGCAGACGTACTATCCATCTCCTCTCACCGATGTCAGGTAAGTTCTCCTCCTCCTCCCAGTTATGAACAATAAACATGGAAAGTTGAGCAGCACAAGCCCCCTGCGACGCCTGCTGCGGTTGTTCTTCCACCTCCTCCTCCTCCTAAAAAAAAACACCTTCCTCATCTGACTCCTACTCCCCATACAACTCTTCCTCCTCCTCCCCCCTCTGTGCTGCCGCAGGTGTTGGGGAAACATCTGGTTCTGGCATATAAAGGACTCAAAGTAGGAGATGTAACACACAATAAACAGCAATGTAAGGGAGCCATTTCTGGAGGGGGGGGGGGGCATGGTGAAAGTTCAGGAGGTTGACAGCAGAGGGTAAAAAAAGTGTTTTTGTACCTGTAGGACCTGGTGGTGGAAATGGCCTGAAACCTCTGGCTTTACAGGAGCAGACTGAAGAAGCTGTGGCCTCGGTGACCTGGTGATCCTTAATGCTCTGGAACATAGTCTGGAGTTGTAGACAAGGTCAAGTGGGGGGAGGGGTTTCACAATTATCCTCTCTGCTGTTAAACAATATATCTTTGCAGCACAACACAGCAGAAATATGATAATATTCACACTCACCTTGATATGCAGGATACCGTATCCTACATGTATGATGTATGCAGTGATTATTACACAGCATGCAGAGGAGGCATATGTGACACATACAGCACCCCAATACAAAGAAACCTTCAGGAAAGACGTAATGATTACTATACAGAAATGCAATGCTCAACACATACCAAAATATAGCCAAGTGTAACTTTTGCGGAATCGTTTTCGTGGTCAGCGCACAAAATGCGCGCTGACACATCGAAAACCCTCCACAAGCGTATAATTAGGTGAACCCAGGCTAGGTGCAATGCACCAGCAGAGGGCAATTCCCACCGGCAGATGGCGCTGTGGGGTGCAGACGAGCACAGCCTCTGCACGGCCACAGATGCCACTTGGGAATTGTACAGATCTAAGGCAATGTAAGGCTGAACAGCCCTTCAAGAGAAGAGCACAGAGATAGACTAAATGTGTGTTCCCCAAACTAGTCGCCACCCAGCGACGGTGAACACACATTCGCAGAAAAAAAGTATGAACGCGATCACGAGAGAGGAGATCGCCAGAAGTGACACAAGACTGATCAGAACAGAACACAAGAGTAGCAAAGGCACAGCAAACGACAATGAGAAAATAACAAAAATAACAAATGCTAGCTAAACGTGAACACCGCACTCATTCGCAACAGCAAACGCGTTTACGGCTTGGTCTCCGCACGAAAAGCGCAACAGAGACAAGCACGCCACCCTGACTAACCAATGACAGACAAACACGAAAAGAGAGAACGTAATTGTTTGCTAAACGGTTACCTCACCGAGCCTACAGCAAGCGTTCGTATCAGACAAGACAGACATACGGAAAACCGGAATATGAGAGGAAAGATCCACTGCTCTTTCTGCCAGAGCGAGTGCGATCCAGGTTCAGGAACAGGCTAGGAAAGATCCACTGCTCTTTCCGTCAGAGCGAGTGCGATCCGGGTACAGGAACAGGATAGGGAACGTCCACTGCTCTTTCCGCTAGAGCGAGTGCGATCCGGGTTCAGGAACAGGATAGGGAAGATCCACTGCTCTTTCCGTCAGAGCGAGTGTGATCCGGGTACAGGAACAGGATAGGGAAGATCCACTGCTCTTTCCGCCAGAGCAAGTGCGATCCGGGTACAGGGACAAGAAAGCAGATCAGAAGGATCCACAGCCGCTACCGCTAGAGGCTAGTGCGATCCAAGAAAGACAGATGAACAGAAGGGGCTACCAGTAGCAACCACTGCTCTGGTTAGCACCCCAGACAGACAGAACAATTTCCTGACAACCACTGTTGGCGACAGGACAATCGCAGCAGAGAGGCAATACAGACAAAACAGATAGCAACCTAACTGCACTAGGGAAGCTGCCTAGTGCAGTCCCAAGAATTACTCAAAGATAACTCTAACAAATCAGTAGAGAAGACTGACACTCAAGGAGTGTTTCTCAGTAACAAACCATGAAAGGATGACCAGCAAAAACATGGGAAAACATGGCTTTTTATACTACTAGCCTACAAAGGAGGCAGCTAGGTGATTTGCATAACAAATGTATGCAAATCCCTCAGCAGCAGAACAGGTCTGGAACTTGCAAAGAAAAGACAGGTCTCTCCTACAGAGACCTGCAGCCCACAGACTAGAGGAATGGTCAAACAGCTGTCTGCCTGTGCAGCCAGCTGAGCGGATCATTACACCAGGCTGCTGTATTACAAAGCACAATGGCATTGACAGTAAAGGCTAGAAGTTGCTTGCTGCAGCACTCTATAGCAGTAATGATGATGATTGCTGTAGGGGTTGTCCTATACAGGAGATCAGCACATCACCGAAAAGGAGAAACAAGGATTTTTTGCCCAGCATATCATCACCATGTATATAAAACAGATCAACCTCCTTAAATAGATCATCATCTCCTCCTGTGAGTCTCTAAAGAGGGAAGACATTATTTTGCTTTATAAGTGGTCTCAGGATAGCTTTAATCTTTCTTGGTCGCTAGAGATGTTAAAAAATGATTTTCAGCTAAGGGATCCATCCATACATCTCTGTGTAAGGACAATTCAGTCTATACAGGCCCTTTGATCTCTGCAGGATACCAGCCACAGCTGACAAACTTCACACCTTGACTCTAAATAGGACCTATCTCAGCAGGAGCCCTGAGCTGTCTCTTGTCCATCCTAATGTGTAAACATCAATATTTAGCAGAGAGACTTCTAGCTGTATACCAACCAAGAAATATCTATCCAATTGACAAATCCACAATAATTCTACTGAAGTCTGTTGGAATCTTCAGAAAGACAAAGAGAGGCTCGAGAGGACGTGGGAAAAGATATTCTTCACCGCAGAACCAAAATAACTCTGTGACAAAATCTGCAGAGTACACCCAGCCAACAACCCTAATAGCTCCAGCACAATCCAGCAGAGATGACAGCCACACATCTGGAGACTGTTCTGTCTTGGAGTCATCAATCTCAGACCCTAGCTCCCAGGGTAGCCCCATCAAGGCTGTCCTCTGTAATGTCAGATCGATAAACAACAAAACAGCAATCATACATGATCTAATAGAGTCTTCTGATCTGGCCTGCCTGACTGAAACCTGGCTTTCTGAACCAGTTGGCCCCACCCTGGAGGCTGCCGTGCCAACAAACTATTCCGTGATATACTGCAACAGAAAGGAACGCAGGGGAGGAGGGGTTGCACTTTGCTTTAGATCAGCTTTGAAAATCAGACCACTTACTGTAGGTCCTACCAACTCGTTTGAATGCTTGGGGGTGCAACTTTCAGCTGAGAAAAACATTAACATATTGCTGATCTACCGCCCACCAGAAAAACACTCAGACTTCCTTAAGGAACTTGTAGACCTCCTATGCAACCTAACACTGGAACACCCCAGATGGATTGTTCTTGGAGATTTCAATACATGGGTGGATGACTCCTCTTCAAAACTTGGAATAGAGCTACCTCGTGCCTTACATGAACTGGGCTTCCTCCAATCAATCAGCTCTGCTACTCACAGGAAAGGCCACACTCTGGACCTTATATTCCATACTGGGCTGTCAATAGCCAATGTGGAAATTAATCCTGTTGCCTGGTCAGACCATCACACTATCCACTTCTCCCTCTCAATACCAGCTGTCAAACACCAGGTCAAGAATCAAATAAAATATCGCCGTTTAAAAGGGCTAACACCTCAACATATCCGAGATAACCTTAGCTTTGATGAATTGACTGACTCCAGCTTGGACCCTGATACTCTGGTGTTTAAATACAACAAATGTGTGTCCTCCACCTTTGAGACCATTGCTCCTCTGCGCACCAAATATCTTACTCCACACCATCATGCACAGTGGTTTGATAACGCTATAAAAGAGCTGAAAAGACAAGGCCGAAAACTTGAGAGACTGTGGTGCAAATCTCAGTCCCCAGAAGACAAACATGCCTTAATCCTCCACTTGAAGAGCTACCAAAAGGTAATCACGGGAAAAAAATCATCCTTTCTATCACAAGAGATTGCAAATGCAGTTAACAAACCAGCCCAACTGTTCCGCACAGTGGAAAAACTCTGCAACCCGGCATGTCAAAAACTTAACATCGAGTCTTCAAAGGACCTCTGTGACCAATTTGCCCATTTCTTCACAGACAAAGTCTCCGCTATAAGGTCCGCCATCCAACTTACAGCATCTGAGCCTAATATAGCGCCGAAGACCATTAGCAGAGACAATGTAACACCTTGGTCAAACTTCAAAGAAATTGATGAAGAAGTCACATCAAGCATCCTCCTTCACGTCCGCCTAACTACCTGTGACCTAGATCCTGGCCCAACACAGTTCATGTTGAACTGCCCCGACCTGTTCGTACCGGTATTCCTAAAAATTGTTAACTGTTCCTTAAAATCAGGGATATTTCCTGCTTTACTGAAGGAAGCAATCATCAGGCCTCTCCTCAAAAAACCCTCCCTGGACCCAGATGCAATGACCAGCTACAGACCTGTCTCTAACCTTCCCTTTCTGGGCAAGCTAATTGAAAAAGCTGTTTACCTCCAGCTAGAAGCCAAAATCCTACAAAACAACAGTTATGACCCATTCCAGTCTGGCTTCAGGAAACACCACAGCACTGAAACGGCCCTCATCCAAATATGCAACCACCTGCTCATGGCAAGAGACAGAGGAGAGTGCTCCATCCTCATACTGCTAGACCTTTCTGCAGCCTTTGATACAGTTGACCATGACATCTTGATAAACAGGCTACAGGAATACTGCGGCATTGATGGCATAGTTCTTCAGTGGTTCCAATCCTTCTTGAGTGGCAGAACCCACAAAGTGTCTATGGGGCCCTTCCTGTCCACCCCTGTATCACTTAGGTATGGGGTGCCCCAGGGCTCAATCCTCTCTCCCCTGCTTTTCACGATTTACATGTTACCGCTGGGAAAACTAATCCAAAAACATGGCCTGACATACCACTGCTATGCAGACGACACTCAACTATATCTTTCCTTCAAGCCTGGTGTGACAGACCCAACTCTAACTATAAACGCCTGCTTACGTGAACTACAGCAATGGATGAATGACAACTGGCTGAAACTAAATGCAGACAAAACTGATGTCCTTCTGATAGGAGGGCAGAGCATGATAACAAAACAACTTAACTTGCAGTCTTCACCACTAGGAATAGGAGGCACGGATCTGCGCAGCTCTGATCATGTGCGTAGCCTGGGAGTTCTAATTGATTGGGATTTAAACTTCAGAACTCAAATCTCTGCTGTGGTGAAATCATCCTATTTTCACCTGAAGAACATTGCAAAAATCAAGCACCTCATACCCCCAGAAGATCTGCCAACCTTAGTCCACGCCTTCATCACATCCCGACTGGACTACTGCAATGCTCTCTACACTGGCCTTCCAAAAAAGGTCTTGTACCGACTACAGCTGATACAGAATACTGCTGCCAGACTGCTAACCAACCAACCCCGTCACTGCCACATAATGCCAGTCCTGCACTCCCTTCACTGGCTACCTATAGAATGGAGGGTCCTATTCAAGATCGGCCTACTGACATTTAAATCCCTGAATAATCTAGGCCCTGGATACATGAAAGATATGTTACAGCTGCGTAGCAATCCCCGCATTCTCAGATCAACAGGTTCTAATAATCTAGTCATACCCAGAGTACACCTGGAAACTTTTGGTCCCAGAGCCTTCTGTCATGCTGCCCCTACGTTTTGGAACTCCTTACCTCAACAGATCAGGACAGCTCCATCCCTGGACGTGTTTAAATCCAGACTGAAAACCCACCTGTTCAGTTTGGCATTTGCAGAAATATAACTTTTGTTGTGTGAATACTTCATCCTACTAATTACTGAATCTGAGAGAGCCTAAGCGCTTTGAGTCCTATGGGAGAAAAGCGCTATAGAAATGTTATTGTATTGTATTGTATTGTATTGTATTTGCTAAGTTTTAGGCTTTGGGCCTGATTAAGGTTTTCCTTCGCTGAAGAAAGTCACTGAGAATATACTATAAGCGATGCAGCAACTTGACCTGAGTTGATTTCAAATATTCAGCTATTTGGTGGCTCTCCTTCACCCGGGTCTTCTCGGACCAGAATAAAGGCTCGCTGACAGAATTATGAATCTGCATTTGTGTGACCGCAGGCAATGAGCACACCGGCTGCAACTAATTTTTTTACCAACTTTTTAACAAAAGTTTCTCTGTGGCTCACATTCTATAGAGATACATTTTCACTTGGCCTGTGCTCCTAAGTAACACCCAATCATGCCCAAGGTTGAAGAAAAAAAAGACATGTTCACGAGTCTAACGAGTCATTTTAATTGAAAACTGACAAAGTGACAATCTCTACTCTATAGCTAGAGATGGCCGGAACAGTTCGCCGGTGAACAGTATTCTGTGAACTTCCGCTGTTTGCATTTGTGGTGAACAGCGAACATTTGGTGTGTTTGCCCCACCCCCTATACATCATCACTGAGCTAAACTTTGACCCCTTACCTCACAGTCAGCAGACACATGGCAGCCAATCAGCAAGCACCCCCTCCATATTGGATTCGTTCTCTGCTGGCTGTTGACTGTTAGTGAGAGCAGGGTCAGACTTGCTGCAGATAGGTAGGGAAAGCAATAGCTAGGCCTGTGTTCTGGTTCCTTATTTGCTGTGAAAGCACCCCAAACAGCCCTTTTGAGGGCTACCACATTGGTCTCCTGTTTTTTTGTGTGTGTGACACACCACAGCCCACTGACACCCAGAGCTGTGTGCACAATACTGCTGTTGCCTCATTAAGTTGCAAGCACAGAACCACTCCAGTGCATTATTATTTCACTGTATTTATTTATTGTATTTATAAAGTGCTAACATATTACGCAGCGCTGACTGTATTCTGATAGTATTATTGCATTTCTCTGTGTGTGACACCCAGAGCTGTGCATAATGTGATTTCTGACCTCTAGGCATTAACACCCGACTTTGTGTCACTCTGTAATTTTTGGTAGGACTTTTGGCATTTTTTGTGGCCAGAAATGGTCTTTGTAGGTTTTAAAATTTGCCTGCCCATTATAGTCTATGGCGGTGTGCCAGATTCGCCTGTTTACGAACAAACCAAAATTTGATGTATGCAACATCTCTATTTATAGCACCAGCTCTTATAAGCCTGATTGTGTGATTATAATTTCACAACTGTTTATCCAATAACTTCTCAGTAAATCTTGTTACGATTGGATTGCAGTGGGGGCTATTGCTGTTTACATCAGATACCAGAAACCGCATTCAAAAGCCCAATCAGATGCTCAATCACATATCAACACACTGGCTGAGCAAACAAAAGTTTTCCGCTCATACCATTCATCTGATGTACACCAACATCCACATGGCGGAATCAGTGGACCCTTTAAACCTATGCGGGTCAATAGTCTATAGACTTAAACATATGGCTATCTATATATATAATAGGCTAAGTGCCTCAACCTTCAAGCAAGAAGAAGAAGTAGTGCCCTGCCCCCAGGGCCGGTCCAAGAAAGAAGAAGGGTCTGGTCCAAGCAAGAAGAAGAAGTAATGCCATATCAAACCAAGGGCGAAGAGAGATAATTTGCATATTCAGTAGCAATGCATTGTGGGTAACCACAAATGCTCACTTATAGCTGAATTATTGCAGATTTGTTTCTGTTTTAAGAAGGCAAATTACACCAAGCTTTGCTTTTTTTTAGTAGGAGGGCTTTTTGGTCCCTTTTATCCCCCTATACATGCTTAGTAGTTTGGGTCACCCCGAGCTGCTTGGTTACTCTTTTGTACTGGTCCAAGCCCTATCTCATAAAGCTATATCAATTCCTGGTATGTACTGTTGAGGGCCAAAAGTCTGAAATAGGCTGTCACATGTGGGTTTGATATGACTGTGTAAAATGTAAAGATATATGCTAAAGCCACTTATGGCAAACCGTTAGCGGTTTAGTAAAAACCGCTATGCATTGTTGCATACGCTTGGGGGTAGCGATAACTGCAAACACGTTTCATGCAGCAGTTTGCCGGAAATTGTGATTAGCGTGCAAAGCACGCTAATCGCGATCGCTCCAAAACCGCCGCAGTGTCCAGTGATTTTTCCGCGTTAATTGCTCCCGCAAAGGTTTGCGGTTATAGGTGTGGACGGGCCTGTAACAGTATGTGTAATCCGCTACCCGAAAACGCTCCTGAAACCGCTAGGCATGTTTAGAAAACGTCTCTAAACATGCCTAGAATTGCTATGAAAATCTGCTCCAAAAAACGCTAGCATTTTGCAGATCTGCTAGCATTTTTGGTGTGCACTGGGCCTGATAGTGGATGTGTCAGTAGTAGTACACATTCCCAGCAGTGATATTTGGTGTGTGAGTAGTAGTACACATTGCCAGCAGTGATATTTGGTGTGTGAGTAGTAGTACACATTGCCAGCAGTGATTTTTGGCATGTGAGACAAAGAGTTAACTTTGTAACCAAGAGCTGCTGCCTGTGGTGCCTGTAACTTGATCCCTCAGTGAGCTCAGCTGGGAGGAGTTGCCTCCCTAACTCTTCGCTGCACTTCCTGTTTCTTCCACTGTGATCCGAATTGTGCACTGTGATGATCCGGATGATTCGACTCACAAAAAGGATTCGGATCAAAGATCCGAATCGTTTATGATCCGGACAACACTAATACACCAGCGGTTCTAGATGCTTGCTTGACTTACCAAGGGTGAAAAGGGATAATTTGCATATTTAGTAGCAGTGCATTGTGGGTAACCACAAATGTTCACTTATAGCTGAATTATTGCAGATTTCCTTCTGTTTTAAGAAGGCAAATTACACCACGCTTTGTTTTGGGTTTTTTTTAGTAGGAGGTCTTTTTGGTCCCTTTTATCCCCCTATACATTCCGGGAGATTTGGGTCACCCTGAGCCGATTGGTTACTCTGTTGTACTGGTCCAAGCCCTATCTCATACAGCCATATCAATCCCTGCCAATTACTGTTGAGGTGCAAAAGTCTTAAACAGACTGTCTACATGTGGGTTTGATATGATTGTGTAAAATTTAAAGCCATATGCTTGCTATACTTTGGCAGTTCTGGATGCTTGCTTGGCTTACCAACGGTGAAAAGGGATAATTTGCATATTTAATAACAGCGCATTGTAGGTAACTACAAATGTTCACTTATAGCTGAATTATTGCAGATTTCTTTCTGTTTTAAGAAGGCAAATTACTCCAACACAGTGGGTAGCATCACAGGAAGTGACGACAGTGGAACGCACGCTGGAACGTGGAAGAGGTGAGTCATCCCCGCCTGCTGCCTCTTACTAATAGTGGCGGCTGCTGCTGAGCTTAAGCAGGAGGGAGAGCGCACATGGAGGACCCAGGTGAGGGAGGGGGGTCCTGCTGAGCTTAAGCTGGAGGGGGAGCACACATGGGGGACCCAGGTGAGGGAGGGGGGTCCTGCTGAGCTTAAGCTGGAGGGGGAGCGCACATGGGGGACCCAGGTGAGGGAGGGGGGTCCTGCTGAGCTTAAAGGGGAACTGAAGAGAGAGGTATATGGAGGCTGTCATGTTTATTTCCTTTTAGACCATACCAGTTGCCTGGCAGCCCTGCTGATCCTCTGCCTCTAATACTATTAGCCATTGCCCCTGAACAAGCATGCAGCAGATCAGGTGGTTCAGTGGTTCAGACTTATAAGTCTGATCTGACAAGACTAGCTGCATGCTTGTTTCTGGTTTTAATCAGATACTACTGCAGAGATATAGACCAGCAGGGCTGCCAGGCAACTGGTATTGATTAAAAGGAAATAAACATGACAGCCTCCATATACCTCTCTCTTCAGTTCCCCTTTAAGCTGCAGGGGGAGCGCACATGGGGGACCCTGGTGAGCTTAAGCTGCAGGGAGAATGCACATGGGGATCCAGGTGAGGGGGGTCCTGCTGAGCTTAAGCTGGAGGGGGAGCGCACATGGGGGACCCAGGTGAGGGGGGGTCGGACCCCCCTCCCCGCCGCTGTGCCCAATACCCCCTTCCTGCCCTCTACCCCCTTATGCGGTGTATGCTACGCCGCGGGTCGGCTAGTATTTTATATTAGAGTCAAGAATGTTGCAAAAAATGGTACCCTCAGTTTTTTGTATTGTTTGAGACACTCATATGTTGCATAGCATTGTACCACCACCGATTGCACCATATGGATGTTAAAAAAAATGTATTTTAAGTTATTTAATTGTTTAAGACACTGATGTGTTGTATAGCATTGAACCAGTACTGATTGCACCACATAGATGTTGGAAAAATTGTACATTCATCTATTCAATTGTGTAGATGTTCAACCACTTTACCATCACGTGTGCGTATATCTACGCTCCGTTTAACACCCTTTCCCCATCAGGAGCGTAGATAGACGCACCTCCCACCGCTACCACCGCTACCGCCGCTGTCCCCGCTACCGCATGCGCGTGCTCCCACGCTCGTGCACGCTGCCGGCCACTTGCCCGGAGATCAATGAATGGGAAAGACCGTTCCCGTTCATTGACCTCAGCCCCCCAGCAATGATCGGCTGCTTCTATGAGAAGCAGCGCAATCATAGTGAAAAACAAAGTTTCCCAGCCTCATTGAACGTCCTGTAAGCAAACTTCTGACGCTTACTGGTCGCATGAACAAAAAATGACTGTGGCCATCTTGTGACCAAATAGTAAAATTACATCCAAAATATTTTTCATATACAAATACATACTTTTACACTATAAATTAACTCATTACCTCCCACACTCCCCAATTTATTTATTTTTTGTAATAAAAAGAAAAAAAAATTACAATAAAAAAACCCATAAATAGTTACCTTAGGGACTGAACTCTTTAAATATTAATGTCAAGAGGGTATAACACTGTCACTTTAACAACTATGGGCTCGTAATTAGGGATGGACGCAAAACTATAAAAAATGCACCTTTATTTCCAAATAAAATATTGGCGCCAAACATTGTGATAGAGACATAATTTAAATGGTGTAATAACCGGGACAAATGGGCAAATACATTTCATGGACTTTAATTACAGTAGCATGCATTATTTAAAAACTATAATGGCCAAAAACTGAAAAATAATGATTTTTCCCACATGTTTTCCAATTTTCCCATTAAAACACATTCAGAATAAAATAATTCTTGGCATAAAGTCCCACCTAAAGAAAGCCTAATTGGTGGCGGAAAAAACAAGATATAGTTCATTTCATTGCAATAAGTAATAATAAAGTTATAGACGAACGAATGGAAGGAGCGCTGAAAGGTGAAAATTGCTCTGGTGTTCAAGGGGTAAAACCCCTCAGTGGTGAAGTGGTTAAGATACTGCCTTGTTGCATATCACTGTTGCATATCCATGAATTGTGTATGTGTGTACATATATATATTCACTGTTGCATATATATCTGTCAGAAACCCTGGCAAAAGCCCAGGTTTCTGGCAGACTTTGTGGCTTTAAGACTACAGTGCAAAAATGAGCATGAGAGATAGACCCAGGGGCAGGCATTGCCCTCGAGCAAGCTTCTGCATCTGGCAGGGTGCATGGTCCCAGAGAATTCATCACTGAAGGACAGCATCAACAAATGGTTGAAGGCAGCAGCACAAGTTCTCAAACAGGATTGAGATGTGTGTTGAGTACCAGTATGTAGCTACATGTATTTGGGGATGGAATAAGAACATTCAGCCATGTGACTTGGAAAAGATTGGGGACTGTGTCTCTGGGGGGGGGGGGGGGGGGAAAGTAAGTGCAGCAGGCTCTTGTTCTTAACGAACTAGCAAAACCACGACAGGTACAAACATCTGCCCAACAGTCAGCATTGAAAATGCACCTGTACCTCCTGATGGCTTTCAATTCTGTTTTAGAATGACTACAAATAGTGATGATCGTAATCAGCTAATTGCAACTATGGAAAAATTCATGTAAATATTTGCAATTACTCCCACACGTAATTATGATTTGTAAATTTGATTGATTTTGTGTAATCATTCGTAATTTTGTGTAATTTTCACCTAATTTTGTGCCGATTTGCACGGTGAATAGCAGAGCCCCCTTAGTCATGCTATTGTCACCAAAATTGCTCAAATGTTAAGGAGAATAATGGATACAAGTCAAAAAGAATTTTCATAAAAAGCTAGTAGTTTTTGAGAAATTCGATTTTAAAAAATGCAAAGGAATTTTTTTTTAAATGTTTTTTAAAAATGAGTTTAAAAAACAATTTTTCTTTGCATTTTTAAAATGTATTTTCTTAACAACTACAAGGTCTTTTTGAAAAATATATAACACTAGCTGGTCGCCCGGCGTTGCCCGGGTATGTAATTGGCTAGTGAAAGCTCTGCCCACTTTTTCTAATCCTAACACACAATTACTCAAGGATGACCTAGTTTGTGAGGTTTGTGGTCTTTGGCATCAATAATTGGCATTGAAATGAAATAAATCTAATTGGCTGTGGCTCCACTCCTTTGAAAATCAATAGGTGAATTTTGATTAGCTTTTGTAGGCTCCACCCACTTTTCTGAATATTAATCCCAGTCACCCAGTGACCAACTGTGCAAAGTTTAAGAACCCTGCCATTGACAGTGTAAGAAAAACAAAAGTTTGCTTTCTTAAGACAGAAAGAATTTGCGATAATTCAGGTTGGAGTGAGCTTAAAATGTCGCCCAGTGCATTACTGTTGAATATATGCAAATTAATCATTGATACCCTTAAAAGCTAAACACACCTCCAGAACTGCTGGAATGCAATGATGCGTCTTCTTGTTAATTTGTACCGAGCCATAATAATCCAACATGCATACAGACTGTTTTGGATTGTTTGATCCTCATCAGTGCATGGCATGGATTAATTTGGCTCTATGCAGTAGGGCTTGTAACACCAAGAGGTACAGACTAACCAGCAAGCTCATGGTGACCCAGAACTCATTGGAGTGTGTAAGGGACTACAATGGTCCTAAAAAGCCCCCTTACTAAGATGTTAAGAAAAACAAAAGTTTGCTTTCTTAAAACAGAAAGAATTTGCGATAATTCAGGTTGGAGTGAGCTTGAGATGTCTCCCAGGGCATCACTGCTGAATATATGCAAATTAACCATTCTGCCCTTAAAAGCTAAACACACCTCCAGTGTAACAGTGTAAGAATGGCTGCCGTTTACATTTTCCAGTGAAATTTGTATTTGTCTCTGCCCCCTTTTTGGTTATGGGAATAATAAGTATCCTATACTTTATTCCTGGTAATGTACTATGTGTGTGCCAAATTTCAGTTTACATTCTGGCAGTTAACTTTGTAATTTTCTCCACCCACTGATGTTCTAATGTTTCCCGGGTATGTATTTGGCTGCTGATGGCTGTGGCCACTTTTTCTAACCCTAACACACAATTGTCAATAGTCAATGACCAAGTTTGTGAGATTTGTGGTCTTTGGCATGAATAATTTTCATTGAAATGAAACACATCTGATTCGCTGTTTGTGACCCCACCCCTTTTCTAAATAATTAACCCCAGTCACCCAATGATCAACTGTACCAGGTTTGAGGCTTGTGCCATTAACAGTGCAAAAATGGCAGCAATTAAATATTTGCCTTAAAAATCAATAGGTGAATTGTGATTGTTTTTTGTAGGCTCCACCCACTTTTCTGAATATTAATCTCAGTCACCCAGTGACCAACTGTGCAAAGTTTTAGAACCCTACAATTAATAGTGTAAGAATGGCTGCAGTTTACATTTTCCCAGTGAAATTTGTGTTTGTCTCCGCCCACTGAAGACTCGGCATTGCCCAGGTATGTATTTGGCTGGTGCTGGCTCTGCCCACTTTTTCTAACCCTAACACAAAATTACTTAATGACCAAGTTTGTGAGCTTTGCGGTCTTTGGCATCAATAATTTGCATTGAAATAAAATAAATCTGATTGGCTGTGGCCCCACCCCTTTTCTGAATTTGAACCCCAATCACCCAATGGCCAACTGTACCAGGTACAGGTGATTAACAGTGCAAGAGGCTTGTGCCATTAACAGTGCAAGAATGGCATCAATTACATATTCCCCTTAAAGATTAATAGGTGGATTTTGATTGGCTTGTGTAGGCTCCACCCACTTTTCTGAATATTAATCTCAGTCACCCAGTGACCAACCGTGCAAAGTTTTAGAACCCTACAATTAATAGTGTAAGAATTGCTGCAGTTTACATTTTCTCAGTGAAATTTGTATTTGTCTCCGCCTGCTGATGACCCAGCATTGCCCGATTCTGTATTTGGCTGGTGCTGGCTGCGCCCACTTTTCCTAACCCTAACACACAATTACTCAATTACTCAATGACAAAGTTTGTGAGCTTTGCGGTCTTTGGCATCAATAACCTGCATTAAAATGAAACAAATCAGATTGGCTGTTTGGGGCTCCACCCCCTTATATAAATTTAAACCCCAGTCACGCAATGATCAACTGTACCAGGTTTGAGGCTTGTGCCATTAACAGTGCAAGAATGGCAGCAATGAAATATTCCCCTGAAAAATTAATAGGCTCCACCCACTTTTCTGAATATTAATCTCAGTCACCCAGTAACCAACTGTGCAAAGTTTGAGAATCCTACCATTAACAGTGTAAGAATGGCTGCTGTTTACATTTTCCCAGTACAATTTGTATTTGTCTCCGCCCACTTATGACCCTGCGTTGCCCGCTTATGTATTTGGCTGGTGTTGGCTGTGCCCACTTTCCTAACCCTAACACACAATTAATCAATTACTCAATTACCAAGTTTGTGAGCTTTGTGGTGTTTGGCAACAATAATTTGCATTGGAATGAAAGAAATCTGATTGGGTATTTGTGGCTCCACCACCTTTCTGAAATTGAACCCCAGTCACCCAATGATCAACTATACCAGGTTTGAGGCTTGTGCCATTAACAGTGCAAGAATGGCAGAAATGTAAATATTCCCCTTGAAAATCATTAGGTGAATTTTGATTGGCTTTTATAGGCTCCACCCACTTTTCTGAATAATAACCCTAGTCACCCAACAACCAACTGTGCAAAGTTTGAGAACCCTACCATTAACAGAGTAAGAAAAACAAACGTTTGCTTTCTTAAAACAGAAAGAATTTGCGATAATTCAGGTTGGAGTGAGCTTGAGATGTCTCCCAGTGCATCACTGCTGAATATATGCAAATTAACAATTCTACCCTTAGAAGCTAAACACACCTCCAGTGTAACAGTGTAAGAATGTCTGCAGTTTACATTTTCCAGTGAAATTTGTATTTGTCTCTTTTTGGTTATGGGAATAAAAAGTATCCTATACTTTATTCCAGGTAATGTACTATGTGTGTGCCAAATTTCATTCAAATCCGTTCAGCCGTTTTTGCGTGATCGAGTAACAAACATCCAAACATCCAAACATCCAAACATCCGAACTTTCCCATTTATTATATTAGTAGGATTACTCCCACACGTAATTATGATTTGTAAATTTGATTGATTTTGTGTAATCATTCGTAATTTTGTGTAATTTTCACCTAATTTTGTGCCGATTTGCACGGTGAATAGCAGAGCCCCCTTAGTCATGCTATTGTCACCAAAATTGCTCAAATGTTAAGGAGAATAATGGATACAAGTCAAAAAGAATTTTCATAACAAGCTAGTAGTTTTTGAGAAATTCGATTTTAAAAAATGCAAAGGAAATTTTTTTTAAATGTTTTTTAAAAATGAGTTTAAAAAACAATTTTTCTTTGCATTTTTAAAATGTATTTTCTTAACAACTACAAGGTCTTTTTGAAAAATATATAACACTAGCTGGTCGCCCGGCGTTGCCCGGGTATGTAATTGGCTAGTGAAAGCTCTGCCCACTTTTTCTAATCCTAACACACAATTACTCAAGGATGACCTAGTTTGTGAGGTTTGTGGTCTTTGGCATCAATAATTGGCATTGAAATGAAATAAATCTAATTGGCTGTGGCTCCACTCCTTTGAAAATCAATAGGTGAATTTTGATTAGCTTTTGTAGGCTCCACCCACTTTTCTGAATATTAATCCCAGTCACCCAGTGACCAACTGTGCAAAGTTTAAGAACCCTGCCATTGACAGTGTAAGAAAAACAAAAGTTTGCTTTCTTAAGACAGAAAGAATTTGCGATAATTCAGGTTGGAGTGAGCTTAAAATGTCGCCTAGTGCATCACTGTTGAATATATGCAAATTAACCATTGTTACCCTTAAAAGCTAAACACCTCCAGAACTGCTGGAATGCAATGATGTGTCTTCTTGTTAATTTGTACAGAGCCATAATAATCCAATATGCATACAGACTGTTTTGGATTGTTTGATCCTCATCAGTGCATGGCATGGATTAATTTGGCTCTATGCAGTAGGACTTGTAACACCGAGAGGTACAGACTAACCAGCAAGCTCATGGTGACCCAGAACTCATTGGAGTGTGTAAGGGACTACAATGGTCCCAAAAAGCCCCCTTACTAAGATGTTAAGAAAAACAAAAGTTTGCTTTCTTAAAACAGAAAGAATTTGTGATAATTCAGGTTGGAGTGAGCTTGAGATGTCTCCCAGGGCATCACTGCTGAATATATGCAAATTAACCATTCTGCCCTTAAAAGCTAAACACACCTCCAGTGTAACAGTGTAAGAATGGCTGCAGTTTACATTTTCCAGTGAAATTTGTATTAGTCTCTGCCCCCTTTTTGGTTATGGGAATAAAAAGTATCCTATACTTTATTCCTGGTAATGTACTATGTGTGTGCCAAATTTCAGTTTACATTCTGGCAGTTAACTTTAGTAATTTTCTCCACCCACTGATGTTCTAATGTTTCCCGGGTATGTATTTGGCTGCTGATGGCTGTGGCCACTTTTTCTAACCCTAACACACAATTGTCAATAGTCAATGACCAAGTTTGTGAGATTTGTGGTCTTTGGCATGAATAATTTTCATTGAAATGAAACAAATCTGATTCGCTGTTTGTGGCCCCACCCCTTTTCTAAATATTTAACCCCAGTCACCCAATGATCAATTGTACCAGGTTTGAGGCTTGTGCCATTAACAGTGCAATAATGGCAGCAATTAAATATTTGCCTTGAAAATCAATAGGTGAATTGTGATTGTTTTTTGTAGGCTTCACCCACTTTTCTGAATATTAATCCCAGTCACCCAGTGATCAACTGTGCAAAGTTTTAGAACCCTACAATTAATAGTGTAAGAATGGCTGCAGTTTACATTTTCCCAGTGAAATTTGTGTTTGTCTCCACCCACTGAAGACTCGGCATTGCCCAGGTATGTATTTGGCTGGTGCTGGCTCCGCCCACTTTTTCTAACCCTAACACAAAATTACTTAATGACCAAGTTTGTGAGCTTTGCGGTCTTTGGCATCAATAATTTGCATTGAAATAAAATAAATCTGATTGGCTGTGACCCCACCTCTTTTCTGAATTTGAACCCCAATCACCCAATGGCCAACTGTACCAGGTACAGGTGATTAACAGTGCAAGAGGCGTGTGCCACTAACAGTGCAAGAATGGCATCAATTAAATATTCCTCTTAAAGATTAATAGGTGGATTTTGATTGGCTTTTGTAGGCTCCACCCACTTTTCTGAATATTAATCTCAGTCACCCAGTGACCAACTGTGCAAAGTTTGAGAACCCTACCATTAACAGTGTAAGAATTGCTGCAGTTTACATTTTCTCAGTGAAATTTGTATTTGTCTCCGCCTACTGATGACCCAGCATTGCCCGATTATGTATTTGGCTGGTGCTGGCTGCGCCCACTTTTCCTAACCCTAACACACAATTACTCAATTACTCAATGACCAAGTTTGTGAGCTTTGCGGTCTTTGGCATCAATAACCTGCATTAAAATGAAAAAAAAAATCAGATTGGCTGTTTGGGGCTACACCCCCTTATATAAATTTAAACCCCAGTCACGCAATGATCAACTGTACCAGGTTTGAGGCTTGTGCCATTAACATTGCAAGAATGGTAGCAATTAAATATTCCCCTGAAAAATTAATAGGTAATTTTTGATTGTTTTTTTGTAGGCTCCACCCACTTTTCTGAATATTAATCTCAGTCACCCAGTAACCAACTGTGCAAAGTTTGAGAACCCTACCATTAACAGTGTAAGAATGGCTGCTGTTTACATTTTCCCAGTACAATTTGTATTTGTCTCCACTCACTTATGACCCTGCGTTGCCCTCTTATGTATTTGGCTGGTGTTGGCTGTGCCCACTTTCCTAACCCTAACACACAATTAATCAATTACTCAATTACCAAGTTTGTGAGCTTTGTGGGGTTTGGCAACAATAATTTGCATTGGAATGAAACAAATCTGATTGGCTATTTGTGGCTCCACCCCCTTTCTGAAATTGAACCCCAGTCACCCAATGATCAACTATACCAGGTTTGAGGCTTGTGCCATTAACAGTGCAAGAATGGCAGAAATGTAAATATTCCCCTTGAAAATCATTAGGTGAATTTTGATTGGCTTTTATAGGCTCCAACCACTTTTCTGAATAATAACCCTAGTCACCCAACAACCAACTGTGCAAAGTTTGAGAACCCTACCATTAACAGAGTAAGAAAAACAAAAGTTTGCTTTCTTAAATCAGAAAGAATTTGCGATAATTCAGGTTGGAGTGAGTTTGAGATGTCTCCCAGTACATCACTGCTGAAAATATGCAAATTAACCATTGTTACCCTTAGAAGCTAAACACACCTCCAGAACCGCTGGAATGCAATGATGTGTCAGCTTGTTAAATTTTACAGAGCCATAATAATCCAACATACATACAGACTGTTTTGGATTTTTTTTTTTTTTTTTTTAGCCTTTCAGATTAAAATCACTTAAAAACCAGCCCTCACGCGGATCTCTCCATCAGGTTGGCAGCGATCTTGCCCTTCCTTCACTGTTCAATCATCATGCTGGCTTTTATTAAGTCTGTTCTTTATCAATAAAAAGAAAACAAAACATTTTAGAGCAATGAGCTCCACTCCTTTTGCTTCCACAATTCTTGCGCCTTCTCCTCTCCAACACCTTTTTTTTCCGCCAGGTACACCACATACAATCTTGCTAAGAAATGATTGCACACTGCTTCCAGTGACAACTCCTCCTTCTGGAATACTATTAAGTTTCTTGCATCCCACAAAACTTCCTTAAGTACAGAGAACACAATCCACCCCTTCCTATCCTTCTCCTTTGCACCCAGTGACACTCCACCCATCACCATTGAAAGAGATGTGACCCTAACCTCCACCACCACCTCTAAAAATTTCCTCAACTTCCTCCGAAAACCCTTTGCAAAATCACAATCCCAAAACACGTGGTCCACATCCTCTTCCCCTCCACACCCTTCTCTTGGGCACCTTCCTGAGGGAGTCATACCCCTCAATTTGCAAAAAACCCTAGTAGGGAGCGCTGACACCAGAGCCATCCAGACAACATCTTTCTGCCTGTTTGTTATTCCTTTAATACTCATTCTTTTCCATACTGCCTCCGCTTGTGCACTTGTCATTCCTTTTATATAACATATTATATCATTTCTTGTGATCCATTTTTTAATATTCTGCTTGTTTATGTTTGTTAAGGCTGCTCCTGCCATATTGAAATTGTCCAGAATTTCTTTAACTTTTTGGTAGCATGATGTAGTAGTGAATGCAACAGGCTTGCTCAAATCCTTAGCGACCCATCCCAACCTGTTCCACAACCATCCTCCCAAGTACCTCACAAAATCCTTCACCCTCCCCTCTGACTCCAACACTCTACGGACAGACACCAGATAGTGCAGAGACAGAAAAGAAGCAACATCAGGGAAGTCCCAACCACCCAGAGACACACCCTTGTGAACCGTCACCCGTGCCACCCTCTCCATCTTTGAACCCCAGAAGAAAACAAACAACATTCTCTGCACCTCTTGCATCCATCTTTTGCCAGGGGGCAAGACCAAACAAAAATACAACAACAACGGCAATATCACAGCTTTCACCACCAACACTTTCCCTGAAAAAGACAACTTCCGCAACCTCCACAAGTTCAACTTTCTTACCACTTTCCCTTTCACTTCATCCAAAGTCTTTCTACCTTTCATCTCTGCATCAAACACCACACCCAACACCTTGATCTCCTGACTCACCGGCACTTTCTCCACATTCAAAGGTACAGGCCTCCCAAAGGAAACCAGTTGGGACTTCTCCCAATTCACAGCCATTCCAGACATTCCACAAAACACTTTCACATGCAAATTCACCCTGTCAATATCAGCCTGCGACCCACCCACAAACGACACATCATCCATATAAGCCAAATACTTCACCTGCTCTCCACCACCACCTGGCACAACAAACCCTTTCACCACTTTATCCCGCTGGACATACCTCAGCAAAGGCTCCACCACACAAATAAAAGCCATAGGCGACAGTGGACACCCCTGCCTGACTCCGGACAAAACGGGGAATGACCTGGACAAAACCCCATTTACCAAGACATGGCTCGAAATTCCAGTGTAAAAACATCTAATAACTTTCAGGAGACAATCAGGGACCCCTAATTTTGCCATCACCCTGAACAGGAAGGAGTGTGATACTCTATCAAATGCCTTTTCCAAATCGATACCCTCAATGACCATCGGCACTTTATTTTCCTGTGAAAAATTAATCATGTCCCTTAATAAAACCAGGTTATCGGCGCTTCTTCGACCGGGGACCGCACAGGTCTGCCCCTCTCCAATCATAGATGCTATCACACTCCTTAACCTGCTTGCGACCAATTTCGCCACTATCTTGTAGTCCACATTCAACAGCGAAATCGGCCTCCAGTTTTTTATCAATTTTTTGTCTCCTTTCTTATGAATCAGGGTGATGACTCCCTCCCGCATTGATGGGGACAACCGCCCAGAAGAAAAAACTTCCTGGACCACCTCCACCACTTCCCCACCAATGATAGGCCAGGCCCACCTAAAAAACTCCACTGGGAGCCCGTCCTTCCCTGGAGTCTTGCCTGTTTGCATGGCACCAACTGCCGCCCATACCTCCTCCGTGGCCACCGACTCTTTCAACTGCTGTACCTCCAACGGATCCAAACACTCCTCCAACACCTCATCACAATACTCTTTCATCTCCACCTGTGACACAGCATTCCCTCCTCCATACAAATCCACATAAAACCTCCGCACCTCTTCCATCACCTCGGAACCAACCACTTCCCTTTCATCCACCACCACTGACTCTAACACATCTCTACTGGACACCACCTTCTTAAAGAAGAAACGGGAGCAAGACTCCCCCTCTTCCAAATCTCTCACTTTCGCCTGAAACACAATCCTCTTCCCACGCTCTGTCAACATTTTCTTCATTCGCTGTCTTGCCTCCTCCAACTCTTCCTCCACCTCATACCCCCATTCCTTCATCTTCACCAAATACTGCAACCTTACTTTCCAACTTTCTTCCTCCTCTTTCTGCAAACACCTCTTCTCATACGCTAGATTCCTGAAAAAGCCAGAAATCCTCCTCTTCACCCAATCCCACCATTCCAACAAATCCACAAAACCTCTCTTCCTGCGCACCCATCCTGCATATTCCACCCTAAATCTTTCAAGTACATCCACATCCTCCAACAACTCCACATTCAACTTCCAGACTCCCTTCCCAAACACCACTCTCTCCGACACTTCCAGGGAACAAAGAATGGCTTTGTGATCAGAAAAAGTGACCTGGTGATAAGAGACAGCAGAAACCAACACATACCTAGAAAGTAAAAAGTAATCTATGCGTGACTTAACCGTGCCCGCATCCGAAAAGTAAGTATATTCCCTGTCCCTACTGCCTGCCGCCAAAGCTGCATCCTGCAGTCCAAAATCTGTCACAATCTGGTTGAGGATCCTACTGGTGGAGTCCAGCTTGGTCTCTCCTGACCCCACTCGATCCCCAACCGATCTTATACAGTTCAGATCGCCGGCCACAATGGTCTTAATGCGGCCTGGCAGATTGAACTTAAGCACCTCCAAGAACTCCGCCCTCTCTTTTTTGTCTGCAGGAGCGTAACAGTTAAAAAGACGGTACTGGGAGCCACAAAAATCAAAATTCACAACCATCAATCTCCCAGGAATGATGACGGCATGTGACAAAACCTTAATGCTAGGATTATTAAACAGCACGCCAATGCCCTCATTCCTACTCTGGCAGGCAGGGGACCAGATGGCATTGCCCCCTGCCCATTCCCCAGAGCCAGGTACCGTCTTCAATATACACTCCTGCAGACAAAAAATATCCGCCCTAAAATTTGCGAGGTCCTGCAGGACTGCAGCCCGGCGGTATGAGGAGCCGATTCCCCTCACATTTACAGACAGCAGGGACAGCACCATCACCAAAAGACACCACGTGAAAAGCAACCTACACTCAGCCATCTTCATTTCTTAGGCGCTCTGGGACTCTTCCGTACACCCACAGTAGTGGGCTCCTGCTTTGTCTTTCTATTCCTCTTCTTTTTTTGTTTTTTTGATTCTGCTGTGTTCCAGTCCTCCGGACCAGAATCCCCAGCAGTACTCGGTCCCGGTGCCTCCGGGTTAACTCTCCTAGCTGGCCTAGTGTTTTTCCAGCCAGTAGGCACAGGAGACTGGGTCATATCCACCTTTAATTCACCCTCAGAAGTGTCACTGACGATCCTCATTTTTGTTACACGGGTGTCATCACTTTCAGACTCAGTCACAGCTTCTTTCCTCTCTTGATAAGGTGGTAGATAATCACTATCATTCTCCTCTATCTCCACCTCTTTTTCACCTTCCACCTTCCCAGGGTCTGTCAGGTCCATTTCAAACTCCTCCTCCTCATTTGCATTAACTCCACCCCCCTCCTCTGAGGTCATGACTGACATGCTGGCTGATTTCCCTCCTTTTTTTGAACTTGGGGAGTCGTTATTTTTGGAGGGAGATGAGGCAGTCCCTTGCTGGGATCTCCTCACCGCAGTGTCAGCTTTTGGGCTTTTACTGGATGCAGGGCTGGGGTTTGCTGGCAAACTTTTAAGTTTCTTCTGCGAGAGAGCAGAAGAAGGGGCGGGCTTAGGAATCTCCGGCGGGTCAGCTGACTGCACAGCTGTTTCGCCACCTGCATTCCTGTTATTCTCGCCGGCTGAGCCGGCATCAGCAGCTGTGGCACTACTGCTCCCAGCGGACCTGCGGCTACTAGCGTCCATGGCGGGCCGCTGGGAGTCTCTGCAGGGTTCAGGCACATCTGCCTGGCTTTCTGGGACCAAGGGCGCGGCTTCTGTACTGGTGGCAGGGGTCAGGGAAGCCTCAGAACGCTCTCCACTGTCGCGCTGCGGGCCCCACTCAGCAGAAACTGAGCAAGTGACGTCACCGGCGTCAGGGGAATCCCGATCAGCTGGAGAGCCGGGCACTGCTTTGGGGAGCCTCTCTGGGGGGGTTTCAGCCACAATATCACTTCCTTCAGCCCCAGCCTCTCTCACCACAGCGGGGGGACACGGGACAACACCAGGTACACATACATCAGCCTCTCCAGCCTTGCTCCCTGCCACGTTAGCAGCAGCCTTCTTACAGGCAGGAGCACCCGCGTTCTGCTCAGCGGGGAGGGACACTGCAGAAGGAGGCACGGCATCCTCTTCACCCCCACTCCCCACAGCTTCATCATCATCATCCTCATCCACATGCTCAGCCAGTTTTCTTTTCTTGACACGCTGCAGCTTTGGCATCTCAGCCTGCTCAGCCTGCAGCATCTGGGAGTCAGTGGCCTCTTCAGCAGAGGGGACAGGGGGGGTCACAGTAGCAGTTGGACCCGTTTGAGCAGCACTGGTGCCCTCTCCAGCTACCTCAGAAAGGGGAGCTTCAGCGTCAGCCTCAGCGTCCCGGGGCTCCACACGGGGAGCCAGTGACCACCTCCTGCCCCTGCCATAGGAGCCAGCAGCAGCAGCATAGGTATATATGCGGGTGTTCCCCCGCTTTTCACATTCTTTGGCCAAGTGGCCCGCTAGACCACACAAGTCACACACCTTCACCTTTTTACACTTGGAGCCTGGGTGAACCGGCTCCTTACAGTGCCTGCACCTCTCCTCAGAGCTGCAGCTGCCAGCACCGTGCCCAAAACTATAACACTTCCGGCAGTAGAGCGGCTGCCCAGTGTAGGTGATATAGCCTCTCTCACCGGCAATGGAAAAGACAGGGGGTGGGTGAACCACATCATGCCAGCTCCCTTCCTGCCTCTTGAACTCCACATTAAATCTCATCTTGCTCCTATAAACACCGATGTGATTATAGATCTTCTCTGCCCAACTCACATCTCTGAAGTATCTCTGCAGAAACAATCTCACAACATCAGGCTCCACAAACGGGTTATACATGTGAACGTACACTTGTCTTGCTTTTTCATTAAACAGCGGTGTAACTGACTCCAGCCACTTAACAAAATCTTCCCTGCTCTCTCTATAGTCTGCCAGCACCCTTAAAGCCTCTTCCTCACTATACATTGTGACATCATATGCTCCTTGTGCAGGAAAATCCTGAATCGCAAACAAATTATTCTTTGTCATCTTCAACCCCTCCACCAGTACCTTGTCAATAAACGCCTTCGGTCCCTTACTCCTCCATTCCGCCTTCACGATGAAGCGTATTGAATTACGCAGCTTTGGCATACCTCCTCCACTTGATGCAGCCGCCATCCTCTCCTCGTTTATGGAGGGCCCCCACAAGGAGGACCCTCAGAATACCTTCCGTGCAAGACCAAGTAAAGTAACTCCAGCTGATCCTTGCCAAAAGTCCTAGAAGCCACAGACTGTTTTGGATTGTTTGATCCTTATCAGTGCATGACATAGATTAATTTGGCTCTATGCAGTAGGGCTTGTAACACCGAGAGGTACAGACTACCCAGCGAGCTCATGGTGACCCAGAACTCATTGGAGTGTGTAAGGGACTACAATGGTCCTAAAAGCCCCCTTACTAAGATGTTAAGAAAAACAAACGTTTGCTTTCTTAAAACAGAAAGAATTTGTGATAATTCAGGTTGGATTGAGCTTGAGATGTCTCCCAGTGCATCATTGCTAAATATATGCAAATTAACCATTCTACCCTTAGAAGCTAAACACACCTCCAGTGTAACAGTGTATGGCTGCAGTTTACATTTTCCAGTGAAATTTGTATTTGTCTCTTTTTGGTTATGGGAATAAAAAGTATCCTATACTTTATTCCAGGTAATGTACTATGTGTGTGCCAAATTTCATTCAAATCCGTTCAGCCATTTTTGCGTGATCGAGTAACAAACATCCAAACATCCAAACATCCAAACATCCGAACTTTCCCATCATTGGGTATCATTCATACAGAGGCTGTCGGTAGTGCGGGAAAACACCGTTCTTCTCCGCAACCGGTACTTTAGACTTCTGGGTGGGCATTCATAAAGAAGTGTGTAGGTGCGGTGGCAGTGCGGAGATTCCCCGAACTAGGCTGGCGGTAGGCAGGCGGTAGGCAGGCGGAGACACGGAAGCTGCCGAGTTGATACATTTCTCCGTGTTCCGCTCTGCTGCAGCTGCCTGGGAGGTCTGTGTGTCTCCATTCACTTGCATTGGTATCGCCACATCAGAGGGAGCGGGACTTTCCGACCTGACACCGCTGGCGGTATTCTTTATGAATTAACATTTTGCTACATTTGTTCCGTTAATCACCGCACAAGGCGGTGATTTATCACTCTGCTCGGTATGTCTTTTTTTCATGCGGAAAGAGCCTTTATGAATGCTGACTTTGCCGAGTGGCAATGAATTATGAATGATACCCTATATATATAATAGGCTAAGTGCCTCAACCTTCAAGCAAGAAGAAGAAGTAGTGCCCTGCCCCCAGGGCCGGTCCAAGAAAGAAGAAGGGGCTGGTCCAAGCAAGAAGAAGAAGTAGTGCCATATCAAACCAAGGGCGAAGAGAGATAATTTGCATATTCAGTAGCAGTGCATTGTGGGTAACCACAAATGCTCACTTATAGCTGAATTATTGCAGATTTGTTTCTGTTTTAAGAAGGCAAATTACACCAAGCTTTGCTTTTTTTTAGTAGGAGGGCTTTTTGGTCCCTTTTATCCCCCTATACATGCTTAGTAGTTTGGGTCACCCCGAGCTGCTTGGTTACTCTTTTGTACTGGTCCAAGCCCTATCTCATAAAGCTATATCAATCCCTGCTATGTACTGTTGAGGACCAAAAGTCTGAAATAGGCTATCACATGTGGGATTGAAATGACTGTGTAAAATGTAAAGATATATGCTAAAGCCACTTATAGCAAACCGTTCGCGGTTTAGTAAAAACCGCTACGCTTTGTTGCATACGCTTGGGGGTAGCGATAACTGCAAAGACGTTTCATGCAGCAGTTTGCCGGAAATTGTGATTAGCGTGCAAAGCACGCTAATTGTGATCGCTCCAAAACCGCCGCAGTGTCCAGTGATTTTTCCGCGTTAATTGCTCCCGCAAAGGTTTGCGGTTATAGGCGTGGACGGGCCCGTAACAGTATGTGTAATCCGCTACCCGAAAACGCTCCTAAAACCGCTAGGCATGTTTAGAAAACGTCTCTAAACATGCCTAGAATTGCTATGAAAATCTGCTCCAAAAAACGCTAGCATTTTGTAGATCTGCTAGCGTTTTTGGTGTGCACTGGGCCTGATAGTGGATGTGTGAGTAGTAGTACCCATTCCCAGCAGTGATATTTGGTGTGTGAGTAGTAGTACACATTGCCAGCAGTGATATTTGGTGTGTGAGTAGTAGTGTAAACTGTTTCAAACCGCCAACTGCAGGAGAACTCCACAAACACCAATGCAGGTTGTAAAATTCAAAAGTTTATTTCAAAATAAAAGATAAAAAATACACTTTCTACTCCATGTAACCAATGAGAATTACAAACAACACAATCTAATATCACAGTCTTCTTATTATCTTCTGGTCTTCTTTCTATAGAACACTTCCGGAAGCTAGGAGGAAAACAACTGGTTAACAATAACACATAACCTTCCCACCCGGTAAGTATTTTCTCAGCGTTCCCACCCACTTTAATGAAAAATGGACCTTATTTGGATTTCCTAAACCCTGAGTACTAAAGTAATTTCAGTTTAATGCTTCCCTGACAAAACCATTATATAGTACTTTAACCTCTAAGTTTGCTGATCAGCAAAATCTTTCATAACTCAATAGTAAATAGAGTACTCTTGTTTTTTTGTTCTCAGTCTGATCAATTATTCTGGCTATTTTTCTTGTTCAATAGTTCAGCCGTTTCTTAGGAAAAGCCAGAATAATAAATGTATAAGTTAGATGGTTAGGAGTTAATAAATTGGTTGGTTAATAAGTTAATAATAAATAATAAAAGAAATAAAATTGGTTAGTGAATTACTAAATTCTTAGTAAATTAATAAGGTTACTAGAATTAAATAATAAGAAGAAAATAACTCCGTCACTTGTTCCTATGAGCAAAACTACTCAATATGCTTGCCCAAAAAACAGCAAAAAAATAAAAACACAACAGTTTCTTTATAAATCTCAGCTTCTGCCACTCCTGTATGTAATCTCTTCTGTTCTTTTGCAGGACCAGTCTATTGCCAGAAAAACAGTCTATTAACAGGTACTTCTTCTAAATCTTTCAACACTACTGGTAAATGGACATATTAATCATTCTCCTTTCTTTTACAGGAATCCAGTCGGACCACTCTTCCCATAGGTAAGTATTTCTTCCAATATAACTTTGCACTATCTTGTGCACCACACATAAAATAACCAAAACAAAATGGTTTCTTGCATTTATTACTTTGGTAAAGTCAGTAAGCTATAAGAGGTTAAGATAGACCTCTAGCGGATAGGACAGTAGCTCATTTCCTTAAGCAGATTCACTTTCCTCTCAATTTCACTATCTCTTAGTCTCAGGCCTAGTATATGGGTAATATGCAGTTTCTGTCTTCCATAATACAACTGTTTTCCCATTACAGCAACCATTCAGGCCACTTACAAAAATCAAAACAAAATACAAGTGAGATTATATTCATCACAGTAGGGAGAATAATTCTGAATTCTCAGCCTCCTAACACTACACTTCAGAAGTGAGGGATATTACCAGAGCCAAATTTACTGTAATTAAAAATGTTTAAAAATCTTTCTTGTGGCATGCTGATTTATCAACACATTGATCACATTTCATACGTGTCATCTTGAACAATTTCTTTTCCAACACTTCAGTGTCAAGAATCACTGGCTATCATCTTTCCTCTGTCTGAAATCTCTCTCCTGGCTTTCCCACTCCTTGTCAGCTTTACAGGACTGATGGCTGGCTTATCTTATGGAGGATTGAAGAATCATCATGGCTCAGTAATTTTCTCCCAAAATGTCAGCTATCGCATCGTCTGGCCTGCTTCTACTCAGCTGTGCCTGCTGCATCTTTCCCCTTCTCCTGTTTACTCCAACTGCCAACTCAACCCCTCAGAAAGCTGTTATATCTTCCCTAACGGCTCCCCTGCTTGTGTGTCTGGTTGCTTAGCAACCTTCCCTCAGGCATCAGCTCTGCCTACCCACACATTACACATTACAACTGAGGGAAAAATGACCTTACTTAACAAACCTGTGTCAGCAGTGCCTCTATTTAAAGCTGCTGACCAGGTAATAATATAAAAATAAAAATAAATAGATCCCCCCTCTTTCTACCTGCTACAGTAGTACACATTGCCAGCAGTGATTTTTGGCGTGTGAGACAAAGAGTTAACTTTGTAACCAAGAGCTGCTGCCTGTGGTGCCTGTAACCTGATCCCTCAGTGAGCTCAGCTGGGAGGAGTTGCCTCTTTCACTCCATCCCTAACTCTTCGCTGCACTTCCTGTTTCTTCCACTGTGATCCGAATTGTGCACTGTGATGATCCGGATGATTCGACTCACAAAAAGGATTCGGATCAAAGATCCGAATCGTTCATGATCCGGACAACACTAATACACCAGCGGTTCTAGATGCTTGCTTGACTTACCAAGGGTGAAAAGGGATAATTTGCATATTTAGTAGCAGTGCATTGTGGGTAACCACAAATGTTCACTTATAGCTGAATTATTGCAGATTTCCTTCTGTTTTAAGAAGGCAAATTACACCACGCTTTGTTTTGGGTTTTTTTTAGTAGGAGGTCTTTTTGGTCCCTTTTATCCCCCTATACATTCCGGGAGGTTTGGGTCACCCTGAGCCGATTGGTTACTCTGTTGTACTGGTCCAAGCCCTATCTCATACAGCCATATCAATCCCTGCCAATTACTGTTGAGGTCCAAAAGTCTTAAACAGACTGTCTTCATGTGGGTTTGATATGATTGTGTAAAATTTAAAGCCATATGCTTGCTTTGCTTACCAAGGGTGAAAAGGGATAATTTGCATATTTAATAACAGCGCATTGTAGGTAACCACAAATTTTCACTTATAGCTGAATTATTGCAGATTTCTTTCTGTTTTAAGAAGGCAAATTACTCCAACACAGTGGGTAGCATTACAGGAAGTGACGACAGTGGAACGCACGCTGGAACGTGGAAGAGGTGAGTCATCCCCGCCTGCTGCCTCTTACTAATAGTGGCGGCTGCTGCTGAGCTTAAGCAGGAGGGAGAGCGCACATGGGGAACCCAGGTGAGGGAGGGGGGTCCTGCTGAGCTTAAGCTGGAGGGGGAGCACACATTGGGGACCCAGGTGAGGGAGGGGGGTCCTGCTGAGCTTAAGCTGGAGTGGGAGCGCACATGGGGGACCCAGGTGAGGGAGGGGGGTCCTGCTGAGCTTAAGCTGCAGGGGGAGCGCACATGGGGGACCCTGGTGAGCTTAAGCTGCAGGGAGAATGCACATGGGGACCCAGGTGAGGGGGGTCCTGCTGAGCTTAAGCTGGAGGGGGAGCGCACATGGGGGACCCAGGTGAGGGGGGGTCGGACCCCCCTCCCCGCCGCTGTGCCCAATACCCCCTTCCTGCCCTCTACCCCCTTATGCGGTGTATGCTACGCCGCGGGTCGGCTAGTTTATTATATTAGTAGGATATGTAGCAATTTTGGTGGCAATAGCTTGTATGGGGGCTTTGCTATCAACCGTTAAAGTCAGCACAAAATTACGGGAAAATTACATCAAAATTAAGCAAAATTACAAATTATAACAATTACAGATTAAACTAATGATGATTTTTTACCAACATTTTACATTTAGGTTTTGCATCGTAATTGCGAATTTAAATGCAAAATTATGTCTATGGGAAATGTATGCTCACCACTAACAACAGACATCGATAGAGATGGGCACTCTGTAAACTTTTGGCTTTATTAATCAAAGGTAAGTAGCACATAAATGAAAAGGCACCAGTGGGGGTACAGACAGTGGCCTGACAGCCATTTCACAGAACCTCCTGCTTCCTCAGAGACCATTATTTTTATTTACAATGGTTAATTTGCATACATTCAGCAGTGATGCACTGGGAGACATCTCAAGCTCACTCCAACCTGAATTATCGCAATTTTTTTCTGTTTTAAGAAAGCAAAGTTTTGTTTATTTTTATTTATTTATTGAATTTATAAAGCGATAGCATATTACGAAGCGCAGGACATTAGTTTAGGTTACAGACAATATTTAGGGGTGACATACAGCAATATGACAATACAGGAAAAGAAGAAGAACCAGATCATGCAGCATAGTATGAGTACAAGGTAATGCTTATTCAGTCACTGGATGGAGCATGGAGATTAGGCAAATTGAGTTCACTCAGATGCATAGCATGGATGCACAGTAGTGGAGGTGCATGATCAGGTAGGACACAAAAGGAGGAGGACACTGCTCGAAGGCTTACAATCTAAAGGGAGAGGTAGGGACATGAAAGGTAGGGACCAGAGTTCAGCTGCGGGTTTAGAGCACTTGTGAGGGGTGGTAGGCCAGAGTAAAAAGGTGAGTTTTGAGGGACTTCTTGAAGATGTTGAAGGAGGGTCTGCCCTAATGGATGGAGATAGGAAGAACCATAGTGTTGGTGCAGCCCTTGAGAAGTCCTGGAGGCGTGCATGGGACTGGGTGATGCGGGGGGCGGTCAGGCGAAGTTCATTGGAGGAGCGGAGTGAGCGGCTAGGTGTGTACCTCTGAGTAAGATTGGAAATGTAGGTTGGACAGGTTTTGTGGACAGATTTGTAAGTCAAGCACAGTATCTTGAATTTGATTCTGGACTGGATATGAAGCCAGTGGAGGGATTCACAGAGGGGAGCCGCTGTGGTGGAGCGATGGGAAGAGTGGATAATTCTGGCTGCCGCATTCATGATGGACTGCAGTGGGTCTGTTCGGGCCATAGGGAGACCAGACAGAAGGGCATTGCAATAGTCAAGGCGGGGAATTATGAGGGCATGGATGAGGAGTTTGGTGGTGGCAGAGGTCAGGAAAGGGCGGATCTTGCAGATGTTAAGGAGGTGGAAGTTACAGGACTTTGTGAGGTTTTGGATGTGGGGAGTGAAGGAGAGTGCGGAGTCCAGGGTGACATTCAAACAGCGGGCTTGAGAGGTAGGGCGAATGGTAGTGTGCTTAACAGTGACATGCACATCTGGGAGGTTTAGGCATGGCCGGGTGGTAAGATCATAAATTCTGTTTTGTCTTATACAAAGTGACCACAACCTGACAGTAAGTGTGTAGGCCAGATTACATTTGAGTACAACCTTCATGCTTTCCCACATGTGCAAGAACCACACAACTAAGTGGGAACAATATCTGAGATCTCTTGAAGGAGGTGCAACCACCTGTCTTCCAAGTTCCAGCGTCAAGGAAGTGCCAGTTTCTGGCAACAGATTTCATAGGGTTAGGTGAAGTTTGTGAATACTAGCTGGGTACGCCAGCTAACCTAGCTCTCAGTCCATTCAGCCAACTCTACTGTAGGTCTGCGCAAGGCATTTGACTATGGCACCAAGTCTAGTCTACTTGTCTTACAACTGCTGCCATTTGGTATTGTGGACTCAGTTTCCTTCCATGACCTGATGGCCTGTGCTGAGCTGAATTATACCAAGCAGGCATTATTTATCATGCATAGCTGTGCTCACGCTACACAAGCATGTTTTAAAGAACTACTTGATATTCTCCAAGTCTAGTTACATCCATATGATCATGGACAGCTGTACAACTAGGCATAGAGTCAGAAGCTTGTATGAAATAGGACAGGTGCACAGGATAATGGCACAGTCCACAATGTAGAAGGGGAATGTAGAAGAGGAGAATAGTCACCCCGGCAGAAAATTATTTTCCAAATTGAAAAAAAGAGGCTAAGGCTTGGCTAATGCCCTCCCAGCTCACAAAAAGCATTGGGGTGTGCGGGCCAACCTTCTTGCCATGCAACACAATATCGCACATGTGCCCTGCTTTGAACCTGATTGGAAGCATTCCCATTGCACGTAGCAAGGTTTGGAGGACTTACTAATAGAGATGGCTCGAACCTCCAATTTTTTGTTCGCGAACCTCGAACTCGAACTTCTGAAAAGTTTGCAAACCTGCAAACTTTTCGACCCGCAATAGACTTCAATGGGCAGGCAAACTTGAAAAACTACAAACACTGTTTCTGGCTAGAGTTGGGCCGAACGGTTCGCCGGCGAACCTGGTTCGCGCGAACCTAGGTGGTTCGCGTGCGGGTACCGCACGCGAACTTTATTGCGGAAAAGTTCGCCCCATTGCGGTTCGCCCCATAATGCACTGAGGGTCAACTTTGACCCTCTACATCACAGTCAGCAGGCCCAGTGTAGCCAATTAGGCTACACTAGCCCCTGGAGCCCCACCCCCCCTTATATAGGCAGGCAGCGGCGGCCGTGGCCACTCGTGTGCCTGCATTAGTTAGAGTAGGGCGAGCTACTGCAGTCTCTCATAGGGAAAGATTAGTTAGCCTTAGCTTGTCCCTGGCTGCATACCTGTTCATTGATCCTGCCACTGCATACCTGTTCATTGATCCTGCCACTGCATACCTGTTCATTGATCCTGCCACTGCATACCTGTTCATTGATCCTGCCACTGCATACCTGTTCAGTGATCCTGCCACTGCATACCTGTTCATTGATCCTGCCACTGCATACCTGTTCATTGATCCTGCCACTGCATACCTGTTCATTGATCCTGCCACTGCATACCTGTTCATTGATCCTGCCACTGCATACCTGTTCATTGATCCTGCCACTGCATACCTGTTCAGTGATCCTGCCACTGCATACCTGTTCATTGATCCTGCCACTGCATACCTGTTCATTGATCCTGCCACTGCATACCTGTTCATTGATCCTGCCACTGCATACCTGTTCATTGATCCTGCCACTGCATACCTGTTCATTGATCCTGCCACTGCATACCTGTTCATTGATCCTGCCACTGCATACCTGTTCAGTGATCCTGCCACTGCATACCTGTTCATTGATCCTGCCACTGCATACCTGTTCTGTGAACCCACCACTGCATACCTGTTCTGTTCAGTGGACCCGCCACTGTATACCTGTTTAGTGAACCCGCCACTGCATACCTGTTCTGTTCAGTGGACCCGCCACTGTATACCTGTTCAGTGGACCCGCCACTGCATACCTGTTCTGTTCAGTGAACCCGCCACTGCATACCTGTTCATTGATCCTGCCACTGCATACCTGTTCAGTGATCCTGCCACTGCATACCTGTTCATTGATCCTGCCACTGCATACCTGTTCATTGATCCTGCCACTGCATACCTGTTCATTGATCCTGCCACTGCATACCTGTTCATTGATCCTGCCACTGCATACCTGTTCATTGATCCTGCCACTGCATACCTGTTCATTGATCCTGCCACTGCATACCTGTTCAGTGATCCTGCCACTGCATACCTGTTCATTGATCCTGCCACTGCATACCTGTTCTGTGAACCCACCACTGCATACCTGTTCTGTTCAGTGGACCCGCCACTGTATACCTGTTTAGTGAACCCGCCACTGCATACCTGTTCTGTTCAGTGGACCCGCCACTGTATACCTGTTCAGTGGACCCGCCACTGCATACCTGTTCTGTTCAGTGAACCCGCCACTGCATACCTGTTCTGTTCAGTGGAGTTTGGTGTGTCAGTGTGAAGCAGTACCTTAATTACACTCCCTGATTGATGTATACACATGCAAGATGTTTTAAAGCACTTTAGGCCTGTCATTTAGCATTCAATGTGATTTCTGCCCTTAAAACGCTGCTTTGCGTCAAATCCAGATTTTTCCCGGTGACTTTTGGCGTGTATCCCACTCCGCCATGCCCCCCTCCAGGTGTTAGACCCCTTGAAACATCTTTTCCATCACTTTTGTGGCCAGCATAATTTTTTTTTTTTTTCAAAGTTCGCATCCCCATTGAAGTCTATTGCGGTTCGCGAACTTTAACGCGAACCGAACCTTCCGCGAAAGTTCGCGAACCCGGTTCGCGAACCTAAAATCGGAGGTTCTGGCCACAAAAGTGATGGAAAAGATGTTTCAAGGGGTCTAATACCTGGAAGGGGCATGGCGGAGTGGGATACATGCCAAAAGTCCCAGTGAAAATTACTGATTTGCCGCACAACAGCGTTATAATCCCTAAAAGGCAGAAATCACATTGCATTGCTAAATTGGAGGTCTAAAGTGCTTGAAAACATCTTGCGTGTGTACACATGGATCAGCAGTGTAAGTAGTGTACTGCTTCGCACTGATAGACCAAACTCACTGTGTAACGCACCACAAACAGCTGTTTTTGTAGTGATGGGCGTGCTGGACTGGTGCGCACAATGGCGAGAGTGCAGGTGATGGCGATTTTCAAGCCCATATGGTCAGGCTGAGGTAGCTCAATGACAGAATAACTGTCCACAATGAAGCAACGACCTTATTATCTTGGGTCAGGTGTGCCCCCCAACACACTCATTGCTTTATTGTGATACGCAAGCTCCTTCACCGCGCCAAGGTAATAATCACCTCTGGCGTAACAATAGGGCCTGCAGCCCCTGCTCTCGCGGGGGGGGGGGGGGGGGGCCGCACAGGGCCATTTTGTGGGGGCTGGAGGGGTGGCAGCATGAGGGGAAAGCCATGGCCACAGTCGGCGGGGAGAGGGGCAGTTCCCCCCCTCTCCCTTACCTCGGGGCTCTCCCGTCTGTGCTCCCCTCCAGCTTAAATGTGCTTCCGTGGGCAGCGGCGAGCAGCAAACAGATGCATACCTTCTGTGCGCTCCAGCCTGCGTTCCTCTCGCTAGCCTCTGACGCGACTTCAGGTATAACAGAAAAATTAGGCAGGCATGTACACGCACCAGAAAAAAGATATTATTGTTTTTGTTAGCGGCCGCTGCTAGCCTTAAAAATTCAGGAATCCGCCTGGAGTCCTGGTCTGGACGCTGTTGGTGGTGGCGGAGAAGGCAGTCAAGTGGCCTGTAGGCAGAGATGCTGTGTGGGGACAGACTTAGTCTTGGAGCAGGCAGCAGCAGCTGGCAGGCAGAAATGCTGTGTGGGGACTGACTTAATCTTGGGGCAGACCAGTGGTGTAGCTTAGGAGCTGTGGGCCCCGATGCAAGTTTTACATGGGGCCCCCCAAGCACTCTAAACATAACAATTGATACGGTTCACCAAAATCTGCCAATGGCAACTACAGTGTCAGAGGTGCAAGAAGGGGATGGGGAACAGTGATTACCAATATTCAAAGTATCTATAGAAGTGATTATTATGCGCACAGGACCAATAAAGAGCTAATACTGCAGTTGAGGTGGGGGCCCCTCGGGGCCCCTCCGGCCCAAGGGCTCCGATGTGGTCGCAACCTCTGCAACCCCTATTGCTACATGCTGGGGGCGGACAGTCACACGGCGTGCAGGCAGAGATGCTGTGTGTGGGGACTGACTTAGTCTTCGAGCAGGCAGTAGCCCTCCGGGATCCATGCCTCATTCATTTTGATAAAGGTGAGGTATTGAACACTTTTTTGACCTGACTGCTGGTGGTATAATACAAAGTGCAATCACACAGAGGCAGTGAAAGGTATGCACTGAATGTGCTGGGCCTGGCACAGTAAAGCAATTAGCAAGGGCCAGCTGCGACAGACAGGGCTGTATATGCAGTGTCAGTGGCACACACACACACAAAAAAAAAATAAAAACACATCAGAAGAACATTAGCTCTCAAAAGAGCAGTTTTGGGGTGCTTTTCATCAACAAATAACAACAAGGAGCAACCTAACAGACCTCCTAACTATTGCTTTCCCTATCTCTCCAATGTCTCTCCCTTCTCTCACTAATACAGCAGCACACAGAGTGAGAACATTGCCGATGCTGCTGCCTTTTATAAGGGGGAGGGGGGCTCCAGGAGGGAGTGCAGGCTGATTGGCTGGCATGTGTCTGCTGACTGTAATTGTAGAGGGTCAAAGTTTAGCCCAATGATGTAGTATAGGGGCCGGGTCGAACTCGCTAACTGTTTGCGGTCCACCGCACTGTTTGCGGTCCACCGTTCGTGTGAACAAGTTCTCCGGCGAATCGTTCGGGCCATCTCTACTTACTAAGACAGGATCACTTCATCTGCAGCCATTTCTGCTGATCCACTACTGATGCCACGTCACTTAGCAATGTCCAGCACCAACAGAAGCTGCCAGCCTGCCACTGCAGACAGTCATTTGTGACAGTGTGACTATAAGTGTAACTCCATCCTACACATGCTTGCTCATCTTTTTCGACCCGTGGATCAAACTGGCAATTGCATGGTGCGTATGGCATAGTTCCAGTCTGATCACTCCCAACTCTCAACATTTGTGGCATGCTCAAGCAATGCCCAGGTCAACTGCTTGGTAGGCAGCTATGCTCACCACTATACCACCATTGGCCGGGATTCAAACCCGGGTCAACTAACAATACAGGCTGAAGCCAGCCATTTCACTCATCTCTTCAACTACAAGAAAGGCCCAGGAGTAGACTTAGCTACCATAATATCTATGTTACGGCAGGGCCCTTATTACACTTTCTCTTACAGAGCTATGGAAACCGTTTTGCCCATGCGATAAAGCGAGGCGCAAAAATGTAATCATGCCAAGCAGGGGATGGTTTCAATCCATCAACCTCTGGGTTATGGGCCCAGCACACTCCTGCTGCACCACTCTGCAGTCTGCTTACATTTGTATACAATCTTCAAGTTTAAGAAGGGTACATTAGTTGAAATAGTTACACTACAATCTATGTTACAGCAAGGCCCTAATGACACTTTCTCTTAAGGGGCTATGGCCACCGATTGGCCCATGTGGTAATGCAAGGTGTAAAAAAACAAAGTACACCTAGCAGAGGATGGTTTCAATACATCAACCTCTGGGTTATGGGCCAAGCACGCTTACACTGCAACACTCTGCTGCCACACAGTGAATGATTTGTTGTAGGAAAAAGTGGTGTTAAACTTCTTGGACCAGACTTAATTCCGCCCTCCGAAAGACACACATACATCCCCATAAAATCATTTAGCAGCAACTGCATACACAGTCTCTGTGGCACAATCAGTTAGCACATTTGGCTGTTAACCGAAAGCTTGGTGGTTCAAACCCACCCAGGGACTGCCTTTGTGTTCAACAGTTGTCCGAAGAGAACTCCAGATAGCCATTTAGCAGAAACTGCATGCACAGTCTCTGTGGCACAATCAGTTAGCACATTTGGCTGGTAACCGAAAGGTTGGTAGTTCAAGCCCGCGTAGGGCTGTCCTTGCCTTTTGTGTTCAACAGTTGTCCGAAGAGATCCCCAGATAGCCATTTTGCAGCAACTGCATACACAGTCTCTGTGGCACAAGCAGTTAGTGCATTTGGCTGTGGGTGGTTCAAGCCCACCCAGGGATGGCTTTGTGTTTTGTGAAGGGAACTAATGTACCCTTCTTAAACTTGAAGATTGCATATGAATGTAAGCAGAGTGCAGAGTGGCACAGTGGAAGTGTGTGGGGCGCATAACCCAGAGGTTGATGGATTGAAACCATCCTCTTCTAGGCATGATTTCATTTTTGCACCTCGCTTTATCGCATGGGCAAAACGGTTTCCATAGCCCTGCAAGAGAAAGTGTAATAAGGGTCCTGCCGTAACATAGATATTATGGTAGCTAAGACTACTCCTGGGCCTTTCTTCTTGTAGTTGAAGAGATGAGTGAAATGGCTGGCTTCAGCCTGTAATGTTAGTTGACATGGGCTCAATTCCCAGTCAATGGTGGTATAGTGGTGAGCATAGCTGCCTACCAAGCATTTGACCTGGGGTTGATTCCTGGTCAATGTATGTGAGCTTGCTTTTGACAGCCTACAAATCCCTGGAAGACAAATCAGAGAGAGAGAGGAGGGTGGAAGAATTACACACCCTGATTGATGTATACACATGCAGTAGTTTAGGCCTGCAGATTAGCATTGAATGTGATTTTTGCCCTTAAAATGCTGCTTTGCGTCAAATCCAGATTTTTCCCTGGGACTTTTATATGTCTATCCCACTCATCGCTGCCCACCTCCAGGTGTTAGACCCATTGAAACATCTTTTCCATCACTTTTGTGGCCAGCATAATTTTTTCTAGTTTTCAAAGTTCACCTCCCCGTTGAAGTCTATGGCAGTTTACGAACGTTCGCAAGTTCACGAACGTTTGCAGAGGTTCGCGAACCGGGTTCGCGAACCTAAAATCGGAGGTTCTGGCCAACTCTAATCTCTATTAGCAGGGCTGCCATCAGAAATTTTTGGGCCCCTCACAGGCCTGGGCCTGCCCCCTCCCTGGGCCCACCTACTGGTTGCTGTGCCCACCCACTAGCCACCCCACCCCCGTGTCCATGCGTGAAGTGCGCTGCGGCAAAAAATGTGTATGGCTCCAACACTGAAAAATCGGCATGCACAGTGTGATGCAGCAAAAAGAGGGCGTGACCATGACATATTGTGGGTGGAGCCAAATACTAGCAAAATACAGGTATTCCCCAGTTAACAAATGAGATAGGGACTTGTAGGTCCGTTCTTATCCTTTATCCGTTCTCTTTTGTCCCACCCTTTTCTTCCTGTGCCTCTTTTGTGTCCCTCTGTCTCATGTCAGTTTGTGCCTTTTGTGTCCTTCTGTGTGACCTCATGTTCCCGTCTCATTTCTTTTCTCCCTGTGCCTCTTTTTTTCCACCTGTAATCTCCCTGTGTTACCTCTTGTCGCCTTCTGTCTCAGCTCGCCCCCCCTGCCCTAGCCAGGTATAGGTGCCCTCAGTATAGGTATCCAGGAATAGGTGCCCCAGTATAAGTAGCCAGCTATAGGTGGTGCTCCAGTATAGGTAGCCTGGTGTAAATACCCCCAGTATAGGTAGCCCAATATAGCTGGTGCCCCAGTAAAGGCCAGCAAGATACAGTTGCCCCAGTATAGGTATTCAACTATAGGTGGTGCCTCGGTATAGGTAGCCTGGTATAGGTGCCCCCAGTATAGGTAGCCTAGTATGGGTGGTGCACCAGTATAGGTTAGCCAGGTACAGGTGCACCCAGCATAGGTAGCAAGCTATAGGTGCCCCAGTATATGTAGCCAAGTATAGGTGGTGCTCCAGTATAGGTAGCCAGGTACAGGTGGTGCCCTCAGTATAGGTAGCCAGGTATAGGTGGTGCCCCAGTATAGAAAGTCCGCTGTAGCAGGCTCACTCATCTGCTCCCCACATTCAAGCGTTGATGTCATTCTTCTCTCAGTGCAGGAGTGCGGTGTGCTGGTTAGTGAGCCACTTGCCCATAGCCAGCACATGCAGCCCTTTCAGAGCTATGGGGGAGCCCCAGGGCCCCCAGAAGCCCTGGGCCCTTCACTGCAGTGTCAGTTGCCCCCCCCCCCCTTGATGGCTGCCCTGTCTATTAGTCACTATCTCTATTAGAGTTTGTGTGTTCTCCCCGTGTTTACATGCATTTTCTTTAAAGAGAATCTGTATTGTTAAAATCACACAAAAGTAAACATACCAGTGCGTTAGGGGACATCTCCTATTACCCTCTGTCACAATTTCGCCGCTCCCCGCCGCATTAAAAGTGGTTAAAAACAGTTTTAAAAAGTTTGTTTATAAACAAACAAAATGGCCACCAAAACAGGAAGTAGGTTGATGTACAGTATGTCCACACATAGAAAATACATCCATACACAAGCAGGCTGTATACAGCCTTCCTTTTGAATCTCAAGAGATCATTTGTGTGTTTCTTTCCCCCTGCATCTCTCATGCACTGAAGTTTCAGGCTGCTCTTTTCTTCCTGCAAACAGCTTTGCCCTTGTCTGTAATTCCTCACTATGTGAAAGCCCAGCCAGCTCAGAGGACGATTTATCCAGCTTGTAAAAGATAAGAGAGAAGAGAGAAGCTGCTCTAATCTAAATAACACACAGGCAGTGTGCATAGAGGGGCCTAGACGGGGGAGTTCATAGCAGAACCACAACACTGAAGAACTTGGCAGCCTTCCAGACACAGGCTGACAAGTCTGACAAGAGAGAGATAAGTTGATTTATTACAGAGACTGTGATAGTACAAAGTGCTGCAGTAAGCCAGAACACATTAGAATAGCTTTTGGAACTTGTAGGATGATAAAAAACAGGATGCAATTTTTGTTACGGAGTCTCTTTAAAGACCTGAAATGAAAATTAAAAGTCAAAATAAACATGAAGGCCAATATGCAATTCACTTTATCACCTGAGTTTTCTCCTAGGTGAAATTTTCACAAGTTGTAAATAAAATGCATTTTAAATTACCAGCAAGCAAAAAAATACCGAAAATTGTTTTGATAGTAGTTTTTCAACTACTTTTTGGTACTTTTCTGATTACAAAATGTTGAAAAGTTATTTTAAATACAAGATGAAAAATTATCTGCAAGGAGAAAACTCAGAAGAAAAAGTGAATTGCATATGGGACGTCATACTTACCTCCTGTGTAGTCTACTCATCAATCTTAGGGATGCTCATTCGGATTCCGCGGAAATACAATTTCCGAAATTCCGATCGGAAATTGCATTTCCGCATCGGAATGCGGAAATCGGTAATGCATGTGCCGTATGCGGATTTCCGCCGGAAATCGCATAAATTTCCGCCGGAAATCGTGGAAATTCCGCCCGACTTTAACATCGATTTTCTCAAAAACTATAAGGTCTTTTTGAAACCTTTTTTAGCACCTTGTTCACAAGATTCGGTTTAATAAACCCTGAAAATTTGTTGTTTCTAGGACTTAAGGGGGCTTTGCTATTAACCGCTAAAGTCGGCTGATTTTTACTGTAATGTAAAATGCAGAAAATCTGCATCTGCATATTTTCTGCATTTTACATTACAGTAAAAATCCGCCGAATTTAGCAGTTAATAGCAAAGCCCGTGTAAGTCCTAAAAACACCAAATTTTCAGGGTTTATTAAACAGAATCTTCTGAACAAGATGCAAAAAAGGTTTCAAAAAGACCTTATAGTTTTTGAGAAAATCTATGTTAAATTCGGGCGGAATTTCCGCGATTTCCGGCGGAAATTCCGCCTTGGAATGCAGAAATTGGTAGCGGAAAGCGGAATCGGTAATCGGTACATGACGGAATGCGGATTTACCACGGAATCGGAAATTGACATTCTGACCATCCCTAATCAATCTCTCTCATCTTTCCTGCGTCCTGTTTGTCCACTGTGATCGATAGAATTCTCCGTCCTCCATTTTGAAAATGGCCATTACCCCATAACAGCTTCCTGGCCAGCACACTGCTAAACTGTAATATCACCCACTTGAGGCATAGGGAAACATGGACATTACCTTGCACATTCAGTTGTAACTAACAGCAGCTGATGTAGAACTGGCAGAAACTGGTATATTTCAGTTCTGACAAAATATTGTCAGAACTGGAAGGGATCACTGTAAGAAGAAAATGGTGAACTTCTGAGAGGAACTGACGGGGAGGTAAGTATGTAATATTCATTTGCAGCTACATCATCTATTTATTTATTTTTTAAAAAATTACTCAGTTCAGGTTCCCTTTAAGCATTCTGCATCTTCCTACATACTCAAAACATACTAGCAGTTCAACCGTTAATCTGTTGGTTGCAGTAAATAGCCCAGCTAGTAAGTGTATTCTTCAAACAGCTCAAAAATTTTCAGCAAATTTACAGTCGTTGACTCCTCATTATTTGGTGCTTATGGTCCCAATCAGGGCCGGTTCTAGACTTTTTGCCGCCTGAGGCAAACTTGTGACAAAACAATGCCCCCCAACTCCCCCCCCCCCCCCCCCGAGCTGGAGAGGGTAGCAGGGAGGAAGGAGGTATTGGGCACAGCGGCGGGGAGGGGAGTCGGACCCCCCCTCCCTCACCTGGGTCCCCCAACCCCCTCTAGTTTTCAAAATGCAGCAGGAGCAGCAGCGTATTAACAAGAGGCAGCGGGTGGGGATGACTCACCTCTTCCACGTTCCAGCATGCGTTCCAATGTCGTCACTTCCTGCAATGCCATCCACTTACAATACGGTGGGTGGCAATGCAGGAAGTGACGACAGTGGAGCGCACGCTGGAACGCAGAACAGGTGAGTCATCCCCGCCCGCTGCCTCTTATTGATACGCTGCTGCTGCTGCATTTTAAAAGCTAGAGGGGGAACAGCAGATCGGGGGACACAGGTGAGGGAGGGGGTCCGACCCCCCTTCCCGCCGCTCTTCCCAATACCCCCTTCCTACCCGCCACCCCCTCCAGCTCGGCAGCCCCCCACACCCACAGCCAGGTGGGTGCCGTCCCCCCCTGGACTTGCCACCTGAGGAACTCGTTTCACCCCGCCTCATTAGCGAACTGGCTTAGGTCCAAATCTCACCTTGGCCAAGATTCTGTGGAGGGCACTTTTCAGTTGCTTGTTTCTCAGACTGTAGATAATAGGATTTAGGAAAGCGATGAAAACAGTATAAATTACAGATAACACTCTGCCTGCAGCAACAGGTTTTGGTAGAAAGTAATTGAATATAATAGTTCCATAAAAGATGGCGACCACAGTGAGGTGGGAACTGCAGGTGGAGAAGGCTTTCTGTCCTCCATCTTCCATTTTAATTTTCTTGACAGCTTTAAAGATGAAGGTGTATGGGATTAAACTTACAGCAATGACAGCAACTATGTAAATCCCAGAGAGATGTATAAGTAAGTTATTGAAATATGTGTCAGAACAGGAAAGTTGAATCAGCTGGTATAATTCACAGAATGATCCCTCGATGGTAACAAACTCATAGAAGGACAATCTTAGTAAAGGAAGAGAGTGCATCAAGGAGTACATAAAACCAAAGACCCAGGCAATGACCTCTAACCGAATACACATACAAATGCTCATTATGGTTGTGTAATGTAGAGGATGACAGATGGCAACATATCGATCATAGGACATTACTGATAGTATAAAGACCTCAGTGGTGACAAACCAGGTATAGAAGAAGATCTGGGCTGTACAGTTTGAGTATGAAATCAACTTCTTTCCAGAGAAGATGTCAGCAGGCAGATGTGAAACAGTTACGGACGGGGTGGCAATATCGATAACTGAGAGGTTCCCAAGGAAGAAGTACATGGGGGTCTGCAGGTGGGAGTCTGTTACCACCAAGACAATGATGAGAAGATTTTCAGCTATTGTTATGAAATAGATGAGAAGAAACAACAGAACAAGTGGAATCCGGGAATGTGTGAGGTCTGACAGACCAAGCAAGAAGAACTGAAATGTTTGATTTCCTAAATTACTCACACAGATCTCAGTGGCAATAGTGTGAGGAGGATTCATCATCAAGACCTCAGATGATGAGTTCCTCAGCCAAAGCATTTTGTGCAAGCTCATCTTCATCAATGAAGCTTTAAAACAAATGTATTTTTATTACATCTATAAACAGCTCAGGACAGAAGTAGAAAAAAAAAGAAAAAAAACCATCCTAATTAAATAACAGGAAAAACTTGGTGTGTTTTGTAAAATAAAAGAGATAGGAGGGAGTCTATCTGAATCCATCTGTAAAAAAGAATAGGTCTTGGAACTAAAGGTGCTCTTTATAAGGTAAAATTAGGAATTGCCATCATTTTCGTCCCAAAAAATGTGACTTCAAAGGCAGTGTAGGGATTAGTGACTGTATTTTTTATGAATAGTTTAACACAGCTTTGAGTATACAATTCAAGTATAATACAAGTCATAATTTTGACTGTAATTTTGTGTAATTTACATAATTTCAACTCATAATTGAATGTGGAATGGTCATCAACTTCCATTCGTAATTACGATTACAGTCTACCGTATATACTCGCAAGCAAGCCGACCCGCATATAAGCCGACCCCCCCACTTTTACCTGAAAAACCAGGAAAAAATGATTGACCCTCATATAAGCCGGGGGTAAAAAATGCTGGCCGCGTGATCCCCCCAGTGTGTCCCAGTATAGCTAGTATAGTGCCCAGTATGGGTAGGTAGTGCCTCAGTATAGCTAGTATAGTGCCCAGTACAGCTAGTATAGTGCTCAGTATAGCTAGTATAGTGCCCAGTATAGGTAGGTAGTGCTTAGTATAGCTAGTAAAGTGCCCGGTATAGCTAGTAAAATGCCCCAGTATAGCTAGTAAAATGCCCCAGTATAGCTAGTATCGTGCTCAGTATAGCTAGTATAGTGCCCAGTATAGCCAGTATGGTGCTCAGTATAGCCAGTATAGTGCTCAGTATAGCTAGTATAGTGCTCAGTATAGCTAGTAAAGTGCCCAGTATAGCTAGTAAAATGCCCCAGTATAGCTAGTATCGTGCTCAGTGTAGCTAGTATAGTGCTCAGTATAGGTAGTATAGAGCCCAGTATAGCTAGCATAGTGCCCCAGTATAGCTAGCATAGTGCCCCAGTATAGCCAGCATAGTGCCCCAGTATAGCTAGTATAGTGCCCCAGTATAGGTAGATAGTGCCCCAGTATAGGTAGATAGTGCTCAGGGTAGGTAGGTAGGTAGGTAGGTAGGTAGGTAGGTAGGTAATCCCCCCCCCCCCCGGCCGCCGAGAGAGTGGTTCCCATAGTAACGGCGATACATATCACTGCTACAGGAAGCCGCTCTCTACGCTTCCTCCGTCATCACACAGCAGCCGCCGTAGGGCGAGCTGCTACGAACTATCTACATGCCTGCATGGAGAGACGGAGATGGGAATATTAGAGGCCGCCGGTAAGGTAATAGCAGCGGTGGCGGCGGCCGGGGGGACATGACTCACAAGCAAGCCGACCCCCCAACTTTTAGCCCACTTTTGGGGGGTCAAAAATTCGGCTTGCTTGCGAGTATATACGGTAATTGAAATTACTCACAGTCAAAATTGGCCATTATGAGCACCACTACTTGAAACTCCTGTTATATGTTTTTCAATATGTGGTGGCCCCTCAGCAAGAGGATCATCAGGCAACCAAGGGATCCATGGTCCCAACAGTGGTACATTTGGTCTTGCTAGCTGCTAAGCATGCAATCTTTAACAGGTGGATATATCCCACTACACCAAGCATTGCAGATGTGCATGATGAACTGGGACATGGTGCTCTGATATATTACGATAAAGGGATTAAACAATTCTTTAAGAGGTGGAAGCAACATATATTGCATATCTTCTGAGATCCACAACTCAAAACCTTATAATAACATTTGTATAGCGCTTTTCTCTTGTCAGACTCAAAGTGTTTAAGAGCTGCAGCCATTGGGACGCGCTCAAGGGGCCACCCTGCAGTGTTAGTCTTACCTTGAACTCCTCATTGAATAGGTACTGACCCTAGCCAGGATTCAAACCTTGATCTGCCATGTAAATGGCGGTGCCCTTAACCAGTACACTGTCCAACCTTCATGGAGCTCTTCAAGTATTCAGCCTGGTATGCCACAGAGCAACTGAAAGGCATGCTAGGCAGATTGGAACTGTCCTAGTCCCACTTCTTCCCTCTTCATTTTCCTTTTTCTAGCACTTTTTGGGGATATTTTTTAAATATCTCCAATTCATCCTCTTCCCTATGCAGGGCCGGATTTGTACTCTTTACTGCCCTAGGCCACTGCCACCAGCTGCCCCCCCCCCCCCACCCCTTCAGTATAAGTAGCGAGATGAACCCTCACCCCTTCCCTCTAGTAAAGGTAGCCTGATGACTTCCCCAGTATAGGTAGCCAGATGACTCCTCCCCCTTCCCTCTAGTATATGTAGCCAGATGACTCCTCCCCCTTTCACTCCAGTATAGGTAGCCAGATCCTCTCTTAATCCTCCCTCCCCCACCTTTCACTATAGGTAGCCAGCTCGCCTTCATACTGCAGCAGCCAATGCCATCAGTGTCACTCATTTCTCTGCTCATCTCCAGGGCAGAAGCTTCCTCTTCCCCTCCGTCTCCAATGCTGCCCAAGTCCATAGCCACCGGCCACAATGCAAACGTGCACAGAGAGCAAGGTGGCTACTGCACAGTTGGCTAGCAGCAGAGTACCACGGTCAGGTACTTGCCTGATCTCCTTGAATTGCAAGCTTGCAAGTGCTGCACCAGTTTATCCCTCTGCTTTGGTGCCCTTCCTCCTGTGGTGCCCTAGGTGGCATTGGCCTAATTCCGGCTCTGTCCCTATGTGGAGGAAACCTAGTGAGACAGATCAGCCTCCCCTAAGGATTTGGGGGGGGGGGGAGGGGTAGAGAGGGAGAGCTTTGGGAATGTTTAATTTAGTGTTTCCTGTTAAAATTTCAAATATTTCCACTGTAAGTAAAGGGAGAGGATCATACATGTTGTCATTGCCATTTTGTTTTGTAAGAGAAACACAAAGAATTATCTAAATTAAAAGTGAAGAAAAATACCAAAAATGACTTCCCTGACCTGATATACTGATCTATGAGCTCCTACACTCACCTGGGTATGCAGAACACCGTATACTACATTTAGTATATACGTAGTGATTATTGCAGATCTATGTGGTGCTTATTTTTTTCATATAATTTAGTTTATTGGAAGAAAAGTAATTGCATACAAAAATACCATCATCAATAATACCATGAAGCACCCTTTTCTCCATTTTCTCCCATATTCCCTATTAATAAAAATTCTAAACAATAAATAAAACAAAAACACCCTCACTACTCCTCACCCTCCAATCATCAATCTATCTATTCTATATATATAATAGAGTAAGTGCCTCAACCTTCAAGCAAGAAGAAGAAGAAGTAGTGCCCTGCCCCCAGGGCCGGTCCAAGCAAGAAGAAGGGGCTGGTCCAAACAGGAAGATGAAGTAGTGCCATATCAAACCAAGGGCGAAGAGGGATAATTTGCATATTTAGTAGCAGTGCATTGTGGGTAACCACAAATGTTCACTTATAGCTGAATTATTGCAGATTTGCTTCTGTTTTAAGACGGCAAATTACACCAAGCTTTGTTTTTTTTAGTAGGAGGGCTTTTTGGTCTCTTTTTTCCTCCTATACATTCTTAGTAGTTTGGGTTACCCTGAGCTGCTTGGTTACTCTGTTGTACTGGTCCAAGCCCTATCTCATACAGCCATATCAATCCCTGCTATGTACAGATGAGGACCAAAAGTCTGAAATAGGCTGTCAAATGTGGGTTTGTTATGACTATGTAAAATTTAACCTCTTGCCGACCGCGTCACGCCAGTAGGAGTGGCTGTGGCGGCAGCCCCAGGACCGCCTAACGCCAATTGGCATAAAGTCCTGGGGCTCTGTTTTGCAGGAGATCGTGCGCAGGCTGCGCACGCATCTCCTGCTTGGGGGGCGGAGCTCCGCCCCGCCTTCAGTCTCCGAGCGGCTATTGCCGCTCGGGAGACTGTTAGACGGCGTGATCGCTGTCTATTTACTCTGTGCAGCGCTGCGATCAGCAGCAGCGCTGCACTGGGGACAGCCGTGTGACACGGCTGTCCCCCTGGGGGACAAGAGAGCGATCAGCTCTCATAGGCAGAAGCCTATGACAGCCGATCGCCGTAATTGGCCGGCTGTGGGGAGGGAGGGAGCGAGGGAGGGAAGGGGTTTAAAGGAGCAGTGTTTTTTTTTAAAAAAACACAAGCATAAATATTGATAAAAAAAAAAATAAACATGGGGGAGCGATCAGACCCCACCAACAGAGAGCTCTGTTGGTGGGGAGAAAAGGGGGGGGGGGGAATCACTCGTGTGCTATGTTGTGCGGCCCTGCAGCTTGGCCTTAAAGCTGCAGTGGCCTTTTAAACTAAAAATTGCCTGGTCACTAGGGGGGTTTAGCCCTGCAGTCCTCAAGAGGTTAAAGCTATAAGGCCGTAATTCACAATGCAGTGCAAACTGTTTAGCACGGGTGTGTTAAACATTTAGCACGTGAAGTGCCATTCGCGGACTTTTGCACGCGCCAGGTCTTTTGTGCGTGCAATTTGGTGCGATCGCGTACTTTTGCGTGCGCAAAGTGCCGCAATACGTGTCAAATTGCGTGCACAAAAGTCAGGGAACAGCACTTCACGTGCTAACTGTTTAGCACACCCGTGCTAAACAGTTTGCACCGCTTTGGCTATCATTCATGAAAGTGCTGTCAGTATGGAGAATCAGTGCGGGAAAACACCGCTGGCGGTGTTTTAGACTTCTGGGTGGGCATTCATAAAAAAGTATCCATGTGCGGTAGCAGTGCGGAGATTCCCCGAACTAGGCTGGTGGTAGGCAGGTGGTAGGCTTGCGGAGACACGGAAGCTGCCGAGTTGATACATTTCTCCGTGTTCCGCTCTGCTGCAGCTGCCTGGGAGGTCTGTGTGTCTCCATTCACTTACATTGGTATCGCCACATCAGAGGGAGCGGTACTTCCTGACCTCACACTGCTTGCGTAAATCTTTATGAATTACCATTTTGTTACATTTGTACCGATAATCACCGCACAAGGCGGTGATTTATCACTCTGCTCGGTAGTGTCATTTTTTTCATGTGGAAAGAGCCTTTATGAATGCTGACTTTGCTAAGTGGTCGGTAAAGTCAGCTGTTTTAAGCATTTCCGCATGCGGAAATGCTTTATGAATGATAGCCTTTGTGAATCAGGCTTTGTGAATCAGGGCTTGCTTGACTAACCAAGGGTGAAAAGGAATAATTTGCATATTTAGTAGCGGTGCATTGTGGGTAACCACAAATGTTCACTTATAGCTGAATTATTGCAGATTTTCTTCTGTTTTAAGAAGCCAAATTACACCAAGCTTTGATTTTTTTAGTAGAAGGTCTTTTTAGTCCCTTTTATCCCCCTATACATTCCAAGTGGTTTGGGTCACCCTGAGCTGCTTGGTTACTCTGTTGTACTGCTCCAAGCCCTATCTCATACAGCCATATCAATCCTTGCCATGTACAGATGAGGACTAAAAGTCTGAAACAGGCTGTCACATGTGGGTTTGATATGGATGTGTAAAATTTACAGCTATAGGATTGCTATACACCTGTGGTTCTGAATGCTTGCTTGACTTACTGAGAGTAAAAAGGGATAATAGGCATAATTGGCAGTAGCAGTGTGGGTAACCACAAATGTTTACTTACAGCTGAATCATTGCAGATTTCCTTCTGTTTTTAAAAGGCAAATTACACTAATACAGTGGGTGGCATTGCAGGAAGTGACAACAATGGAACGCACGCTGGAACACGGAAGAGGTGAGGCATCCCCGCCTGCTGCCTCTTACTAATAGTGGCGGCTGCTACTGTGCTTAAGCAGGAGGGGGAGCGCACATGGGGGACTCAGGTGAGAGAAGGGGGGAATACAGAAATACAAAAAGAGAGAGGAGGAGCGCTCCCTGGTGTATTAACTTTTTTAATATAGCTTCAATCGCAAGGTAAAGAATAAAACTTACAAAGTGTAAAAGATGGAAAAGCTTATCACACTTATAGTGTATATCACCGTGCCCCAGGAGATGGATGACACCTGCTCGAACGCCTCCGCTCTATGGCCAGTAGTAGCGGGATTCGGAGATCCGATAGCGCCAGCGGGACCCGGAACACGGAAGCAAGCTTGCAGTAGTCCTGCGCCTTAGTGCGTCATTAAGCGTTTCGGCAACCGACCACGCCTCTTGACGTCCATCCCGCCCCCCGTCAAGAGGCGTGGTCGGTTGCTAGGACAGAGCTTCTTCTCGTCAAGCACGCAGCGTATGTCGTATGACGCATGCGTCGTTTTTTATTTGTACGCAATCGGCGGGTTGACAAGCAACCAGCCGAGCATTTAGCCTTCCTTCCTGCGCCTTTGCGTCATCTGACGAAGGCGTGGAACGCCAAAACGCGTAATGACGCACTAAGGCGCAGGACTACTGCAAGCTTGCTTCCATGTTCCGGGTCCCGCTGGCGCTATCGGATCTCCGAATCCCGCTACTACTGGCCATAGAGCGGAGGCGTTCGAGCAGGTGTCATCCATCTCCTGGGGCACGGTGATATACACTATAAGTGTGATAAGCTTTTCCATCTTTTACACTTTGTAAGTTTTATTCTTTACCTTGCGATTGAAGCTATATTAAAAAAGTTAATACACCAGGGAGCGCTCCTCCTCTCTCTTTTTGTATTTCTGTATTTCTACCAGTGTCCATACCTTGGTCCCAGGGTATTTTGGAGCAGCACCTGGTGGAAAACTTGTTTGTTCCGTGGATTCTACACTCGTCGGAGCGCAGTGGAATTGTGTGAGAGAGGGGGGGATCCTGCTGAGCTTAAGCTGCAGGGGGAGCGCACATGGGGGACCCAGGTGAGGGGGGTCTGACCCCCCTCCCCGCCACTGTGCCCAATACCCCCTTCCTGCCCTCTACCCCCTTATGCGGCGTATGCTACGCCACGGGTTGGCTAGTATATATATAAAAAAAAACATAACTTTTCCACAGAACTGAGAAATCATCCCACCTTACAATCACAATTCCAAATTTTTCCCAAAGAGACTCCTCCCCTACACCTTCATCAAAATCTTTCAATAAATTCACTTTTCACACACATTCCTTAAGGATTGGAGCATCTTGACATCTCCACCTAGCTGGAATCAAAATTTTAGCTGCAATCAATAATTGTGGAACCAACCATCTCTTATATTGTAACTACTAATAGACTTTGATGTATCATGTAGTAACATTGTGGTAGGATCCCAAATAGCATTAGCTTCAATAATCTTATTGATGCACTCCAAAACTATTTCCCAAAAACTCACAATTATTGGACATTGCCAAACTAAATGCAATAATGTTATGCAGTCAGGGGTGTAACTATAGACCCTGCAAGGGATGCAGCCGCAGAAGCCAAAGGAGGCCCCATCCTGAGAGACTGACAATTAAGGGCAAGGAGCAGGGGCGTCGCTAGGGCCTTTGATCCAGGGCCCCGGCCGGGAACCTGTTGCCATGGTGTCCCGGATCTATTGACTGGTAGGAGGGGTCACTGGGTGGAGCGGCGGGGGGGGAGCGGGCAGTTAAAAACTCACCTGTCTTCAGATCGCCGCAGACACAGCTTCCATGTGCTTTTGGCTTCCTTCCAGCGGTGTCCGTCATCTTGGTTACAGCGCCCCCTGTGATGACATCACAGGGGGCGCTGTTACCAATGGGAGGGACGCCACGTGGAGGAAGCCGGAAGCACATGAAAGCTGTGCCTGCGGCGATCTGAAGACAGGTGAGTTTTTAACTGCCTGCTCCCCCCCGCCTTTAGGAGGGCACCAACACTTGGGGATATGCTTACCCACAGTGAGTTCACTTCCCCTAGGAAAGATACATGGTTGAGTAAAGGTATGCTAAAAGGCAATCATCGATGTGGACACTGTAAGTTCTGCCCTCGCATGATTTCTCAGAAATACGTACAAGTAGGGAAGGAGTGTCTGATGGTTAAGGCCCTAATCACTTGTCAAACCAAGTATGTGGTCTACGTCCTCTTCTGCCCCTGTAAACGGTTCTACATAGGGCAAACTACGCGTCCACTAAAAGAACGGGTAGGGGAACATCTAGGATCGGTTAAAAGTGGTAGGGGTTGTGCCCGTTTCATTGCCCATATGAGAGAACATCATCAAGGGGATACCAAGGGTTTAAAATTTGCGGGCTTAGAGAGAGTAGATAAGGCAAGACGGGGTGGCAACAGGGACAGGTTATTGTTGAGAAGGGAGACCTGGTTGATTTTACAAACTGAAGCCCTGGGCCCACTAGGCCTTAATGATAAGGTGGAGCTTGCAAGCACTTTGGACCCATAAACTTTGGGTCGAGTGACATCAATTGGGGCACCGATTGGTGAGGAAATGGGGTGTTGCTGAGTTTGTGCTGGGGCCAATACCAATTGTTGGTGTCAGGCATGAGCACGCTGCTGATGAGTGCTACATATGATTGTTCAGTCAGTATATGAGTATAATTTATGCAAATATTTGAGACGGCCAAGACGGCCGATATATCTTCCCCCAGTCCCCTTTTCCATCCCGCTTCTTTGTCTGTTTGAGGTTAAAGGCCACACGAGTGGATGTAACTGTCCGAAGAAATAACAAATGCAATTGTAAATATCCTGCCTCTCAGTCCCAGTAACTAATTTTAATGGTGTGCCACATCATGCACTATCACTAATTTTATTTTATTTTTCCACCGGGGGAAGAGCTAGAGGCGTCTACCCAATGGTGACAGAAATATATGTGCCAGCTGTTTGCGATGTGCCGGCTGGAGAAAGGGCGTACAGCGTTGGCGCTCTCTACTGGTGATATTTCATTCAGTGCGCGAGCCCTCCAGCGGTGCGTGTGATTCACGCATGCGCTGGAGGTGAGCCGCATGAGACGCGTCAGTTATGACGTATGTTTATGCGACAGTTTGTACGCTTGTATTGGTCCTTGCCGGGCACCGTCCGCATGGTGTAGCTCCTCCGGCTCTCCCATTGGTGGAAACTTGAGCCCCAATCACAGCCGGCGCTGTGACGCCACGGTGGAGGCGGGTTTTCCCGTATGTATGCAGTGGCGAGACGGCACCGGCTTGCAGTGGAACACGGCGTGACCAAGCGTCCAGGAGGACGCGAAACGGCCGTCGCTAGGCCCACATCAGTCCCTCACTCCCACCTCCTACGCTGACAGGCCCACACAAGGAACCGCAAGGTACTATATATGCACGATACTTGGCAAACTTTGTATGCAGTTATGGAACATGCCATGCACAGAATCTAATTTTGATGTATAACACTGACAATAAATCTACATGCTTAAGACGGAAGATGCACGCTATCTGTTTCTATATGTATAATGTTCAAGCCTCTTCCTTCAAAATTGTGGAGCGGAGCACACGTCTTACATAAGCATTTGTCTATAAGCATATGAAAGTATAGCCTGTCAGCCATTATATTGACCACCTTGGGCACACCGTACTCGCACTAAGACTGGAAGCAACGCACCCCTTAAAGGAGAAGTGCCACGCCATCTTGTTCCTTTCTATACGACAGGTGAGTTTTTAACTGCCCGCTCCCCCCCCCCCCTGCCGCTCCGCCAAGTGCCCCCTCCTACACTAGGGCTGCCTATCTAATATATGCTGGGGGAAGCTACCTATCTAATCTACGCTGGGGGAACCTACCTATCTAATCTATACTGGGGGAATCTACCTATCTAATCTATACTGTTGGAACCTACCTATCTAATCTACGCTGGGGGAACCTACCTATCTAATCTATACTGGGGGAACCTACCTATCCAATCTACGCTGGGGGAACCTACCTATCTAATCTACACTGGGGGAACCTACCTATCTAACCTATACTGAGGGAACCTACCTATCTAATCTATACTGGGAGATGCTGCCTATCTAACCTATACTGAGGGAACCTACCTATCCTCTTTATACTGGGGGAACCTACCTATCTAATCTATACTGGGGGAACCTACCTATCTAATCTATACTGGGGGAACCTACCTATCTAACCTATACTGAGGGAACCTACCTATCTAATCTATACTAGGGGACACTGCCTATCTAACCTATACTGAAGGAACCTACCTATCTAATCTATACTGAGGGAACCTACCTATCTAATCTACACTGGGGGAACCTACCTATCTAACCTATACTGAGGGAACCTACCTATCTAATCTATACTGGGGGGCGCTGCCTATCTAACCTATACTGAGGGAACCTACCTATCTAATCTATACTGGGGGACGCTGCCTATCTAACCTATACTGAGGGAACCTACCTATCTAATCTATACTGGGGGACGCTGCCTATCTAACCTATACTGAGGGAACCTACCTATCTAATCTATACTGGGGGAACCTACCTATCTAACCTATACAGGGTTGCTCGTAAACTACGCCAGTGCGACTCTATCTGTGCGTCGTAGTCCGCAACTACGCATCGTAGTTAGTAGGCAAAGTTTAAAAACTATGCTTACGTATTTATGCATAGTCATAGTACCGCTATTCGAAGCTTCGCCCGCTATGCGTAGTTGATGTATGTATTGCGAAGTCAACTACGCGTGCGGTAACCGCGTCTATACGTATCATTGTTTGTAATTGCGCATGCGCAGAAATATTATTGCCCTTCTATACTTACACAATTCCGCATTGGAGAAGGTGGAATGTACGCATATATTAGTTCACGCATGTGCATATTTAGCGGATGAATGCGGAAATTCTTCTGCATGAGGGCATAAGTGATCGCATACACTACGCTTTGCACTACGCAAAGCTTTCGTATTTGAATGCGTAGTCTACGAAATGCAAACGTAGCAAATGTTTTGATTTTGAAAACATAGATTGTGAAGCGTAATTGCGTAGACCTACGCATAGTTCCAGCGTAGCGAAGTTGGCTGACTACGACCATCCCTGAACCTATACTGAGGGAACCTACCTATCGAATCTATATTGGGGGAAGCTACCTATATAACCTATACTGGAGGAACCTACCTATCTAATCTACACGGGGAACCTACCTATATAACCTATACTTGGGGTACCTACCTATCCAACCCACGCTGGGGGAACCTACATATCTAACCTACGCTGGGGGAACCTACCTATCTAACCTACTCTGGGGGAACCTACCTATCTAATCTACGCTGGGGGAACCTACCTATCTAACGTATACTGGGGGAACCTACCTATCTAACCTATGCTGGGGGAACCTACCTATATAACCTATACTGGGGGAAGCTGCCTATCTAACATACACTGGGGAAAGCTGCCTATCTAACCTATGCTGGGGAAAGCTACCTATCTACAGCCAAGCAAAGCCCCAGGACCCCAGCCCAGAAAAGCAGAGCCCTCAGCAAAGTAAACCTCTGCAGCCTAGCAAGGTCTCCTGGTCCCAGCCCAGCAAAGCATAAAGCCAAGCAATGCCTAGTAAAGCCCCCAGCCCAGCAAAGCGCCCCCAAATGCCCCCAGCAAATTGCCTAGCCCAGCAAAGCCCCAGCAAGTCACCTATCATAGAAAGGTCGGCTCAACATCACCGCCAGCCAGGCCGGCACAGCATCACCGTCAGCCAGGCCAGCACAGCATCCCCATCAGCCAGGCCAGCACAGCCTCACCACCAGTCAGGCCGGCACAGCATCACCACCAGCCAGGCCGGCACAGCATCACCACCAGCCAGGCCGGCACAGCATCACCACCAGCCAGGCCGGCACAGCATCACCACCAGCCAAGCCAGCACAGCATCACCACCAGCCAGGCCGGCACAGCATCACCACCAGCCAGGCCGGCACAGCATCACCACCAGCCAGGCCAGCACAGCATCATCACCAGTCAGGCCGGCACAGCATCACCACCAGCCAGGCCGGCACAGCATCACCACCAGCCAGGCCAGCACAGCATCACCACCAGTCAGGTCGGCACAGCATCACCACCAGCCAGGCCGGCACAGCATCACCACCAGCCAGGCCAGCACAGCATCACCACCAGTCAGGCCGGCACAGCATCACCACCAGCCAGGCCAGCACAGCATCACCACCAGCCGAGTACAGCGCACAGGCCAGCCAGCCGAAGGCAAGACAGAAGCCAAGTGAGGGGCTTATGTATGTGAAATACTGCCTATTGAATATATTTAAGTTACGCCACTGCTATGTCCAAGTACATTTTGCCCCACCTCTGACCGCGCCCACTTTACACGGCATGGCCATGCCCATTTCATTTCCTCTTGGTGCCCCGGATCTCCCAGGAACCTAGAAACGCCCCTGGCAAGGAGAGAAAATATCTTTCTGCTCTATGCACAATTGTTCTAATGACTGTATCTGCTCAGCCTTTGATAAGGAATCATATAAGGTTTTGCAGACAAAGATTTGTAGACAGTCCCTATTCAGTGTTCAGCAGGGTCTTATATACAGCATTGTTCTACCCCCAGCCTTTCTACCCCTCCCTAAGTGCTGTGTCCTTTAGTGATGCTTGAAGAGTCTGGGCACTGAGAGAAAAGCTTTCTATTCTCTGCACAATTGTTCTAATGACTGCATCTGCTCAGCCACTGAATCATACAAGGATTTGTAGACAGCCCTTATTCAGTGTGCAACAGGCTCTTGTGTACAGTGCCCAGCCCCAACCTCTCTACCCCTCCCCAAGTGCTGTGTCCTGCAGTGATGCTGGAGAAGTCTGCAGAGCCAGTTCTGCTCTATCAGTGATGGACAGAGTGAGTGTAATAGGATGAGGCTGGGTGCACACTCGCCTGTCGTTTTTTTGCATGCATTTCTGCACATACGTGTCTGTATGTGTGAAAACATGCACGTTTTATTGCAGAAACGAATGCAACTGATAGAGAAAATGAATGCAGTGTCTGTTTTTATCTGCATGTGGAAAACACATTCAAGTGTGCACTAGCCAATTGAATAACATTGGTTTTCAGTTTACATGTGCAGAAAGCGGGGGGAGTGGGGTTTTTCGGGAAGGGGCCCCATCCAAAGTTTTGCAGTGATTTCTAGTTACGCCCCTGTATGTAGTGCTTATTACATCTGATGCAGAAGTCATACAGAGATATTGTACAGAAAAATAATGTTCCACACATACTAATATTACCATGTTTCTGTATTGCAAAGCACAATGGCATTGACAGTAAGGCTGGAAGGTGCTTGCAGGATGCTACAGCAGTGAAGATGATGACACTGATTGTTGTAGCTTGTCCTATACAGGAGGTAAGCAATCATCACAAAAGAGGAGATACTGGGATTTTTTTGCACAGCTCTCTAAGTATAAAGCAGATCAACCTCCCCTAAGAGTTCCTCAGTTCTCCTGTGAGTTTCTGAAAAGGGAAGACATAATTTTGCCTGATTAGTGGACTCAAAATAACAATCATATTTTATGGCCACCAGAGATTGTAAACATACATTTTCAGCCATGGGCATAATCTACTAAACTTAAAGGAAACCTGAGGTGAAAGGGATATAGAGGCTGCCATATTCATTTCCTTTTACACAATACTAGTTGCCTTGCTGTACTGATGATCCTTTGTGCCTCTATTACTTTTGGCCATAGACCTTGAACAAGCATGCAGATCAGGTGCTCTGACTCAAGCTGACTGGATTTGCTGGATGCTTGTTTCAGGTGTGTGATTCTGGACCTACTGCAGCTAAATAGATATATGCCAGGCAACTATTATTGTTTAAAGAGAGCCAGAGATGTACCATAGCTGGGAAAATGAAAAAGCTGTTATACATACCTGGGGCTTCCTCCAGCTCTATACGCACGGATCGATCCCACGCCGCCATCCACCACTGCCCGCATCTTCGAGAACCGACTCCCGTCGCTGACGTCATCGGAGCCAGCTATGCAGGAGAAGTGCGCCCACTACGTATCTCTCCAGCGGCTGCTGCAGAGATATGCAAACAACGCACCTCCCTTACGCTTAGACTGGCTCCGACTGACGGAACAGTGATGAGCCGGTTCTCGTAACTGCGGGCAGAGGAGGACGGTGGCGTGGGATCAATCAGAGTGTATGGGGCTGGAGGAAGCCCCAGGTATGTATAAAATCTTTATTTTTTCGTCTCTGGTTCCCTTTAAACAAAAAAGAATAAATAAATAAATACATAAATAAATATGGCAGCCTCCATATCCCTCTCACTTCAGGTGTCATTTAAGGCTTTGGGCCTGATTAACTAAGTTTGTTCTTCGTTGGAGAAATATCACTGAGAATATGTACGTGATACAGCAAACTTGACCTAAGTTGATTTTAAATATTCAAGCATTTAGTGGCAGTGGTGGCTCCTTCACCCGAGTCTTCTCAGGCCAAAATAAAGGCTCTCTGAGAACTTAGTGAACCTGCATTTGTGTGATTTCAGTCAATGAGCACACCTGCTGCAACATTTTTTTTTTTACAGAACTATAAGAAAGGTTTTTACTGTGACCCAGATTTTATAGAGATGCATTTTCACTTTGCCTGTTTTCCCAAGAAACATCAAATCAAAAGTGAAAAAAAAATGTACACTCATTTCTTTAAATGAAACTCATGTGTTGCATAGTATTGCACCACCACTGATCACTCCACATGTGTGTTGCAAAAATTGTATGTTCAGTTATTTAATTGTTTAAGACACTGACATGTTGCATAGCATTGCAACAGCACTGACCACACCACATAGGCAGGGCCGGCCCGCTCATGAGGCGGGGTGAAACTTTTGCCTCCGGCGGCACATTTCTAGGGGCGGCATCCGCCCGTCGGTGGATGCGGGGAGCCAGCCGCCGAGCTGGAGGGGTAGCGGGCAGGACGGGGGTACTGGGCCTAGCGGCTGTATTGTAAGTGGACGGCGTTGTAGGAAGTGACGTCAGTGGAGCGCACGCTGGATCGAGCCAAGGGGGGGGGGCGCAACAAATTTTTTTCCAAAATTTGCCTGAGGCGGCAAAAAGTCTAGTTTAAGACACTAACAAGTTGTAAAGCATTGCGCCAGCACTGTTTGCGTCACAAAGGCATTGCAAAAAATGTATGTTCTGTTATTTAATTGTATTTTTAAGGCAGTGGCATGTTGTATAGAATTGCACCAGAACTGTTCACACCACATGGGTGTAGCAATATTTGTACTTTCAGTTGTGTAATTTTTTTAAGGTCCCTTTTACACTTGATGCATTGAGTTGCATTGATTTGCATTGAGTCACATCACGCCCCCTTTGGCATCTGCAAAAAAGCATGCTGCAATGCAATGCAATGCAACTCAACACAACGCATTAAGTGTAAAAGGGCCCTAAGAGCTAGGACACTGACCTGTTCCTATTTGCATTACATTGCATATAACTGTTGCAAATTTTAAAATTGTATGTTTATTTGGACTCCTCTTTTATTACACATGTTGTGATGTCTACAGAGGGACCTTTGCATTTGCAGCATAAAAAGTGAGATAATTACTGTCTGGCCACCCTTCTAGATCACTGTTACAAACATATAAAAGTTCCTAACCAAGAGAAAGAAAAGCTGACCCATCTCAGCAGGGTACTATGTGACTGCTCAGATAAGCAGGAGTCCATCCACCACAATTCACACATGGATCTCAGGTGGACACAGGCTCCAACTTATCCTCTTCTAGTGGCAGCAACCATAGTGGAAGCAGGCCGTGCACATCATCTAACACTTTTGGTCAAGACAGGGGTGATTCTCTGGGTATCTGGCAAATTCTAATGCAATGACCTGAAACAAGTGAAATGCTTGCTGAGCAATGACCATCGAGAACAAATAAAGTACATGATGCACAAGTATGTTGCTTCCTTTCTGGCTGGTTGAGGTGGTGATGAATGCAGGATGAGGCTGAGGCTTGTCATGACAGTGGTGACACCATTCAGTTTTGCATTTAACATTAAAGCCAATGGACTGCATACATGATAAATACATGTTAACATACCAAGAGGAAGCACTGGAGTCAATTTTAAAGATCTCCAGGGCTTGCTATACTTGCAGGGGCATTTGCACACGACAAGGCGACCCCAATAACTGTTAATGTGTGACTATTAAAGTCAATGGGGCTAAAAAATGTGTGAAATAGTCCATGTACATTTACAATGTGCATCAATAACAAGCGCTGCAGAGTGGTCATGGAAAACCGATCATGGCGTCACCTGAAAATGTCCAGTACCTTCCCTTTTTGAAAGTGACCGAAAGGTGGCTTACTAGTAGCTATCCCCAGCATAGATGTCACTGATTGACTGACACAAGGACTCACTGGCCAACCAAGATGCCTCTCATAAGTCCACACTGCTCCTCTGCTGAGTTTGTGGCTACCACCAACATACTGTCAGTTGTGGCTGCCTCAGTTTAATTATTCTGTTAGTTATCACATTCATTGCCATTGTCAAGCTTGTCATGCTGTCTGCTAGAAATCTACATTACATTTCTGTGGGTTCTGAAGGCGGGGCAACTGCAGATACCCCCCCCCCCCCCCAGCACTTCCACACTAATGGATATTGTGGGATAAATGTGTGGGAGAAAGAGAGGGAGAGAGATATGACAATGGGGGAGAGGGAGAGAAATGTGGGAAACAGAAAAGGGGGGCATAAGAAAGGAAGGGGTATACATAAACTAGAAACGGGATTAAGAGGTTTAGGCACAAGACAGAGTGCCTGTGGGGGGGGAGGGTAAATGGCAGGAAACAGGAAGATGTCTCATCAGAACTGCAGTCTGACACTTTCTGTTAGAGAGGTGTAACGATTGGTGTCAGAATCTGATTACCGGTGATCTGCAGTATCACCAACAATGCAGATATATACCCGATTATTGATGATCTGCAGAATCACCAATAATACAAGTATAACTAACCTCTTGACACCTGATAACGTGTAAGTGTTTGGTGCAACAGTAGATGAGCATGGACCACCTGGGGAGCAGGTGGCCCTTGACCGTATGAGGAGTATCTCCTTGGTAGAGGGCTGGAGATAACCAGAGAGCCGGTGATTACCCTGAACTGCTGGGAATCAGACTCTACTGCAGTCAAAGGACCACCCAAGGAGTGAGTGACAAGTATATGATAGTGTCCTACACCTGAGGTGATGGTGTAGGAACTAATAATCCCTCACCAGTGGCAAAGCCCACCGGTGCGGGTGCGTAGTCAGACAAGCAGAGTTTGGCAACAAGCGGACAGGTAGAGTACAGGAGCGAAAGGCTGATTCAACGTCAGAGGCAGGCAGGGTTGGCAATGTGAATCAGATAGGCGAAGGTACAGAATCGATAATCAGAAGAATAGTCAGAGAAGGCAGGAGGTCATAACAAATAATACAATTCAAATTAGTACTTTAAGCTATCAACAGATCTGACTAAGTGTGGATCCCCAACTCCGGTTGGTTCTAGCACACTTTGGGAACTGTCTAGGGTCTGAGCGCTAACACACTCAAGCATTCGCAACAGCAGACGCGGAGGTACTGACAGGCCTATTCTATATATACCCAGCCACGCTCCACAGCACCGCCCCAGTCCCTCAGCCAATCCGGAAGCAAGTTGGAGTCAGCTGACCGACGGATCAGCTGACTCCCCTCTTAGCTGCATAAAGGTCCTGTCGCTCTGCTCGCGCGCGTGTAGCCCTCAGCCTGTGAGCAATGGAAGGTCCAGGCATAACTTGAGCATGTAACCGCGCGGCAGAGGCCGCAGGCTGATCCGCGGAGATAGCCGCCATGTCGCTTGTCACAGCGGCGGCATCTCCGCTATTTCTTACAAGAGGAACATGCTGATGAAATAAGCCACTGAAATCCTGCACTGGTTGGGGAGGTACAGGAAAAGGAGAGAGAGGAGAAAACAGAGAAGGACGGGGAGAGACATACACTCCAAGAAGTGATAAGAGATCAGGAAGTCCCACAAGCAAGCTTCTACAGTGCTGCTCACAATGACCTTATTGTGACCCTCGTCAGATTGGTTTGAAATGTTTTCAATGAATGAATTGTTATTTCATTCAATAAAGCTCCTTTTGGATTTTTTTTTAATTTGGTGTAGTGGTGCGGTCCCATTTGATCTCTTTTTCTAGCTATACAATTCTGCATGTTATCTGCACACTCCCAACATTGTCAATTTATTATTCAACACACAGAGGGGCGATTAAAAGTATAAACTTTATTGATGGTGCTTGTCCAGAATTGTTTGTATACAGCTTATGGTCCTAATCTAACCTTGGCCAAAGTTCTGTGGAGGGCACGTTTCAGCTCCTTGTTCCTCAGACTGTAGATAATAGGATTTAGGAAAGAGGCAAAAACTGTATAAACTACAGATAGCACTCTACTTGTAGTAGCGGTTTTAGGCAGAAAGTAATTGAATAAACCAGTTCCATAAAAGATGGTGACCACAGTGAGGTGGGAAGTGCAGGTGGAGAAAGCTTTCTGTCCTCCATCTTCAATTTTAATTTTCATGACAGTTTTAAAGATGAAGGCATATGAAAGTAAATTGACAGCAATGACCATAACTATATAAATCCCAGAAATATGTAAAAGTAAGTTATTGAGATATGTGTTAGAGCAGGAGAGTTCAATCAGCTGATATAATTCACAGAACGATCCCTCGATGGTAACAAACTCATAGAAGGACAATCTTAGTAAAGGAAGAGAGTGCATCAAGGAGTACATAAAACCAAAGACCCAGGCAATGACCGCTAACCGAATACACAGACAAATGCTTACCACGGTTGTGTAATGTAGTGGATGACAGATGGCAACATATCGATCATAGGACATTGCTGCTAGTACAAAATACTCAATTGTAGCAAACCAGATGTAGAAGAAGACTTGGGCTATACAGTTTGAGCATAAAATCAACTTCTTTCCAGAGAAGATGTCAGCAGGTAAATGTGAAACGGTTACAGATGGGATAGCAATATCGATAACTGAGAGGTTCCCAAGGAAGAAGTACATGGGGGTCTGCAGTTGGGGGTCTGTTACCACCAGGATGATGATGAGAAGATTTCCAGCAATTGTTAAGAAATAGATAAGGAGAAAAAACAGAATAAGTGGGATCCGGGAATGTGTGAGGTCTGAAAGACCACGCAAGAAAAACTGAAAAGTTTGATTTCCCAAATTACTCACACAGATGTCAGTGGCAATAGTGTGAGAATCCATGAAGACATTAGATGATAAGTTCCTCAGCAATAGCATTTTGTGTAAGCTTATCTGCATCAATTAAGCTTTAAAACAAATATAATTTAATGTTACTGTATCTGTAAATAGTTCAGGACAGAAGTAGAATAAGTAGATCAAAACCGAACTTCTTTATTCAATAACAGGAAAATGTGAGGTCTGTTGTATGTAATCCCATTCAATTCTTGGATAAAAACACAAAGGGGAAACCAAGAGTCCAATATAGTGTAGTATGTAATTATATGGAGATAGTTTAATTGTTTGCATAGAATAGAGTAATACTAACAAACATGGGTTACCTCAAAGGCGACCACTGTAGGTGCTGGTGGGAGGAACAAACCCAACCCTACTCGAGTTCAGAAGTCCCTCTTTGTAGTAGCTGAAAAAATTGTAACACATCTTGATTAGAGATGGCCTGAATGGTTTGCCGGCGAACGGTTCCCGGCGAACTTCCGTGGTTCACGATAGCGGAGAACCGCAAACTTTTACATAAGTTCGATTCGTTCCCATGGTGCATCATGAGGGTCAACTTTGACCCTCTACATCACAGTCAGCAGGCACATTGTAGCCAATCAGGCTACACTCCCTCCTAGAGCCACCCCCCCCCCCCCCTTATAAAAGGCAGGCAGTGTCAGGCATTGGACTCACTCGTGTACCTGCAGTAATTAGAGAAGGGAGAGCTGCTGTGCAGAGACCTATAGGGAAAGCTTATTTAGGCTTTTGTAGGCTTCTTAGCTTGCTCCTTGCTGATTCTTATTGCTAAAAAAGCACCCCTCAACAGCTCTTTTAAGAGGTAATCTATTTTGTGTGTGTGTGTGTGTGTGTGTGTGTGTGTGTGTCCCACTGACATTTGTGTAGCATAGACAGCCTTGATAATTCATACTGTGTGTGACACTGCCAGACCCAGCACATTCAGTGACTACCTGTGTATGTGACAGGTGCACATTGTAATACCCATCACTGCATATACCTACCTGTTGTTCCCTAGTGCACCCACCTACCTACGTGAGCGCAAGCAGTGTCACTGTGCCTGTCCGGTACCTGTCTGTGTGTGACAGGTGCACATTATAATACCCATCACTGCATATACCTACCTGTTGTTCACAGTGCACCCACCTACCTATGTGAGCGAACGCAGTGTCACTGTGCCTGTCCGGTATCTGTCTGTGGGTGACAGGTGCACATTGTAATACCCATCACTGCATATACCTACCTGTTGTTCAGTGCACCCACCTACGTGAGTGCACGCAGTGTCACTGTGCCTGTCCAGTGCCTGTCTGTGTGTGACAGGTGCACATTGTAATACCCATCACTGCATATACCTACCTGTTGTTCAGTGCACCCACCTACATATGTGAGAGCATGCAGTGTGATATACAACTCCGTGCATACCTGTTAACTGCACCTGTGTGACTGCACATTGTATTAGTCATGTCAGTGCATACCTTTCACTTCATCCCCCCAATATGGACAAACGGACAAAACATGTAGAGGCAGAGGTAGAGGCAGAACCAGAGAAAGGCCACCCGGCAGGTCTGTGCGAGGTCGTGCTGATGTGATTTCGTGCGGCCCTGGCCCAAAGTACAGTGCTCAGAAGAAGGCACGTCCCATCAACTCCCAAGATTGTCAGGACATGGTTGGCTATTTAACACAGAACACCTCATCTTCTGCAGCCACCAGCGCTACTACAAGCACCACATCCACTGCATTTGACAGTCCGCAGGAGTTATTTGGTGGGGAAATCACTGATGCCCAGCCATTATTGTTACAACCAGATGAAGGCGCTAAGCAAGTTACACCACCTCATATGTCTGAGTTAGGTGACACTATGGACGTAACGTGTGAAGAGGAGGATGATGAAGTACCTGCTGTTGGTGCAGTTTATGAGGTGTCTGAGGCAAGCGGAGCTGGGCAGGATGATTATGATGATGACGATGATACGGATGCAACGTGTGTTCCTAAGAGAAACGATGACCAAGGGGACAGTTCAGAGGGGGAGTCAGAGAGGAGTAGGAGGAGACGAGTTGCTGAAAGAAGCAGGGGGAGCTTGTCGTCAGAAACAGCTGGTGGCAGTGTCCGGCGCCATGTATCGCCACCTATAGACACATAGCCAACATGCCCTTCAACGTCAACTGCTGGTGCCACCATAGTGCCATCACCCCAGGGGGGCTCAGAGGTTTGGAAATGTTTAAATGTGTCCCTCAGATCAAAGCAATGCCATCTGTTCTCTCTGCCTCCAAAAATTGAGCCCTGGAAATACCAACACCCACGTAGGGACAACTGCCTTACAAAGGCACATGCAGAAAAGGCACAAACTGCAATGGGAAGAGCACCTTAGCAAAAGCAGCACACAAAAGAAAAGCCACCCTCCTTCTCCTCTTCCTCCTTCAAGTGAACCTCCAGACTAAAAATCGACTCAGCAGCACTGAAAAGGCCTGGTGTTTCTTTAACAGTTTCACAGCCTCAGAACTTTGTTTCTCTTATACAAGCCTCATTTTTAGCTGCACAGAAGAAAACTGCCCGGGCATTTTTCCCCTGATGCTGTGCAAAGCATGATGGGATTTCTGATGTTTTTGCTCTCGTTCTGCTGTTTTGGTGGAAATTTTTTTTCTTACATTTTGAGATTGACATTTGAAGCTTAGGGTGCGCAGCTGGGAGGGGTGATCAGTACACAGGGCAGTTAAAACTGTGTTTCCAAATCACCTGAAGGCAGAAAGGATGCAGCAGTTGCAGAACAAGCTGGCAACTATGCTTAACAATGCGTTTAAAGGAATACTATCGATTCACATATTTTTTTTTCAATTGACACAGGAATTGTTTGGGAAGTGCTGCTAAGTACTGGTGTATACATTTCATTTTAGTAGCAACTTCTTTGTTAACTGTTATCAAAATACATTCAAACTTTACTGATGCTAAAACTGACGGCTGACTGAGCCATGAGGAGAGGGGAAATTCCCCTTACACTTGATCAGTTAACTCTATGTGTAACTCTGCATGTGACAGAGAGAACAGCTGCAGCTTCTGTGTCCTGTGTTTCTGACTGACGTGTCTGAAGAGAGCAGAGGAAATGTAACTAATTGTCACAGCTTTTCATACTGTTTTTGCTTTCTGAGTTTGATATGTTTGATATTTGCTTTCTGTAGTCTGATATGCAACTCTGGCTGTGCATTGAAGCAGACACCCCTTCTGCAATTGATTTGTCCCAATGTAGCTAAATCCTACCCTCATTAAATTACAGCTTTTGCCTCTGATATTTAACATGAAAAGTAGGAAAATGTTTACACAGCTACTTAGACATTATTTGCACACTGTCATTTTAGAACACTTGGGTATCGATAGTATTCCTTTAAGGGTGATGTCACAGCACAACGCAATAAAGGTACCACTGTAAGTAATCCTTCTCCCATGTCCATGTAGGCTAGGACAGGACGCTCAAGCGATCTCATGGTGATGTCGGACATGCAGACATTCTTTAGTCCAACGCCTCGCCTTAGCCCTTCCGGATCCACCCTCCACCAATGCCTGGACCGGCAGGTAGCCGGCTACCTGGCCTTAAGTGTGGATGCAGACACTGTAAGCAGCGATGAACGCTTGGACTACTGGGTGCGCAGGCTTGATCTGTGGCCAGAGCTGTCCCAATTTGCCATCCAACTTCTGTCTTGCCCTGCCTCAAGCATCCTGTCACAAAGGACCTTCAGCGCAGTTGGAGGTATTGTCACTGAGAAGAGAAGTCGCCTAAGTCACAAAAGTGTTCAGTACCTCACCTTTATTTTGTGACCTAGGCGACTTCTCTTCTCAATGACAATGCCTCCAGCTGCCCTAAAGGTTCTTTCTGATAGGATACTTAAGGCAAGGCAAGCCAGAAGTTGGATGGTAAATTGTGACAGCTCTGGCCACAGGTCAAGCCTGCGCACCCAGTAGTCCAGGGGTTCATTGTTGCTCAGAGTGTCTACATCCGCACTTAAGGTCAGGTAGTTGGCTAACTGCCAGTCGAGGTGTTGGTGGAGGGTGGATCCAAAAGGGCTAAGGCAAGGCGTTGGATGTCCGCATGTCCGACATCACCATGGGATCGCTAGAGCATCCTGTCCTTGCCTGCGTGGACATGGGAGGATGATGAATATTACTGGCAGTGGCACCTTTATTCTGTTGTGCTGTGACATCACCCTTAAACACACTGTAAAACATACTTGCCAGCTTGAACAGGTATGCATGGACTGGTATATAAAACAGCGTGCGGTCACACAGAAGTGCAGTGAACAGGTATGCAGTGACTGGTATATAAAACTGCGTGCTGTCACACAGGTGCTGTGAAAGGTATACAGTGACTGGTATTACAATACAATGTGCAGCTGTTACATATGTGTAGTTAACAGGTATGCACAGACTGGTATATAAAACTGCATGCTGTCAAACACAGGTGCAGTTAAAGGTATACAGTGACTGGTATTACAATACAATGTGCGGCTGTCACACAGGTGCAGTTAACAGATATGCATGGACTGGTATATAAGACAGCGTGCGGTCACACAGAGGTGCAGTGAACAGGTATGCAGTGACTGGTATATAAAACTGCGTGCTGTCACACAGGTGCAGTGAAAGGTATACAGTGACTGGTATTACAATACAATGTGCAGCAGTCACTCAGGTGCAGTTAACAGGTATGCACAGACTGGTATATAAAACAGCGTGCTGTCACACAGAGGTGCAGTGAACAGGTATGCAGTGACTGGTATTTAAAACTGCGTGCTGTCACACAGGTGCAGTGAAAAGTATACAGTGACGGGTATTACAGTACAATGTGCAGCTCTCACACACACAGGTGCAGTGAAAAGGTATGCACTGAATGTGCAGGGCCTGGCACAGTATAGCAATTAGCAAGAACCAGCTGTGACAGACTGGGCTGTATATGCAAGTGTCAGTGGGCCACAAAAGAAAAAAAAAACACATCACAAGAACATTAGCTCTCCAAAGCTCTGTTTTGGTGGTGCTTTCCAGCAACAAATATCAGCAAGGAGTAAGCTAACAGACCCCCTAACTATCGCTTTCTCTATCTCTCCAATGTCTCTCCCTTCTCACACTAATACTGCAGCACACAGAGTGAGAACATGGCCGACACTGCTGCCTTATATAAGGGGGGCGGGGGTCCAGGAGGGAGTGCAGCCTGATTGGCTGCCATCACAGTCGGCTGACTGTGATGTAGAAGGTCAAAGTTTACACCAATGATTTAGTATAGGGGGCAGTTTGAACCACCATAAAGTTTGCGTTCGGCTGTTTACGCGAACCGCCGATGTTCGCGTGAATAAGGTCGCATGCGAACCGTTTGAGCCAACTCTATTGGTAATTACATTGACAAATAAAACATGATGAATAAAATGTATAACAGATTGCACGATACAAATCGAGTAAACATTTCCAAGACACAAAAGGGTGAGAGGGCCCTGCCCTTGTGAGCTTACAATCTGAAGGAATGTCAGGGAAGGACAAGAGGTGGGGTAATATATAGTCATTATATAGGCAGTGTGTTTTTAGGTTAACTAGTGAGAAATACAACTTGATCAGAGGTCAAATGAGGAATGGCCTAAGTTAGATGTTAGTGTATGCTTGTCAGAAAAAGTGAGTTTTGAGGCAGTGTTTAAAGATTATAAAGGTTGGTGGTGTCAGATCTGTTGTGGGAGGGCATTCCAGCAGAGGAGTGAAGCACTTAAGAAGTCTTGAATATGTGAATGCAAGGAGGTGATTCTAGAGCAGGACAAAATAAGGTTGTGAGCAGATGTAAGATTGTGGTTGGGTTGGTATCTAGAAAGAAGATTTTTTTTTTCAAAATTTTAATTTTGCCTATTGTCAGAAGAATTTAGCCCAAATCACTAGCTCCTCCCCATCACTGATTAAAAATGGCAGATGAGATAGTAAAAATTCTGGCTTGCTTGCAGGTTTAGTGCATTTTATACAGTTTGGAATGTAGATAATCAAACTTGATAGGAAGAGCGTTTGATTGTCCCAAATTCAAAAACAATCTGCATTGAATTTACATAGGCCAACATTATTAATATCCTATTGAACAACTTTGGCACTGATATACAGTGGGATGCAAAAGTTTGTGCAACCTTGTTAATCGTCATAATTTTCCTGTATAAATCATTGGTTGTTACGATAAAAAATGTCAGTTAAATATGTCATATAGGAGACACACACAGTGATATTTAAAGGGAACCTTAACTGGTGGGAAAAAAAATTCACTTACCTGGGGGCTTTCCCGAGCCTCCTGCAGCAGTCCTGTGCCCGCGCCGGTCCTTCGGTGCCCTCTGGTCTCCCTCCGCGGCTAAGTTTCATTTTCGGACGACTGCCAGTCGTCCTCGGGCAAAGCGTCCTCTTCTTCCGCATTCCCCGTCGTAAAGAGCCATAAAGCGTGTCCGCATGACGCGTTCTGCGTCATGCAGACGCGCTTTACGTTGTAGGTCTGTGGGTTGACTCTAACTGTTCTCAACATTCGTCACTTCTGTCTATCCGAGATTTTTCTTGGTCTACCACTTCGAGCCTTAACTTGAACTGAGTATGTAGACTTCCATTTCCTCAATATGTTCAAAACTGTGGAAGCTTTCTGTATCCTTCCCCTAAACCATGATGGTGAGCAACCTTTGTCTTTAGGTAATTTGAGAGTTGTACTTTTCAGAGAAAATTAAAAGAGGAGGGAAACTTATAATTGACCCACTTAAACACTCTTTCTCATAATTGTATTCACCTGTGTATGTAGGTCAGGGGTCACTAAGCTTACCAAGCCAATTTGAGTTCCAATAATTAGTTCTAAAGGTTTTGGAATCAATAAAATGACAACAGTGCCCAAATGTATGCACCTGCCTAATTTTATTTAAACAATTATTGCACACTTTCTGTAAAGTCAATAAACTTAATTTCACTTCTCAAATATCACTGTGTGTGTCTCATATATGATAGATTTAACTGACATTTTTTTATCATAACAACCAACAATTTATACAGGAAAAGCATGATGATTAACAAGGTTGCCCAAACTTTAGCACTAGAGGCACCTTGAATCCGGCTACCGGCATTTAGTGGCACTTTATTTGGCCTGAGAAAGTGGGCGAGTTCCCAGGAAACGCGTTGCCTGTGCTTTTTTTACTAATAAATATCCATTCCTATATGGGTGTGGCATCATTGAGGTAAGCCACCTCATTTATTTATATTTTAGTTGCTTTTAGTGTATTTTAGTCACCTTGGGCGCCTCTTTATCCCTTTTTTACTGTGTCTCACCCCATCCGTGGGGTGCTCCTACACCTGACCACTGGTGGTCTCTGACACTACCTAGTTTGCCAGTGTGTAAGAGTTTTTTCCAGAGAGCGACCTTCACCAGGTCTCCTGGTACCCCGAGTGGAGTCGGGTTTGTGCATCTCCACCTGCCTGCAGTGGTTGGTTGCCCTTCTGCAACCCGCCTTTGTAAATATTATTTCAACACCATTTAATTTATTCATCAATCTCTGTGACGTACTGCACCATCTGGGCTCCCGTTGTCTCTGTGTTTCTTCCCATAGGGTGCACATACTCACCCTCAACCTCACTGTATAGCATACTGACTTCATGTTTCAGCAGAAGTGGAATTACACTTTAAGGTCTTACTATCAAAAAAGATAAGTTATCTAGATTTGGCAAATTTCCAGCAATGCGCTCATAAGATCACATAAGACCCAGGAAAACTGAGAGCTCGTACCAACAGAATATCAGCAGTCAACATCAAGAGATCCAGTCATTCTATGATCATGATATTAGAGCTGATACCTATGAGGAATATTCAGCAAGAATACATTCTTATTATTATTCTCTTTCACCAATATTTCTCTTCCTTTTCAGAATCGAGTTTTAAAGTAGCTGCCGGATAAGGTAACATAACGTTTCCTATTTGTGGATGGAATACTCTAATACCAAGTCCCACCCACAAAAGAAGTACTGTCTGTAAATTGGAAACTAGCAATTAACCTCCTTCTAATGCAAGTGAACGGGGACATCTTATTGCTACTTTGGGTATTGGGTAATTTTTAAAAAAGGTGGCCGCAAAGCTTACATTTTTTTTTCCTTTGTAATGGATGAATCCGATCCAACTTTTTGATTTAATGAAAGGTCCAAGGAAGTTGTTTGAGGTACTACATACATTTTTTTTAAACAAACAAACAGCTGGGGAGTGATCAGACCCCACCAACAGAGCGGGGGGGGGGGGGGGGGAGGAAATCACTTGTGTGCTGAGTTGTACGGCCCTACAGCGAGCCCTTAAAGTTTTTCCAAATATGAAAATTGGTACAAAATACAAAATTGGTAATTAGAGATGGCTTGAAACCTCTGATTTTAGGTTTGCGAACCTCGAATGCGAACTTCCGCAAAAGTTTGTGAACTTGCGAACTTTGCAAACCACAATAGACTTCAATGGGCAGGCAAACTTTCAAAACTTCAAACATAAATTTTGGCCAGAAAAGTGATGGAAAAGATGTTTCAAGGGGTCTAACACCTGGAGAGGGGCATGGCAGAGTTGGATACACGCCAAAAGTCCCAAGAAAAAATCCGGATTTAATGCACAGCAGGGTTTTAAGGCAGAAATCACATTGCATTGCTAAATTGGAGACATAAAGACATAAAGCGGTTTCGCTACTGCCTCGTCAGGGGCTTGCTTACGGAACTATATAAGTTCTGCTGTTTAAATATACACGCCATAACGCCATATCGTTCTCAACCGAACTTATATCATTCCGTAAGCAAGGCCCTGATGATGCAGTAGCGAAACCGGTCGGGCCTACGGATGATAGAGAGTGACGGTACTCCAGAGAAGAATTGATTGATGTGCGAGATAACTTCATGGGTCCCTGTCAGAAGGGCCCGGATGTAAGTATCAGAGACTGTATTGAGCTTGTATTCGACTTGGATGTGCAATAAATGAAATGTTTTAAATGGTATACGCTTAGATCTGTTTTGGTTTTATACTACATTTTATTGGGAGCGACTGATTAAGAGAGAAGATGTGATCGTTGAGGACCAAGGACGTGGTGGTGATCGGAGTTGTGATCTGGCTGAATGCTTTCAAGACCTTATAACTTGGGTCTTAGTATAATCCGGTAAACCTGCACTTTAAAGGGTGGTTTGGTGACGGAAATACATAGGTGGAATGTCCTATAGCACTGAGGCGATTGGAAGAACTGTGGTATAGAAGTCTATCTGAGGACTTTTTGCCTCTTGGCAGCTGATGGGACTATTTGTTTTCTCTGGCGCAGATACAATTGTTTTTCTCTTAGTTTATTTTCACCTCGGATGTCCTTAAAGCAATACCAGTTGCCTGGCTCTCCTGCTGCTCCTCTGCCTCTAATACTTTTAGCCTTAGACCCTGAACAAGCATGCAGCAGATCAGGTGTTTCTGACATTATTGTCAGATCTGACAAGATTAGCTGCATGCTTGTTTCTGGTGTAATTCAGACACTACTGCAGCCAAATAGACCGGCAGGGATGCCAGGCAACTGGTATTGTTTAAAAGGAAATAATTACAGTATGACAGCCTCCATATCACTCTCACCTTGGGTTCACTTTTAGGCCTTTACATTCATATATCTATCCTCCTTCTCTTAAAAATGACAGTTTTAGATATCCCGCAGTTTTATTTTATATTTCAAATCTAGTTTTTAAGTTTTTACTGTTTCATTGTCTCCGCTCATTAACACCTTCATTGAAGTATGCTAGAGCTCAAATCTATAAATTATTGACCCTTTTTATATACTTTCTGCTCCAGGATGCCATTTACTGATGGGGAAGTATTTTATGGCTGTAATTACTTATCAGTGAGGGTTATGCTATAGTCTGACTCAGTCCGACCCAGTCCCGACCTGGAAAGAAACTGCCACTTGCATACCTGGGGCTTGATTCACAAAAGGTTGCTTACTTTGTTAGCACACTTAAAAGCCCCTTAGCACGCCTAAAGCCCTTAAGGACGCACAAAGATTAGCGCTGCCTGGTGCACGCGAAACGTCGCAGCGGGTGCGCCCGAAACGTCGCTTATTTGCGTGTCTGGCATTGTGCATACACATGTCTATCTCATCATGTCACATGTCACCTTGATTTACTTTAAAAGGAAATAAATATGGCATCCTCCATATCCCTCTCACCTCAGGTTCACTTTAAACAGCTGTTAAACAATATATCTCTTTAGCACAACACAGCAGGTATGTGATAATATTCACCCTTACCTGTTCACGCAGAGCACTGCATCCTACATGTATGATGTATGTAGTGATTATTACGCGTGATGCAGAGGAGGAGTATGTAAAATATACAACACTGCAATGCAGGGGGGATCTTCAGGAAAGATGCAATGCTTACTGTACAGAAATGCAAAGTTCCACGAAGGACAATGGCAATGGTATTGCAAAGCACAATGGCATTGACAGCATGGCTAGAAGTTGCTTGCTGCAGGACTCTATAGCAGTGATGATGATGATTGTTGTAGTAACTTGTCCTATACAGGAAGTCAGCACATCACAGAAGAAGAGATGCAAGGATTTTTTTCCCAACATATCATCACCATGTATAAAGCTGATCAGCCTCCCCTAAGAGTTCATCATCTCCTCCTGTGAGTCTCTGTGGGCAACATTTACTAAACTTTAGGCTTTGGGCCTGATTAACTAACTAAGGTTTTCCTACTCTGGAGAAAATCACTGAGAATATACTGTAAGTGATGCAGCAAACTACCTGAATTGAATAAAAAAATTGTTTGGTGGCAGGGCGTTCTCAGACCACAATAAAGGCTCACTGACAACTTAGTGAATCTGTATTTGTGTGACTGCTGGCAATGAGCACACCTGATGGAACATATTTTTTACAGACTTTTTAACAAAAGTTTTCACTGTGACTCAAATTCTATAGCAACACCTTTTCACTTGTCCTGTTTTCTAAAGAAACACCCAATTATGTCCAAGGGGGCAAATAGATGTGCTCACTAATATAAGTGGAAAATGATCTGCATAGCACTGGATCTGATCATGTGACTATAATTTTATCTGTTTATCCAATAACTGCATACATCATGCATGGCATCTGCATACATTATCTGGTCCCAGCAATCGCATCTCCTCCTCCACTTCCTGGTTAGCGTGCAGGAATCCTTCAGGCAGCCAATCACCATCTGGGGAGTGGCAACTGAAGCAACATGGTGATTGGCTGGCTGCAGGACAACTGTAAACTAAGAAGTGCAGGAGATGTGATTGCCAGAACCAGATAATGTATCCCTTCACCCCTGCCTACTCTCACACTGAACCCTCAATCTGTCTTACCCTAAGATTGCCCAAGTGCCTAAGCCTAACCACTCCACCCCCACTGCCTAAAGCTAGCCACTGCACCCCAGCTGCCTAACTCTAACCACTCCACCCCCACTGCTTAACCCTAACCACTCCACCTCCATGCCTAACCCTAACCCCCTGCCTAATTGAACCTACTTCCTGAAAACCATAGGCGGCAATATTAAAAAATTGCAACGAGTGGCAAAGGGGTTTAATTATGGTGCCCTATTTATCGGCAGTAATAGTAAAAGCCGCAATTAGCGGAGAGGAGGTTACATTTTGAGTTCAATTAGATTTATTGGGTGCCATAATTTAATCTCCTTTCCACTAATTGTGGCTCTTACTATTGTTGCCTATGGCAGCTCCATTTTTATCAGCGCTCATCCTGCAACATTTTTATCTGCTTCAGCATTCACATGGTGGAATCAGTGGATCCTGTACATCCTGTACAGCCAGTTTATATTCTGCAGACCTGCAAATGCAGAATTCAGTCTAACGTGGGATAGTGTCTCTTTAAGGGTGTATGAAAGCTGTTCAACAGTTACCCATCTACTGGTAAAAGACCTTGCTAGATAGGCAGGTGAAAATATGGTAGATATGGATATGTAGTATATTTTATATTAGATTCAGCAATGCTCAGATATGGGTCAATACACTCTAGCCACAGCATTTCCACACACAATGACACTTCCACAAGCACATGGTGAGTCACAAAATGAGGCCTGGAGGCTTGATTTGATGTGGAGACCAAGAGTCATGGAAGCATGTGAAGCTGAGTGGTTAGAGCAGCGAGGGACATCTAAGATTCACCATGGAATTTAGTGTTGCCATTTTTCTAATATTGATGTCTTGGATGTTGCTTAAATGTTACTGTAAAAGAGTTAATTGGGTTTTCTAATATTGATGTCTTGGATGATGCTTGGATGTTACTGTAAAAGAGTTACTTGGGTTGGAAGTAGAAGAGGATCTACCATTGCATACATTTAAAAAAAGTTGAGGTTAAATTTAGGCGCGATTTATCGGCAAAAGAAAAATTTCGTAATTTAGAAATATCGATAATATAACGGTATTTGTAATGTAAAATCGTTAATTCGGATTATTATTATTACAGTTTTAAAACAGATGTGAGTTGAAAACGAAAATGTAATATCGTAATGTAATTCAACAACACAGCTTATCCCAACCCTACTCTCACACAGAACCCTCCCTTGGTGTTGACTAACCCTAACCATCCCCTGGTGGTGCCTAACCCTAACCCCCAATAGTGGTGCCTAACCCTAAGTAAACCTAGCCCTACTCTGACACAGAATCCTCCCTATACCGATCCCTAACCCCCTAGACCCCCCTGGTGGTGCCTAACCCTAAAACTCCCCTGGTGATACCTAACCCTAACCACCTCACTGGTGGTGCCTAACCCTAACCACCCAACTGGTGGTGCCTAACCCTAACCACCCCCCTGGTGGTGCCTAACCCTAAAACTCCCCTGGTGTTGCCTAACCCTAAAACTCCCCTGGTGTTGCCTATCCCTAACCACCCCCCTGATGGTGCCTAACCCTAAAACTCCCCTGGTGGTGCCTAATCCTAACCACTCTCCTGGTGGTGTCTAACCATAAATTATCGTAAATACGTCATATATTATCGTAAAATAGAAATGTCAAATATCGTTATTACATCCATACAGTGAATGTTATATTTTCGTAATTACAAAGTTATCTTTATTTGGACAGAATTTGCTTACATTCCATCATTAAATATGTTCATTTACCGTTATTACACCAATACACTTTTTAAGTTATCGTTATGATTCACATCGTTTTTCTTTATTTATTGTTATGATATTCGTTCTGATATATTATCATAAACTTTAAATTAGCGATATTACCGATTCCACAACAAAATTAGGAATATTACCGAGTTTACTTTATCGACTTACGTAAAATTATCGATTTTAGGCACTTGCGCCCAAACATATGCAAAATTGAGTGTAAATTTACAAAAACAATAATTAACATTAGAAATATAGCAGCACCCAAATCTATTAGTGCTATTTTCAGCTAATTCTCTGCCATTGCAGGGAGCAGATGGTTGCCAAGTACGGATACTTCCCTGATAATTGTTGTTACATCTGTCTTAAAAGAGACTCTGTAACATGAAAAAGATCCCCTGGGGGGTACTCACCTCGGGTGGGGGAAGCCTCCGGATCCTAATGAGGCTTCCCACGCCGTCCTCTGTCCCACGGGGGTCTCGCAGCCCTCTGAACAGCCGGCGACAGGCCCGACTGTAATTTCAATATTTACCTTTGCTGGCTCCAGCGGGGGCGCTGTGGCTGCTTTCCTCTCCGAACTACACGGAAATACCCGATCTCAGTCAGGTCCGCTCTACTGCGCAGGCGCCGGAAACTTGCGCCTGCTCAGTAGAGCAGACCCGACGGCGATCGGGTATTTCCGTGTAGTTCGGAGCCGACAGCCGTCAGAGCGCCTGCGCAGGAGCCAGGAAGGTAAATATTACGTCACGGCTGCACGGAGTGCAGCTTCCCCCACCCGAGGTGAGTACCCCCCAGGGGATTTTTTGAGGTTACAGATCCTCTTTAATACCATTCTGTGTATTTTGGAGGTCCTATCTTGGATTTCTCCTCTGATTATATTGAAGACTCCACCTCTTCTCCTACTCTGTGGGAGGCTACAAAATGTGTCATACAGGGTATGATTAATAAATATGACAATTGTCTCAAAAGAAGAAAAATCCACCCAAATCCCACATCTGCTTAAAGGGGTTATTTAAGCTGTTTCACTTACCTGGGACTTTTCTTCTGGCCCCCTAGATGAATGACACTGCGCCTCAGTGGTCGCGCACGTCCTTGCTCCCCCTCATACTGCCAGGAGCGTCCTGCGCAGGCACAGTATGAACTTTCCTCGTACCGCAGTGTCATTCATCTAGTTAGACAAAAAAAGAGGAAGTGACACGCAGCGCTGGACAGGAGGATTCTTGAGGACCGGCATGGGACAGGGCGTCTTCAGGGGGCTGGTAGAATCCACAGTGAAGCTTTTTTTTTTTTAAACAGCTTAAAGAAACACTATAATAAACTTTAAGATTTAGAAAATGCCCAGGAAAATAATCTGACAGTCATTGGTTAGCACTTTCTAATGTTAGCATGCAGTCACTTGAAGACTCGTGATCTTGCAGTGCTGTATACATGAGCAATCTCCGAACAGGTCTCATGGAGCCCCAGGGTTCAGTTGACCCTTGTTGAAAAATCTCTCATCAAGGGTTCCACTGAACCCCGTGGTTAATCAAGAAGTCTTCAGGGGTTCTGTGAATTCACTCGAAGTTTGATATTCGAGTTAACAGAATATCCGATTCGAACTTGGATATCCGACGTCACTATCCGAGTCTGTATTCGAGTAAAATATTTGAGCTGGCCTTAAATAGCTTTTGAAACTTGTATTGGAGGTCACTGATGCATGAAACCACCTTTTTTATAAAGAAAAACATCATGTGATAATGTGGTGATGTAGTAGTTATAAAAAAGGTATCAAACATAGTAAATTAACTTCATGAAAAGTGTTTGCATGAGAAGATGTGTCCAAAATAGTTGTAAGTTGGAAGTCTTCATTTACGTCTTCATCTTCTTCTTCTATATCTTCGTCTTCTATATCTTCTTCTTTTTCTTCTTCTTCTATATCTTCTTCTACTCGAATCTTCTTCATCTTCTACTTCTTGTATCTTCTTCAATTATCTTTTTATTCTTCTTTTTTTTGTAATACTGGTTTTTATTGAATAATTAAGATGGAACAAAAAGACCGTGAAGAGAATAGAAGTTAATTTACAAGTCGTACAGAGTTTAAGAGTCTATGATGTAGGAATCTTAAGGTGACAAGATCTTTAGCCAGTCTTCATGTGGCTTGTATATTTCTCTACTTCCCTAAGATGGATCCTAAAAATACAATTAAGTCCTTGATGGAGTAGACAGCATTATGTGTGGGAGAGGGGGAAGGAGGGGGAGGGATTGAGGGAGGGGGAAGGGTGAGGGAGGGGTGGTGGGGAAGGGATAAGGGAAAATGGAGTTTATTTACCATTAAAGGTCACCCAGCTGAAATGTAAGAAAATAACAACTAGTGAGAATAAAGAAGTGATGGACAACAGGTCCAGGTGAGTCACGATGGTCAGACATTCCGCATAATAGCCTTGGGTATTACCTCAGATGAGGTTAGTCCTATTTAAAGGTAGAAGAGAGGAAGGGCCTAAAAGTAAAAAAAAAGGAAGATAATATAAAGTCCTTGGGGTGGGTGTACAGGGCGTGATATAGTGATTAGGGTTCTGGCAAATGTTAGGGAGGGGTGGGTGGTCAGGATCCCTCTTTAGGGGGGTATGTAGTCTGAGGAGCTGAAAGTCCATGGGTCCCAGATCTTATGGAATCTGTCCTCAGAGTCTCTCAGGGAAGCTGTCATTTTCTCCATAGTTTTGTACCAAGTGATTTTAGTTTTTATCTCCAAGATTGTAGGTGGGGCTATTTGTTTCCACGCGGCTGCTATGGAGAGTCTGGTGGCTGTCAGGATGTGAGTAATTAGGCGCATTGTGTGTGAGGGGACACCAGGTATGGTTTTGCCCAATAGCATGTGTAGGGGATCACGAGGGATAGGAGTGCCAGTAACATGTTGAATCAGTGATTGGGTGTCTCTCCATAGTGTATCGATGAGAGGACAGAACCAGAATATATGTGCAAGGGTGCCTTTATATCCACATCCTCTCCAGCATAAATCGGAAGGTCCATTGTATATTCTGGAGAGTCTATCTGGGGTTAAATACCAATGGAAGAGGATCTTGTATATATTTTCTTTTATTTGTATGCAGATGGAGCTGTGTTTAGCATTTTCCCAAATGTTTTCCCAGTCCTCTAGCGTAATAGGGGTGGAGAGGGTAGATTCCCATTTGGCCATATAGGGGTGAGAGGGGGTGAGGGAATTTGATTTGGTTTGGAGGAGGGAGTAAATTTGTGATATCAGACCTTTTTGATGTCCTCTCAAGTTGCATAGGCGTTCAAATTGTGTCCAGGAAGGAATTACGCTTGCTCCTTTGGTGATTTTTTGAAGGAAGTGTTTAATCTGATAGTATTCTAGGTACATCTGGGGGGAGAACAGGGTCTTTTCTTCTAGTGCTGTTCTGTCCCAGATTTTACCCGTCAATGGATTAATCCAATCTCTAAGATTAAAAAAGCCTAAATTGAACCAGCGGGTCATGAATTGTTTTGAGGCTCCAGGAGGAAAAGATTGATTTCCCAGTATTGGGAGGAGTGGGGAGGGGGTAGACCTAAGATGAGCAGTAGACATGGTGCTCCTCCATATGCGGGTAGAGAAGTGTATAGTGGGTAATGTAGTGTTGGGGGGGAGTTTTGGGGGAGCTGGTGACCAGATAAGTGAGGCTAAAGTGGTTGGTAGGATGCTTGTAGCTTCTATTAGGCCCCATTTAGTGTAAACTTTTGGGCTAGTCCATTCAGTTAGCTGTCTGAGATGGGTAGCCTGATAGTAAAGCTTTAAATGGGGGGCTGCCAGGCCTCCTGATTCTCGTGGGGATAGAAGTATAGTTTTATGGATTCTCGGGTGTTTGTGGTTCCATATGAATTTGAAAAACTCAGCCTGTAGTTTGGAGAGTTGGGCTGAGGGGACTTGGTATGGTAGGGTTTCGAATAGGTATAGGAGGCGTGGGAGGATGTTCATTTTTAGGGAATATATTCTCCCCATCCAAGAAATTTTATATGCGGTCCACTTGTGTAGATCTTGGAGAATGGTCTGGATGAGTGTAGGATAGTTTTGCTTGTATAATGTGGAATATGTAGGTGTAAGGTTTATTCCTAGGTATTTGAGAGCGTGGACTTTCCATCTATAAGGGTAGTGGGCTTTAAGGGAGGACATTAGGGTGGGGGGTATTTTAATGGGAAGGGCCTCTGTCTTATCCTGATTTAACTTAAAGCCTGAGAGGGATTCGTATTCTTTTATGGTGGAGTGCAATGCCGGGAGAGAGATAAGAGGTTGTGTGATTGTGAGTAAGACGTCATCAGCAAATAAAGATATCTTATGTTCATGTTTGCCTTGTCGAACCCCATGTATGTTCGGATTCAATCTAATTGCTGAGGCTAGAGGTTCAATGCTTATGGCAAATAATAGAGGGGAAAGGGGACATCCTTGACGAGTGCCGTTTTGTATTCGCAAGGGTTGTGTGGGGGCGAAAGGGAGCTTAATTGAGGTGGATGGGGTGGAGTATAGATATTGAAGTAAGGAGAGGAAGGGTCCTTTGAAGCCTTGGTGTTCTAATACCCGGAATAGATAAGGCCAGGATAATCTGTCAAAGGCCTTCTCTGCATCCAAACTTAGGAGCAGAGAAGGCCTGCCACTCTGACTCATGAGTGAGATAAGATTTATTGCTTTCCTGGTGTTATCGCCGACTTGGCGTCCTAGGATAAATCCTACCTGGTCATTATTGATAAGTGTGGTTAGGATAGGGTTGAGACGATTGGCCATGACTTTTGTTATAATTTTCAGGTCTGAGTTTAGAAGAGAAATGGGTCGGTAGCTTTGAGGGAGTTGGGGATCCTTCCCCTCCTTAGGTATTACTGTAAGTAGGGAAGTTAACATGGAGGAGGGGGGTGAGTCTCCTTGGAGTATTTTGTTCGCCAGTTTGACTAAGTGTGGGACTAGATCAGCTTTAAATGTCTTATAGTATGAGTAGGGGAGACCATCTGGGCCGGGGCTTTTAGAGCAGGGAAGGAATTTTAGTACCTCAAGAATCTCGGTGTCTGTTATCGGGTTGTTAAGTAGGGTCAATTGAGCCTCCGTAAGGGTTGGGAGGTTGAGTTCTGAAAGGAATGAGTCTAACTTAGGGATGAAGGTGGGTTTCTTGGATAGATCTGGTAGGCTATATAATTGAGAATAGTAGTCAGAGAAAATATGGGCGATTTTCTGGGGGTCATAGTGTATTGTACCCTCTGAGTCTTTCATGGAATAGATCAGTTGCTGGGAGGATTTGGGATTCAATTTTCGGGCTAGTATAGTGTGGGGTTTGTTTCCCCTCTCAAAAAAGAGTTGCCTAGACCACCTCAGGCTTTTCTCAAGTTGAAGGGTTTGTAGGGAGCGAATTTCTTGTTTTAGATTTTGTACTGTAGTGAAGTGTTCCTGTGTAGGTGACGTTTTATAGGTTGACTGAGCCTTAATCAGGGTGGCATGGAGGGAAAGAAATTTTTGGGAGGAGAGTTTTTTTCTCCTGGAGCCTTCAGCAATGAACAGTCCCCGTATGAATGCCTTATGAGCCTCCCATAAAATGCCATAGGAGGATACAGTTGTAGAATTTGTGTTGAAGAATGACCGCAACTCCTCACTAAGTTCATTGGCAAAGGTTTTGTCCCATATGAGGGCTTCGTTGAGTCTCCAATTTAAAGGCTTATGGGGTCTACGTAGCCAGTTTAGGTGTAAGACAACACTCTGGTGGTCGGACCATGCCATTGGTAGTATTTCTGACTTGTCCAAAAGAGGTAATAGGGTGGAATTGGCGAAAAAATAGTCCAGGCAAGAGTGAGATGCATGAGGAGGGGAGAAAAAAGTATACTCGATAGATTTTGGATTAGAGATTCTCCATAGATCGAGCAATGTATGCTTTCTCATGAGTGCCCTGAACTTACGGGAGTTGCGGTCATGAGTACTTTTTGAGGAGAAATTTTTTTACAAGGCTTCTATCTTGGACGGCTGAGAAAGCCAAATTGAAATCTCCCCCTAAGATTAAAGTGCCGTTTTTTAATTGTTGAAGTTTATCCAGAAAGGAGGATAAATAAGAGGTTTGGTCTTTGTTAGGGATATAAACATTGGCCAAGGTGATGGGTTTGCCCGCCAGGGATCCGATAGGTAATGACCATCTGGGTCACATACGGATCTTGTGATCTGTAAGGGGAGATTTGATTTGAACACAATAGCAACACCTGCCCGTTTAGTCGAGGCGGAGGCCAAATATACCTTAGAATAGAGCTTGTTCCCCAGCCTAATGCAGTCCCGTTGTCTTAAGTGAGTTTCCTGGAGCATAGCAATGTCTATGTCCAGTCTTTTGAGGTCTTTTAATAGGGTGAGTCTTTTCTGAGGTATATTTAGGCCCTTCGCATTTAACGTGATCAGCTTAACCATAGTCCGTGGCAATGCGGAGCACATTTGAGGTGTATGCGGTAGGGTCCGACCATCGTGACCCACAGAAAACAAGAAACAAACAAGATATGAACCTTAACAAAACATACTTCCATATCAGTGATAGAAACATATCGATATAAACATATGCTGATTGATATAGAGAAAGAAAGCTTATGCCACTATAAAGTAAGTGGCCATGGGTATTGGCAGCCAAAAAGAGCTGCCTGGGTGAGAAAGCCTTTGGGGGTACCAGACTCCAAAAGAGCCAGATAAGCCCATAAGGAAATCTCCTGAGGTGCATGTGGAAGTACCGGAGGGTAGCGGCCCAGGGACCAGAGTCCCAGTGTCTAGATCGTTGAGAGCCGGGAACAGAGATGATTTTGTGGTATCAGCAATGATGGTATCAGAGCATCTTGTTAGGGGCTCAAAAGTTAGTGCAGGGGGTGTAGGATCCCTCTGTTAGGAAATAGAGGGGATGTAGTAGAGAGTTCAGCTAGTTGAGGTTTCCATGCCCTCTTGGGTCTGGTTGTATGTGAGGCTCCGGACGGGGACTCGAGTCCAATCCGAGATGTGACGTGCCTTCCTGGTGGGGGAGGACATAGAGGGAGATCTGGGATTCTGGGTGAGTTGTAAAGGTGGTAGTTTAAGTCCCATTTGCTTGAGAAAGAGGGGGGCATCATCGATATCGGTTAAGGTGAAGGTCAGCCCTTGACGGTTGACAGTTAGGCGAAAGGGGAAACCCCACTTGTAAGGGATGGCCGCATCTCGCAGAAGTTGTGTGACTGGCTTTAGGGCTCTGCGCTTTGCCAGGGTGATGAGGGATAAATCATTGTAAACGTGGATCTCATCTCCTTTAAAAGTGAGAGATGGGACTTTGCGTAATGCCTGCAACAGGGCCTCTTTAGCTTCATAGTAGTGCATCCGGACTATAATGTCTTTAGGCCTTTGGTTGTGGGGTTGGCGTTCCCCTAAGGACCTGTGGGCTCTGTCCATGCGCCATAGCTCGTCTGGAAAGTCAGTCACAATCGATTTGAATAGTTCCAGCAAGTGTGGTTTAATTTGGTCAGGCTTAACTGACATGGAGACCCCTTTCACCCTCAGATTCTGCCTTCTTTCCCTATTCTCAAAGTCTTCCTGTGTAGTATGAATCATTTTCAGATCTGACTGTATTATGACCTGCTCGTCCTCAATGGCTGACTGCTTCTGAGAGAGAGTGATTGCTTTTTCCTCCAGAGCGCTGGTACGTTCGCCCAGGCTTACTATGTCTGCCTTAATGTCTTTCACAGCGGATAAAAATAGGTTCTGGAGGGAGTCATGTATGGCTTTACAGTGCCTGTCTAGTGTAGATTCCAGGAAAGCTGCAGTTACCGGTGTAGTGTCCGGCGTTATACTGGCCTGCGGGGTGTTGTCAGCGTGGTCTGGCTGATCGGCGCCATCTTGGGTGTGCGCGGGGCGGAGAAAGCAATCCATTGTGCCCGGAGCCTGCGGTGATTTGGAGGGTCCCTTTGCGGCCATCAGGTGGAGGGAGTCTTAGGGCGTCTGACCCGGTGTGAGCCGTTCGGATCTGAGGCGTAGAGGAGCGGAGAGCGGCTCTTCTGAGAGAGCGATGGGCTGGAGCTCAGAGCCTAGGCTGCCATCTCCGTGACGTCGCGCATGCGCCTCCCCTTTTTATTCTTCTATATCTTCTTCTTCTTCTTCTATATCTTCTTCTTCGTCTTCTTCTTCTATATCTTCTTCTTCTTCTTCGTCTTCTTCTTCTTCTATATCTTCTTCTTCTTCGTCTTCTTCTATATCTTCTTCTATATCTTCTTCTTCTTCTTCTATATCTTCTTCTTCTTCTATATCTTCTTCTTCTTCTTCTTCTTCTTCTTCTTCTTCTTCTTCTTCTTTTTCTTCTATATCTTCTTCTTCTATATCTTCTTCTTCTTCTATATCTTCTTCTTCTTCTTCTATATCTTCTTCTTCTATATCTTCTTCTTCTTTTTTCTTCTTCTTCTTCTTCCTCCTCCTCTTCCTCTCTATCATTATATTATGTGTCTTGGTTTTCCTTTCTTTTATAATATTTGTTTTAATTCATTTGTGGAAATATTTTATTTTAATAACACCATAGTTATATTTGTGTTAATGGCATAATAGGTACTAGTGGCACATTGCAAGCCACAGCGCCTTTTTCTGTGTACCCTGGTGGTGGTAAAACACAGACATCAGCAGGAGGAGGAAGTAGGTGCAGCTATTGTAGTGTGGTAATAGCTGGTAGGAGAGTGGGTGGCAGCAGAAAATATTTATTCTTCTGTTCTCCCTGGCAGTGGTAGCAGCACACAGACAGCAGAAGCTCAATGCAGCTACAAGAGGAGGAGGAGTGTGCGTCAGGCAGTGTGATGTGACTGACATAATAGGCCCCGGTTCCTAGCAGTGGTACCAGGGCCGTAAATGAACATCATGAGGTTCCAGACAGCGGTCGTGAAGCCCACATTGTGTCCAATACACAATTGGGACAGCGCAGTTTTCAACCCGGACACCTCTAAAATAATTAAATATTTTTTTTTTCAAAATAATGCAGCTATTTGTGAGCGTAAATAGCTGGTGGCACATGGGCAGCAGCACCTTGTAATGTGTTCCCTGGCAGTGGAAACAATCAGACAGCAGGAGGAAATACAGCAGCAGGCAGCGTGAGGAGGTTGAGTGTGTGGCAGACTGGCAGCAGGCAGCAGGCAGGAGGGCAGGCAGCGAGACATAGTAGGCCCTGGGTCCTAACGGTGGTTCCAGGGCCGTAAATAAACACCATGAGGTTCCAGACAGAGGTCATGAAGCCCAAATTGTGTCCAATACACAATTGGGACAGCACAGTTTTCAACCCGGACACCTCTAAAATAATTTAATTATTGTGGTTTTTTTTTCAAAATAATGCAGCTATTTGTGAGCGTAAATAGCTGGTGGCGCATGGGCAGCAGCACCTTGTAATGTGTTCCCTGGCAGTGGAAACATACAGACAGGACAGACAGACAGGCAGGAGGAAATACAGCAGCAGGCAGCATGAGGAGGATGAGTGTGTGGCAGACTGGCAGCAGGCAGCAGGAGGGCAGGCAGTGAGACATAATAGGCCCTGGTTCCTAGTGGTGGTACCAGGGCCGTAAATGAACACCATGAGGTTCCAGACAGCGGTCGTAAAGCCCACATTGTGTCCAATACACAATTGGGACAGCACAGTTTTCAACCCGGAAGCCTCTAAAATAATTTAATTTTTTTTTTCAAAATAATGCAGCTATTTTTGAGCGTAAATAGCTGGTGGCGCATGGGCAGCAGCACCTTTTAATGTGTTCCCTGGCGGTGGAGACACAGACAGCAGAGAGAAAAACAGCAGCGGCAGCAGGTGTAATGTGTGTGTGCCACTTTATGTCCCCCTCTCGCCGACAACAGGTGCCAGGAATTTGCCTTCCAACCAAGCCTGGTTCATTTTGAGAAACGTCAGTCTGCCCACAGACTTGTGAGACAGATGAGATCGCTTCTCAGTGTTGACTCCACCGGCTGCACTGAAGCAACGCTCTGACAGTACGCTGGAAGGGGGGCAGGAGAGCACTTCCAGGGCGTACTGCGCAAGCTCGCTCCAGATCGGCAGGTGCTTGACCCAATACCCCATGGGATCAACAGGGGCAACGCTGTCAAGCCCGCTGAAGGACCCCATGTAGTCAGCCACCATGCGGGTCAAGCGCTGTCTGTGACCAGAGAAGGATGCTGCTGCAGGCACCTCCTCTCTAGTCCCTGGCAGCTCTGCGCTCATGTAGAGCTCGTTGGTCAGAGACAGCAGGTCTGTGGTGCGCGTGCGCTTCCTGCTGGTGGATGCAGGCACCTGCTGCTGCCTCTGTGCTGGCTGGACAGTGGGGGTGGATGGCTGAGGGAAGGCTTCCTCCAAGCGCTCAACAAGGGACAGCTGCAAATCCCTCATTTGTTGCACACGGTCTCCTCCTGCAGGCAGGAACTGGCTGACCTTCCCCTTCAGACGTGGGTCCAGCATCATGCAGATCCAGATGTCCTCCCTCTGCTTCATCTGGATGACCCTTGGGTCCTTGCGCAGGCACCTCAGCATGTGCGCTGCCATTGGGAAGAGTCTGGCCACGTCTGCTGGCACATCATCGGCAGCCCCAGAGCTGACAGTGCTGTCCTCCTCATCCTCTGCCTCCTCCACCTCATCCTCTCTCCACCCCCGCACCACTCCAGCTGCGCTCTGCTGCTCCCCCTCATCAGCAACAAGGTCAGGGACCTCCACCAACTCCAAGCCCTCCTATTCAGAGGTGGCCTGTGAAGCTGCCTGCAGCTCCTGCTGGTCCAAGGCTGCCGCTCCCTCTTCCAGCAGTGCATACAGGGCCCTGTCCAGCACACACACCATGGGGACCCACTCGCACACCATTGCATGGTCCCTCCTTACCATGTTGGTGGCCTGCAGGAAGGGTGCCAGCACTGAGCACACCTGCTGCATGTGCCCCCCGTCCTCCGTGGAGATGATGGACGGGAGGTTGGTGGCGGCACGCCCAGTTGCAGTGATGGCGGCAACTGTTGCTCGTGCAACGTACTGGCTGACAGCCTGCCTCTGTTCAACCAGACACTCCAACATCGCCAGGGTGGAGTTCCATCGATCATGAGCTGGTGCTGTGGCAGGTGCAGCTCTTTCTGCACCCCTTCCAGGCTTGCTACGGCTGCAGCCGAGTGCCGGAAATGACGCACAACCTTCCTTGCCGCCTTCAAGGAGTCAGTCCATCCCCTGGTAGGTCTGCAGGAACTTTTGGACTACCAGGTTCAGGACGAGCGCCAGGCAGGGGATGTGGGTCAGGTCTCCCCTGCTGATTGCAGCAACCAGGTTGTCGGACACCACCTCTCCGACTCTGAGGCCTCTGGGGGTCAGCCAATTCCTCTCCTGCTCTCAGAATTTGGCCAGGACATGGTTCGCCGTCAGTTTGGTCTTCCCCAGGCTGACCAATTCCAGCAGCGCTTGGCAGTGGCGGTGCTTCACGCTGCTGCTGAGGCGAGGGGGTTCGGCTGGTGTGCCGGAGGATGGAAGCGGATCAGAGGAACCTGCTGCAATTCCGCTGACCCTGCATGGTGGCACCACCCACTGCGTTGTTGCTGCTGCTGCTGCTCTGACAGTGCCCGATGATGCTCCCCCCTCCTCACCCCCTTCCACCAAGCTGATCCAATGCCCGGTGAAGGACAGATAGCAGCCTGTCCCAAACCGGCTGCTCCATGAGTCCATGGTGATGTGGACCCATTGACCCACTGCTTGATCCAGCCCTCTCCTGACATTGGCCATCACAGAGCGATGAAGTGCAGGGATGGCCGTGCGCGCGAAAAAATGTCGGCTGGAGATTGGCCAATCGGGGGCTGCACACATCAGGAGTGCACGCATGTCGCTCCCCTCCTGCACAAGGGAATAAGGCAGGAGTTGGGAGCACATGGCCCGTGCCAGCAAGCCATTCAGCTGATGCACGCAACGGCTGCTGGGAGGCAGAACCCTGACCACACCCTGGAAGGTGTCGCTGAGCAGGGTCTGGGCGACGCCTTTTGCTGGCACGGGAATCACTGGAGGGAGCAGAGGAGGCCACTGAGGACTGGCTGCCAGAACAGGCCTCAGTGTCGGCGGCAGGAGTTGCAGAGGGAGGAGGAGCAGTGCGTTTGTGACGCACTCCTGCTGTAGCTGCTGGAGGAGGTGGAGGAGGGTGGGTGGCTGCTGCCGATGGCTTCGCAGTGGTGGCAGGTCTGCCACTGCCTGCTTCCTTCAACTTCATGAACTCCTCATGCTCATGAAAGTGTTTCCCTGCCAGATGGTTCACCAGAGAGGTGGTGCCGTACGCAGAGGGCTCCTTCCCTCTGCTGAGCTGCTGGCGGCACTGGTTGCAGGTGGCATACTTGCAATCCACATATGGCAGGGTGAAAAAATTCCAAATTGGGGAGGTGAAGTTTCCCCTTCGGCTCGAAGGGGCTGCTGCCGCTGATCTCCCTGTGGTGGTTGGGGGGGGGGGGGTTCTTGGTGCGGCTGGTGGCACTGGCAGAACTCTCCGGATCAGCACGCTGTGTGGCCTGCATACCACGCCCACTTCTGATCCTGCCTATGTCTGCGATGCTGATCCTTCTAGCAAGGCCCGCAGACGTATCCTCCTCCTCCTCCTCAGAGCTGATGACATCCCCAGGATCTGCCACCCAGTCTCTGTCCTTCACCCTGTCATCATCATCCTACCCATCCGCAAACATGTCCTGCTGGGATGACCCCACAAACTCCCCTTCTGCATGCATGGGCTAATGGACACTCACCACTGTCTGACTGTCCAAAGCATCATCCCCCAAAGTGCCCATAAGCATTTCTTCCTCCTCCAATTCTGCCGCAACAGCACTCCATAGCCTCGCTGTGCTTGGGGATAAGAAGGTGCTGAGTGACAGGGTGCTGGTGTTGCCCGCTGGGGCTGGAGAACTGCACTCCTCCTGCTCCTCCTGCCCAGGCAGTGCTGGGCAGCTGTTGCTGCTCTTGCGAACAGGAGTGGTGGCGGGGGTGGAGGACTCGGTTCCAGAGCTAATGGTGGCCTGCTCATCCACCATCAATTACACCACAGAGTCTGCGTCCTTCTCCTCAATAGGACGACTACGACCTGGCAGTGGGAGGAACATCTGCACCACACGCTGCTGCTGTGTCTCTGCAGCGTGACTCCCAGCTGTTGGGCGGCCAAGGCAGCCACGGCCAGTGGCTAATGGCGGAATAGCCACTGGTGCAGACGCAGAACTGCGCATGGTGGTGGTGGTGGTGGCGCGGCTGCCACAACCTCCTCTCTTGCCGATGCCCTTGCTGCCCTTGCTGCCCCTGCCCAAACCGCGGCTGCCAGTGCCAGACATCGTATATTTTTAATATTATACAAATGAAAAAAAAAGTTATGTATGTAAAGGCGGGTGGGACAAGTGGGGTACTTTAATGGGGTGGGACTGGTGGTGGTGGTGGGTGGGTGAGGTGACGGACAGGTGTACTCTACAGCAGAGATCGGTGTAGCGCTAACGAGAGAGTGCGCAGTGCGCACACAAAGACCCTAGCTGATGCTGACTGACGGTGTCCCTATGCACAGACTACACTACAGTACAATTCAGCGAATACACAATACAAGTAATATAAACAATAGGACGGGTGTAGCACTAACGAGAGGGTGCGGACAGCACAGATGTGAACTTCGCACACAAAGACCCTAGGTAACGCGGTGACGGACAGTCCCTATACACAGACTAGAGTACACTACAGTACTAACTAAACAATAGAAGAATCTAGCTAAACAATAGAACAGGTGTGACTAGATTACAGAGAGCAGATACAGGACAGGTATAGCAGTAAAGCTGGGCTTTGCTAACTACAAAATAGTACAATAATCTATCTAACACAGAAGTAGTACAGTAGAGTAGGACAGGTGAGAGCACAGGTAACTAGAGACTAGAGCACAGAGCAGGGCAGGCTGCCTTGCCTAGGCACAGGGCCTAGCTGCTGCAGCTGCAGCAGCACCAGTGACAGTCTCCCTCCCTAGTCCCTAATCACACAAACTAAACTGCCTAAAATACAATCTATCTACAATACAAAGCAATACAGGTGAATATCAAGTGTTGGAGTGTAAAAACGCTTGGTGTATTGAACAATAAATGCACCACTTGCACAGACAAAAAGCACTGGAGCAGTCTCTCTCAGTACAATCAGTAAGTCACAAGCAGGACGAGTGAGGCAACATGGCGCCCGCTATTTATAGAGGGGGCTTGGCCAGGCTCCCCCTCTGTGATTGGCTACAGTCAGAGGGCTGGGAGCCCTCTGAATCGCTTGTGAGGACTCGAGGTGACGTCACCCGCTGATGATGCTATCCGAGCTCCGTATTCGAGCTCAGATAGCTCAAATATCTCCGGATAGCTGATTGCTATCCGAATGTGCTCGGATAGCACAGCCCGGATAGCTAATACTATTCGAGCTCGGTATTCGAGCTCGAATAGTGAAAAAAGAGCTAGGATATCCGAGTATCTCACAATCGTGCGCACCCGAGAGGGGAGAGTAAGCTGCCTCCCTGCCATTACCATGGCGATCGGCGCTCCCCTCCACTCTGTCCAGCATCCATTGATGATGTCATCAAGCCACAACCCGAAACTGAGCGGCAGTATGAGCGAGGATGCCGGCCGAAGTGGAGGGGTCCACAGCTCCATCTCTGGAGCCTGGGAGGTGAGTAAAGGCTGCTGCCTACAGGGGGGGACCCATGGCCACAAATGGGACACACAGCCCAGCTAGCCACAGAGGGGATCTGGCTGCCTGACCCCCCCAAACACAACCCCCCATGCAAAATCGCCTGGACCTTAAGGGGAGTTAGGCAGCTGGTCCCTAAAGGGTTAATTTGCAAGAGACCAGTCCACCCCATTACTTAATTTGCAAATTGTCTAACAGCTGACCTGGCCTGACCTGACCAATTCAACAGCAGTAAACACAAGTAATTTGCACCATTTATAACTTCACACACTGCTAAACACCATCTCAGCCTACACAGAACATTACCCTTACTTATTCTTCCACTCCATGGTTTCTCTACCTTTCTGCACTCATCTTCCTCCCTATCCTCCACTACCCCTATATTACTACAACATGCTTTACGTTCACCTGCTCCTATACCACCTCTACCACCTATTCCTCACTAAACTCACCTCATCTAATTCAAGCCCCCCACTTGGCCACCAACACCTAGCCACTTCCTACCCGACTCCCCCACCTGCTATCACCACCTTACTGTGTCCAAGCCTCCCCCTCTACCCCCCCCCCCACCCCGCTCCATCACTGACCCCCACACCCCCCAAACCCTTATCCACCTCCCACACAGCTCCATCCCACACCCACAATTACCCCCTCCCTCATTACCATACTGACCTCTTACTAGCACAACACCCCTCTCTCCTCTGGTCTCTGGAATGCCAGATCAGTCAGCAATAACTTCACAGAAATCCATAACCTTTTCCTGTCTAATTCCCGCACCATCCTTGCCCTCACAGAGACATGGCCCTCCCCCTCTGACTCTGATTTGGTGGTGGCCCTCTCTTATGGGGACTACATCTCAGTCATACTCTCAGAACTTTTGTATAGCAGGAGACATTGGCAGTGCTTCCAAACAGAGGCTGCACCCGAATTGACTACCTGCAATAGATGTGCAGAGCTCCACAATTGTGGACTAAAATACACAACATGCATTCAAAACAGGTACAGCAAAGGAGGACGTTTGCCTGTACCTGTTTTGAATGCATGTTGTGTATTTTAGTCCACAATTGTGGAGCTCTGCACATCTATTGCAGGTAGTCAATTCGGGTGCAGCCTCTGTTTGGAAGCACTGCCAATGTCTCCTGCTGTACAAAACTCATGTAAGTATACTTATGGCTAGCTGCATCCACGTGCAACAATTTGCATTCAAATTATAGACTAGATCTAGTACATGATTTGCATCTGATTTGCATTCAAGGCATGTATTTAGCCCTGTGGGGCTCTGCATGCCTCTGTTGGTCTACAATTCAGTTGCAGTCTATGAGCGCTGTCATTTGTTTGATGTCTCTTTGAGAGAAATGTGTATACTCTCAGACCTGACAATTGACTTTGCGGTGGAGTGGGCCTGATCCTCTTCCCATCCTGCACTTTCCGTGTCCTCATGCCGTCACCTTCCTTACACTTTACCTTCTTTGAGACCAATGTTATCCACCTCTACCATCCGCTCCTGGCAGTCATCATAGTCCTTTACCGCACCCCATCCACCTCCACTACACAATTCCTGAACAACCTGGCCTCCTGGTTCCCACACGTCCTCTCCTCTGACCTCCCCACCATCATCCTTGGGGATTTCAACATTCCCATGGACAATTCTTACTACCAAAAAACACCAAAATACTGCGCTGATACACACAGGTGTGTTAATACTGGTGGTGCGCTGCTTAAAAAAGAATACAATACACACAAAGGTAAAGCTGCGCTCAAATGTCCTAATACACAGTCCTTCCAATTAAAAGGATGCTCAGCAATGTGCAAGTCTACACAAATCTATGTTCTCTTCTACCGCAGGTGCAGTAAGCTCCACTTCAGTGAGAAAACCACCACCACACCCCAAGCAGTGGCCACTCACCGTTAGAATAAGACCCTCTGTCAGATGGGTCTTTAGCGCCTATGGGGTCATCTGGCCGCCCCCTGCCATATACGAACAAGTAGATCTTTTGCTTCCTCTGTGTATAGTCCACATCACCTCAGATAAAACAATGCAAAGCTTCCATAGCGTAAAACCATAAAATCAATTTTAATAAGTAAAAGATGTACACTTACAAACCAAGCCGTGGAGATGCGTACAGAGTTTTAATGGGCTCCACCCCAAACGTTGGCCGCCGGGTCGGCTGGATGGCGCTATCTCCTAAGCCTCCCTCCTGGCTCTCACGTCCCTCTCCACGGTGGATACAGTAACCGCGTGTGCTTGACTAGTTTCGTCGTATAAAACGACTCATCAGAAGCTAACGCGGCCCCCAGATGTCTAAAACTTTATACCCGTTGCGGTGAATCCTCCTCCCACCCCCCACTCTTTACCCCGGAAGTGAGCTAGGTGGCACACCCTCGCTCCTTGGTTGCCGCTCACCACCCGGAAGTGATGTTATACAACCACTTCTGCCTCTGATAGGCTGCCTCCCACCACCCGTGACCATCACTCTTTCCGAGCGGAGTGGCTTCCCAGTTGCTAAGCAACCTTATACCTACGTTATCCTATCCCCTACTCACACAAAAGTAAATTGTGCCCAACCTTTTAGCCTCCCCGGATGTCAACGTGTGCGGGACCCTTACAGTCAATCTCACCCCTGCCCATTGTCCGGACAAGACTACAGCCAATGCATGATATTATATACTCTCATTTAACTCCATCACCACCTCCCACCGTTTCCATATGTAACATATATCACTGCACACTGCTCATTAATGTGGAGCGCGCAGTGCATGACGTGAAGCCCATACACTTAGCTTCTTCCTATCCACTTAACATATATTTTCTTAAAGCTGTCCAGGCACAAATATTTTCTTCATTCTCTCTATATATAAATCAGATCTACTTGTCTCTATTTGTTCTAGTCATAATTATTCAAAATTGTGGCTGGCCTCCAACCCCTCCTAACCCTAAAATAGGGCTGAATTCCTGAGAATGTAATTATCTCCACTACGTGATCCCCAACCCTCTCACAAGTCCAATAAATACTAACCCTACAAACCCCCCAAACTGATCATAAACTACACACCCCCCACCCTTATTCAATATAACTTCCAAAAAAATAATTCAATCTAATGCACATTTGTGTGCCACCACACAAATACGCTTGTGCTAAGATGGTTATAATAAACCAAAGTACCAAAAAGTTGTGCATCCCTTATACACTCTACTATCTACAGGATGAATTGGAGACCAGTCCCTCCCCTCCATCAATCGTTACTCAGAAAACATATCAGATCAATATCTGCATTTAATCCCCTTGGTTTTAATGTATTCAGAAGATATATCCACTTTGTCTCTCTTTGTGATACTTCCCTAATCATATCACCACCTCTCCATGGCCTACGTACTTTCTCTACACCGCAGAAGGACAACAGTGAGGGGTTGCACTGATGGAACTCCTTAAAGTGTGCTGATAACGTGTGGCTTTGTAGTCCCTTTGCTATGTTTCTAAGATGTTCCCCTATTCTCTCCTTCAACGGTCTTGTTGTCCTCCCAACGTATTGCATTCCGCAGGGACACCACGCCACATACACCACAAATCGATCATTGCATGTGATAAAGTCCCTAATTCTGATGGTTTTGCCACTCGCTGTCCCCCTGATAGTCGTAATCCTCTCCGATCTTGCCTCCCTGCATCCCTTACAATCTCTGCACGGATGGAAGCCTGGTCGCTGCCATCCTTGAAACCTGGATGGTTGTTTTTGTGGCTCCACACAGCTAGGTGCTAATATATTTCGTAAATTCGGTGCTTTTCTATATATAAATTTGGGTCTTGGTGGTAATATTTTCCCCAATTCCACATCTGACAATAGTATCTCCCAATGTTTATTAATAATTCCTTCTACTGATCTATATTGACTACTGAATTCTGTGATAAATGCATAATTATGCAAATTCCCTTGGTCTTCTTGTGGTACCCTATTAACCAGTACTCCTCTATCCATCTGTCTCACTAACCCTATTTGTTCCTCCAGGAACTCTTCTCCATACCCCTTCTCAAGGAATCTATTTTTCAGGATCTCTGATTGGGCCTCAAAATCTTCCGGGTTACTGCAGTTCCTCCGCAGTCTTGTAAATTGCCCTTTAGGGACATTTTTAATCCAGTTTGGGTGATGTCCACTACTGGTCGATATGTATCCATTCCGATCGGTTGCTTTAAAGTGAGTTTTCACCCTAATCTTATTTTCTATTACCATTAACTGGAGGTCTAAATAATTAATCCTCTCTGTGTCACACTCGTAAGATAATTTTATATTTAATGTGTTACTATTTAAATCACTCATAAATATGTTTAAATCCTTTCTAGTGCCCCCCCAAAAAATCAACAAGTCATCTATATACCTTTTCCAGGTGATAACCCTTTGTGATCCTACCTGTCTCAATACTTCTTCTTCCCATTTCCCCATGTACAAGTTCGCGAGGCTGGGTGCAAATCCCGCCCCCATTGCACATCCCCTGTGTTGTCTATAAAACGTACCCCCGTGCCAAAAATAATTCTTTTGTAAAGCAAACTCTAAGACCTCCAATAGGAAACCTATCTGTTCCGGTGGCAAGGTTCCCTCTTTCTCCATATAATACCTCACAGCTTCAATGCCTTTTCTCTGCGGGATACTCGTATATAAAGAGGCCACGTCTGCCGTCACCAATAAAGTTCCCATTTGCAAAGGCATTCCTTCTATCTGCTGTATTGTGTGTTTGGTATCCTTCAATACACATGGTAATGTGCTAACCAGAGGTTGCAGAAAACTATTCTGCAACCTCTGGTTAGCACATTACCATGTGTATTGAAGGATACCAAACACACAATACAGCAGATAGAAGGAATGCCTTTGCAAATGGGAACTTTATTGGTGACGGCAGACGTGGCCTCTTTATATACGAGTATCCCGCAGAGAAAAGGCATTGAAGCTGTGAGGTATTATATGGAGAAAGAGGGAACCTTGCCACCGGAACAGATAGGTTTCCTATTGGAGGTCTTAGAGTTTGCTTTACAAAAGAATTATTTTTGGCACGGGGGTAAGTTTTATAGACAACACAGGGGATGTGCAATGGGGGCGGGATTTGCACCCAGCCTCGCGAACTTGTACATGGGGAAATGGGAAGAAGAAGTATTGAGACAGGTAGGATCACAAAGGGTTATCACCTGGAAAAGGTATATAGATGACTTGTTGATTTTTTGGGGGGGCACTAGAGAGGATTTAGACATATTTATGAGTGATTTAAATAGTAACACATTAAATATAAAATTATCTTACGAGTGTGACACAGAGAGGATTAATTATTTAGACCTCCAGTTAATGGTAATAGAAAATAAGATTAGGGTGAAAACTCACTTTAAAGCAACCGATCGGAATGGATACATATCGACCAGTAGTGGACATCACCCAAACTGGATTAAAAATGTCCCTAAAGGGCAATTTACAAGACTGCGGAGGAACTGCAGTAACCCGGAAGATTTTGAGGCCCAATCAGAGATCCTGAAAAATAGATTCCTTGAGAAGGGGTATGGAGAAGAGTTCCTGGAGGAACAAATAGGGTTAGTGAGACAGATGGATAGAGGAGTACTGGTTAATAGGGTACCACAAGAAGACCAAGGGAATTTGCATAATTATGCATTTATCACAGAATTCAGTAGTCAATATAGATCAGTAGAAGGAATTATTAATAAACATTGGGAGATACTATTGTCAGATGTGGAATTGGGGAAAATATTACCACCAAGACCCAAATTTATATATAGAAAAGCACCGAATTTACGAAATATATTAGCACCTAGCTGTGTGCAGCCACAAAAACAACCATCCAGGTTTCAAGGAAGGCAGCGACCAGGCTTCCATCCATGCAGAGATTGTAAGGGATGCAGGGAGGCAAGATCGGAGAGGATTACGACTATCAGGGGGACAGCGAGTGGCAAAACCATCAGAATTAGGGACTTTATCACATGCAATGATCGATTTGTGGTGTATGTGGCGTGGTGTCCCTGCGGAATGCAATACGTTGGGAGGACAACAAGACCGTTGAAGGAGAGAATAGGGGAACATCTTAGAAACATAGCAAAGGGACTACAAAGCCACACGTTATCAGCACACTTTAAGGAGTTCCATCAGTGCAACCCCTCACTGTTGTCCTTCTGCGGTGTAGAGAAAGTACGTAGGCCATGGAGAGGTGGTGATATGATTAGGGAAGTATCACAAAGAGAGACAAAGTGGATATATCTTCTGAATACATTAAAACCAAGGGGATTAAATGCAGATATTGATCTGATATGTTTTCTGAGTAACGATTGATGGAGGGGAGGGACTGGTCTCCAATTCATCCTGTAGATAGTAGAGTGTATAAGGGATGCACAACTTTTTGGTACTTTGGTTTATTATAACCATCTTAGCACAAGCGTATTTGTGTGGTGGCACACAAATGCGCATTAGATTGAATTATTTTTTTGGAAGTTATATTGAATAAGGGTGGGGGGTGTGTAGTTTATGATCAGTTTGGGGGGTTTGTAGGGTTAGTATTTATTGGACTTGTGAGAGGGTTGGGGATCACGTAGTGGAGATAATTACATTCTCAGGAATTCAGCCCTATTTTAGGGTTAGGAGGGGTTGGAGGCCAGCCACAATTTTGAATAATTATGACTAGAACAAATAGAGACAAGTAGATCTGATTTATATATAGAGAGAATGAAGAAAATATTTGTGCCTGGACAGCTTTAAGAAAATATATGTTAAGTGGATAGGAAGAAGCTAAGTGTATGGGCTTCACGTCATGCACTGCGCGCTCCACATTAATGAGCAGTGTGCAGTGATATATGTTACATATGGAAACGGTAGGAGGTGGTGATGGGGTTAAATGAGAGTATATAATATCATGCATTGGCTGTAGTCTTGTCCGGACAATGGGCAGGGGTGAGATTGACTGTAAGGGTCCCGCACACGTTGACATCCGGGGAGGCTAAAAGGTTGGGCACAATTTACTTTTGTGTGAGTAGGGGATAGGATAACGTAGGTATAAGGTTGCTTAGCAACTGGGAAGCCACTCCGCTCGGAAAGAGTGATGGTCACGGGTGGTGGGAGGCAGCCTATCAGAGGCAGAAGTGGTTGTATAACATCACTTCCGGGTGGTGAGCGGCAACCAAGGAGCGAGGGTGTGCCACCTAGCTCACTTCCGGGGTAAAGAGTGGGGGGTGGGAGGAGGATTCACCGCAACGGGTATAAAGTTTTAGACATCTGGGGGCCGCGTTAGCTTCTGATGAGTCGTTTTATACGACGAAACTAGTCAAGCACACGCGGTTACTGTATCCACCGTGGAGAGGGACGTGAGAGCCAGGAGGGAGGCTTAGGAGATAGCGCCATCCAGCCGACCCGGCGGCCAACGTTTGGGGTGGAGCCCATTAAAACTCTGTACGCATCTCCACGGCTTGGTTTGTAAGTGTACATCTTTTACTTATTAAAATTGATTTTATGGTTTTACGCTATGGAAGCTTTGCATTGTTTTATCTGAGGTGATGTGGACTATACACAGAGGAAGCAAAAGATCTACTTGTTCGTATATGGCAGGGGGCGGCCAGATGACCCCATAGGCGCTAAAGACCCATCTGACAGAGGGTCTTATTCTAACGGTGAGTGGCCACTGCTTGGGGTGTGGTGGTGGTTTTCTCACTGAAGTGGAGCTTACTGCACCTGCGGTAGAAGAGAACATAGATTTGTGTAGACTTGCACATTGCTGAGCATCCTTTTAATTGGAAGGACTGTGTATTAGGACATTTAAGCGCAGCTTTACCTTTGTGTGAATTCTTACTACCACACCACCCCTTAAAGGAAACATCAGGCAAAAAAGGTAAAATCAGCTTTACTCACATGGGGCTTTCTCCAGCCCCTTGTAGTCAACTGTCCCACGCTGATTGCTCCGCTCTCCGCTGCCAACCCGGGCTCCCTGCATGCTGGTCAGACTGATCTCAGTGCTGTCCTTTCTGTGGCTGTGTGAAACGCTGCTGTCAATCATGGCCACGTGGTCCGTGGCGTACTGCACAGGCCTACATCTGCCTGTCCTACATCTCTCATCTGGGCAGCAGATACAAACCTGGCCACCCACTCTGCTCCTCCAAGAACATTCTTCTAACCACCCCACGCATCTTGCACTTCCATGCTTGCCAGCAGGACTTCGCTAATGCTGCCTCCATCCCATGGAGCTCTCTTTCACTGCCCATCAGGCTTGAACCCACTTTCAACACCTTCAAATAAGCCCTCAAAACTCACCTCTTCAAGGAGGCCTACCCCACCGTGAAAAAGTATCCTCCTGCCTATCAGCCATCTCATCTTGGAACCAGGTTCCTAAAGTTAAACCTGGATAAAACAGAACTGCCTTTTCCCACCCCGTGCAGTCTCTCCCCCCCCCCCCGCCCCCCCCCCGACCCCAGACATCCATGTAACTGTCAATGGTACAATCATCTGTTGAACCACAAAAGCCCACTGCCTGGGTGTCACCCTGGACTCTGCCCTCTCCTTCACCCCCTACATCCAAACCATAGCTAGGGCCTGCAATCTCCATTTATGCAACATCTCCAGGATCCAGCTTTTCCTTACCTTACCCCAGTCACTGCCAAACTCCTTGTCCATGCGCTCACCATCTCCCGCTTGGATTACTGTAACACCCTCCTGTCAGGCCTCCCTCAAAACTGCATCACTCCCCTACAATCAATCACAAATGCAGCAGCCAGACTAATTTACTCCTTCCACTGTTCTGTCTTAAGGACTCCCCTATGCAAATCCCTTCACTGGCTTTCAATTTGCTTCAAAATCAGCTTCAAGATCCTATGTTTGGCGTATAAATCTATACACAAGTCCTTCTTGACCTACATCTCTCACCTGGTCAGCAGATACAATCCTGGCCACCCACTCCAATGCTCCAACAACCTCCTCCTAATCACCCCACACATCTTGCACTCCCATGCATGACTGCAAGACTTCACTAATGCTGCCTCCATCCTGTGTAACTCTCTCCTACTGCTCATCAGGCTTGAATCCACCATCAACACCTTCAAATAAGCCCTCAAAACTCACCTCTTCAAGGAGGCCTACACCAACTTCAATGTTGCCTTAAAGGTGGCCATACATCAGGTGATGTATGTACAGATTCGACCAAGAGACAAATGTCTCTCTTATTGAATCTGATAAGAGAGTGATCTGACAACTGCCCATACACCATAGGCTGATTCCCGATCAATTCTAGCGTGCAGTCTCTTAGGAATCGACCTTGTGATATGTCCGCCTCGCCGACCTGACACTGGGTCTCTTATGTATGTCCCTCTGCTGCCTTGTATGAAGTGTATACATTACCTGTATGTAACCTCCGCTTGTCCCCCACTGGCTTCCATCTCTGCATGATGTCACACGCGCACCCTTACTAGGAAATCACGTGGGGTGTGCGTGTAAGGACTAAGGAGAGGGGAATGCGCCGGGAGCAGCGGAGGGACTAACATAGGCCGTGGAAAGGTAATGTATACACTTTACATGGGGTACCAGGGGGGGGGTACATATACAATAGGGGGACAGCATCATGGCTTTTTGTGGCATTTGTCAATTACTGGGAAATTGCACGCCGTTACCTCCACGCACCCAATCGAGTAACATCTTGCAGCATGCGGGATCGAGAATGCAACCAATTTCCGTCCCGAAATTGGTTGCATTGTTGGTCTGGCATGCACTTGGTGGCACTGATTTTCATCCAATTTGATTACAATAATGGAATTGGATTGTCGTCAGCCACCAAGTCGCCTTATGTATGGCCACCTCAACTCTATCTGGCGAGAGCCTCTTGATCCAGCCCCCTCCTTTTGTGTCACCAAACCCTCCCTTTGGATTGTAAGCCTTTGGCAGGGCCCTCTCTCCTTGTGCATCACACTTGATTGTGCACTCTACCCAGAATAATGTGAACTTGTATTATTGGGACTAACACTCCAGTGTATGATCTGACATTGTATTACTACCTGTATTGTGTTGTGTTTCTTTTTGTTTTCTTGGTCACCCCTGTTATCATTGTCTGTCATCTTATGTATTGTACAGCGCTGCATAATATGTTGGAGCTGTATAAATCCAATAAATAATCTTAATACCTATCTGAAAACATTTTACTATACACAACATATCATGATATGAATAATGTCTTTAATGCTATACAGTTAAACTGAGTAGTTTGCTTAAAACTCTTTCTTCAATTTGTTTTGCAGAGTTTAACCAGCTGGTTACATCATTTGCTTGTTAGCAAGCTTAAAACAATCTACAGGGAATATAAAATATAATAGTAAGTGTGGTGTCTCAGCTTGTGTAAATATTCTTGTGTATAACCCTATTAGCAACATTTGAAATTATTGCTGTTTCTATAACAAGAACATTATTGGCCATCAAGGGAATCCGCAGCCTTCCACTTCGCTTCTACAGTAAACCACTATTATGTATCATTCAATATTCCCAGTTCTGAAACTGGCTGGCTTGTTAGTCTTCTAATGAGCGGTGTATTGTAAATGATTTTCATTGTCTAGATGTGCACCTGGGTGGGTCTCTGAGGACTTGTAAAAGAAACCGAAGACAGTCATTATCTCTGATTGACACTGACACAGTAAAATGATTTATGTGAATGAAGATTTTATTATCACTTGATTTTAAAGTACACATTTGATGTCACTCTTAATTATTTAATATATATTGTTTTGCCAAAATTAAAAATAAGTAAATAAATAAAATTAAATTAAAGAGGAACTTTAGTGAAAATAACACAATAATTGTTTTGCTTTTTTTTGGACAATATTCACTTATAAATTATTTAATCATGGTCATGACATCACACTGTTGGAGGGACGTAATCACATAATATCAGCAATACAGACCCCCTGATTGGGGGATGAAGTTACTGATTGGGATGAAGTTCAATCCTGCATTGAAGTTCCTCTTAAAGACACATTTTTACACATTGGGCCTGATTCACAAAGCGGTGCTAACAGTTAGCACCGTGGTGAAAAGCCCTCTATCACGCCTAAACTCTGTTTAGGCATGATAAGTTTAGGTGTGATAAGTTTAGGTGTGATAAGTTTTTAGGTGTGATAAGTTTAAGTACCAACTGGGTTAGCACCGCAGTGCACAGCTGATCAAAAGTTTTGCGCTAGCAAAGTCTGGTGCACTTCGCATAGAGTTTAATGGCGCTGCTTTGCGTGCGGGACTTTGCGCACAGTCTAAACTTATCTAAACTTATCATGCCAAAACTTATCATGCCTAAACTTATCATGCCTAAACTGAGTTTAGGCATGATAAAAATGGTTATCACGCCTAAAGTCTTTAACTGGGTTATCACCGCTTTGTGAATCGAGCCCATTGTATTTAATATTTGACATTACCACATGCATAGATATTTGTATTACATGTTATTCAGCTGAATTGTTATATATGACTCTAGTAAACTCATATGACTCAAGTCAAATAGTACCCCTACCCAAATTTTAGGAGCTGATGGCAAAACATATGTCCTTTTTCTAAACATCTCTTTTATAATGTTTTTTTTTATTTTTTTATTTACATGCACACATTATTTTTTTTTATTCAATAAATTGTATTACAGTATTGCACACCACCAACAATCATCCTGCCATGATTCAGATTCAGTTTATTTCTTTTATACACTGGCAGCAACTTCAAACTGGTGTGATAATGTCAAATGTATTGCAAAAATAAATAAGGTAAAGGTTTTTTTTTTATAGTTCAATGGCCTTCATATACTTGGTGACAATAGGTTACATGGTTGCAGAGTTAGTTTGGTTGAAAAAAAAGACATTTGTCCATCAAGTCCAACCAGGAAAAATATAAATAAATAATTAAGCATTGGGTACCTTTCTCTCCTGCACCCACTTGTATTCTCTCCTGCATTCTCCAAAAATCAACATTGGTGGACCAGTCTTCGAAGAAGCACCAGTCTCAGAAGAAGCACTGTTGTGCGAAACGCTGTTAGGTTGCCCTTTTATTGCCCTGCAACCACCGCCATCTGCCTCAGTGCCGTTAGGATAAAACCAATGTTGATTTTTTTTCTCTGTGTGCAACAACTATGTGATTGTGACTTACTCACCTACCACTGTATACAGCAACTTGTTTGGAATATACAGCTGAACATCTAAACACAGCATAAATTTGACATTGCTGCAGTGCCTGAATGCCTACTATTTCTATCTTGTTGATTCTTAGTGCTGCTAGACCCACTCTGAGGCCACTGTACTAGCGTTGTGGTGGGCAACTACGTATTCGAGCAACATTGCAGAGTTATGAGCGGTGGAGGTGGAAAACAAGCTGCCAGTCACTCACCTCTTCCCTCATCTCCAGAACAGAAGCTTCCTCTTCCCCTCCATCTTCATTAGCCACTGCAGTACGTCTCCAGCCACCGTCTCTCACATGTGACTCCCCAGCATGTTACCACATGATTCCCTTCATGTGACTTGCTGGTAACATACGGGTGAGTCACATGTGAGAGATGCCAGCTGGAGAGACAGATGTACAGCAGCGGCTGATGGAGATGGTGGAGAAGAGGATGTTTCTGCACTGGGGGTGAGTGGAGAGGTGAGTGACTGGTGGCTGCTGTGGTGTGGAGGGGAGCTGGCTCCCTATATTGAAAGGGGGTATGAATAATCAGAATCAGAATAATTTATTTTGCCAAGCAGGACTGGGTCCTGTCCAGAATTGGGTTTGGCACAATACATGGCTCAAGTGGAGGGAAGAGGTAAATAGATGGTTAGACACACAAATGCAGTTTACATGGGCAAAAAGTAAACGAAATATACATCATACACCATATACAACAAAAAACAAACAGTAAGCAAAAAAAGTTAGTCAGTCCGGGCTGTTTGACAGGTTGGCCAAAACCTGTGCTGGTTGCAGCTTAGCAGGCAGAGGGACATACTGTGGGGGTGCAAGAATGTGGTGGGAATTCTGAAGGCTGACTGCCGAGGGAAGAAGGGGTCATCAGGCTATCTGTACTGGAGGAGGGGAAGGGTCATCCAGCTACTTACACTGGGGGAGGGGGTCATCAGGTTATCTATACTGGATGGGGAAGGGTCACCTAGCCACCTAGAAAGGTAGGAAGGGGTCATCTGGCTACCTATACTGAAAGGGGGCTGCTGGTGACAGTGGCCTTGGGTGGTAAAAAGTACAAATCTGGCCATGGAGAGGCAGGGGTGGTAATCAATCACAGGAGCCAGAAGATATAATACAAATACTTTTAAGTTCCACTAGTTATACTCCCCCACCCCTCCGATTATAGTACAGCTTATCAATTCCTATCAGTGCTGCTCATCCAATATTCGGGTATCCCGAACTACCCAGATAATCCAAACTTTTTCCACTATCCGAACTTTGAATCGGATTCCGGATATCTGTGTAAATCTGAATAGCACTTTCCGAGCAAACTCGGATTTCCATGTGAAATCTGAAATCTGGGCGGATAGTTAGTTAGGTTATCCGAGCAGAGGCCTTCAATGACAAAAATCCCTTTTGGAGGGAGAGAGAGAGAGAGAGAGAGAGACTAGTTTAGCAAGCATTCATTCTGCCAGCCTCTGTCCTCCTAGTCCTGTCCTTGCTGGTAGCCATTGCTGTGGTTGCTATTGGCTACCTCAGTGACAGCAAGCATTCACAAAGACAAGAGTGAGGTAACCAATAGCAACCTCAGCAATGGCTACCTCGCAAGGACAGGACAGAATAGTCAGAAAATAGCTGAATCAAAGGCAGGCAAATGTAATACATAGACAAATATACAATAGATATGATTTCCTAGCGTATTACAATTTACAGCTATCAATGAAACTACAAACGACTGACTACATATGAATATATCGGCAATGAACCAATATATAACATAAGCAAGGAAGACTGGCTAGGATCAGGAGCAATATCGCGAAAAAGACTAGGCAATACAGAATCTCTTTACTAGAAGGAGTATGTATATATGTTCCCATGGGAAATATATAGCGTAGCTCCACAGAATAACTGAACTAAGACAAGGAATATATTTTACAATATCAAGGGACCCAGTAACAGCCTAGACAGAGCTGAAACTATGATGGGCGGAGCACGCTTGCAGGAAGCAAACCTTTATACTGAGGTCATCCAATGAGAGCAGAGATGCAAATCACTGCACAGCTGAATGGTAATCACTCAATCCTGTGCTGGCCTGACTCCCATTTGCTAGCTGAAAGACCATCATAACAAATGCATGCAGTTTTATGCAAGAACATGCATGCAGTAAATCCAGGGCTATCTGGCTGCAGCTCAGCTGCAGCAAACCATTAGTGGAATAATGACAGTATTCTGAGCTGTCCAGAACTGCAGAGCAATTGCAAATGGCAAAGTGACTCACTGCGAATGCACAACCGAATGCAGACTGACAAACCAGAACTGTCCATTTGTGGCTCCACCTGCAATGGACAGAACACGTCACAGGAGGAATCCTAACACTGCCTCCTAGTGTATAAATGCACACATGACATGAGTGGCACATTTATATACTGTACTTTGGGGAACAGCGCCGAGGTTTTTCTCCCAGTTATCGTTCGTCCCAATATCGTTCGCCCTTACCCCCACACACCCGATTGACCAAAATGCCCCGACATCTTACAAAATGTCTGATTGATACATGCAACCAATTTCAGCCCAAAATTGGTTGCATCATCGGTCAGACATGCTCTTGGCAATATTCATCTGATTTGATAGTAATTATCGAATCGGATGGTTGATCAGCCTCCAAGTCGAGAAATGTATGCCTACCGCTAATAGTATTTGCAGTTGATATCACAGGAGGAGCATCAGACGCGTACATCAAAAAAGGGCGTCGGGAAAAAAGGGCGCGTGGTGTAAACGATAAACAGTATTTTTGTTTATAGAAATATTGTGTAGAATTTCGTTTAGAAATAGTGTTTTAAGAATTTATAAATCACTAAATAATGTGTATGAGATCGGCAATTCTTAAAACGTTAATCTTCCCTGTTTGTAAACTAAATCTTATATTTACGTTTGTTAAAAACCCTCCCTGTACCTATCCCTAACCCCTAGACCCCCTGTTGGTGCCTAAACCTAAGACCCCCCTATTGGTGCCTAAACCTAAGACCCCCCTGTTGGTGCCTAAACCTAAGACCCCCCAGTTGGTGCCTAAACCTAAGACCCCCCTGTTGGTGCCTAAACCTAAGACCCCCCAGTTGGTGCCTAAACCTAAGACCCCCCTGTTGGTGCCTAAACCTAAGACCCCCCTGTTGGTGCCTAAACCTAAGACCCCCGTGTTGGTGCCTAAACCTAAGACCCCCCTGGTGGTGCCTAAACCTAAGACCCCCCCTGTTGGTACCTAAACCTAAGACCCCCCAGTTGGTGCTTAAACCTAAGACCCCCCTGGTGGTGCCTAAACTTAAGACCCCCTATGGATAATAATGTTTTACAGACATTAATAAATAAAAAATGTAAATAAAAAAATTTAAATAATTTTTTGGGTGGATAATAATGTTTTAGAAATGTTTTAGAAATAGTGATTTAGTATCTTTATAAACATTATTCGTCACGGGCTCATTTTGTAAAGTTAAATCATCACAAACATAGTTATATATCCTTAAAAATCTCCGGGCGCCGTTTGTTAAAACGTTAATAATCTCCAGCGCCTTTTTTTTCCCTGTTCGGCGCCCATTAAACGATATTTATAATGGGAGTGAATGAGGCGCCCTTTTTGTCCACTTGTCTCATGCGCCCAAATCTCCTACTTCCGCATCGGACTACTTGAAGATCATTTGCAGATTTTGGGCTACATTCACTATCCTGTGGTGCTACAGCAGCTCGAGTTAAAAACCCCTTTCTGAGCTCTGTGCATGCTACACGCGGTCGTGCGTGCCTTCCTTAGTTACACGCGCTGCTTACTTAGCAACGCGCCCTCCTTCAAATGCCGGGTGCTGCTGTGAAGTGTCGCGACACAATACTTAACTAGAGCGGCCACTATTATGTTAATTAACACAGTTACTATGTTAAATACATAGTACCTATGTTAATTAACATAGTAGTGGCCATTCAAGTGAAGTATCGTGGTCATGATACCTCACAGTAGTACCCGGCATTTAAAGGCGCAATAGGAGACCCGAGAATAGCATGGGAAGGCTCTATAGAATCTAGAGGTTTCCCTCTTCTTATGTAGGTATATGAATTCTGAGTCAAGATCGGCTTGGGGTACACTTTCTGTAATAACCTAGCAGGATAGTGAATATTTCAGAAAATTCAGCAGTCCTATTTTCTTGTCTGGTAATCAGGGGTGTAACAATAGACCCTGCAAGGGATGCTGCTTCAGGGGGGACAGAAGCCGCAGGGGGCCCCGTGGGGGTAGACGTTTATTTTCCCTGTCCTGAGAGACTGACAACTAAGGGCGCTGAGAAAAAAAAACTTTCTGCTCTCTGCACAATTGTTCTAATGAATGCATCTGCTCAGCCACTGACAAAGAATTGTACAAGGTTTTGTAGATAAAGATTTGTAAAACTTGCTATTCAGTAAGGAGCAGGGGGACCCTGTGGGGAGAGACTGACAACTAACGGTGCGGAGAGGAGAGAAAAAGCTTTCTGCACAATTCTTCTAATTACTGCATCTGCTCAGCCACTGATAAGGAATCGTACAAAGTTTTGCAGAAAAAGATTTGTAGAAAGTCCCTATTCAGTGTGCAGCAGGCTCTTGTATACAGTGCCCAGCTTGTTCACCTCTCCACAAGTGCTCTCCACAGTCGTGATGCTGGAGAAGTCTGCAGAGCCAGTATTGCTCCACAAGAGATGAACAAGCAGAGGCTGGGAGCACACACATCAGTTGGTTTTCTGTATTTGTTTTCTGCACACCATAGGCTTGATTCACAAAGCTGTGCTAGTGCATAGCACGACTGTGCAATGCATTTAGCATACAATGTGACGCACGCGAAGGTTTGCGTGCGTAAAGATTATGCGGCAAAGTGTGCGCATTACCGCGTGGCAACCTTCTTTAGCACGCGCATGTAAATATTTACGCGCACAAACCTTTGCGCGCGTCACATTGCGTGCCAAATGCATAGCGCAGTCGTGCTATACATTAGCACAGCTTCGTGAATCTAGCCCCATATGTGTCTATGTGTGAAAACATGCACTTTTAATCACAGAAGCTAATGTAATTGATAGAGAAAATACATGCAGTGCCTCACTGCTGTCTGTTTTTATTTGCGTGGGGAAAACACACTTAAAGGACTTACGAGGCGAAAATCAGAAAAAATGTTAGTTACCTTATTGTAATATCACACCTCAGGGCAGATGATCAGTGCCTCCCCTGTCAGTTTCAGGCGTTCTGTTACCTAAATCCAGGATACATTACAGGCCCCGACCCTCTGCAGGGTCGCCTGAACTGATGAGCTAAGAATTGCCGCTTTAAACAGCAATGTGAGAGTTACTCGTGGCCGCCACATAGCGGCTCCCTCCCCCGCTGTGAGCCGCTGCTAGGAGGGAGCCGCTGCTATAGTAGGCAACCCTGTCCCTGCCGGTATCATCCAGTCACACGCCGCCGCCTCCCTTCCCCAACCCGCCGAGCAGCCAGCACATCTATTCTACCCCCTTTTGCGGAGGAATTGCACGCTGACATGCTGTCACTGAAGAGCCGCTGGCTCATGAGCAGAGAGTCACTGAGCCGGCTGGTGAGCCGGCTCACGTACGAGCGGTGTGCGGATAACAAAGAACCGCTGGTGAATCAGAATATTCTGATTCACCAGCGGTTCTTTGTTATCCGCACACCGCTCGTACGTGAGCCGGCTCACCAGCCGGCTCAGTGACTCTCTGCTCATGAGCCAGCGGCTCTTCAGTGACAGCATGTCAGCGTGCAATTCCTCCGCAAAAGGGGGTAGAATAGATGTGCTGGCTGCTCGGCGGGTTGGGGAAGGGAGGCGGCGGCGTGTGACTGGATGATACCGGCAGGGACAGGGTTGCCTACTATAGCAGCGGCTCCCTCCTAGCAGCGGCTCACAGCGGGGGAGGGAGCCGCTATGTGGCGGCCACGAGTAACTCTCACATTGCTGTTTAAAGCGGCAATTCTTAGCTCATCAGTTCAGGCCACCCTGCAGAGGGTCGGGGCCTGTGATGTATCCTGGATTTAGGTAACAGAACGCCTGAAACTGACAGGGGAGGCACTGATCGTCTGCCCTGAGGTGTGATATTACAATAAGGTAACTAACATTTTTTCTGATTTTCGCCTCGTAAGTCCTTTAAGTGTGCACTAGCCGATTAAATAACATTAATTCTCAGTTTACCTGTGCAGAAAGCAAGGGGGGAGGGAACCCTATCCAAAGTTTTGCGGGGGGGGGGGATGCAGTGATTTCTAGTTATGCCCCTGCTGGTAACAGCTCAAGATCTGTAGCCCACTCTGACCATATTTCTCTGGACAGCACTTCTCAACTCCTTGTTTCTCAGGCTGTAGATAACCGGATTAAGAAAAGAGGTTAAAAAAGTATAAAGTATAGATTGAATCATGCCTGAATTGACATGTTTGGCATTAGAAGGTGTGTAATTGAATAGACCAGTTCCATAAAAGATGAAGACCACTGAAAGGTGGGACGTGCAGGTGGAAAAGGCTTTCTGTCTTCCATCTTTCATTTTAATTTTCATGATGTTTTTGAAAATGTAGATATATGAAATTAAATTAATGAGGACAATATTGACAACACCCCAAACTCCAGAGAGAGATATAAGTAAGTTATTAAGATAGGTGTCAGAACACGAGAGCTGAATCAGCTGATATAATTCACAGAATAAACTCTGGATGGTGACAGAAGAAAAGTAGGACAACCTTAGCAAACACAGCGTGTGCATTAATGAGAAGAACGCGCTGAAGATCCAGTTGACGACCATAACCCGTACACACAACTTAATACTTATTATTGTCGAGTAATGCAGAGGGTGGCAAATGGCGACATAGCGATCAACGGACATATATGCTAGGAGGATACCTTCTGTGCAGAAAAACCAAACATAGAGGAAGACGTGGGTTACACAAGTTGAGTACAAAATCAGCTTCCTTCCAGGAAAGAGGTCAGAAGGCAAATGTAAAGCAGGAAGTGATGGGGTGACAATATCTATAATAGAGAGGTTCCCAAGGAAAAAGTACATTGGACTCTGCAGGTGGGAGTCCGTGAAAACCAGGACAATGATAAAAAGATTCACAGCCACAATCAACAGATAAATGAAGAAGAAAAATACAACAAGTGGAATCCTCGAATACGTGAGATCTGATAGACCAACCAAGATAAACTCAGATTGAAGGGTCTGATTTCCCGTAGCCAAATTGTTTATGCAACTATTAGAGGTGGCACTTTGAAGATTCATGAAGACATTAATTACCGTGTTCCACAGAAGGTGCCTTCTCTAGGAGCTTATCTACATCAATACAATTTTGAAACAGATTTATTTTAGTATGTCTATAAGTTTGTCAGGTCAAAATTGTGGATCTAATATTTGCATTCAAAAGCATATGAACATGCCAAGTATATATTCTGTACATTTTAACTTTAGGCCTTTATACAGCTAATCTGCACTTTTGTATATAAAAGGGACTATACACGCCATATTATTGGCCACTCTGTTGGCAGCTAAGCCAGCGATTTCTGTTAAGCAGCTAAGCCAGCAATTTCTGCTAAGCAGCTAAGCCAGAATTTTACCTTATGTAAGGACACAGCACAATGCTAACCAGGTCTTTCGATAGGTATGTTTAGAAATTGCCATCAGTAAAAAGGGTGCTGCAAATAGCCATTGTTCTAATATTGTGGTTCTTGCGCCAAGCAAAATGGGCACCAGGAAAAGTTGTAAAATATATATATTACTGATATTTTCCTATCCCCCAATATAACTTAGTTCTCACACTAACCCTTCACTATCTACACATACGATTAGAGAGACTCTGTAACAACATTTTCAGCCTTATTTCTTCTATCCTATAAGTTCCTATACCTGTTCTAATGTGATCTGGATTACTACAGCTTTTTTTTAGTTGCACTGTTTCTGTAATATATCTAATCTTCTTTTCTTTGTCAAGCTTTGTCGACCCAGGGAGGAATGGGCTACCTTTGTTATAATAAATACAAGTTGTGCACACCCCCTCTAGGCTCACTCCTGTGTGCTGTGTTTATTCTTCAGACAGCTTATCTGCTCTCAGTCTCAATGGCCTCAATTCACCAGTGGTTACCGACCTATTTATCTCATGGGAGGTAATTTACCTCCTGTGATATCTCCAAATAGCAATTCTCCAGAAGTATAGGGAGAAATATCGACAGAGAGAAATCCATGCGATAAATGTGCAATAAATGTGCAATAAATAGGCGATAGTTAGTTGTTATTTTTTCTCAAAATCACAATTCACCAGGGAAAAGAGGGGGTGTGGCCATCTGTTATTTTTTCAACTATTTATCCCCTAAATGTACCTGGAGATATCTGTTTTTTCTCACAGTTGCTGCAGCTCACTCTGCAGCTAGTTTACTAGCAGCACAGTAACATCCTATACTGTACATATTTCAGGCACCAGACAGCAGCCCATTTACACTATTTAGCATATTAAGCAATATTAAGCATTTACAATATTTAGTGGATGGGTGAAACGAAGGAGGAATCTGGATACATTTTTCATCGGGAGTGAGTGTGAAAATGTATCCAAATATCTCCTCCATTTCACCCATCCACTTAATATTGCAAATGCTTAATATTGCTTAGTATGCTTAATATGCAGAACGGAGGGAGGGATTTGTAATGGAAGGAGAGGGTCAAAAACAGTGCTGCTCATTCAGGTTCCGGATATCAGGGTAACCCAGATATCCAACCTTTTTTCAGCTATCCAATTCAGATTCGGATTCTGGATTTCTGTGCAAATCTGGATAGCTACAGTGGCTTGCAAAAGTATTCGGCCCCCTTGAAGTTTTCCAGATTTTGTCACATAACTGCCACAAACATGCATCAATTTTATTGGAATTCCACGTGACAGACCAATACAAAGTGGTGTACATGTGAGAAGTGGAATGAAAATCATACACGATTCCAAACATTTTTTACAAATAAATAACTGCAAAGTGGGGTATTCAGCCTCTTTTTGTCTGAGTGCAGTCAGTTGCCCATAGACATTGCCTGATGAGTGCTAATGACTAAATAGAGTGCACCTGTGTGTAATCTAATGTCAGTACCAATACAGCAGCTCTGTGAGGGCCTCAGAGGTTGTCTAAGAGAATATTGGGAGCAACAACACCATGAAGTCCAAAGAACACACCAGACAGGACAGGGATAAGGTCATTGAGAAATTTAAAGCAGGCTTATGCTACAAAAAGATTTCCAAAGCCTTGAACATCCCACGGAGCACTGTTCAAGCGATCATTCAGAAATGCAAGGAGTATGGCACAACTGTAAACCTACCAAGACAAGGCCATCCACCTAAACTCACAGGCCGAACAAGTAGAGCACTGAACAGAAATGCAATCAAGGGGCCCATGGTGACTCTGGATGAGCTGCAGAGATCTACAGCTCAGGTGGGGGAATCTGTCTATAGGAAAACTATTAGTCGTGTACTGCACAAAGTTGGCCTTTATGGAAGAGTGGCAATAAGAAAGCCATTGTTAACAGAAAAGAATAAGAAGTCTCATTTGCAGTTTGCCACAAGCCATGTGGGGGACACAGCAAACATGTGGAAGAAGGCTTTCAGGTCAGATGAGACCAAAATGGAACTTTTTGGCCAAAATGCAAAACTCTATGTGTGGCAGAAAACTAACACTGCACATCACTCTGAACACACCATCCCTACTGTCAAATATGGTGGTGGCAGCATCATGCTCTGGGGGTGCTTCTCTTCAGCAGGGACAGGGAAGCTGGTCAGAGTTGATGGGAAGATGGATGGAGCCAAATACAGGGCAATCTTGGAAGAAAACTTCTTGGAGTCTGCACTGCAAAAGACTTGAGATTGAAGCGGAGGTTCACCTTCCAGCAGGAACACGACCCTAAACATAAAGCCAGGGCAACAATGGAATGGTTTAAAACAAAACATATCCATGTGTTAGAATGGCCCAGTCAAAGTTCAGATCTAAATCCAATCGAGAATATGTGGCAAGATCTGAAAACTGCTGTTCACAAACGCTGTCCATCTAATCTGACTGAGCTGGAGCTGTTTTGCAAAGAAGAATGGGCATGGATTCCAGTCTTTAGAAGTGCAAAGCTGGTAGAGACATACCCTAAAATACTGGCAGCTGTAATTGCAGCAAAAGGTGGTTCTACAAAGTATTGACTCAGGGGGCTGAATAATTACACACACCCTACTTTGCAGTTATTTATTTGTAAAAAATGTTTGGAATCATGTATGATTTTTGTTCCACTTCTCACTTGTACACCACTTTGTATTGGTCTTTCATGTGGAGTTCCAATAAAATTGATTCATGTTTGTGGCAGTAATGTGACAAAATGTGGAAAACTAAAAGGGGGCCGAATACTTTTGCAAGCCACTGTATATATATCGGGAAAGACTGTAAACTTTAACAAAGAGTCTGGGTTGGTGGAGATTGACAAAAGAAATGAAAGGTGTTTTTTTGTTTTTGTTTTTAATAGTAGTAGTACTACTAGTACTGTACAGTAGTACAGTAGTTTACAATAGTCGATAACTAACTCGTGTGACAGACAGTGACAATAAAAGTCTGTCACACACGGAAGCAATCAATAGGGTCAGGCAGATGCCAGTCACAGATCACAACAGATGCTGGCCTGTAAAGTAACTAACACAGTACTGAAGCTGCGTCACTAAATAAACTCACAGACTAACAATACAAATTAACTAAACTAGTAGTACACAACAACTAACTATAATCCCTAACCTACCTAAGCTAGTAGGCTAAGGCTACCTAGGCTAGCAGGCCCTAGCCTGCACACAGACCTAACACTAGCCAACACAGTATACAGTATACTCTAAACTAGCTGACTGAACTATAACAATCAAATCACTATCTATCTATAAATCAATACAATCAATGTGTTCAGGAGGTGTAAATTAGCAAAACCACTGTGATTAAAAGTAGGAAAGCACTTGCTCTGACGAACAGCAGCACTGGAGATGCTCTCAGTACCGCAGAGTCACAAGCAAGGACAGGCTCCTCAAGATGGACGCCGCCTTATATAGAGGAGGGGAGGGCCAGGTTCCCCTCCTATAATTGGTTGCTAGGGCATCGGCTAATTGGCCTAATGACGTCATGCTGGATACCGCAATCCGGATTCGTGATCAGGGCCGAATTAGAGCGTGACTATCAATACATTTGAATTCGAATTTGAGATTGGTATCGATCTTCGAATTCAAATTCGAGTCTGGATTCATGAAAAACAACTCGTGAGCACGGGTAAATGATATAGTAACAACAGAGGCGCCAACAGGATAAAAAGAGAACCGTGTTTAAAAACAATAAAACAAGGGGGTAAGGGTGGACTTACCTCCCCAATTATCAGACACAACCACTGTGGTCAATATGCAAAAAAACATTTAATCTGTACTCCGAGATACACAATTGCAACGCATTTCACGGGTCTCAAGCCCGCTTCCTCAGGCAAAATACAAGAAAGGAGTAGTAGCTGCAACAAACAAAGATAAAAAAACACGTACAATAAAAAATTGCTACGACTTCACGTACAATAAAAGATTGCAATGGCTTCAAGAGGAAGAAAAAACAAACAATAGACATAATTGCAAACATAATTGCAGAACATACATGTGTCCGTCATGTGCAAAAAATTGTGCCCTTACTGTGACGCACTTCCGCTTTGCCGCTGGGACTAACACACCAGGGATCAGTAGGAGGGACACTCCCCCACTCCCCGAACGGACCATGCCCCCCGTACGGATCTCCCGCCAGCTCCTTATCAGCAAAACGACTGAGGAGTATATCATGAGTCAGCGCGGCGCCCGCTCATTACAGAGGCGCTGCGCTACACTTGCACAACTTCTAAGGTAAGATTCTTGGATCTTTCAATGGATCCTTTATTGCACAGGCTAATCCCACATATCCTTACACCACCACCTCTGGGATTCCCATTTATATTAAAGGGCCACAAAGTATGTATACAATGATTAGGGGGATAACGACAACTATAAATTACACCTTAAAAGGGGATGTTATTACCTCTCTCCTTGCCATATGGGAAGGGTATAATAGTGTGTGTATATATATATGCTTCTTTTCTGTATGAAATATACCTGCACGACATTTAAGCTGGAATTTTTTGCACATGACAGACACATGTATGTTCTGCAATTATGTTTGCAATTATGTCTATTGTTTGTTTTTTCTTCCTCTTGAAGCCATTGCGATCTTTTATTGTACGTGAAGTCGTAGCGATTTTTTTATTGTTCGTGTTTTTTTATCTTTGTTTGTTGCAGCTACTCCTTTCTTGTATTTTGCCTGAGGAAGCGGGCTTGAGACCCGTGAAACGCGTTGCAATTGTGTATCTCGGAGTACAGATTAAATGTTTTTTTGCATATTGACCACATTGGTTGTGTCTGATAATTGGGGAGGTAAGTCCACCCTTACCGCCTTGTTTTATTGTTTTTAAACACGGTTCTCTTTTTATCCTGTTGGCACCTCTGTTTTGTTACTATACATTGTTATCCACCTGGTGGATGGGTGTGCACACCCCTTTTTTTCCTGCTACAGAGAGTGATTTCTTAAACCTGAGTGGGGACAGGTCTAATATCCCCATATGCGCTTATGGTGGTTGCCTGGCCTCGGCAACCCGTGTTTGTGAGTATATCTCTATATTGCTTATTACACCAACTATTATCAACAATAATACACTATTGGGGGCTCCCGTTTCTATTTTTTGTCTCCTTACATACGGGTAAATTTGAATTCGAGATCACTGGCGAGCAACCCTGGTGAAGACCGGAGCTGTCCGGAGAGGCAGATACATGAATATGGTAACAGAGGTTTAATTGTGTGTCTGTATGCTGTACATGTATTGTGTTTGCTCTTAATATTTTACAAACCAATAAACTTTACTCTAAAGACATTACGCTAAAAACATGGTAAAGCAAATAAGGCCCACACACCTGCACAGGTCCTTCTAAAAAAAATTGGCATATTGTGATAAAGTTTATTATTTTCTATAATGTACTGATAAACATTAGACTTTCATGTATTTTAGATTCATTACACACAACTGAAGTAGTTCAAGCCTTTTATTGCTTTAATATTGATGATTTTGGCATACAGCCGATGAAAACCCAAAATTCAAAAAAATAGCATATTTCATCTGACCAATAAAAGAAAAGTGTTTTTAAAACAAAAAAAGTCAACCTTCAAATATTTATGTTCAGTCATGCACTCAATACTTGGTTGGGAATCCTTTTGCAGAAATGACTGCTTCAATGCGGCGTGGCTTGGAGGCAATCAGCCTGTGGCACTGCTCAGGTGTTATGGAGGCCCAGGATACTTCGATAGCGGCCTTAAGCTCATCCAGTGTGTTGGGTCTTGCGTCTCTCAACTTTCTCTTCACAATATCCCACATATTCTCTATGGGGTTCAGGTCAGGAGAATTGGCAGGTCAATTGAGCACAGTAATACCATGGTCAGTAAACCATTTACCAGTGGTTTTGGCACTGTGAGCAGGTGCCAGGTAATGCTGAAAAATGAAATCTTCATCTCCATAAAGCTTTTCAGCAGATGGAAGCATGAAGTGCTCTAAAATTTCCTGATAGCTAAATGCATTAACCCTGCCCTTGATAAAACAAAGTGGACCAACACCAGCAGCTGACATGGCACCCCAGACTATCACTGACTGTGGGTACTTGACACTGGACTTAAGGCATTTTGGCATTTCCCTCTCCCCAGTCTTCCTCCAGACTCTGGCACCTTGATTTCCAAATGACATGCAAAAGTTGCTTTCATCCGAAAAAAAAGTACTTTGGACCACTGAGCAACAGTCCAGTGCTGCTTCTCTGTAGCCCAGGTCAGGCGCTTCTGCCGCTGTTTCTGGTTCAAAAGTGGCTTGACCTGAGGAATGCGGCACCTGTAGCCCATTTCCTGCACACGCCTGTACACGGTGGCTCTGGATGTTTCTACTCCAGACTCAGTCCACTGCTTCTGCAGGTCCTCCAAGGTCTGGAATCAGTCCTTCTCCACAATCTTCCTCAGGGTCCGGTCACTTCTTCTCGTTGTGCAGCATTTCTGCCACACTTTTTCCTTCCCACAGACTTCCCACTCAGGGGCCTTAATACAGCACTCTGGGAACAGCCTATTCGTTCAAAAATTTCTTTCTGTGTCTTACTTTTAGGCTTGAGGGTGTCAATGATGGCCTTCTGGACAGCAGTCAGGTCGGCAGTCTTACCCATGATTGCGGTTTTGAGTAATGAACCTGGCTGGGAGTTTTTAAAAGCCTCAGGAATCTTGCAGGTGCTTAGAGTTAATTAGTTGATTCAGATGATTATCAACAACAAGTTAAATAATCGTACTCTGCAGCTAAAGGTAACAAAATTTTGGGATGCATTAAAAGGGAAATAAAAACTCGAGATGCTAGCATAATGTTGCCCCTGTTTAACTCTCTAGTAAGGCCACATCTGGAATATGGAATTCAGTTCTGGGCACCACATTACAAAAAAGATATTGCAGTTTTAGAGCAGGTGCAGAGACGAGCAACAAAATTGATACGTGGGATGGAAGGTCTCACTTACCAAGAAAGGTTAGATAAACTGGGTTTATTTAGTCTTGAGAAAAGACGCCTAAGAGGGGATCTAATTAACATGTATAAATACATCAGAGGGCAATATAATAGCTTGGCGGATGAGCTTTTTGTCCCTAGGCCTTCTCAAAGGACTAGAGGACATGATCTGCGCATGGAGGAAAAACATTTTAGCCATTATTTAGGAAAGGGTTCTTTACAGCAAGAGTGATTAATTTATGGCAAACTCTATACCTGCATTTAAAGGGGGCTTAGATGCTTTCCTTGTGTTGAAAGACATCCATGGCAACAATTACTAGGTAATGCTTAAAGCGGAATATAACCCTGCATTTCAACTTTGCTCTAAAACATTATTTACAGCATATTATATGCAAAAAGCATTTTTTTTACTAGACCAGCATTGGAAGGGTTAAACACAGAGGTTTAAAGTTCCGTGGAGAGATATGCAGAAGTTCAGATTGTTACATTCTATTTAGTTAAATGTATCTATTGAGAAATGCTACACACTCTTTGGCTGTCCTCCAACTCCTTCTCAGTCAGAGAGATGAGTCACATTCAACACTTAGATACATTTATGTAAACAAAATGTATCTATGTCAGCTTCGGATGCGTCTGCAGAAATCTCCAGGAACTTTAAAGCACTGCGTAACCCTTCCAATGCTGGTCTACAAAAAAAAAATGCTGGTTGCATATAATATACTGTAAATAATGTTTTAGAGCAAAGTTGAAATGCAGGGTTATATTCCGCTTTAATGATGTTGATCCAGGGATTTTATCTGATTGCCATCTGGAGTCAGGAAGGAATTTTTTTCCCTTTTGGACCATGCCTTGTAAGGGTTTTTTCACCTTCCTCTGGATCAACAGGGATATGTGAGGGAGCAGGCTGGTGTTGTACTTTGTTCTCTGGTTGAACTCGATGGACGTATGTCTTTTTTCAACCAAAATAACTATGTAACTATGTAACTATGATTAGGTTAATAGCTTGTTTAGAGAACCTTTTTATGATATGCACATTGTTTGAGATAGGAATTTTGGGTTTTCATGAGCTGTATGCCAAAATAATCAATATTAAAACAATAAAAGGCTTGAATTACTTCAGTTGTGTGTAATGAATCTAAAATATATGAAAGTCTAATGTTTATCAGTACATTACAGAAAATAATGAACTTTATCACAATATGCTACGTTTTTGAGGAGGACCTGTATGTACAGAATGATGCATCTTGTGTGTATGAATGTGTGCTGTGATTATTACACACAGGAGGCAAATGTGAAATATACTGCAATGTTGAGGAATCACCAGGAAAACTGCTCTACAGAGCTGGTACAAAAGCTTAATGTTCCATGCAGAAATATATTACCAGGCTGTATTACAAAGCTCAATGGCACCGACGGCAATAAAGGCTAGAAGTAACTTGCTGCACAATGTTGATGATGATGATTGCTGTAGCTCGTACTATACAGGAGGTCAGCGTGTCATAGAAGAGGAGACACAGAGAAATTTAGCCCAGCAGATCTCTATGTATAAAGCTGATCAACCTCCCCTAAGAGTTCATCATCTCCTCCTATGAGTCTCCGCAGTGGGGCAATGTTGCTGTTGCCTCCAGAGAAGGACTCAAGATGACTTAAACATTTTTAGATGCAAATGAAAATATAAAAAAAAAAAAATCAGATTGTGTATTTGATTTGCTATTAGAATACTATTGATTATTAATTTACAAACATGATCCAGGAGACCTGGTGAAAAAAAAATGACCAGTAGACTTAAAACTTCTGCCTGACTTTTGTTGCTCTTAGGACCTAACCATGCAAGGTATAGACAGCGGAGCTGTCACTGGCTGCTTGTACATCATGGACTTTTAACTTTTTTGATACTTAATAAAAGAGCTATTTTTACTAAGCATGGTGCTGACTCACTGGATTTTCGTATGGAGAGACACCTGTAGTGCACAGGTGACTAGAGTCGAGAGCCCATCCTCTAGTGCTTGCCACACACTGTTTTGGTTAACAAAATCTTTAGACTCCTCTGTGAGTGATGGCCATTGGCCATCAAACCTGACACACCAGTAAATTTTGAGCATTTCTTTCACCTGGGTGACCAGTAGTTTTAGCTTCATGGAACTGTTGGAAAACCTGAAGCATGGGTTTAGGAGGCACACAAAATCCATCCATTTGACTACCTGGAGGTGATTCATCTTGATGGGACGTCAAAGTATCGGAAAATCTGGAAACACAAAACTGTTAGCTAATTTTGAAATTACATAATTCTTATACTGAATGGGTATAGGATCCTTGGGGTGGGAAGTGGACATCTAGAAACCAATCAAAATAAACTTTGATGTTCTTAGTACCAAACTTAAAGGTAATGGTAAAATTAAAATGGAAAAAGAACAATGTCAAAAATGCTTAAAGCGAATTTAACCTCTTTGGCTCCTTCAAAATAAAATTACACATTTATATGGTAAATACTGTCACCAGATAAGCAGCATCCTCTAACCAGTGTCTCCATTTCTCAAAAGCCAACTTTACCTCAAGAAGCTCTTGATTACCAATGCCATAACTGTGCTCAGCAGATTAGAACGTCTTAGACCTAGAGGAAAAGACACAGGGGTGGAGTACTGGAGCCCACCATCCTTCTTTTTGACAAAAAAAGAGCCACCCTCAGCTGGAGAGGCAGATGGGTGAATAAAGCCCTTTTTCAGATGGTACTACGGAGATCAACGGGACAATTTTTCAAAATCCGGATCCGATTCGGATCTGGATACCTAGATATCCAATCCGGGACGGATATCCGATTTCAAAATTTTCCAATCCGGATCGGATATCCGACCTCACTATCCGAGGTATCCGGGCAGATTCGGATATCCACATAGAAAAAACGGAAGTGGCCTTTAAATTGGTTAAAAAACGGTTTTCAGGGTAAATGAGGCATGCATCATTTTTATTTTTTTAAAGAGGGAAACTAATTGATGATGTGGGGATTAAAATCTAAAAAAAAAGTCTGTCAATTAATATCAGGCCCAAGGTCCCAGACAGCGGTCGTGCAGCCCACATTATGTCCAAAGTCCAACCGCACAACTGAGACATGACAGCTTTCAGCCCAGACACCTCCAAAAAATTATGCAGCAATTGTGTTTTAGGTTAAATATAGGTGGTATCAGCACAGCAGCAGTGGCCTGTGGCACCCTGGCGGTGTGAGCAACACAGTCAGCAGGAGCAGGGCAATGCAGCAGCAGCAGGTGCGATGTGTGCCAGGAGCATGCCGGACGTGTCACGTGGCACTTGGCACGTGTCACGTGGCACTTGGCACTTGCCACGTGCCACGTGGCACATGTCACATGGCACTTGCCACGTGTCATGTGACACATGCCAAGTGCCATGTGACACGTGCCAAGTGCCACATGGCAAGTGCCACGTGACACGTGCCAAGTGCCACGTGACACATGGCAAGTGCCACGTGACACGTGCCAAGTGCCACGTGCCAAGTGCCACGTGATATGTGCCAAGTGCCAAGTGACAGTCAGACACCTGAGGAGAAGACACTAGTGCACACTAACTGTCACTAGTGTTGGGCGAACATCTAGATGTTCGGGTTCGGGCCGAACAGGCCGAACATGGCCGCGATGTTCGGGTGTTCGACCCGAACTCCGAACATAATGGAAGTCAATGGGGACCCGAACTTTTGTGCTTTGTAAAGCCTCCTTACATGCTACATACCCCAAATTTACAGGGTATGTGCACCTTGGGAGTGGGTACAAGAGGAAAAAAAAATAGCAAAAAGAGCTTATAGTTTTTGAGAAAATCGATTTTAAAGTTTCAAAGGGAAAACTGTCTTTTAAATGCGGGAAATGTCTGTTTTCTTTGCACAGGTAACATGTTTTTTGTCGGCATGCAGTCATAAATGTAATACATATAAGAGGTTCCAGGAAAAGGGACCGGTAACGCTAACCCAGCAGCAGCACACGTGATGGAACAGGAGGAGGGTGGCGCAGGAGGAGAAGGCCACGCTTTGTGAGACACAACAACCCAGGCCTTGCATGAGGACAAGAAGCGTGCGGATAGCATGTTTTGTACCGCCATGCAGTCATAAATGTAATAAAGATAAGTGGTTCAATAAACAGGGACCACGCGGCAACGCTAACCCAGCAGCAGCAGACGTGATGGAACAGGAGGAGGCGCAGGAGGAGAAGGCCACGCTTTGTGAGACACAACAACCCAGGCCTTGCATGAGGACAAGAAGCGTGCGGATAGCATGCTTTGTACCGCCATGCAGTCATAAATGTAATAAAGATAAGTGGTTCAATAAACAGGGACCACGCGGCAACGCTAACCCAGCAGCAGCAGACGTGATGGAACAGGAGGAGGCACAGGAGGAGAAGGCCACGCTTTGTGAGACACAACAAACCAGGCCTTGCATGAGGACAAGAAGCGTGCGGATAGCATGCTTTGTACCGCCATGCAGTCATAAATGTAATAAAGATAAGAGGTTCCATAAACAGTGACCGGCAACGCTAACCCAGCAGCAGCAGCAGCAGCACACGTGATGGAACAGGAGCAGGCGCAGGAGGAGAAGGCCATGCTTTTTGAGACACAACAACCCAGGCCTTGCATGAGGACAAAAAGCGTGCGGATATAGCAGCAATGCTTTTTGCCGCCATGCAGTCATAAATGTAATACAGATGAGAGGTTCAATAAACAGGGACCGGAAACGCTACACCATCCCAGATGTTCATTGGTCATGTTACTTGGTTGGGGTCCTGGAGTGTTGCGTAGTCATTTCCAATCCAGGATTGATTCATTTTAATTTGAGTCAGACGGTCTGCATTTTCTGTGGAGAGGCGGATACGCCGATCTGTGACGATGCCTCCGGCAGCACTGAAACAGCGTTCCGACATAACGCTGGCTGCCGGGCAAGCCAGCACCTCTATTGCGTACATTGCCAGTTCGTGCCAGGTGTCTAGCTTCGATACCCAATAGTTGAAGGGTGCAGATGGATTGTTCGACACAGCTACGTCATCTGACATGTAGTCCTTGACCATCTTCTCCAGGCGATCGGTGTTGGAGGTGGATCTGCACGCTTGCTGTTCAGTGGGCTGCTGCTGCATGGGTGTCAGAAAATTTTCCCACTCCAAGGACACTGCCGATACCATTCCCTTTTGGGCACTAGCTGCGGCTTGTGTTGTTTGCTGCCCTCCTGGTCATCCTGGGTTTGCAGAAGTCAGTCTGTCGGCGTACAACTGGCTAGAGGAGGGGGAGGATGTCAATCTCCTCTCTAAAGTCTCCACAAGGGCCTGCTGGTATTCTTCCATTTTGACCTGTCTGACTCTTTCTTCAAGCAGTTTTGGAACATTGTGTTTGTACCGTGGATCCAGAAGGGTATAAAACCCAGTAATTGGTGTTGTCCAGAATGCGCACAATGCGTGGGTCGCGTTCAATGCAGTCTAGCATGAATTGAGCCATGTGTGCCAGAGTCCTACCAGAATCCTCATCATCCTCTTGTGAGCGTTGTGATAGTTGTTGTGATGCATCATAGTCGTCACCTTCCTCCTGGTCTGCTTCTGCTGACCATTCGCGCTGAATTATGGAAGTCCAACGTGCACCGCTCTGGCCCTCGTCAGTGGTGGCATGAAATTCCTGCTCCAACTCCAGCTGTTCCTGCTCCTCTTCTTCATCATAGCTGCTGGGGCCAGCGTTCCCTGAGGCGGATGACCTGATGTTGGTACCATCACGCTGATCGTTTTCTCCTTCAGATTCCCCCAGTTGCATCATGACAGCTGTTTCCTTGATTTTCAACATTGACCTCTTCAGTAAACACAGCAGTGGTATGGTAATGCTGACTGAAGAGTTGTCACTGCTCACAAGCAACGTGGATTGCTCAAAATTTTGGAGGACTTGGCAGAGGTCCAACATGTTGGCCCAATCGGATCCACAGAAGCTTGGCAGCTGTCCGGATGCGCCTCGGTACTGTGCCGTCATGTACTGGACCACTGCACTCTTCTGCTCACAAAAGCGTGCTAGCATGTGCAGCGTAGAATTCCAGCGCGTGGGGACATCACACAGCAAGCGATGGTGGGGGAGATTGAAGCGCTCCTGCATCTTGGCGAGTGCCCCCGAAGCAGTACTGGAATTTCTACAATGTTTGGCCACTCGACGCACCTTCAACAGAAGATCGGCCACGCCTGGGTATGTCCTCAGGAACCGCTGAACTACTAGGTTCATCACGTGCGCCAGGCAAGGGATGTGTGTCAGCTTAGCCAACCTTAAAGCGCGAATGAGATTACTCCCATTATCACACACAACCATGCCCGGTTTAAGGTCCAGCGGTGCCAGCCACAAATCCGTCTGTTCCTTTATTCCCTTCCAAATTTCCTCCCCTGTGTGCTGCTTATCCCCAAGGCAGATCAGCTTCAGCAACGCTTGCTGACGCATGCCAACAGCTGTGCTGCACTGCTTCCACGATCCTACTGCTGCTGGGTTAGCGTTTCCGGATGAGGTACAGCTTTGAGATGCGTTGGAGGAGAAGGAGTCAGAAAGGTAGGTGCTGCTGTTGTTATCCAGTGGGAGGGACGGCGGTGCAGCTGTTTGCGGCGTGGGCAACACCCGCGCCGTAGCAGGTGAGGAATCGCTGCCAGGCTCCACAAGGTTCACCCAGTGCGCGGTAAGGGAGATGTATCGACCCTGTCCAAACGCACTCGTCCAAGTGTCAGTGGTGAGGTGAACCTTGCAGGCAACGGCATTCTTCAAGCTTCGGGTTATTTTGCTGACCACGTGCTCATACAACTCAGGCACTGCAGAGCGCGCAAAGTGGTAGCGGCTGGGAACCACGTAACGTGGGATGGCCACTGACATCATGCCCTTGAAGCTGTTTGTCTCCACCACTCGATATGGCAGCATTTTGCAGGCCAGAAGCTTGGCTATGCTGGCTGTTACTGCTACGGCCCGGGGGTCATTTGCTGGCAATTTCCTCTTGCGCTCAAACATCTCCGACACAGACAACTGAACCGTAGCGCTGCACACGGAAGGGCTGTTGGTTGTTGTGTTTGATGAACACTGGGAGACCTCAAGAGCACTACTCTGGAAAGTGACAGTGTCAGCGTCGTCTGATGTTTGTGAATGTTGTGAACCACGCAATGGCTGGGCTACTGCTGCTGCTGAGGCGGGTCTGGTGGTGAGTCTGGTGAACCCAAGGGAGGCAGTGTTGCTGGTACCCTGTCCTGCCGCGTTTGCCCACAGAGTGGGATGTTTGGATAGCATGTGGCGGCTCATGCTAGTGGTGGAGAGGTTGTTAACACTTTTCCCCCTGCTCAGGCGGGTCTTGCACACCTTGCAAATCGGCATGGTAACATCCTCAGTGCAGTCTTCAAAGAAAGCCCAGACTTTGGAGCACCTGCCTCCTTGCTGGCGATTTCTGTTTGCTCCTCTTTTGCCTCTCACTTGAACTTCCACGCTTGTGGTGCCTGAAATTGCGCGCCGCCTACCTTGTGGCACAAGGCGAACTCGTGCAGCAGTGGGTTCTTCAACAGACTCATCTGTGCTGCTGCTACGACGGCGATGTTCTTGTTCAGAAACAAAATCTGGGTATATGTCCACATTGTCCATACCCTCCTCTTCCATCTCCTCAAACTCGTCATATGTCATTGTGGGGGGCCGCCGCCGTGGAGTAGAGCTCCCCAGAACAACCTCTGCGCAGCTCACTCCAACGTCGTCTTCCAGATCTTGTCGGCCGACCTCCTGCAATTGCAACCCCTCCTGCCCAACTTGCTCTGGGATTTGGGTTTCCGAGTCCTTCTCGGACTCGCCTTGTATTTCAGTGCGCGGTGCATTTCCCACAGTTAATGGTTGTGAATCCGGGCACAACATTTCTGGCTGTTCCTCCATTGACCTTTGAAAGGTGGAAGTTTGTTGGGCTGGGAATAGCTCCTGCGAATACCCCATTGTGCCCTGAGGTAATTCATCGGACTGGTTATCTGGCAGTTGTGTGCGTGGTGTCGCTGCCGGTTGTGTCAGCTTTGTGCCCACTGGCTCCTTGTAACTGGCTGAGGACTCGGACCTCGTGCGTGATGTGCTGGTGCTGCTTAACCCACTGCTGGACGCTTGAGAGGTCATCCAAGTAATTATCTGGTCCTGTTCTTTTGGATCTGTGAGGGTTGTTGTCCTGGACAACATGGGCGGTATTGAGTGGGTTTTCTTGGGTGCTCCCCTGTGGCCTGTACGTGAACCGTCAGGGGAAACACCTCTTCCCTTGCCCCTTCCTCTTTCACCGGATTTCTTCCTCATTTCACTTATCCTTACAGTACACGCTGACTGGCAGCAGTACAGTGGCAGTACAGAAATGCTATACAGTACCACTATTCCCAGCAGCGACACAGAGCACAATGCTATACAGTGGCGGGTGAGCGGTGTACCACTATTCCCAGCAGCGACACAGAGCACAATTCTATACAGTGGCAGGTGAGCGGTGTACTACTGTTCCCAGGCCCAGCAGACACAGAGTGGAAGTAAACACAATGCTATATAGTCTGGCTGAGCGGTGTACACAGAGTGGCAGTACACACAATGCTATATAGTCTGGCTGAGCGGTGTACACAGAGTGGCAGTACACACAATGCTATATAGTCTGGCTGAGCCGTGTACACAGAGTGTCAGTAAACAATGCTATATATAGCGTGGCTGAGCGAGGTACACAGTGGCAGTACACACAATGCTATATAGTCTGGCTGAGCGGTGTACACACCGTGTCAGTAAACAATGGTATATAGTCTGGCTAAGCGGTGTACACAGAGTGTCAGTAAACAATGGTATATAGTCTGGCTGAGCGGTGTACACAGAGTGGCAGTACACACAATGCTATATAGTCTGGCTGAGCGGTGTACACAGAGTGGCAGTACACACAATGCTATATAGTCTGGCTGAGCGGTGTACACAGAGTGGCAGTACACACAATGCTATGTAGTCTGGCTGAGCGGTGTACACAGAGTGGCAGTACACACAATGATATATAGTCTGGCTGAGCCGTGTACACAGAGTGTCAGTAAACAATGCTATATATAGCGTGGCTGAGCGAGGTACACAGTGGCAGTACACACAATGCTATATAGTCAGGCTGAGCCGTGTACACAGAGTGTCAGTAAACAATGGTATATAGTCTGGCTGAGCGGTGTACACAGAGTGTCAGTAAACAATGGTATATAGTCTGGCTGAGCGGTGTACACAGAGTGGCAGTAAACACAATGCTATATATAGCGTGGCTGAGCGAGGTGCACAGTGGCAGTACACACAATGCTATATAGTCAGGCTAAGCCGTGTACACAGAGTGTCAGAAAACACAATGCTATATATAGCGTGGCTGAGCGAGGTGCACAGTGGCAGTACACACAATGCTATATAGTCAGGCTGAGCCGTGTACACAGAGTGTCAGTAAACAATGGTATATAGTCTGGCTGAGCGGTGTACACAGAGTGTCAGTAAACAATGGTATATAGTCTGGCTGAGCGGTGTACACAGAGTGGCAGTAAACACAATGCTATATATAGCGTGGCTGAGCGAGGTGCACAGTGGCAGTACACACAATGCTATATAGTCAGGCTAAGCCGTGTACACAGAGTGTCAGAAAACACAATGCTATATATAGCGTGGCTGAGCGAGGTGCACAGTGGCAGTACACACAATGCTATATAGTCAGGCTAAGCCGTGTACACAGAGTGTCAGAAAACACAATGCTATATATAGCGTGGCTGAGCGAGGTGCACAGTGGCAGTACACACAATGCTATATAGCCAGGCTAAGCCGTGTACACAGAGTGTCAGAAAACACAATGCTATATATAGCGTGGCTGAGCGAGGTACACAGTGGCAGTAAACAATGCTATATATAGTGTGGCTGAGCGAGCGGTGTACTACTGTTCCCAGCAGCGACACACAATGACTGGGGGGGACCCTGGCTAGCGTGGCTGGAGAGCGAACTACCCTGCCTGCCTACCCAAAGCTAAACCCACAGAGAAATGGCGGAGATATGACGTGGTTCGGGTATTTATTTTCCCTGAACCACGTGACCGTTCGGCCAATCAGAGCGCGTTCGGGCCCGAACCACGTGACCCGTTCGGCCAATCACAGCGCTAGCCGAACGTTCAGGGAACGTTCGGCCATGCGCTCTTAGTTCGGCCATGTGGCCGAACGGTTTGGCCGAGCACCGTCAGGTGTTCGGCCGAACTCGAACATCACCCGAACAGGGTGATGTTCTGCAGAACCCGAACAGTGGCGAACACTGTTCGCCCAACACTAACTGTCACACTAGCACTGCTCACAGCACAGCAGTTCTGTAGAAAGCTAACACAGTAGTACTACTACTCTAACAACTACTAGCACTGACTGCAGTACTACAGTACTAACTACACAATAACACAGTAATCCTATCCCCTAATCCCTAACCTAACTAATCTATACTATAGCTAGCTAAGGCCAATAGCTGGCCAGCAGACAGCAGCTGGCCTGATTTGTGCACAGCACACACACAGACACATAGCAGCTGCCTGCAACACTGCAGCACAGCACACACTCTGACTGTCACACAATGAAATCAATCAAGCTAATTAATGATTTAACAATAGTGTAGTGATAATGAAGGGGTTAATAACTGAACAGCTTTTGGTTTATCACTGTGTACAGCCATTGATCGGCCAGCTGCACGGGAGCATGTCTCTCAGTGAGCATTCAGCAAGCTAGGACAATACTGTATGTCTCATCATGGCAGCCCTCCTTATTATACAAGGGGGCTGGCCAGTGTTCCTTTCTGTGATTGGGTGCCAGGGTTTAGGCTGGGTGCACTCTGATTGGCTCAATGAGGTTAAGTGGGGCTGGCCAGGGTTCCCCTCTGTGATTAGTTGCTAGGGCTTCTGCTAGGAGCCATCCGATTGGCTACAGGATGTCATCTGCGCCGGCGCTCGCATGCCTGAGCTGTGAGAGTTCTTTGGAACGCACAAGGAGCGGAAGCCGGAAGGAGTGCACATCACGTGACCAGAAGTCCGGTCCAGCGAGATTCATTCAGTGAGAACAGAGCATCACCGCTGCTCGTACCGCTGTTTGACCCGCAGCCAGCGGTATTGGATATCGGGATTACAGCAAGCTTTCTGGCCATTTGTGGAGTACACTGTACATTCTTTTTGAGGTGGGAGAACTCCGTAAAAGGTACTGTTGCCAAACTTCTTTAACATTACGGTCTACCCTGCACCATTAGAACATTTGCGCTGAGGCATTGTTAGACTTTCATCAACTAGCTTCTGCCTTAATGTCTGCTTATAAAGAAATCCTGAGCTCGGGTTGTTGTTCTTTTCCTTTAATTAACTCAATAAATGCATCTCATTTAGTGCAGAATATCCAGCCTGCAGCAGTCAGACAGCATGAAAATGTATTACCCAGCAAGAAACCATCACCATTGAATTCCGGTCAGATTGACCATTTGTTTAATTTTTTGAAGAGGGATGGGGAAGGTTTAATTGAATTTTATACAGAGAAAGAAGAAGAGTATGTATCTGCATATATTCGTGTGACTGAATCTTTGTGGAAGCAAAACTTTTGCAAGCGTGAAGCAGCTTTTGCTCTTATCGCCATCTGGCGCCATTTCCTTTCTTCTGATTTCCACTCTTACCCTGACTAGTGTTGGGTGAACAGTGTTCGCCACTGTTCGGGTTCTGCAGAACATCACCCTGTTCGGGTGATGTTCGAGTTCGGCCGAACACCTCATGGTGTTCGGCCTTTTTAGTTCGGGTTCGCCCGAACAGCTCAATGCCCAGCCGTACAGGCCGAACAGGGCCCCTGTTCGGCCGAACAGGGCCCTGTTCGGCCGAATACTGCCCCCCTATGGGGTCGCAGGCATAAGGGGGAGCATGCCCCGGTCGCGGGGGGGGGGGTCGGAAATTCCTACCACCCCCTCCGCTAGCGCTCCCCCCTCTGCCCGCTTCCCCATACAAAAATTTTCCGTAAAGTTCAACAGTACCTTCAGTGGCTGGCTGGCACTGTGGTGTGAGTAAGTAGGAGGAGTCCGAGTAGGACGCGTTGAGGCCGGGCAGCGGGCGGTTCAGTGGTAGTACCCTTGTGGTACTTCCGCCCTTTCTCTGACCTCACGTCCTCTACGTGATGACGCATACGAGTGTATGCGTGACGCGTACCCTCGTATGCAGAGGACGTGAGGTCAGAGAAAGGGCGGAAGTACCACAAGGGTACTACCGCTGAACCGCCCGCTGCCCGGCCTCAACGCGTCCTACTCGGACTCCTCCTACTCACTCACACCACAGTGCCAGCCAGCCACTGAAGGTACTATTGAACTTTACGGAAAATTTTTGTATGGGGACGCGGGCAGAAGGGGGAGCGCTAGCGGAGGGGGTGGGGGGAATTTCCGACCCCCCCCCCGCGACCGGGGCATGCTCCCCCCTTATGCCTGCGACACCATAGGGCCCCCAAAAGCGGGATGTTCGGGGGAGTTCGGGGTTCGGGCCGAACATGCCGAACATCTGGCCCATGTTCGGCGAACGGACCCGAACCCGAACATCCAGGTGTTCGCCCAACACTAACCCTGACCAGAATTCACAACCTACTGCAATTAAACAATCTAAAGTGACCTCACTACAAACTGCTGCCAGAACTGCACCTTTTTACAGCAACCACTTCCAGAAATGCTCATGTTATTTATCCTGTGACTTCAAAGACTTTGGCTCCCAGATCAATCATGTCTTAGTTATGCATCCAAAAAGCAGAAATATTTTCCCACAGCCTCCATTCATCCTGTGCATTCTACAGTTTATTCCTGCCAGCCTGCCATTCCGCCGTTCCTACAGTGTGCCAGCCCGCAGAGCTTTGCATACAACCTTCAGTGGCTTGCATCCAGCCTGCAGAGCTTTGCATCCAGCCCACAGAGCAATGCATCCAGCCCGCAGAGCTATGCATCCAGCCAGCAGAGTGTTGCATCCAGCCCGCAGAGCTATGCATCCAGCCCGCAGAGCTATGCATCCAGCCCGCAGAGTGTTGTATCCAGCCCACAGAGCTATGCATCCAGCCAGCAGAGTGTTGCATCCAGCCCGCAGAGCTATGCATCCAGCCCGCAGAGCTATGCATCCAGCCCGCAGAGTGTTGTATCCAGCCCACAGAGCTATGCATCCAGCCAGCAGAGTGTTGCATCCAGCCCGCAGAGCTATGCATCCAGCCCGCAGAGTGTTGCATCCAGCCAACAGAGTGTTGCATCCAGCCAGCAGAGTGTTGCATCCAGCCAGCAGAGTGTTGCATCCAGCCAGCCAACAGAGTGTTGCATCCAGCCAGCAGAGTGTTGCATCCAGCCAACAGAGTGTTGCATCAAGCCAGCCAGCAGAGTGTTGCATCTAGCCAGCCAGCAGAATGTTGCATTCAGCCAACAGAGTGTTGCATCCAGCCAGCAGAGTGTTGCATCCAGCCAGCAGAGTGTTGCATCCAGCCCAGGGGCGGACTGACCATTAGGGCACTCGGGCATGGACCGAGAACCCTGAGCAGGAGGGGAGACAGCCAGTGAAGGAGGGCGATTTGCATAGCAGCGGAGAGTGGGGGTAGTTTCCCCCCCCCCTTCCCTCACCTTGGGGCCCCCTTTCCTGGCTCTCCCCTCCAGAATCTGTAAAGTGTCGGACTCGCACAGTGAGCAGTGGCTGACAGCGGGTGGAGACTTACCGCTGTACAGCCACCGGAGGGAGCGCTGGTCTGTGTGCCACGAGTCTATGTGGTGTCCCCGCTCCCGAGCCTCTGTAACCCCTTGTCCCCCATGCAGGCTGGGATAGCCAAAATGCGGAACCCCTGAGCTGTACCAGCCCGCATGGTCCATGGTATGGGGGGCTCCGGTGGGGGGGGTGCCAAGCCTTCCCTTCCCCCCCCCCCACCCCGGAGCCCTTGTCAAATCCATGGACAAGGGGCTCTTCCCCACCTGCCCCAGGAGGAGGTGGGAGCGAAGACTCCCGGGGGGGTTCATGGTGGCATCTGGGAGTCCCCTTTAAGAAGGGGACCCCAGATGCCCACCCACTCCCAGGAGAAATTAGTATAGGGGTACAAAATACCCCTTACACATTTCCACAAAGGGTTAAATGAAATTAAAACACTACCATGAAAAATGTCCTTTAATTTTCTTAATTAACCAGAAATACTTACCTGTACCTTTAAAAAAAAATTCCCACGCCAATATCCTCAGTAAATGATCCAACGAATTACAGTATCTTCTTATGTTGCGATCCTCTATTAAGTTGATTGAAGATCTCCGAAGCCCCCCACATAGCAGAGAATGCGTCCTTTCCTATGCATAGCTGCTAGCTCCCGCTGTCTCTACCCACCTGCCTGCCTGCACCTGTCAACCCCCACCTAGGCTGGCACCCAGTGCAGTGCACTGGGTGCCAGCCTAGGTGGGGGTTGACAGATGCAGGCAGGTGGGGAGAGACAGCAGCGAGAGCCTGCAGCTTCACGTCCTGCCGAGGACGCATTCTCTGCTATACTAACGGCTCATGAATGAGCCGGATCTTTTTAATGAATCGGTTCTTTTTTAATGAATCAACTCATTTTTTTTTACTTTAAATTCGATTTTCTCAAAAAACTATAAGGTCTTTTTGAAAAAAAAGAGTTTTTCTCTTGTTCCCACTGTTCTTCTTAACATCCCCAGTAATTTTGGTGTTACTAGATTTTAAAAGGGGCTTTTCTATTAACCGTTAAAGTCGGCGGGGGTATATTTTCCCATGGTCAGGAGAATTTACATTGAAACTTTAAATTTGATTTTCTCAAAAACTATAAGGTCTTTTTGAAAAAAAAAATTCCTCTTGTTCCCACTGTTCTTCCTAACATTTCCTCAAGTTTGGTGTTTCTAGCTTTTAAAGGGGCTTTGCTATTAACTGCTAAAGTCGGTGGGCGCTTAATTTTCCCATGGTCAGAAGGAGTTATTTTAAAATGATTTTCTTAAAAACTATAAGGTATTTTTGAAAAAAAATGTCCCCTTTTGTAGTCACTGAAAGATCTCAGGTGTTAGACCCCTTTTAACATCTTTTCCATCACTTGTGTGGCCAGCATAAATGTTTCTAGTTTTCAAAGTTCACCTCCCCATTGAAGTCTATTGCAGGGTTCTCGAACCGAAAATCGGACGTTTGCAACATCTCTAGTCAGGATCAGGCCGTAGTCGTAAACAGTGACAGAGGTAACAAGGTACAGAGTCGTAAGGCAATCTCGTAATCGATAACAGGCAGAGTCAGCACAAAGGTCAGATGTCAGTCTAGTTAGAAGGATCAGGCAATAGAGTAGTCAAGGCAGGCCGAGTCAAAACACGTGTTATCAGATGGCAGCGGTACAAAAGGATAAGACAGGAGCAAGGTCAGTAGGCAGGCGAGAAGTTGATACACAGATCATATACAATCAGATGTTACAAAATAATATTACAATAATATATACGAAAATAACAAAGACTGACTAACTGGAGTGCATATATATTGTGCGTCTACACAATATATCAATGTAGCTCAAAATCACTAGCTAGACCTAGAACCTGCGAAATGATTAGTATCAAGGCCAGTGAGTAACTGACTCACTGGGCCTAAAATACTTGAAGTGAAGAGCAAGGCCAGCCCTCAGGAGGACGACTCTACAATCAGACACGCCTCCTAAGCCTGTAAAGGCCGCTCTGACTTGCGCGCGTGCGACTAAGAGAACTACGCCCTAACTCAACGCCGGAGAGACGCCGGGGATGCCGTCCGAAGCTGACAGCATTGGAGACCCCCCACACAAGCGAGTCCCACTGGAGATGCCATCGTCGCGGGACCCACCGGGATGAGGTAAGATCGTTTCAGACAGAAAGTGACCATGGCAGTTTTTCAGAAAGGGGAGTGGCTAACCAACAAAACTTTGATTTCAGGACATTTTTATTTTTGTGGGGGTTTTTTTTATGTTTACATGTTCACCCCTGATTTTTTTTTATATCTAGATTCAAGCCATCTGACATACCTAATCCAAGATGAATAAATCAAGATCAACTCTTTAATATTAAGCAGCAACCTTACTTCAGCGGTCTACCAGATTGAACTTTTAATTGTACCTGGAAATGTGAAAACATATAAAAAGAACAAGCTTCTATGGTTTACTAGCCTCGCTTAACCAAAATATTAGAACGACAACACATGAGAGTGCACCACATCAGATAACTGAGGAAACAATTGAGAGAATGACGAAGAGGAATATGTCTAAAAGAATAATTAGGATTGTGTTCAACATGGAGGATGGGATGTCCATGAGTAAGGAGGACCAACAGGTTAATAGAAGATTTAGTGAAGATAGTATGTGTTGGGGAAAAATGATAAAAGAACGTATGCAAACTGTGGAAGACCTCAATGCCCACTTTGATCTTCCTACACCTCAAGACTTTGTTAGCCCCAGTCTTAGGAGAATTCTGTAGAAAGCACTTTGAAGCTCCTTGTTCCTCAGACTGTATATAACAGGATTAAGAAAAGGGGTGAGAAGTGTATAAACTGCCGATAACAATCTGCCTGCTGAAAATGCTTTCATGTTGGGGTTAATGTAGTTGAATATGCTTGTCCCATAAAAGAGGGAGACCACCATGAGGTGGGAACTGCAGGTGGATAAGGCTTTCAGTCTGCCATCTCTTAATTGAATTCTATGTATGGCTTTAACAATTTGCCCGTAAGACAGCAGTGTGATTGAGACAACAATGACTCCATAAATTCCAGAAAGGGATACAAGTAAGTTATTGAGATATGTGTCAGAACACGAGAGCTGAATCAGTTGATACAACTCACAAAATAAACCTTGGATGGTGATGGCTTCACAGTAGGACAGTCTGAGTGTGCAAAGTGTGTGCACCAAGGAGTAGAGAGAGCCAAAGACCCAGGTGCCAACGGCTAACCAGATACACAAGTAAATGTTTATGATTGTTGTATAATGTAGAGGATGGCAGATAGCAACATAACGATCATAGGACATAACTGCCAGCAAGAGGATCTCTGCATAAGCAAAGCAGATGAAGAAGAAGACTTGGCTTACACATGTTGGGAATGAAATCAGTTTTTTTCCTGGAAAGATGTCAAGAGGCAAACGAGAAGCAGGAATAGATGGAGTAGCAATATCTAAAACGGAGAGGTTCCCAAGAAAAAAGTACATAGGGGTCTTTAGGTGGGAGTCTGTAGAAACTAAGACAATGATGAGTAGATTTGCAGCCACAGTCAGCACATAAATGATGAGGAAGAGAAGAACAAGAGGGATCCGGGAATAGGTGAGGTCTGACAGGCCAAGCAAGCTGAACTCAGGCTGTGAAGTTTGATTTCCCATAAGCAGGTTATTGCACAGATATCAGAGGAGGTACTGTGAGGATTTATTAAAACATCGTTAAATTATGTGTTTTCAGTTCATCGCGAAGGAACCAATACATATACACCTCATTTATTATATTTTCCTCATGGACATCTTACTTCAGCAGATCAAAGATAATGGCTTCATTCAAAAACACATGAAATGCATGCATGCAAAAGTTGAAGTACTGTCTGGTATATTTGCATACTTTTGCCTTTATTCAATTAACTTTTTTCTCCAGAGTTTCCTCCTAGGAGATCATTTTGTATTTTCTCTTTAATATACCATATTTTTTAGACCAAAAGATGCATTTTTTTCTCTCCTAAAAGTGTATCTATGGACTGAATACAGGGATTCCCACCTTCCGAACACCCGCTGAATACCGGTCGTCATGTCAGTGACTCCCTGTACTGTGCTCCCCAGCTCGGTAATCTGCAGTGGAAGCTCACCTGCTCTTGGCATGACCTAATGGAACCACAGCTCTACACTTATGATGCGTTCCCTGCCCCTTGAACTTCCTCACGGTGTGCATGTTGTCCACTGTAAGACTGCCTTGGGTTGCCGGGATATGCGATGACTCTGCATAGCACCATGGCATGAACATGACTGCACAGCGGATCACGTGAAAGTAAGTGTGCTGCCTCAGGTTGCCTGGGATAAGGAGCAGCAGTGATGTTGGGCACCACAGCATGTACGTGACTGTGCAGAGGGTAACGTAAAGGGAAAATGTGCTGGCTCGGGTTGCCCGGGATATAAAGCCGCAGGGATGCTGGACAGCATCACCGCGTGTATGTAACTGCAAAGTGGGTCATGCAAAGGGAAAGTGTGCTGGCTCGAGTTGCCTGCGATATGGAGCGGTGATAGTGTTGGACAGCATGGAGCTTTTCCTCTTCCTTCAAGACTAGCAAGCTTCACTTTTAAGGGAAACACAAAGAGGTGCAGAGGCACACAAGGGGACATACTGTAGAGGGATGCAGGGGGACCCAAAAGGACACAAGGGGAACATAGAGAGATGCAAAGTCACACAAGTGGGACACAAGGGGATACATGAAGGACTCAGAGAGATGCAGGGGGACTGAAAAGGTCACAAGGGGGCACAGAGAGATGCAAAGTCACACAAGCAGGACACAAGAGGCATGCAGAGTGACACAATAAGACACTTGGGAGACTCAGAGGAATAAAGGGGGACTCAAAGGGACACAAGGCGGATGAAGAGGCACACAAGCGAGACACAAAGAGGGCACAGAGGGAAGCAGATGGACACAAGGGGGTTCAAAGGGGCACAAGGTGGATGCAGAGGGACACAAGGGGGACACAGAGGGACACAAGGGGGATGCAAAGGGGCACAAGGTGGATGCAGAGGGACACAGAGGGACACAAGGGGGATGCAGAGGGACACAAGGGGGACACAGAGGGACACAAGGGGGATGCAGAGGGACACAAGGGAACACAAGAGGTATAATGGGGACATAATTATTGGGAGGGATTTGGGGGAGTAGATCCACAAGATGTCCCTGTACCGTGGAAGCATTAGGTTTAGCATTTTTTTACTTAGTTTTTGTCCTTTGAACCCAGATGCATCGTTATGGTCATTTTTCAGCACTTCGAAATGTAAAAAGTACCAAGAAGTAGGTGAAAATGTACTGTACAATTTACTTTGACTATTTTGGTTGCTGATGATCTAAAAGGCATTTTATTAACAAGGTGAGAAAATATCACCTAGGAGAAAACTTGGAATAAAAAGTTATTGCATGTAGGACTATATGTGTTACCATAACTATTATTGCATACAGTATTTATTATTGGTGAATGGTGAACCATAACACGGCACCTATGATGCATTATATGCAACTCTAGTGGTTTATGTTCTGCTGTTTAGAGATGGCCCGAACAGTTCGCCGGCGAACGGTTCCTGGCGAACTTTGAGTTGTTCGTGTTCGCTGGCGAAGGCGAACTTTTGCGGAAGTTCGATTCGCCCCATAATGCTCCATTAGGGTCAACTTTGACCCTCTACATCACAGTCAGCAGGCACATTGTAGCCAATCAGGCTACACTCAGTCCTGAAGCCACTCCTCCCCCCTTATATTAGGCAGGCTCCACCGGCCATTACACTCACTGTGCCTGCAATAGAAAGAGTAGGGCGAGCTGCTTCAGACTGTTTCTCGTAGGGAAAGATTAGTTAGGCTCTTGGCTTGCTCCTGGCTGATTGTTATTGCTAAAATAGCACCCCTCAACAGCTCTTTTGAGAGCTAATGTTCTCCTGATGTGTTTTTTTTGTGTTGCTCACTGACACTGACATTATGCAGCCCTATCCGTTGCAGCTGGACCTTGGTAATTGTTATTACTGTACCAGCCAGGCCCTGCCTAACTATCTATACTGGGACACCTACCTATGCCTACCTAACTACTGGGACACCTACCTATGCCTACCTACCTACACTGGGACTCCTACCTATGCCTAGCTAACTACTGAGGCACCTATCTATGCCTACCTAATTACTAGGACACCTACCTATGCCTACCTACCTATACTGGGTCTCCTACCTATGCCTAGCTAACTACTGAGGCACCTACCTATGCCTAGCTAACTACTAGGACACCTACCTATGCCTACCTACCTATACTGGGTCTCCTACCTATTCCTAACTAACTACTGAGGCACTTACCTATGCCTATCTACCTATACTGGGACACCTACCTATGCCTACCTACTTATACTGGGTCTCCTACCTATGCCTAGCTAACTACTGAGGCACCTACCTATGCCTATCTACCTATACTGGGAAACCTACCTATGCCTACCTACCTATACTGGGTCTCCTACCTATGCCTAGCTAACTACTGAGGCATCTACCTATGCCTATCTACCTATACTGGGACACCTACCTATGCCTACCTACCTATACTGGGTCTTCTACCTATGCCTAGCTAACTACTGAGGCACCTACCTATGCCTAGCTAACTACTGGGACACCTACCATTGCCTACCTACCTATACTTGGTCTCCTACCTATGCCTAGCTAACTTCTGAGGCACCTACCTATGCCTATCTACCTATACTGGGACACCTACCTATGCCTGCCTACCTATACTGGGTCTCCTACCTATGCCTAGCTAACTACTGAGGCACCTACCTATGCCTAGCTAACTACTGGGACACCTACCTATGCCTACCTACCTATACTGGGTCTCCTACCTATGCCTAGCTAACTACTGAGGCACCTACCTATGCCTATCTACCTATACTGGGACACCTACCTATGCCTACCAACCTATACCGGGTCTCCTACCTACAGTATGCCTAGCTAACTACTGAGGCACCTACCTATGCCTATCTACCTATACTGGGACACCTATCTATGCCTACCTACCTATACTGGGACTCCTACCTATGCCTAGCTAACTACTGAGGCACCTACCTATGCCTATCTACCTATACTGGGACTCCTACCTATGCCTACCTACATACAAGAAGATAATAAGGTAGTTGCTTCATTGTGGACAGCGCAAATTTGATCAACTGGACAGTCACTGTTGTTCTTTCATTGAGCTACCACAGCCTGGCGACCATATGGGCTGGAAAACCGCAACGGCCTGCACTCTGGCCATGTTGCGCACCAGTCCAGCATGGTCGTCACTACGCAAACAGCTGTTTGCGGTGCGTTACATAGTGAGTTTGGTGTGTCAGTGTGAAGCAGAACTCTAATTACACTCCCTGATTGATGTATACACATGTATGATGTTTGAAAGCACTTTAGGCCTGCAATTTAGCATTCAATGTGATTTCTGCCCTTAAATATTCTCAGTCTCACTCCACTCCTCTTATCTCTGGGCTAGTGCACGACAAAATCGCAATAGCAGTCGCTAGCAATTCGCGAATGCGACTTTGTGAAGTGATTTTTGAAAGAATCGCTCCAATAAATGCTAGCTGCAGCATGTTTGCGATTTTAAAAAATCACAACACTGCTGTGGGAACACCCTCATAGGGTAACATTAGCCCAGCGCTTTTCAAATCGCTGTAAATTTGAAAAGGGCTCTGAAGCACTCTTGGTGTGCACCAGCCTCCTTCATTCACCTTTGTTTCCCTCTTTCCCTAGTGCCTAGTCTGTGTGCCTCTTTCCCTATTGCCTAGTCTCTTTCCCTAGTCCCTAGTCTGTGTCTTCTTGTCATACAGGAAAGCTAACTAAAAGTGCAATCCTGGTGAGGCAATTATCATCTTTCCTCTCTTTCAGCGTTTCTCTCCTCATTATTTCTCTGCATAAGGGCTCAGACACACTATAAGGTAGTGAAAACCGGGATTAGTAGAGATGGTGGTGAAGGGGAGGACATAGGTAGGTGTATGTGTGTTTGTGTGTGTGTGTGTGTGGGGGGGGGGGGCGTGGGGGGATTGGCCTTGAGGGAATTACAGTGGCCATACTTCTGTTGACCTGACAGCCGATTGACCAACCGTTTTGATATTAGCAAATCGGATAAAAAATTTTGGGTGGAAATTGGATGAATGTATCAATCTGAGATGTTGGGAAATCTTGGGCCAATGTGGTTGTCAGGTGTGATAATCACGGAGTGTGATAACCACAAATTATAGACAAGACAGAAACCCCCGCCGTTGTCCCTCAAACTGTATTGTGCCCCCCTGATGCCTGTACTTTTCCTGTCACACTGTTCACAGTGTGTCCTTGCTGAATTTCCCATTTGGCACTCCACGTGATTAGTGGCAATACAACATGGGGTGAGTGTGTGACATAATTTGGGCTGAGGCTGCCATGATAACGGGCCTCTAGTCTGTGTTTCCCCCCAGGCCAGAAAGTCCCAGTCCTCCCCTGGTAGCAGCATAGTGTGTGTGTGTGTGTGTGTGTGTATAGTGTAGAGTGTGTGTGTGTGTGTGTGTGTGTGTGTGTGTGTGTGTGTGTGTGTGTGTGTGTGTGTGTGTACTGTGCGTGTCTAAAGTGTGTGTGTGTGTGTACTGTGTATAGTGTATGTCTACTGTGTGCTGTGTATAGTGTGCTCTGTGTGGGTGTATAGTGTGGGTGTATAGTGTAGTGTGGGTGTATAGTGTGTGTGTGTGTGTGTGTGTGTGTGTGTGTGTGTGTGTGTGTGTGTGTGTGTGTGTATAGTGTGTTTACTGTGTGTGTCTAAACTGTGTGTGTGTGTACTGTGTATAGTGTGTATGTTGTGTGCGGTGTGTGTGTGCATGTATAGTGTGTGTGTGTGTGGGTGGGTGTGGGTGTGTGTGTGAGGGTGTGTGTGTGTGTGTGTGTGTGTGTACTGTGTGTGGTGTGTGTGTGAGTGCATGCCGCAATAAGTATATTTTATGGTGAAACGCTCTGCTGCATTACAACTATTTTCTGGTGAACCCATGCCGCAGTAAGTGTATTTTCTGGTGAAACGCTGCTACATTATGATTTTTGGGGGTCTTGGGGGTGGGGTTCACCACCGGAGTGGTGTTCACCATGAGGGGTTGAGGGGTGGGGGTATGGAACTGGGGGCAATCACGGGGGGGGGGGGGTGTGCCACAGGATTTCTCGCCTGAAGTGACAAAATGGCTAGAGACGCCCCAGAATACCTATGAGAGTGGAATGTCTGTACGGAGTGCAATCAGGGCCAATTTAGGGGTGAGGGTAGAAGAGAGGGGAAAAAATGTTTTTTTTTATCAGAAAAAAAACTTTAAAAAAAGAAAAAAACCACAGCAGCAATCAGAGACCACCAAAAAATCCTCCATTAGGGCCCTTTTCCACTTAGAGCGATGTGGAATCGCAAAATTGAAAATCGCTAGCAATTTTAAAATCGCTATGGTTTGCTAAATAACATAGGAATCGCGGTAGGTAATTTCCACTAACGTGGTTCGATTTTTACCAAAGCGCAATCGCACCGCGGAGCGATTTTTACAGCGATCGCGATTCAATGAAACAGAGAGGAACGCATGAAAATCGATATGCAAATCGCTATACAAAGCGATTTTCATGCGTTTTTTACCCAGAAGCAATTTCTTTTATCCCAGAATTCTTCTTCCTGTCTCTTCTGCTTCCTGTTTTAGGCATTGGAGAAGCAGCAGCATGGCATGGTTTACCACAGAGGGGCTGCTAAGCAAAATCCAGCAGCATCCATGCCTGTACGAGAAGGGAAGTGAGGATTATAAGGACAGCCAGTTACAACACAAAGCCTGGACCGATATAGTGAGTGAATTGTTTGATGGATGCTGGGATGATATCACCAGTGTTGCCAAGTGCCAAATCATCCCTTTAATTACTGACAAATATGAATTATACAGGTTTTGTGGCTAGGTAGATGCAGTTAAGGCACTGTTTATGTGTAAGTAGTGTTGGGCGAACAGTGTTCGCCACTGTTCGGGTTCTGCAGAACATCACCCTGTTCGGGTGATGTTCGAGTTCGGCCGAACACCTGATGGTGTTCGGCCTTTTAAGTTCGGGTTCGCCCCGAACTACTAATTGGCCGCCGAACAGGGCCGAACAGGGCCCCATAGGGGGGCCGAATACTGCCCCCCTATGGGGTCGCAGGCATAAGGGGGGAGCATGCCCCGATCGCGGGGGGGGGGGGGGTCGGAAATTCCCCCCACCCCCTCCGCTAGCGCTCCCCCCTCTGCCCGCTTCCCCATACAAAAGTTTCAGGAAGTACCGGTCCGGTGGTAGTGGGTGGCTGGCAGTGGGCGGCACTGTGAAGTGAGTGACTGAGGAGGAGGAGTCCGGAGAGTGACGCGTTGAGGGAGGCCGGGCAGCGGGCGGTTCAGCAGTAGTACCTGCCACATGCTCTGCCACATGGCCTGCCACCATCCACATGCCACATGCCCTGCCACCAGCCACATGTCCTGCCACATGACCTGCCATCATCCACATGCCGCATGCCCTGCCACTTGCCACCTGCTCTGCCACCAGCCACATGCTCTGCCACTAGCCACATGCCACCTGCCCTGCCACCAGCCACATGCTCTGCCACTAGCCACATGCCACCTGTCCTGCCACCAGCCACATGCCACCTGCCCTGCCACCAGCCATATGCCCTAGCATCAATGAATGCAGTAATAAGCAATGCAATAAGACTTTAAATTATGAAATTAAGACACTTTTAAATGAAAT